>NC_081408.1:69217045-69854545 GCF_030272615.1 Cryptomeria japonica | reverse complement strand
TTTGGTAACCTCTAGCATTTGCTCGGTGTGCATACCACATATAGTTCTTTTGCTTAAGCCAACACTTCTTGGTACTATGTCCATATCTATTGCAGTTTTTACAAAACCCTTTGAATTTTTCCTTTTGATAATTGTTTATAGACTTTGTCCTACATTATTTAAATGTGTGACCATATTTATTGCAATTGTAACAATAACCATTGGACTTAGTGACATTCGGTTGCTTGCCTTTTCTGATTTGGAACATGTTGGCAATGTGAACTTGATTTCCACAGTAGTTGCAAATAGGCTTCTTTCTTTTGATGTTGTTCTTTTTTCCAGCATGCTTTGATGATTCTCCTCTCTCGGTAGTATGAATTCCCTTTTTGGTAGAGTCTTTTCCTTTGTAACCGAGTCCTGCATCTTTGTTGGGTCTTCTTGTATTTAGTTGCTCATCCAACATCTTTGATGCTTCATAACTCTTCTTCAGTGTTTCTTTGGATTTCTTCTCTATTTCAAGTTCATCGATCAACCTTGATACTTCAAGTTTCACTGCTTGATTCTCATCATCCTTTAGATTTGCTTCATGATGTGCATAACCTAGTTGATCTAACAGATTTTGTTGAATTCCAGTCAACCTTGTGATTTCATCATTCTTATCAGATACTAAGACTTCAAGTTGTTGTTTCTCTCTTTGTAGATCTCTTACTTTATCCTCGGCTATCCTTAATGCATCAATATTTTTAGTCATCTGTGTGCTAAAATGTTCATGTTCTCTTTTCATTGCTTTTAGTTGATTAGCCAGTGCTTTGTTCTTTTCTTTTAATACTCCAATCAATTCTTCAATCTCTTCAGACATACTGTTCTCAGATGATGTCTCAATTTGTTCCACTAACTCTTGAGAGTCCTGCAAATCATCAGCTTCTTACTTTCAGAGATTTTTGCATTTGCCTTTGTATGTCTGCAATCACTTGATTAGCATGATCTAGCTCTTCTTGCAAATACACAATCCTCCTAGATTGTTTATAGCCTTCCATTGATAAGATCTTTCTCTTTAGGAAATCAAACCCTTTTCCAAGATTGATGCTCTAATACCAATTGTTAGGCCTAATATCGAAAGCTAATGTACTGAGAGGGGAGGGGTGAATCAGTACTTCAAAAAATTTCTTCAATAATAACTTTACTCTTATGCATAAACCAGATAGTGCAGTAACATAATATAAAGTTAAAACAAATAGATAACAATCATACATGATTCACTCCATAACACATATATTTTGGTTATGCAGAAACTCTTGGTTAGAGAGAAAAACTGCAGTGGGGATGGCACCCACAACTTCACTACTGCAATAATAAAGAGTGCTCGGTTAGCGCTACATGTTTAGCTATTTCTAATAGCGTACCCTATTAGGAGTAACAAGATCTGTTAGATCTACTTTGCTAAAGAATTTTACAACACTTAAACTAAATGATGCACCTAGGTAGAGGCTTTACAATTTATAGACTTGATTAGAGTCTTTTACCCTATTAAAGGTTTCTCTTACAATTTCAAAATATTACAATAAATCATTACAAATATCTCCAACTTTACATCTAGAATGTTCTAGCAGATTCTATGTGCTTAGAATAGATTACCTTGCTTATAACATACCTCGGTAACCCATATATTAACTCGGTAAACCCTTCTGTTTACTCTGTTCTTTGACTGTTCTCTGAAATCCTTCTCGGTGACCTCTGTGTCTCTATAACAATCTTCTTATACTCATGTACACACCTTTTTAATTCTTAACACATGCTGTATAAATAGATCTCTTATGTCGGTGATCCATTCATTGCTTCGATCTTACAAACATGTTTTATCGAATGAATAACCATGCAAAATATTTCATTGGTTAGTTGACCTCAAAATCATACACAATCTTTAAGTGAAATTTCCAATGTGATAACGGTAAGATGTTCCTATATCTTGTAACACGTTTTCATATGTATGGCCAGGTTCAATGAATTTGGTAACACATTTCACTCAGTATATATCAACTCAATGTGTCACCTTTGTTTCTCGGTAGACATGAAATGATACTTGGTAGACAACTCGGTGCATACTACGTTCTGAGACTACTTTCTTCAATAACTGACTAGACTGTGCATACGGACTGGATATCTCTGTAGAGATAACCGACTAGAGTATATAGAATAACTTTGAACATAAAACTAATGGCAACTTGATAAGTAGTAACATAGAAGTGTAGAAGGAATGAAAAGGGTCAACAAAAAAATAGCAATATAGAGAGTTGAACCTATTAGTTCGGAGCTGTCTTCAGTAGTCAACTTGGACAAGAAGCAAACTTCCACATGACCATCTACTAGGACCAGAAGTAAAAAATAGGAAAAAGGTAGTGCCAAGTTTATTATGGATGAGATTGAAGAGATTAACAATAGCATGATTGAGAATAATGTTAAGCTTATGAAAGCTCTTAGTTAGTTGTTTCTTTCTTCTATAGGCTAGTTTCCTTTTGTTTGGACCAATGGAGAGCTTCCCCTATTTTTGTTACTATTTAGTAGTTGTTTAGACTTTGGTTCCACAAGTTCTATTTTTGTTGATTTGGGTTTCAAGTCCCTGTAAAACCCATTTATCTCAATCATAAACAATCACACAAAACTATCCAAAAACTAGATGAGTTCTTTATTTAGTGATCGAGTCCAAAAAAATGAACTAACTAAAGGTGTTGGCTAGATTCCTACAATGATTTTTTTTCCCAAAAGTCTAAAGATATTCCTTGGAGCCATACCCAAGTAAGGATAATTCCCACCAGAATAATTTTAGGATCAAATCTTGAGCACCATTTGCAGAGGAGAAGATGTTGTTTCCCCAAAAAAATATGGCCCGAAAGAAAGAGAATGAATGTATTCCTCCCAAAAATAAAAGTAAAAGGAAAACATACCTTTGGAGAGCACAAAGACCAACAAAATACCTTTCATTGATGACTTAGAGGGAACCCATTTACAAGCCATAACAATCATAGAGCATTTGCCCAAAACATTTCCAACTAGAGAGTTCTCCATTTTAGCAAGAGAATAGAGGGAACCCATTTACAAACCATAACAATCTTAGAGAATTTGCCCAAAACATTTCCAACCAACAAGAGAATAGTTCCAGGATGGGTCTTTAATATTTAAGCATGATTCCTTGTTGAAATTCTCAACAAAAGCCCATTCTATAGGAATGAATTGACCACTACTGAAAATGTCCATTAAAGTCCCTATGGATTGTTGGTAGATGACATCATCAAGAAAGGAGAGGACTGATTAATCTTGTTACCAATGTTGACATCCTTCTTGACAAGCACATAATGAGTCCAGAGAAGGACCCCTTCCGCATGGATTTGTGAGAATAAGAGATGATAGTTTGCACGTCCATCTTCACTATGAGCTGACACTATGAAGGTCTAGTTGTAGCACTCCGGACCGCTTCCTCAACACACCAATCCTTCACTTGTTCCTTCACCTTATCATGTGACTCTCACCCACTATTTCAAAGAATGTTTCAAGTTTTTTTCCGGGATATCTACAAAAAATAATGTGATATAATCACAAATGCACCCTTGTAAGTTTTGTAATTGATTGTAATTATAATAAAAAATGTAATAATAATTCTAATTCTAATAAATTTATTATATTTTATTGAATTTAAAATGCAATATAAAATTATTTTTCAATTATAATTCTAATCATAATAAATGCAATATAAAATTATTTTTGAATTATAATTCTAATCATAATCATTGTTTCAATCCTAGTTCTAATTTTAATCATAATTATAATGGGTTTTAGGATTATAATAATTAATAAGAATTATAACTTGGTCAATCATTTTATAATTAAGTATATCATTCTCAATATTGTCATGGTATAATAGTCAAATTGTAGTGGTATTATTTTTGTCATCAAGTTTCAAACCCCGAACAAATTGGTTTCATTTCCTAAACAAATGTAATTTACGTAAAACTTAAGAAATAGTTTGAATAAATAATAATAAAAAAATATTTTTTTCTTTAAAAATCTAAAAAATATAATTATAATTATTCCTTGTTAAAAGTGCTCAAATATAAAAAAATAACAACTATTTTGTCAACTCCATAGACACCACTCAAAAAATATACATAGTTATTTTGTTTTTTAAGAAAATAAAAAATAACATAAATATGAATATAATTTCCCTTCATAATTAATATATTATAATGAACTACTAGTCACCTCAACCACTCTGGAGTGCACCTGCTACTGGAAAATTTAGAGGTGGTGCATGAGAGAGATGCTACATTATGGGAGGAGCTCATGATGCAATGGGAGACTGTGGTAGGGCTGGGAGGAGAGATGAGGGGCCTCTAGTCATGGAGTGTTGCTACTGTGAGATTGCGGTCCACCTTAATGAGACAACCATGATGTTGAGTCTAGGATCCTTTAGTACGTACTACTTCAGGGACCCATCCTCCTTAGAAGTCATGAGATATTTTAATTTGTATACATTTATACATTTTTTATTCACCAAATGTATAACATTATTTTGATTTATATATGGATATACTTATATAGTTCAGAGACATATATGCTAGCATCATGTGTTTTATAGTAATGTGATACATGTACATTGATACTTTACATTCACATCATACATATATATATGAGATTCAGTTTTCCTGATCATATCTTGTGTCATTATGGATGGATGTACTTTTTGGTTTACATGCTAATTATGTATGCTCATGGGATGGATGGCTTAAATTAGATATACATCATGATTCAATTTATATATTATTGTATATATGCATGATTCCATTCAATGATGGTCATTGTATGGATATGCTTGAGATATAGATATAACATGTATAGACATGCACATGTACACACACACACTCACGCACACACACATATGCATAGTCACTTCATAACATAGAGATGATTTGGTATCACATTGATGAAGATGTATCATGCAGACGACACTCATCTAGCACTTGAAGTTGATTCAGATGAAGGGTAAGATAAGAATCGTCATCAATAATCCCTTTTAGGGATATGCATAATGATGGGATCTCCAACTCGAGAGGCATGATAGCATTGGTGCCATACATGAGGTTGTAGGGTGTTGTTCTCATAGCCATACATACACTCATTCAATAGGCCCACAATGCATATACCAACTGAGTATGCCAATATTTTCCTTATTTGGTAGTGGTCTTAAGTAGAATCTATTCAATAGTCTTATTAGATGCTTCCATGTAACCATTAGATTGAGGGTAATATGGTGTAGAAAAGAGATGCTAAATGTGAAATTGCTTAACCTCTTTGTTCTTAAATGGTGTACCATTATCGAAAACAAGGGTAGCAAGCAGATCAAAGAAATAAATGATGTTATCCATGATAAATCCACAAATAATATTAGCAGTGGTGGATCTGAATGGTATAGCTTTGGCCAACTTTGTGAAATAATTTGTAGTAGTGATGATAAAGGCATGACCTTTAGAAGGAGGAGATATCTTTCTAGTAATATCCAACCCCCATATTTGAAAAGGCCATGGAGAAAATTGAGTTCACAGCTCCTGTGTGGGGGCTTGAATTAAGTTATTGTGTTTTTCTCATTAGGGAAATTTCTTGATTAAGGTAAAGGAATCTTGTTCCATTATATGCGGATAATACCCCATGTGAATTAGCTCATGGACCGAAGCCTTACCTGTGAAATTTGCACCTCCAGAGTTTGAATGGGCTTCTTGAAGGGCAATGGGTATCTCAACTTTTGTCAGACAATATAGAAGAAGGTTGTTATATGAACATCAATAAAGGACATTGGACAAGAGCATTTAGTGAGAATAAATTTTTTGAATCCGCACATGCAATCTCTTGCTAGAATCATCAGGAAAACATCTAGTTTTGAGATAATTATCAATGTGTGCAAACCATTCTCTTGACTCAATATGAACACACATGAATGAAATTGGATTTGATTAGTTACAACCAGAGAGCGAAGGACTTGTAGCATTAAATGATATTCAAGTTGACCAAAGTCTGGGCCTACAAAGGGAAGCAACAATTTCCATTACATCCACATGATAATTCTCTTTCTGTGATATATTGTTGATCATATAAGTAGTGAAATATTTTAGTATGGTTATGAGTAAATACTTAAACTAAGATAACTTCAACTACTTAACATGATATGTTCTTGTAACTTGATTTACAATAAGCATAGAGTCTCCATGGATGCAGATATTCTTCACATCCATGGCATTCACAACACACAACCCTACAATTAAGGCTTCATACTCAATGATATTATTAGTGCAATGAAATTCTAAATGAAATGAAAGAGGGACTAGTTTTCCTTTGGGACAGACCAAGATCACACCTACTCTTGAACCAATTTGACATCTTGATCCGTCAAAATACATATCCCATATGGGCTCTTGACCGGTGGTTAATACATCTTCATTGGGGAAAACATCTAAGGTAGGAAAAGATTTTTTGAATGGGGCATCGACCAACTGATCAATGATGACGTTCCCTTTAATTGACTTCTGAGTTATGAACCTCAAGTAAAAATTAGAGAACAACATCATCCATTTATCTAACCTACTTGAAAGATCAAACTTTGAAAAGATATGTTTAAGGATGTCATTCTTAGCAATAACTCATGTTTCTACATGAAGGATGTAATGTCTTAACTTTCGCATCACAAAGACAAGAGCTAGACATTGTTTTTCCACAATAGAATATTGATTCTCATACTATCAAAGTATGACTAATGTAATAGATTTCTCTTTCTTAGCCTTCGTCACCATGCTAAGACAACAAAGTTGCTAGACCATGAGACAAGGGAGAGATGTATAAAAAGAAAGGTCTATCAAACATAGTTGGCATCAGGATAGGAAGATTTTCCAAGTAATTATTAATAGAATCAAAATCTTACTAGCATTCCTCATTCTAGTTGAAGCAAACATCCTTCTTCAACAACTATGTGAAAGGAATAGTACGATCCGACAATTGCACCACAAATCTGTGAATGACTTGAATCTTCCCTTCCAGACTATGAAGATGAGAGATGTTGATAGGCAAAGGCATGTTTATGATTGCATTAATTTTATTAGTATCTATCTCGATTCCTCAACAAAAAACAATGAATTGAATTTTTTTCTCAACATCCATACTGAAGACACATTTAAGGGGACTCAGTCTTATCTTGTATAACCAAAGCCTCTCAAAGAGAGATTGAATATTTGCAATATGCTCTTGACATGAAATAGATTTTATGAGGATATTATCGACATAATCTTCTAAGATTTTATGGATGAAATAATGGAATATTAAGGTCATACCTCGTTAATGTGTTTCTCTTGCATTTTCCAATCCAAATAGTATGAGAACATAGGAAAAGTTTCTCGATGGAGTCATGAAGGTGATTTTATATTGGTGTTTTGGATTAATGTGAATCTAAATGTACCTTGAGAACCCATCCATGAAAGAGAGCAGAGCATAACCCACAGTCGAATCTATGATCAAGTCAATGTTTGAGAGTGTAAAATAATCTTTGAGAGAATCTTTATTCATGTTTTCTATCTAGAATAATGTTTGATATCCAAGGTGAATAATCAATGGGATAGATAAAACTAGCCTTTAAAATTTCTTCTATCTCTATCTTGACCAAGAAAGATACCTTAGGATTCATCTTCATTATCTTTTGTTTCACAACTTTAGCATTGCGCCTTAGTACAATGTTATGTACCATAATCGGCTCATCAATGCCTGAAATTTCTTCATAATAATAAGCAAAGATGTCTCAAAACTACTACAAAAGATCACAATATTCTTTGAATTGCTTAGAAGATAAATACTTCCTGACCTTGATGACCTTATTAGGAGTTTTATCACTCATAATGGCATCAATAGTTTCCCTACTAAGGAGCGCACTAGGATCTTCTAGATGAGACATTGGTATATGCTCTTCATTATAAGATAAAGGTGCCCCTTATTCAATAGACTTCCTAAAATACGCTTGGGTGTTTGATCAATAAGGGAATCAAAGTTTATGGTGATAAGAGAGTAATTCATCATAGACACCTATATATTACTTTAAGGATTATTTTGAAGGGAAAAGGTCCAAGGGAACCTCATTAGGTGATGCAAAATTATCAATAAGTTTTCTATGAGTAATCTTAAGAGGAACACAATCGACGAAAACCATGTTAATAGTTAACCATGGTTTCATCCTTTGAACCATATGGAAATATCCTAGTCTAGTATTGTGATAATGAGGTTTGACTTCCAAAATAATTTGAATACCTTATTTATTAGGTTCACAACCTAGTTATTGGCTACAAACTTTATAGATCCATGAAGAGTAGAGGATACAACTCCCAAGGTGTGAAACCATGGTCTATCAAAAAGGATACTGTAAGACAAAGGACCTAGCATCACATGTACATGGGTTGGTATAGTAAACATGCCCAACTTTCAAGGACAATATGACTATTCCTATAGTTGGCTTACTGCTATTATCAAATCCTCGAGTGAACAAGGAAGAAGCTACCAAGGTGTTTGGATCCACCTTGATTTTTGGTAATAGCTATAGGCTACAAACATTAAGTTCCAAGATTGTATCAACAAGCATTCATTTAATACCAACACCATTTGTATGAATAATTATCATTAGAGGATCCACCAAATTTCTCACTTTTGGATGCGAAAGTTCACGAGGATAGAAAGTAATTTTTAGTGAATCCACATGAATATGATCCATCAATGCTTTTGTATTCAGTGGTATCATAGAAGAGGGTAGTAAAACCTTTTTTAAACATTCTTGTAACATACCTTGATACATCAAGGCACTTTGAAGTGAATCCCATAGTAAGATCTTAGTGGGAGTAACCTTAAGTTGCTCAATAAGATCATAATCACTACTTCACTTATCTACCAGTAAAGATGCTTGAGGAATATTAGGATGAGAGGGTGGTAAAGAAATTTGTGGTTGATCAAGAGATCATTTACTCCTCCGAGTATTATATGTATGAGTAATTGTGTTGTAAGATGACTATTTACATTGAATAAATCTAGTATATAAATCAAAAGTTTCTCCTTTAAAAGGTTTTCCATTAATGGTTTTTACTTTATTTGGAGAAGGAATTGTTACAATCACATGAATGTAAGGTCTCTTAGGCCTTTGAGGGGCTTCAGAGACAATAATAACATTCACATGGACATGATTTTTGAATGAGCATGTCGTGGATGATGAAACTTCTTTTACATCTCTTTTGGAAAGAGGTACTTCTAAGAGGTCATCTAAAGCTTCATACAAAATATCAAAATCATCCTTAGAGAATGCCTTGTCAAGAGAATAAAACTCTAAGAGAAAGAGATTCGATATTAGGCATTTCACGTTATGTTCACCAAAATGTAGAGGAAGATATTTGTTACCTCTAAGATGAAAAATCCTAGAGAACAAATCAATCTACTATTACCTCAATTATACTAGGACTAAGAGTTCCACAAGCCAAGGGATAACAACAAAATAAAACAATAATAATAGAGAAATAATTAAATTATTAAAGTGTAGAACTAATGAAATATAAAAAATCTGAACTAATAAGGCAATGTAGAATTGAAAGTAGGTTATACCAAAGAACTAGGAAGGTCTCATGTTTCATATGTTTGTGTGGTGTGCGGATGATAGTGTAGTGTGTTGTCATCTGTGTGGGAAGAGGACACAAAATCCAACAAAACGCTACCATCAACCATCTTCAGCTATGCAAAATTTGTTTGTGACCTACACACAAAGAGATGGGGCAAAATGTTGGGGCTATATAGGGGCCTACCTCAGTTAGACCCCCACTTTTATGTTTCCACCTCCACATACAACCAAATAGATATATTGGATAAAAGATAAAAGAAAAAATGAAAATAGAAACTATAATCCAATTAATGGAAGTAAACCCCTATTGCAAATAGATAAAAATGATATATTGATAAGCTAAATGTACCTAGTTAATAAATACACTTAAAGATATGATAGATAAATTTCATGCAATAATAAAAGATAGATAAATGATAGAAAGAATATAAGGTGTGTAGCCAAACCCTCCTTTTCAAGATATGAGTGTGATGAATCTTAGGATGTATGCTTGTTGCTACAAGATGATTGCAAGAGTGTTGTAGATAGGGATAACTTGATAGCATTTTGAGAGTCTTCAAGAGAGGTTCAAGAGATCCAAAGAGTAGCATCAAGAAATCAATAACCAACCAAGAAACCAAAATCCAACCCTCCAAAATGAGAAAAGGACTCTTAAGCCTGGAAAGAGACGTAGAGGGCTATTGTAGCTAGAAGCAAGCCAAGGGACATGCATCAGAATGTATCTGATTGATTGCAGGACACAATATTTTGTGTTCCTATTGGGATGCTAACACGGTGCAAAGATGTTTGCACAATGTGTTGTCATCTTCTCAAAGATAGGCCCAAATGGGGTTTTGGAGAAAATGGGGGAACTTTGTCTTTGAGGCCCATGAAGCCAAAATGATAGGTTTTTGATCATGAATTTTTAGTTAATGCACCAGGCACCATGCATAAGTGTCATAAATTCAGTAGTCGCAATTTAGGACACTACATATCCATTATTAGGTTATTTCTATATACTCCACCTAATATGGAGGAAGGCTTGCTAGTAGAGTTTTGAATTGAAGTATGGGTCAACAAAGGAGTCTAGCTATAAGACACTAGCTTAGGGTCCATATTACACACCCTGTCCATGAAGAACATTCTCACAATCTTCTCTTTTATATTTTAAGAATACTTGAAGTGAAATAAAACATGGTTTATACTTTCTTAACATCTTCATATAGGACACAGCTATTCACAAATTGGAATCCCTATTTTTGGAGGTTTTCAATTGTGAGATATTTTTATGGTAAGCCATCCACCAAAAGAAGAAAATATTTGGGATCATTTTAGTACCTCCAAATGTTCATATATATAAATTGTGAAGGTCATGAAGGAGCTAGGAGATTAAACTAAGACATAATAGAATAGTTCCCATCCTTATAAGAGGACGAAACCATTTTGTCTTTAGCTTCCATTCTAAAGAACCTTAAGATATTCAATTTCCTAAGAAGTTCCTTTGCAACTATTTGAAATGGTTGATAAAAATCTAGGGGATTTATTTTCCATTAGGGTGGGGAATAAGTAGGATTCAAATATTAATTTTAAGAAAAGATCTTAAATCTATTAACCAATTCTATCTTAATCACCAAATAGACCAGGTGATATTGCAAGGGAGAAGAAGATCAAGGGTTCTTCTAAAACATAACATTCCTACCATTTCCCAACCTATCATAGATAACCTTTCTAAAGCAATGTTTTAGTTTTGAGAATATTATTTTATATGTGGGAGCCCTAGGGAAGTGCAACATAAAATAGAAAGGATCTATTATCCCTTCTATGAAGGTATTTATTTTTCATTTTATTTGTTTATGGTGAAAATGGATAACAATAATAACAATATTGAAAGGCTAAATGAATTCAACCACTAAATCCTAGCCTAACAATCAACAAAGATCCACCATAACATATGAAGATAACCTAAGACAATGCAAATAACTCAAAATCACAAAGATTATACCATCACATGTCCAATAGGGTTTTGATCTCCATTCTTCCTATCTCCATTGATCTTGCTTGATATATTTGCTCTCAGATTTTTATATGCACAAGAGCTCAACAAAGAACGGAATGTGGTTGCAAGTAGGATCGTAGTGTAGCCAAGTACTCCAAAATCAGTCATTAGGGTTTGACAATGAAGGAAGCATCTCCTTAAATAGAAGACACAATGAGAAATGGAGGGTTTAGATTGAGAGGTGTAAAAAGAGAGGTCGGCTAGGATTAGAGGGTAGGTATAAGAAATACCAAAATAATGAAAGGGGTAGGTAATGTATGAATTAAGAGATGAATGACATGTGTCATGTGTAGAAAAAGATAATGAATTAATTAAATAAATAAAGATTTATTTAATTAATAGAAGAAATAGGACAATTAAATAAATAAAATATTTATTTAATTTAGGAAAGGGATAATTTAAATAAATAAATGTATTTATTTAAATGAGAAATAAAGCTAGAATAGGATAAATGAATTAATTAAATAAATAAAAATTTATTTAATTAATAGAAGAATTAGGCTTAGATAATTAAATAAATAAAATATTTATTTAATTAGACATGACAATTTTGGGTGTCTACATTTTGCCCCTCTTTGAGACAATGCGGCTTGTCGCGTTGTTTCAAAGAAGATAAGATGAACTGATACAGAGTTGCCCCAAGATGGGAATTATATGCCCCCTCGAGAGATTGGATGAAAATGTCTGAAAAGATTGCAGACAATCTCTCGATAAGAAAGAAAGGCTAGAATGGGTTGACCAAACAAAGTGACAGAGTCACGGGATAAAGAAGACTGACTCGGGAAATGAGGGCGAGGGCTAGGGGTAGTCTATAAGATAGACCACGGGCAAAAGACATCCTCATTGTCATCCACACCCTTAGAAGATCACAGTGCAAAGCGAGAAAAGAGCAGCAGCAGTCAGCAGTGATGGCTTTCATTCATAGATTCGACCATGTTCGCCGATTCCAGCGACCAGCAGATGTAGGAGAGCCGATAAGTACCCGAAAACCTCCTCGTACTTTCACGCATTTCAAGTTTTGTCATTAATGCATGCTAGGTAACAATAAATGCACTAGGAATAGGGTAGTTAAAAAAATGCAAAAATGCGCAACCGCGTCTGTGTCAGTGCCAGGTGCGTCTGTGTCCAACAGGCACGTCTGTGTCAGTTCCGGGCGCGTCTATGCCTGGGACCGCGTTTATGCTGAATGCGAACGCGTTTGAGAATTGCAGGGGCATTTATGTCATGTAAGGATGTCTGTGTTCCCTGGCCGCATTTGTGAATGGTATAGGCACGTATGTGTTCAGGAAGCGCATCTGTGTTGCAAAAGCGCGTTTGTATAGTCTATAAGCGCGTTTATAAGCTTAAAGCGTGTTTGTCTCAAAATGCATAAGTTGAGTCTTTTTAGGTCAAATCGGCAGTTCTGTGATGAACATACGCTGTCGATTGGATAAGCTGCTGAGAGGATACACTCAAGCAGGTCCTCTAGGAAGACTAGGATAGATCAAGGCACTTTGTGATGAACAGGGAGTGTGAATGTGAGTAACACTTTGTGATGAATAGGGAATATCACACACGTAGTACTTTGTGATGAACAGGGAGTACTACTAGGATAGATAGCAACACTTTGTGATGAACAGTGAGTGTCACTAGGATAGGTAAGCGTATGCATTTAGATAGCAAGTAGCATTTTGTGATAAACAGTGAATGCCACGATAACTGACATGATTGATTGGTTTGACTGCAGGAGTATCTGCCTATACTGGAGTCACGGGAGAGATTCCCATCGACTCAGAGGTTGCGACCAGAGTTGTCAATTCAGGACATGATTTCTATTGAGGAGATGGGTCTCACACATGTGCTATATGTGCCCGAGTTTTGGGCAAACATGGGTTTGCTGACTACACTGGCGGAGAGATGGCACTCCGAGACTTGCACGTTCCATTTGCCTATGGGGGAGATGACAGTGACGCTTGAGGATGTCTACAGGATTCTGCATATTCTGATCGATGGAGAGTTGATTCCATATGATCGAGATGGTGACAAGGAGGCACTGAGACGGGTATTCCAGGATCCCGGGTTGGAGATGCGAGCAGGTCACGTGGCATGGGATACCATGACCGCTACAGGTTTAGCTTTACCAGCTGTTATCAGAGGAGTCATCAGTGGGTACTTGTGTCCGAACAGAGCTACACGAGGATTGGCAGTTGGCTGGGGAGGGGCATTGGAGACACTGGTGACTGAGCACACCAGATATGCATGGGGGCCATGTGTCCTGGTCCATTTGTACTATGAGCTGCATCAGTTTGTTTACCACGGATCAGTGGGCTTGGGCTGCGGAGTGACTCTCCTACAGGTGTGGGCATATGAGCACCTGCCGATCACACGACCTATCCACTTCAGAGGCAGAGGGCATGGACGGAGCTTTGTGCATTTGTATGATATGATTACATCACAGCCTCGGATTGGTCGACTGGAGCATTGGAGACGCGTAATAGATGATATTGATATGGTTATCTGGAGGCCGTACCTGGGGTGCGAGGAGTGGGATGACGATGCAGTGGAGCTACCCTATGCATTCAGGAGCAGGTATCTGATTGGGTGGATGCCCTATATTCTGGAGAGGCAGCTTGTTGACAGGGTATGCAGACAGTTCGGCAGGATTCAGTGGATGCCACGAGGCTCGGGCATGTATGCCCGTACAGTCAGAGATCAAGTATAGTTCAGGCCGCTGTTATCATATGATCAGGCCATGACACAGATGGCTGAGATGATGCCATTACCGTGGGACATGTGGCTAGAGGTAGAGGATGCAGGGATGGACGCAGAGTATTTTGCATATTGGGCAGAGCATCCATTTCTGAGATTGACAGATCCGGGAGAGCTGTTGGAGGGAGAGGCTGGAGGAGATGATGATGATGATGGTGGAGGAGATGGAGGCAGGGGTCGACGGAGGTGGAGGGGAGTGGTAGGAGAGAGGCGGGTGGCACCTCGGAGGGAGGGAGGACAGGAGAGAGCAGCCCAGGTGGTGAGGGGTCGAGGTGGATTGCCCCTATAGGTACCAGCAGCACAGGGTCCTAGAGCATAGGGACCTAGACAGGTGCAGGGACAGGGACAGGCACAGGGACAGTACCTATTCAGGCACCTAGACAGGTGCAGGCAGAGGCATAGGTACAGGCACCTGCAGAGGAGGAGCCACAGGTAGAGGCTGAGGGTGGAGATCCTGAGGAGGATGAGCTGTTGGAGCTGCGAGAGATCTGCTAGGGCTAGGCAGATGAGATTGCAGATTTGGAGCGGGAGAGGGATCACCTCAGGATCAGGCTCAGCGACACAGAGCGAGAGAGAGACCAGGCCATCCAGAGATATACTGAGGCCGAGACAGCTCTGAGGGCAGGGAGGCGGGCAGTAGAGGATGCAGGGGCAGGCTACGCATATGTGCTGTGAGCCGGAGAGGAGATCGCCTACTGGAGGGATCTATACTATGGTGCCGTGCTAGCGGATCAGTGGGCGAGGAGCTTCCATAGATCATCGCGTACAGCGACGGCTATGGGAGGGAGTCGTAGGAGGCAGGCATCTAGCGGTGGGGTCATGGGTCCTCCACCACCACCAGACAGGCAGGGGGATCCTGGAGCGGGACCATCTAGAGCTCAGACTCCGTCGAGGCCAGGTGGCTCCGAGGGAGGGAGTTCATCATAGCCATAGAGGGCTCCCCTTTGTATCAATATATGTATCATTTTTGTATTGTAGACACCTGCGGGTGATTTTGTAGCCATATGATTCTTTTGACATCATTGTATCATGACACATTTTGATTATATATGAGATGATCCATTTTTGCGGCAGCTATATGCATGTGTACCTTATGTGATGAGATGTTTCTTATGTGATGCATGTTTTATGATATGGATGCTTATATGATGCAATGCAATATATTTTTGTTCTTTTATGTTGTATATGTGATGCATAATGCAAATGTGAATGTATGTAATGCAAATGAATATGATAATGCAAATGATTATTTACATGATGAAAATGTGAGATGTGCTAACATGTGTTGTATGCAGGATGTGATGCAATTGTGATATCTATATGTATGTATGAAATGCTTATATGTGGTGATGTAGGTGTAACTATATGAAATGAAAATGTTTTTGGTGTGTCATTATACTCAGTCATGTGATAGCAGGCTACGCAGACTCAAGAAGGATGAGGGAAGTCAATCAAGAAAGGGGGGATGAAAGACAGAAGATATGAAAGTCAAAGATCTTCTTGTGCATTATCATCATTGAGCTTTATTATGGCAGAATAGGTTATGACAATCGAGGCATTTGTTCGGCCTAGAAAGTCATTGTACCTGTTTGCCTGGAGATAAGACAGTCACAAACAAGGAATGCCCCAGTTCATACTAGACTCACAGTGTCCTCATATCCTTGGACAAGTCATAGCATTACTAAGAGACAATCCACAGACAGCAAATGCAAATAGGTGACGATACCCCATCCTCGCCTTTCTAGTCAAAGACATCCTGGAGATAGAATCTCTAGTCAAAGACATCCTGAAAAAGCTAAAAGACATGTCACCAAAAAGATAAAATCAAAAGAAAACCAAGACTCGACACCAACATCCACTGTAGTCCTCAAGTTTAGTGTCTCTTGTCACTTGTTTAAGTCTTATTCGATTGTGGTCACAATGTTCACTTTCACAAAAAGGATAGATAGCACTGAACCATATGTTGTCTGAGTCTGTTGAAAGATTTGATTTTGTTGAAGCCCATTGTTGCTGCTGTGTCTCATTTGAAGCTGAATGAATCCATGAAACTGATACTTTATTGTGGAGAAGATGGAACTTTTATTGTGGACTGGCGATGCAGATGTTGCTTTATTGCGGATTGTGCGTGGATAGACTTGAAGGAAGCTGGAAGAAACTGTACTCCTCGAAACATGTGGTGTTCTCAGTTCCACACCCATTACTAGACATAGGATTTGCCTTAGCCACAGATAGGATCTGATTTATTATGGATGGAAAGGGAGTGAAAAGGGAGGGTTATGGATGGCTAACCAATCTTAGGTAGATCAATAACAAGCCATGATGGGAATGGGTAAGTTTATTGTGAACGAATGGGTTGTGAGTGTGTGCAAAGTGAAAGGATGAAAGAGAATCCTGAAGGAGAGAGGAACAAAGTCTCTACGCATGGCGCTGGTGGCCCAGTTTTCACCATGGTACTTGCCCAGGGCGCCACCGAAGTGGTTTTCACCATTGGACGAAATTATTTCTCTTTACTTTTTTTATTTTTCAATTTTTTT
Organism: Cryptomeria japonica; assembly: GCF_030272615.1. Classification (NCBI taxonomy): domain Eukaryota; kingdom Viridiplantae; phylum Streptophyta; class Pinopsida; order Cupressales; family Cupressaceae; genus Cryptomeria; species Cryptomeria japonica. Next base: position 69,837,573 of record NC_081408.1, on the reverse strand, counting down.
GTTGTCACAAGGCGCCTATTTGCCAGGTTTTCACCATGTAACGATTTTTTTGTTTTTATAATTTTTTTGTATTTTTGAATTTTTTTTTTTTTTTTAATTTTTGAATTAGGATGTTCCAAAGAGCTTATGTGTAGAACCTGTGAAGGTGCATGCTATTGATAGGATCCTCTAAGGGTTCACCTTCTGTAGTTGAGAGCTGATATGCCCCAGATCCATATACCGCTGTGATGATGTAAGGACCAAGCCAATTTGGTTTGAACTTGCCCTTCTTATCTTTGTCTTGCTGATTCTTGGGGTTCTCTCTGAGGACTAAGTCACCTACCTCAAATGTGCGAGGCTTAACTTTGTGATTGTAACTATGACTCATTCTTTGTTGGTAAGCCTTGAGATGATTAAAAGCAGTGTGCCTTCGTTCCTCCAGTAGTTCTAGTTCTTGTAAGCGAGAGACCCTGTAGTCTTCATCGTTGATTATGTTTCTAAAGGAGACCCGTAAAGAAGGTAGCTCGACCTCAATAGGCAAGATGGCTTCAGAGCCGTAGATAAGTGAGTAGGGTGTAGCTCCTATAGGTGTGCGGACACTTGTACGATAGGCCCAAAGTGCAGGATTGAGTTGGATGTGCTAGTTACGGCCAGCATCGTCGACTGTCTTTTTAAGGATTTTGAGAATTATTTTATTAGACGCCTCAGCTTGGCCATTACCTTGGGGGTAATATGGTGTGGAGAAATGATGGGCAATATGGAAGCGCTCACAGAGTTCACGAACATCCTGATTTTTGAAAGGACGCCCATTATCAGTAATAATGGAAGTAGGAATCCCGTATCGGCAAATGATGTAGTTCAGGATGAAGGTAGCAATTTGTTTCCCAGTAACTTGTGTGAGAGGCACGGCTTCAATCCACTTTGTGAAATACTCTGTGGCTGTGATAATGAATTTATGTCCATTGGAAGAAGGAGGGTGAATCTTGCCTATGAGATCGAGTCCCCACCGACAAAAGGGCCAAGGAGATGCAAGTGGTTGTAGTTCCTGTGCTGGTGCATGTATGAGGTCTCCATGAATTTGACACTGCTTACACTTCTTGACAAACTGATATGCATCTTTTTCCATAGTAGGCCAGTAGTATCCAGTCCTGATGAGTTTCTTGGCCAAGGTAGGACCACTAGTATGCAGGCCACATATCCCTTCATGTACTTCTCGTAACGCAATCTGAGCTTCGTCACTCTCTAAACATCTAAGAAGGGTGCCATCTAGACCTCGTCGATATGGGATGTTAGCGAAAATGACGTATCGAGAGGATTGGCGAATGAAAGTGCGGCGTTGATTGTTCGATAGATCGGGAGGTAAGATATTGCCACGAAGGTATGTGAATATGGAACCATATAACTGGGATTCAGGACCAACAATGCATATCATTTCCGTAGGAGTGATTTCATATGAGGGAATCAACAGGTTGTCTACCAGGAACTCATAGCAGGTCTCATTTTGTGGTAGATCAATGAGCGAAGCAATTGTAGCCATGGCATCAGCAGCACGATTTTGTTCTCTTGGTATCTGCTCAAACTCTATCTTTGCAAAGTGCTGTTTCAGATCATCTACCAGTTGTTTGTAGGGCATTAGTTTTTCATCTTTTGTTTGATAATCATCAGTTCCTTGATGGATGACAAGTTGAGAATCCCCAAAAACATGAAGTTCTTGGATCTTCCATTGAACTGCAATTCTTAACCCAGTTGTTAATGCCTCGTATTCCGCTATATTGTTAGTGCAAGGAAATGATAAGTGGTATGAATTTGGTATAGAATCGCCTTGGGGAGTTATAAAGAGTATACCCGCTCCTGCCCCGTGCTGTGTGTATGAGCCGTCAAAATATAATTGCCATGGCTTTGCAGGTGATATTGTTAGAATGGACTCATCTGGAAATTCTGACTGTAGAGGAGCATCATCTATCATGGGAGCATCTGCCAATTGGTCTGCAATGGCTTGTCCTTTTATAGCTTTTCTGTCCACGTATTCAATGTCAAATTCACTCAAAATCATTACCCACTTGGCCAGCCGCCCAGTAAGTGTAGCTTTGTTGAGAAGATATTTTAGTGGATCAATTCTGCCAATCAACTTAGTCTTGTGAGTGAGCATATAATGTCATAATTTTTGTGAAGCAAAGACCACAGCGAGACATGCACGCTCGATTGGTGTGTAGTTTAGCTCATATCCCACCAATGTGCGACTGATATAGTAGACTGCTTTTTCCTTGCCGTCAGGTATTTGCTGTGCTAGGAGTGCCCCCAGTGCCATTGGAGTAGCTGATATGTAAAGTAGCAATGGTTGACCTGGAATTGGTGGCATCAAAACTGGCGGGTTCAAAAGATAGTCTTTGAGCGCCTGAAAAGCCTGTTGACAGTTCTCATCCCATTTGAACTTGATGTTTTTGTGTAGCAGGTGCTGGAAAGGGTTACACTTATCTGCAAGTTGTGCTATGAATCTTCGTATGGACTGGAGTCTCCCTTGTAAAGATCGAAGTTGACTAATATTCTTGGGTGGCGGCATGTCCAAGATAGCCTTGACTTTTGCTGGATCAGCTTCTATTCCTCTTTTAGACACAATGAATCCTAGGAGCTTCCCGGAGGTTACTCCAAAGACACATTTCTTAGGATTTAACCTTACCTTATATTTTTCCAGTCTATCAAAGACAACTGAAAGTATGTCCAAGTGTGTGTCTCTGTCTATTGATTTTCCCAAAAGATCGTCAACATAATCTTCCACGGTTATGTGCATGAGATCATGAAAAATAGTGGTCATCGCTCTTTGATAAGTGGCGCCTGCATTTTTCAGCCCAAAGGGCATGACATTCCAACAGAAGGTTCCCCATGGACAAGTGAATGATGTTTTATGTTGATCTTTAGGTGCAATCCTGATTTGATTATATCCAGAAAATCCGTCTAGTAAAGATAACATTTCATGACCTGCTGTGAGATCAACGATCAAGTCAATGTTTGGTAATGGGAAATCGTCCTTTGGACAGGCCTTGTTGATATCTCTGAAGTCTGTACATGTTCGGATGCTGCGATCTGGTTTGCTGACAGGTACTAAATTGGAAATCCATTCGGGATAATCAATTGGGCGTATGAATCCGACATCTAGTAATTTCTCCAGCTCTGCCTTGACTAGCAATGCCACTTGTGGATGCATTTTCCTTAATTTCTGCTTTACTGGTTTTGCCCCCGGTTTGACTGTTAAATGATGCATCACCAAATCCGGGTCTAGCCCAGGCATATCAGCGTATGACCATGCAAAGTTGACTTGTCGTTCCTTGAAAAAGCTTATGAATTTTGTCCTCTCGGCCTCCGTCAATGATTGAGCCAAAAATATGTTGTGTGGAACCTCGGATGTACCCAAGTTTGTCTTTATAGTCTCCTCTACCAACATGGATTATTTTTCCTCGTATGATGCTGGGAGAATGTCGAGCCTTCCATCTTCGGGCGCCTCAGAGAGGTTTTCACCCTCAGATACATCCTTTCTTTTTACTTTTTTGGGGTTAGATAGCGCCACAGTGTGGTTTTCGCCATAAGACCCTTGTTTTGTTTTTATTTTCACATTTTTGCGACTAGAAGGCCCGACACCCTCACCAAAGTATGCTATGTTGTTGAGCTCTATGGCGTATCCTTCTTTGTGGTCTCCAGGGAGAAGATCATCTCGAATGCCAAGGTAGTCGATAATAGCTTCGTCATTTTGAAATGTATCAAATTGTGCTGGTCCTTCATGATCCCAATCAATGAGTTGGGGATGAACAAGGGGAAGGTCATTAGTGTTTTCCGAATTTGCTGGACGAAGAGTGAAGATGTGGTTATATTCAGGTATGTCAAGGTAATCGTCAAGGTCATCGATGGCACTCTCCTCATCAGTTTCGATCGTGAGCGAATCCAAATTGTCATCACTAGTAGCGCCTTCTGGGACAAGTGTCCTCATCCTATGTGATTTTGACCCAGGACCTTGAAACGAAGTTTGTGCGGGATCCTTATGGGTTGGTTCTTGACCAACTCTGAACTTTTTGTAAAATTCCTCCTCCTCTGTAGGTTCATCTGGCTCTCTAAATGTCTCGGTGAGCTCATAGTCACTGGAGGATTTGTCTGAACCCCATTCCCACTCATTGGAGTCTGTGGAATAGTAATCCTCTTGTTGAACTTCAGCAGCTTTGATTCGCCATACCTCTTTTGTTCCTTTATTATGTAGTCTGGGATTCAGAAAACCAAGCCCCTTGGAGCGTTCCCTTCTTGTAGTTAGCTCAGGTTGTAAGGGCTCCATGACACCTTCTTTGCGTAGTCCGAGAGGGCTTTTTCCATCATACCCGAATCTTTGCAAAATTTTGAAGCCTTTGCCATAGTTCTCACAGGGTATAATAATTTGATCATGTGTGTCCTCTTCAATGTCCTTATAGAGCATTTTATATAAATTTTCTTCTTCTAGTTCACCCCATTTTTGAAAGATGGTAGGATCCCATTTGAGCATCATGATAGAAATTTTCTTGTTAGGATGTGGCCTCCCATATTCCTTGGGAGAGGTCATGACTTGTCGTAAAAAAATTGTCTGATTCAGAGTGTATTCTCCCATGCCTTTTTCTTGAAACTTGGCTCTAAGTTCACCTTGTTTGGATGTCGAGGGCTTTAATGACTCAGGATCAATATATGCTGAAGAAGGAGTAGCCTCACAATTGCTGGGAATGATAGTCTTAGTATGTGATCTCAAGTTATTACAATATATGAATGGATTTGGATCACCATTGACCGTTACCTCGACTCCATTGTGAGGGAACTTTATGCATTGATGGTATGTTGATGGGACTGCCCTCATTTCATGAATCCACGGACGTCCTAGAAATATGTTATACGTGAGATCAAGATCTAGGACTTGACAAACCACAACCTTTGTGACTGGCCCTATTCTTAGCGGTAAGGTGACTGTGCCCTTGGATGAGTGCTCTTCATCATCATAAGCCTTGATGGTGATTTGGTTTGTAGCATTCACAACCTTGTCAGAATATCCCAATTGTCTTATGGTACTCAAGGTAAAAATATTAAGACCTGCTCCTCCATCTATCAGGATTCACTTTATTCGGTGTTTATGTACGAAAGCTTCAACGTGTAAAGGTGCATTATGTGGCTGATTTATGGAGGCGTCATCGGCTTCCGTGAATGTGAGGGAGTGTGGAACGGATAGGTATCCCACCATGGCTTGAAACTGGTCCACATTCAGATCAGTAGGGACGGCAGTATCTCTCAAGATTTTGTCAAGGATAGCTTTATGTGCAGGAGATATACGTAAGAGCTCAAGAATAGAGATGAGCGCAGGTGTCTTCCCTAGTTGTTCTACAAGGTCGTACTCAGGCTTGGTTGATGAAAGATTGGTATTCTTAGTGGAGGCACCTGGCAATGTAATCTTACCTCGACAGGTTGTAACATGACATTCAGAGGTAGATTCGGAGGAAGATCCCACACCTTTTAGGACAATCTTGGGTCTCTGAGAAGGATTCTCAGGATTTTTGTTTTTGATAGTAATGGTAGAGATATGATTGTCCATTGAGATGTGATTGATAGTAGAATCATAATTGTAAGGTGCTCTAGTGTAATTGGCTTGATCATCTATGACTTTGCCTTTTCCTTTGTCATGTTTTGGGAATGGTTCCTTAAACACCTCATGTTCTTGATTAGATGAATGTCCCTCAATCTCAATATCACCTCTATCAATGAGATCTTGCACAATGTTTTTCAATCGATGGCAATTACCTGTCTTGTGACCCTTGCTCTTATGAAACTCGCAGTACTCATCATCATTCCACCAATTTGGTTTTACCTTTGGTTCATAAGGAGGAAAATCTAGAACTGTAATTACTTTGTTTGCTACAAGCTTTTTGAATACTGATTCAAGTGGTTCCCCCAATGGAGTGTACTTCCTTCGAGGTTTAGAAGTTGTTTGGTTGTTCACCTGATTGTTGGTAGAACTTGATCCAGAAAAGATGAACTTGGGTCTCACTGTGTTGGCATCAACAACACCATCATTAACTGTGTTCTTGTTCTTATTCCAAAATTTTGGTTTGTCCTTTCCTTTAAAGTCCTCTTTGTTTTCTTTGAATAGTTTGATAACTCCTTGTTCAATTAAGACCTTTTCTGTTGCTAGGCCCTTTTCAATAACATCCTTGAATGTAGACAAACAAGCTTTTCTGAGATCATAGCCAATAGCCTTATTAACGTTTTGTGTGAACATCTCCACCATTTGTTTTTGCGGGATTTCGCAAGAGCATCTGCTAGCTAAGTTTCTCCATCTTTGTAAAAATGTTGCGAAAGATTCTCCTTCCTTTTGTTTAGTATTGCACAAGGTAGTAACTGAGACATCTGTTTCAATGTTGTAAGAGAAATGCTGAATGAATTCCTCTGCTAAGTCGCCCCATGACTTAATACCAGGAGGTAATTGAGAAAACCATTCCATAGCTTGATCGCCTAAGCTCTGTGGGAACAACCTCATCAGTATGTTTCTTCTGCCGCTACCTCAATGCAAGCTGTGAAGAATTGTCTTATGTGTGCCTTGGGGTCTCCTCTCCCTCTATATTTGTCAAATTTTGGCGTTACAAAGTGTGGAGGAAATGGAGGCATTGGAATGCTCTTATCGAAGGGATAAGGACATATATCTCTTATAGTGTATGTAGGTTTTGGTGTACTCATGTCCTCCATTTTCTTTTGTAGATCTCTAATTTGTTGCTCCAAATTATTCTTGGGAGGAGATGGATTTCTTGTAGCATACCCCATGTTTGAAACACCCATTTGAGGAGGAGCTTGTTGCATGTATGGATGATACTGATCGTAGACATGTCCATATGGAGGTCTATATTGTTGCAACATGTATGGAGCATTTGGCATAACTTCTTGTTGGGGAATCCCATATCTGTTTTGTGTGTATAAACCATATTCAATAGGCCTTTCATTTTCCATTGTGTTGCCCCCAATTTTGACATGATGTCTCCTTGTGTCAAAATTTTGGGGATACCTTTGAGTATCTACTTGTTTTGATTGATTCATACCTTGAGCATGTGATTGAGCATAAGGCCTCCATGATGGTCCTTGAGTGTAAGTATCATATGTTTGAGCTTGTGTATGTGGGATTGCTGGCTTTTGAAGCAAAGCTGATGGTGACTCCGGCATCATATTATTTGGTGCTCTATTTCCTCCACTATTTGGTCTCCTTTGATCCATGTTGGGTTGAGTTTGTTGTGAGGGTCGACTTTCCATAAGTTGAGATAAGTCAAAATCATGTGGTATTTTAGCTCCACTATGTGCCATCATGTTTAGAAAGTATTGTCGATCTCTCCTCATTATCTCTTCAACCAATCTATTGAATTGAGGATTCATTATGGATTCTTCTATGTCTGTTGATAGTATTGAAGAATTGTCCACTGTGTCATTGTGTGTAGCATTGTTGTTTATAGTGTTTGCACTTTCCACATTTGGATTGTGTCTATAAACATTCATGTCTGGTAATGTAGTGTGCTCAGGATTGTAGAATAGATCATTATCATACTCATAAGAACTCATGTTTACGGATTCTTGAGCTTCTTTAGCTATTCTCCTAGATTTTTGAAGGCGGGTTTCAACCATGAACTAGGTGTTAGACCAAGATGTGAGAAACTAGATGAAGAATGAAAAAGTATGGAAGACCAAGAGTTGTATGGAGTGTAAATGAATCTTGAGGTGTACTTGCAATGTCCAAAGTGTAAGACCAAGTATGTAAGTAGTAGAGTAGGTGTGACTTCCAAAGAGAGGATAGTTTCTCTTGATGAGGTAAGCTGACCTTGACTCTAAGTAAGACCAAATGAGACCCAAAGGTAAGAAACCTTGATGAGGGACCACTTAGCAAAATGTTGTTGTATGTAGTGTGTTGAAAAAGTATAGTGAGGACAAGCAAGTGACCTTTTTGACTCAAGTTTAGACAAGTATGAATGTAAAATGAGATGTGAAGCAATGATGGACTGTATGAAACCATAGAACAAGCTGAACGCTAGATGAAACCTGAAGAGACAACCTAGGAAGCTCAAGTATGCCGAAACTGATTTTCTTTGTTTGCTTGACTGTTAAAGTTTTCAAATCCTGACACAGACGCCTCTGTATACTTCACAGACGTGATTCCCAGACACAGACGCCTCTCTGTTTGACACAGATGCTGATAAAAACACAGACGCTATTCTGTACTTCACAGATGCGCCTAGAACCGACACAGACGCGCCTGGCACTGACACAGACGTGGTTGCGCGTTTTTGCATTTTTTAACTACCCTATTCCTAGCGCATTTATTGTTACCTAGCATGCATTAATGACAAAACTTGAAATGCGTGAAAGTACGAGGAGGTTTTCGGGTACTTACCGGCTCTCCTGCATCTGCTGGTCGCTAGAATCGGCGAACACAGTCGAATCTATGAATGAAAGCCATCACTGTTGACTGCTGCTGCTCTTTTCTCGCTCTGCACTATGATCTTCTAAGGGTGTGGATGACAATGAGGATGTCTTTTTCCTGTGGTCTATCTTATAGACTACCCCTAGCCCTCGCCCTCATTTCCCGAGTCAGTCTTCTTTATCCCGTGACTTTGTCACTTTGTTCGGTCAACCCATTCTAGCCTTTCTTTCTTATCGAGAGATTGTCTGCAATCTTTTCAGACATTTTCATCCAATCTCTCGAGGGGGCATATAATTCCCATCTTGGGGCAACTCTGTATCAGTTCATCTTATCTTCTTTGAAACAACGCGACAAGCCGCATTGTCTCAAAGAGGGGCAAAATGTAGACACCCAAAATTGTCATGTCTAATTAAATAAATATTTTATTTATTTAATTATCTAAGCCTAATTCTTCTATTAATTAAATAAATTTTTATTTATTTAATTAATTCATTTATCCTATTCTAGCTTTATTTCTCATTTAAATAAATACATTTATTTATTTAAATTATCCCTTTCCTAAATTAAATAAATATTTTATATATTTAATTGTCCTATTTCTTCTATTAATTAAATAAATCTTTATTTATTTAATTAATTCATTATCTTTTTCTACACATGACACATGTCATTCATCTCTTAATTTATACATTACCTACCCCTTTCATTATTTTGGTATTTCTTATACCTACCCTCTAATCCTAGCCGACCTCTCTTTTTACACCTCTCAATCTAAACCCTCCATTTCTCATTGTGTCTTCTATTTAAGGAGATGCTTCCTTCATTGTCAAACCCTAATGACTGATTTTGGAGTACTTGGCTACACTACGATCCTACTTGCAACCACATTCCGTTTTTTGTTGAGCTCTTGTGCATATAAAAATCTGAGAGCAAATATATCAAGCAAGATCAATGGAGATAGGAAGAATGGAGATCAAAACCCTATTGGACATGTGATGGTATAATCTTTGTGATTTTGAGTTATTTGCATTGTCTTAGGTTATCTTCATATGTTATGGTGGATCTTTGTTGATTGTTAGGCTAGGATTTAGTGGTTGAATTCATTTAGCCTTTCAATATTGTTATTATTGTATCCATTTTCACCATGAACATTTTCAAAAAATCTGAAATTTTTACTAGAGAGTCTTGATGGTCTTCCAAACTTGCACAAAAAATTTTCTGCAACAAATCCAAGCAGTTTCTGAGATATGAGTAAAATAATGCAAAACCCTAATTTTCAAAGATCTGATTTTTGAGGAATGATTTTGCATCAAATTTAAAATAAAAAAGAATAGATCCTGTGTATAATTCTGAGAGATTTCCAAAAATGTAAGAAAATCCGAAACATTCGCTAATTTTCTCTCAAAATTAATTTTTTATGAAAAATCATAAAAAATTCATACAAAATGAAAAATAGATCCAAAAAATCTAAAATTTTTACTGAATATTTCTGATACGTTTCCTGACTTGCAAAAAAAAGTTTATGTCAAAATTCGAAACGGTTTGTGAGATCTGATCAAAATAAGGAAAAACCCTAATTTTTAAAGATCCAATTTTTAGGGAAATATTTTGCATCAAAATTAAAATCATAAAGAACAGATTCTATGTATAATTATGAGATATTTCCAAAAATATAAGAAAATCCAAAAAATTCTCTCATTTGCTCTCAAAATTAATTTTTTATGAAAAATCATAAAAAATTCATAGAAAATGAAAATGTGCTCCAAAAATTCTAAATTTTGGCTTGAGAGCTCGTGATACTTTCTTCAACCTGCAAAAAGAATTTGGTACAAAATTTCATAGCCGTTTATGAGATATGATCGAATCTCTCCAAGATCTTGATTTTGTGTCCAAAACCCTAGCTGCACAAGGTTATTCTCCAAATTGTTTTACAAAATAGCAATATAGGGTTAGAAAAATCTGCAAAAAAAACATAGATCTAAAAAAAATCCATGTCCCACGGGGCGTGCCAAAATGTTTATGGTGAAAATGGATAACAATAATAACAATATTGAAAGGCTAAATGAATTCAACCACTAAATCCTAGCCTAACAATCAACAAAGATCCACCATAACATATGAAGATAACCTAAGACAATGCAAATAACTCAAAATCACAAAGATTATACCATCACATGTCCAATAGGGTTTTGATCTCCATTCTTCCTATCTCCATTGATCTTGCTTGATATATTTGCTCTCAGATTTTTATATGCACAAGAGCTCAACAAAGAACGGAATGTGGTTGCAAATAGGATCGTAGTGTAGCCAAGTACTCCAAAATCAGTCATTCGGGTTTGACAATGAAGGAAGCATCTCCTTAAATAGAAGACACAATGAGAAATGGAGGGTTTAGATTGAGAGGTGTAAAAAGAGAGGTCGGCTAGGATTAGAGGGTAGGTATAAGAAATACCAAAATAATGAAAGGGGTAGGTAATGTATGAATTAAGAGATGAATGACATGTGTCATGTGTAGAAAAAGATAATGAATTAATTAAATAAATAAAGATTTATTTAATTAATAGAAGAAATAGGACAATTAAATAAATAAAATATTTATTTAATTTAGGAAAGGGATAATTTAAATAAATAAATGTATTTATTTAAATGAGAAATAAAACTAGAATAGGATAAATGAATTAATTAAATAAATAAAAATTTATTTAATTAATAGAAGAATTAGGCTTAGATAATTAAATAAATAAAATATTTATTTAATTAGACATGACAATTTTGGGTGTCTACAATATTAAATGAATGTGACTTCACTAAAATGAATCTCCACCCATTTTTTGTAAGGAAGGCCAAATTTAGGGAGCGATAATCTCTAATGCATAGGGCACTAGATTCTTTACTTGTATATACCTTATCATAGTCAAGAAAAGATATTCTATTCTTCGTTTCAAGTATAGACCAAAGGAATCTTCTTTGGATTTGGTACATTTTCTTAGCCTAGGAGATTGTAACATGGAATAAAGAGAGGAGGTACATTGAGGTGCTTTAGAGAGATGTTATAAGAAGCTAAATTACTCTAGCATTACTAAGGAGGGCCCCTTTCTAGGTCCCAAGAATATTTTGATTTCTTTCAAGTAGGCCAACCCTCATTGAGTAGTCCACATTCCTTGTACTAATTGGAAATTCTTGGTACAACAAATGAAGACTAGAGATTTGACAGTTCAAAATATTACAAATATGATTCTACAAGAGAAAGGGAACTCTTTTGCAAGTTAATTTTTGTTCTCAAAAGCTAGTGAACTATTAGTCAATAGAGATATCCAAACCTTCGATTTTTCCATAGAAGTTGAACAAAGCATAAGGGTATCATCAACAAATTGTAGATGGGAGAACACAAAAGGGGATGAAGAAGGTTTGAAACCCTTCAAGATGCCTTCATGGATTAGTGATTAGTATTCCTACCAAGGACATTATCCTTAAGAATGAAGAGGTAGGGGGATGGGGGATCCTCCTATCTAATACCATCGAAGGAAAAGAATACCTCTTGGGGAGCTCCATTGATCAAGACAAAAAAATAAGTGAGTGAAAACATGCCTCAATTATGTTCAAAATTTTGCCTCCAAACCCATATTTGTAAAGAACCATGGAGAGGAATAATTAGGACACCTTATCATAGGATTTGGAGATATCCAACATTAGAAGCATACCTTCTCTATTGATTTTCTCCATGGAGTGCAGAGTTTCATGAACAACTAGGAAAACATCATATATCTATTAGCTTGGAACAAATCATTTTTTATGTTCATGAATAATCCTTTAAAGAAACAACTTGATTCTATTAACAAGGATTTTGGAAAATATTTTATAAAACATGTTATAGAGGTTGATAGGCTTGAAATCAGTCATTCTATTTTACCCTTTTTTGGGAACCAAGTCTATAAAAATATTATTGATCATCTATTTTTGGATAGTCATTGAAGATATAACTTTTTTAGTAGCCAAAATGTTATATTGGCCCATAATATCCCAATATTCTTGAGAAAAGAAAGAAAAAAATCCTTCTGGCCCTAGAGATTTTAAGGGGCCTATGGAGAAGACTACCTCTTTGACTTCCTCATTTGAGAATATATGTTCCTTTAAAAATTTTCTGGATTCAATTGTATGTATTTTTTTCCCATCAACTTTTTGAATCACACTTTGTGATTCATCATTAAGATAAAAAATAATTTAAAGGAGATGAAGAATATACATTCCAAATATTCTAGGTCATATGGGCTGATAGCATTTGGGATAACATAAAGAATTTTCTTTGAAATCTCTATCATAGAGGGATCTGAGATAGGAGGAGGGTTAAGAAAAGAGTAGAAGTTGTGAGGTAGGAAATGTGGAAATCATAAAAGCATATCAAAACTAATTTAGCTCAATCACGAAAACTAAAATGCAATGATCTATCCTAAACACACTCAATAAAGACATGAAATGAAAACATTCAATATTAAAGATTATGCAAACCAAATGTAGATTTGAATGTTCCTTCATGTGGCTCCATTTTCCTTCTTTCTTCTCCAAATAGCCTTTGTTTGTGGATCTCACCTTCAAGTGCATACACCTAATGTGAAAGCAAGATTGACATTGGCACAAGAGTACTTGAAGTGTGATTGACTTGAAAAAGTGATTATCTAATTATCTGATTCTATGATTAGATTGGGATTGAAGAAATTCATCCAATTTATAGAGAAATTGGAGAAAAAGACCAAATTAGCATGATTCAATTCGAATGGAAATTGCAAATCAAACATGTCAATTATGACAAATTATGACAAATTATGCACCTTCTATGCAAAATTTGGTTGATTGATAATTCATGACAATTTATGACAAATTTCTATGTCAAAATTGATTGATTGTCAATTATGACAAATTATGACAAATTGAAATGTCATTCCCATGGAATTAGGAGATGAAATAGGAGGGAATAGAAATTAGATGAATTAGAAATTAGAAAATTAGAAAAAGAGGAAAATTAGAAATTAAGAATTAGGTAAATTAATTAATAATTTGTCATTTATTAATTAATTCACAAAAAGAGGAATAATTAGCCAATTAAATGAACATTTAATTGCAATGAGAAGACTTAGGATAAATAAATAATTTATTAATCCTAGTGAGAGAAATGACAGACAGGGTTAAATGATTAAGTCAAGAAACCCTAGAAGATGAATTAGCAATGCGAGAATGACAATTAAGTCTTGAGAAAAGATAATTAACTCGATCATGATTTTGAATTGATAAATGACCAATGTGATAAACGATTTGATTGATAAACTAACCAAGATTGATAGAGAGACCAAATTGATAGGAGCCAGTTGACGAGGAACAATGACTAATTGATCCAAATTGACACGATTGAGAAGACGACGATGATCGATGACAAATTGATTGCAAAATAACAAAACTGACAAGAGGACAAGGATCGATGACAAAATGACAAGATCAAACAATGACAACGATCGATGACAAATCAATCACTAGATGACCAAAATTGATAAGAGGACAACAATTGATGACAAATCGATTGCATGATGATAAGATTGAAAAGAGGACAAAACCCTAATTAGGATTGATGATGTCCAAAATGATGACAAATGAACACGCACATTGATGCGATAGGATAAGATTGACCAAAATCATGACTGAAGATTGTTGCCGACAAGACCAATTTCGGAAGTGAGACAAATGGAGAATGTAGAAGAATGACTCGATTCTCACAAGTGATAAAGACCAAGTGCGAATCAGAGAAGAAATGTTAATGCGACACAAAAACCTAAAATGAGAGAATGCGTAAATGTTAAAGTATGACTCCACAAGCGTTGACCATTTTTAGGTGTCTACATTTTGCCCCTCTTTGAGACAATGCGATTTTAAGCATTGTTTCAAAGAACAATAATGAAAATGCCTCACACAACTGACAATGACATATGCATGCCCCCTCGAGGAATTGGCTGGAAATATGCAAAAAAAAGAGGCCAATTGATCGATAAAAATGATAGGATCGAACAGACTGACAATCGGAGACCGAATGCACTAAGGACAAGTAATTTAAGGTGCAAAAGACCGCAACCAACATAAGATGGAGAGGGTGTACATCCATCTATGCACTGACAAAGACCTATAAATGAGACCAAGAGGGTGAAAATAGCTCATTTGCACTAGCCAAAGAGGAGAATTTGTTGCTCTGGACAAGGACACTTGTAGAGAGATGGTGAACATTCCAATGGCGGATCACCTTGGAGAACGTGTACACACTTATAGATGACCGGACGATGCAGGAGCAGTGGTACATTGTGGGGCCCACAAGGGATGTAGAAATTGACTTCTGCACTTGTGCAGGGTGAATCCTACACTTGTGTGAGGTCTTCTGCACTTGTGTAGGGGTACACAGGCACAGGTTACATGACACAGGTGCAGGAGTCTTGACATAGGCGTAGTTGTGCATTTGTAACTCAATTTGGGTTTGAAACGACATGCAAATGATCCGAAAAGGGGGGATAAGGGTAGGATAGGGAAAAATAGATAAAGGACACCCTAATTTGGCCATGAAACAAGGAAATGTAGCCTGTAGGAGCAAGCTCTAATACTAACAAAATTTGTGCCCCAATTGTGATGCAGAGTCGACAGTATCCGTTGATCACGCGGGAGAACCGACCAGACTATTTCATGCTATGACATAGACTGAGGAGCACGGATAGAGATATCTTAGAAGGACTTGGGATATATTATATCACATTCATGCCTGAGATTAGGGCAAACATAGGATTTCTTACCGCATTGGCAGAGCGATGGCATTCGGAGACCTCCTCATTCCATCTGGCGACTGGAGAGGCGACGGTGACACTAGAGGATGTATGGTGCATCCTTCGCATTTTGATACATGGGGAGATGATAGAGTATGACCCAGTGACAGGGAGAGATGCATTATGTAGGCTATTTGAGTGCAACACAGATGATCTGGACATCGTCGAGAGGGAGATCGGCTAGGAGAGAATGGCTTCAGAGTATGACCGATGATATGTGGTGATAGCAGTGGTGATAGCATGTCTTCTAGTAGGGGATAGATGAGGACATGGATTCCCCATTGGATGGGGAAGAGTGCTAGAGTGGATGGCGACAGAGGGGATGGTGTATGCATGGGGACCATGTGTGCTTGCTATGCTATATTTTCAGCTGCATCAGATAGCATATCAGGGGGTTCAGACTCTAAGTTGTGGAGTCACATTGCTACAGGTATGGGCATTTGAGCACATAGCCATATGTTGACCGATTACAGAGAGACAGGTAGTACCACACCGACCATATGTGTATTGCTATGGGGGAGCACTGAGATAGGGTCCATTTGGATACATATTGTACTGGCGACATGAGCTAGACAGACTGAGAGAGTTCACATGGAGGCCATATCTTGATTGCTCGGGATGGTCAGATGATTATGATGAGCTATCATATTATAGATAGGAGAGATACCTCATTGGGTGACCAGTGAATTGCTAGAGAGTGATCGAGATGTACTTGCAAGAGAGAGTCAGATGATAGTTTGGAGAGAGGCAGGATGTACCTAGGAGGACTGCACACTTTGCCCGATCTCACAGAGAGACGAGTCAGTGGGGGAGTATGATTCAGCCACACATAGCATATACTGACTTTGCACAGCTACAATAGAGACAGTGGGATTGGAGGTCAGATGTGGTGGATGCTGGGATGACAGAGGAGTATGAGATATGGTTTGCATGACGATGGCCAGTGCCATTGACTAATCCTGATATTCCAGTACCGAGGAGATAGGAGGACTTCCCACTCAAAGGAGAGGAGGGAGATGAGGAGGATGAGGAGGATGATGAGGATGATCAGGATGAGGGGGATGATGAGGACAAAGATGATGGGGACAAAGATGATGGGGATGGAGATGATGGGCCAGATTTAGGCGATCAGGGGGCATTGCAGGATATACCCATAGAGCTGGAGACAGCTAGCATAGAAGAGATGGAGATGTGCAGGGCTAGCATAGTGAGTCAGCAGGATCACATTGTGACATTGGAGAGATAGCAGGATTAGTTCAAAGTGGAGATAGCTAGACTCACAGTAGCTTGAGATACAATAATAGCTCAGGCACAGCAAGAGGAACAAAGAGTCACTGAGTTCATTGGGTCGATTAGAGATGCCAGTGCACAGGAGATGGCATAGATGCTGGTAGAGACTGGAGAGGAGATACGCCATTGGAGGACACTATATGAGAGTGTCATTCCATTGGAGTAGAGGGTAGCTTCATATCAGGCACGATTGAGGACAGAGAGTAGGGCATGCTCTCGGAGGTCATTAAGCAGCATGGGGGTGAGTGGACCTATGAGACCACCACAGCCAGGACTAGGGGCAGGAGAGACATCATCCATGAGACATGGCAGGGATGAGGAGGATAGAAGGAGCACCCAGTGACAGAGGCACGTACTCCTTTATGACAGACAAATGACATATGTAGCTTGATATTATGTAGTCAGCCTGCAGGTCATACTTAGGACAGACAGTCCGATTTTGTACTCTGATATTATTGTGATATATGATATGATATGCATCGATAGGATGGGATGCAATGTGTTATGATTTGTAATTATTTTTCTATGTATGGATGACTTATGCACTATTTATGAACATGTATGGATATATTTTTATGTATTTTTGATGCATTTATAATATGAAATGGATAAAATGCTTGATATGATACTCGATGTAATGCAAATGTACTAACCAATGAATGCAGGATGCAGCAAATGTGTGTGGAGATCAGAGCACTAGACCGAACTGACTATCCAAACTAATGGAAGAAATGTTAGTAAGAAGAAATGAGACAGAGGACAGTTAGAGATGAAGAAAAACTTGCTTTGAGTAATGCACTTTGTAGGTGAGAACCTTTATTTTTATGTAGCAAAATGGATGCGTAGCATCATGGCATTGAAGGCCAGAGCTAAAATGCAACCCTTGTTGCAAAAGACAGACACATCGTAGACAAACAAAAATCACAACAAAAAAAGAAAGGGACCATGAACCATCCCGGTCACTCTAAATCACTCAGTGACATCATCGAGCAACATAGGAACATGATCGAAGCCAAAGATAAATCAATAAAAAGATAAGATGCACAAACTCAACCAAGTCAAACAAACATCTTGATCTTCATTATCAAAAGTTGAAAGTGCTGATAGGACGATCATGTTGTCTGGTTTCAGGGAATGCGGTACCCCGTCTAAGACAGGACACAGTCTGGTTTCGAGTATACCACACCCTATATAAGACCCATGATAGTATGCCAAGGACGAGCGATATCGATGTTGATGTTTGATTGATAAGACAATTGGGATCAGTTTGAATGTCTGATTTTGATTGAAAAAGTTCATCTGTTAATGCGTGATTTCAGGAAAGCACAGTGTTGGATTGTGAGTCATTGGAGGGATGCTCTGTGATCTGTCTATGCACAAAGGGATCATTTATTCCAAAATGCAAAATGCCAAAGAAATTGTTTTTGGAATTTGATGTTTTGAAAAAAAATTTGTTCGTATTTTAGGACTTTATTTGACTTTTTAGGGATTTTTTTTTTTTCAGGACATTTTTCAATTTTTTCGGATTATTTGAGGACATTTTTCAATTTTTTTGGATTATTTGAGGACATTTTTCAATTTTTTTGGATTATTTCAGGACATTTTTCAATTTTTTTTGGATTATTTTAGGACATTTTTCAATTTTTTTAAAGTTCTAGTGATTGATCATGGCAAGGGGAATACACCCAATGCACATCTGAAAGACATATATAGACCAAGACCAAAACATATGTACAAGAAACTAGAGTATGTAAGACAATGATGTTGACCAATAACAGGCCTGAAACAGAACATTGGGTCAAGACAAAGATAGGCATGATAAACCGACTGAGGGAAAGCATAGCTAGAAGTCATGACAGATGATAGAGAAATGATCTCATTACTCATGGTGCCTGATGGCTAGGTTTTCACCATGGTACTTGCCCAAAGCACCTGTTTGCCAGGTTTTCACTAGAGGGCGAATCATTTTTCGTTACTCTTTTTGCTCTTTTTTCTTTGCTTTTCATTTTATTTTATTTTATTTTATTTTTTTTGTATTTTTTGTATTTTTTTGTTTTTTTCATTTTTTTGTACTTTTTTCTTTTTTCATTTTTTTTGTATTTTTTGCTTTTTTCATTTTTTTGTATTTTTTGCTTTTTTGATTTTTTTGTATTTTTTGTATTTTTTGTATTTTTTGTATTTTTTCATTTTTTTTGTATTTTTTGTATTTTTTTCAGGATCATACTTGAAGAAGTACTGATAGAAAACTATACCCAGTACTTGCGAAGGTGCATGCTATTTATAGGATCAGACAAAGGTTCACCTTCTAGAGTGGCAAGCTGATATGCCCCCGAGCCATAAGCTATAGTCACTATGAAAGGCCCAACCCAATTAGGTTCAAACTTGCCCTTGATGATGTCAGTAGACTGTGCATTCTTGGGGTTTTCCTTTAAAACTAGGTCTCCCACTTCTAAGTGTCACCCTTTGACCTTCTTATTATAAGAGCGATGGAGACGGTTTTGATATGCTTGCAAATGTGTCAGGGCTATCTGACGTTTCTCATCTAACATCTCAAGTTGATGCAGCCGGGAGACTCTATGTGTCTCATCATCAATCAGATGTTGCAAGGAAACATGCAAGGAGGGAATCTCCACTTCCAAAGGTAAAATGGCTTTCGCACCATACACCAAGGAATAAGGTGTTGTGCCAGTAGGTGTGTGGATAGAAGTACGATAGGCCCATAGTGCTGGATTCAACTATACATGCCAATCTCGACCAACGTCATTGACAACCTTTTTTAGGATCTTGATAATGGTTTTATTTGATGCTTCAGCTTGACCATTACCCTGTGGATAGTATGGACTGGAAAAATGGTGTTGAATATGAAACTTTTCATAGAGTTCTTTGACAACTTTATTCTTAAAGGGTTGACCATTATCTGTGACTATGGCAAGGGGAACCCCATATCTGCATATGATATAATTCAGCAGGAATTTTGAAATTTGGACACCAATGATATAGGTCATGGGGATAGCCTCGATCCATTTTGTAAAATATTCTATAGCTGTAATGATGAACTTGTGTCCGTTTGCAGATGTCGGGTGAATCTTGCCAATAAGATCCAATCCCCACTGAGAAAAGGGCCATGGAGATATGACAGAATGTAGATCTTGAGCTGGTGCATGAATATAATTTCCATGGATTTGGTACTTGTAGCACTTCTTAACAAAATCGTTAACATCTTTTTCCAGAGTGGGCCAATAATACCTAGCACGAATCAACTTTTTGGCTAAGCTTAGACCATTGAAATGGCCCCTGCATATACCATCATGAACCTCGTGTAAAGCCGTTTGTGCTTCATCAGAATCCAAACACCTGAGGAGGGTATGGTCAAAGGAATGGTGGTAAAGGGTGTCGGCAATGATGACATATTTGGCCATCTATCGGATAAAGGCTCGGTGTTGATTAGCAGAAAGGTTAGGTGGTAAGGTTTGGGATTTCAAATATTGATATATATCATTATACCACGGGGAGTTAGGACCAACAAGAACAAACATCACATCTACTGTCGGAATGTCAAAAGAAGGGACAAGCAATTGTTTGACCAAAAATTCACACTTGTCCATATTATGGGGCATATTCAACATGGAAGTGATTGTAGCCATTGCATTTGCCAACTTGTTTTGCATTCTCAGAACTTGACTGAAATGGATAGCTGTAAATTTTGTCTTGAAGAAATCTACCATGTGCTTATAGGGATTAAGCTTTTCATCTTTTGTTTCATAGTCATCATTGACTTGTTGAATGACTAACTGAGAATCTCCATAGACTTGTAAATGCGTGATGTTCTAGTGGACCACTACTCAGAGTCCTGTGACCAGTGCTTCATACTCTACAATGTTATTGGTACAATGGAAAGTTATTCTATAAGACTTGGGAATAGCATCAGCTTGAGGGGTGACAAACAAGATGCCTGCTCCAGACCCGAACTTGGTATGGGACCCATCAAAATATAACTTCCATTCATTAGAAGATGTAAGAGCAAAGATAGATTCATCTGGAAAATCTATCAACATGGGATGATCATCATAAATAGGAGCCTCTGCAAGTTGATCAGCTATGACTTGTCCTTTTATTGCCTTTCACTCCATATACTCGATATCAAATTCACTGAGGATCATCACCCACTTGGCTAGGCAACCCGTCAAAGCTGCTCTGCTAAGCAAATATTTTAAGGGATCAATTTTTGCAACTAGCAATGTTTGGTGATTTAGCATATAGTGTCAGAGTTTTTGTGTTGCAAATACCACTACTAAGCATGCCCGTTCAATAGTTGAATAATTCAGATCATAGCCTACGAGTGTTCGACTAATATAATAAACAGCTTGCTCTTTGCCATTCTCATCTTATTGAGCCAAGAGAACTCCTAGTGCTGTTTCAGTTGTAGAAATATACAATATAAATGGCTTTCCTTCTATAGGAGGCATTAGGATAGATGGCGACAGCAAATAGTCCTTGAGATCTTGAAAGGCTGATTGACATTGCTCGGTCCATTTAAAAGAAACTCCTTTATGCAATAGATGCTGGAATGGAAGACATTTGTCTGCCAACTGAGCTATAAAGCGACAGATTGATTGGAGCTTTCCTTGCAAACTTCTTAATTGTTGAAGATTGGAAGGAGGAGGCATATCCATTATTGCTTTAACCTTGGCCGGGTCGACTTTGATGCCTCGGTGAGAAACAATGTATCCTAGTAATTTACCAGCTGTGACACCAAAGACACACTTCTTTGGATTAAGTCAGAGCTTGTAGGTTGCCATTCGGTCAAAGATAGGGCCCAGGATGGCTAAATGACTATCTCTTGTGATAGATTTGCATAACAAGTCATCAACATAGTCCTCCATCAAAGTATGTAGGAAATCATGAAAAATTGTCATCATTTCTCTTTGATATGTTGCGCCTGCATTTTTAAGACCAAAGGGCATCACATTCCAGCAATAGGTGCCCCAGGCATAGGTGAATGTTGTCTTATGTTGATCTTCAAGAGCAATGCGAATTTGGTTATAGCCAGAGAAACCATCCATCAATGAGAGCATCTCATATCCAGTAGTCATGTCAACTATGATGTCTATGTTTGGGAGTGGAAAATCATCTTTAGGGCATGCTTTATTGAGATCCCTAAAATCTGTACAAATTCTGATGCCCCCAGTTACCTTGCTAACTGGTACTAAATTTGAAATCCAGTCTGCATAATCAATGGGTCTGATAAAGCCCACATCCAATAATTTTTTTAGTTCCACCTTGACCAAAAGAGCCACCTGGGGATGCATCTTTCTAAGTTTCTATTTGATGGGCTTGGCATCTGCTTTCAATGGCAAGTGATGAAGGACTAATTCTGGATCAAGGCCAGGCATATCCGCATAGGACCACGCAAAGCTGATCTTCTTCTCAAGAAAGAAATTGACAAAATCTATCTTTTCCTATTTGGATAGAGAAGCAACAAAATGAATGACCTTAGGGTTGTCAAGGGTACCCAAATTGATTTCCTCGGTCATTTCCACAAGCAATGTTGATTTGTCCTGACTTGATAGGGGCATGTCCACTCTTCCACCTTTGGGCGCCTCAGAGAGGTTTTCACTCGTAGGTACATCTTTTATTTCTACTTTTGTATGATCAGAGAGTGCCTTATGGTTTTCACTCAAAGACCTATTCTTTTGATTTTTATCTTTTTCTTTTCTTTTTTCATTTTGATGACTGGAAGAGGGAGTTGACTCCCCAAAATATGTTGTGGAATCCAGATCAATAGCAAATCCTACCTTATGATCACCTTGTGGTATGCCTTCCCATAGTCCAAGGAATTCTGCAATTGCTTCGTCATTTTGAAAACAATCCAATGTGAGTGCTTCTTGTTGGTCATGTTGGATAAGCTTGGGATAGATGAGGGGCATGTCATCATCAGTTTTAAGGAGGGAGAGGACTGAGATGGTAAAGATGTAAACATATGTGGTATCACTGTCTGAGCTACTGGAATCCGATTCGGAGCTTGGGTCCCAAAATGACTCTATCCAAGCATTAGGAAATGTTTTAGGAAGAGAAGTTATTTCATGTTTGTCTTCCATAGGAAAATTATCAGGGTCGAGGAAAATATTGTCAAGGGCATAGGAGCTAGAAGAAAAAGAACTCCACTCCCATTCATTGGAATCAGTTTCGGGTCGGGTATCCTCAGGTGTTATTTCATCATCAGAGTTACGCCCTTTTCCACACGTGGTCACTTTGGTAGATGAGGGTCCAATTCGCAATGGTACAAAACCTAACCCTAAAGTTGGAGGTCACATCATGGGTATAATAGGTTCTAGCCTTCCCTTCTTGTCTGGGCCTAAGTCACTACAGCCATCATATCCTTTCTTCTACAGTATAGTAAATCCTTTGCCATACCATTCCACTAGCAACTTGACAGGTGGGGTCTCAGTTGGATCTTTATAAAGCCAGTCTATGACATCATCATCTAAAGTTTATTCATGTTCACCCCATCTTGTAAATGTAGTGGGAGGCTAATATTGAATAACCACTTTAGGTTCTTTTTGCAACAAACTTGGTTTGCCATATGATTTTGGAGATATTGGTAAATTCCTGATGAGGAATGTTTGATCCATTGAATATTCTCTGCATCCTTGGTCCTGTATCTTCAATTTTCCTTTGACAACATCTAACAATTCATTAGGATCCACATAGCTGTTTGATTTGGCTTCCCTATTGACTGGGACTTGCTGTTGCAGAGAATCCTTCAGGGCAGCACAAAATTGAAATGGATTAGGATCTCTTGGAATTGTTATTTCAGTTCCATTGTAGGGATATTTTAAACATTGATGATAGGTGGATGGAACTACTTTCATTGCATTGATCCATGGATGACCAAGAATCATATTGTAAGGGAGATCAAGGTCTAAGACTTGTAGGAAAGTATTTTCTGTCACTAGACCAACTTTGATAGGTAGTGTAATTATCCCTTTAGATGGACACTCAACATCATCATATGCTTTGATGGTTATTCTTCTGGAAGCATCAATGTCATTTTCTATATAACCAAGGCCAATAACCACTCTCAAGGTACAAATATTAAGACCCGCTCTGCCATCTATCAAGACTTGTCAGATTTTACAATTATGGACAAAGACTTCAAGGTGTAAAGAATCATTATGAGGAAGCTTATCGGGTGAGATATCATTATCAGAAAGTGCAACATTTTGAGAAATAGCTAAATGTCCAATTCGGGCTTGAAACTGGTCAACATCAATGTCTGTCGGGATAGTGGACTCAATTAAAGCTTTATCTAGGACTGCACGATGCATGGGAGACATTTTCAACAACTCAAGGATGGATATTTGTGTAGGTGTCTTTCCTAGATGATCCAAGAGATTATACTGACTTGTAGGAGTTGGCTTGGGAAGAGCTGCGGGAGCTCCTTTTAGGACTATTTTGGATCGACGAGTGGTGACCGTGCAAGAAGGATCTTGTTCCTTTATTCGTATGGTGGAAACATACTCATTTGACGCTCGAAAACAATTAATGACATTGTTATAACCAGTGTTTGCGTAATTTGTTGTTTGGGTAGAGTTTGAAGAAGATGCTTTACCCTTTTCATGATCAACCAAAGGAGTTTTGAAAATTGTATGATCAGTGTTAGAGGTCATGTTGGGTGGATCTATCTCAATTACTCCTTGTTCTAACAAGTCTTGAATCATATGTTTCAATTAAAAACATGACGCAGTTTTATGTCCTTTTGATCGATGGTACTCACAATATGTGTTATCATTCCACCAATACAGCTTTACCGCTGGTTCTGCCTTGATATCTGTAGCTTGATAAATTTTGCTTGTATTAATTGTTTCATTACTGATTCAATAGGCTCTCCCAATGGCGTAAACTATCGAGGAGGTCCATCTCTTGATCAAAAAGGTTTGTGTTGCTGGCTTTGTTGCTAACCTTGTTGTTGATTATATTGTTGAGCATGTAGTTGGTATTGCGGCTGTTGAGTCACATTGCTCATTGGTGTTCGATTTTGTTCCATCATTGACATATTAGGAACACTCAATTTCTTGATTGTGAATGGGGGTTGATTTGCATTCACCGCTCTTGCATCAACAACACCATCATTAGCAACATTCTTGTTTTTATACCAAAATCTATTTCGGTCCCCTAAATTATTTGTGTTGTCACTGTCTTTATTGAGCTTAATAATTCCCTTAGCTACAAGAGCAGTTTCAATGTTCATCCCTTTCTTAATGAGCTTCTCAATAGTACTGGGACTTTTCAATTTGAGCTCATACATCATTTCTGGGACCAGATTTTGGATAAACAGATTTACTTGTTGTTCTTCAGGTATATCTAGGGAAGAACGACTATACAAGCTTCACCATCATTGCAAGAAAGTCACTAATGGTTCACCTTGCTTTTGCTTGGTGTTGCATAAATCTGACATGGTCACGTCACTGTCGATGTTGAACGTGAAATGAGATATAAACTTTTGAGCTAGTTCTGACCAAGTCTTTATGTTTCCTGGCAGATGCGAATACCAATCCATGGCTTGTCCCATGAGGCTTCATGCAAATAAGTGCATTAAATATGTTTCTTCATAACTCACTTTAGTACATGCTGCGAAAAATGCTCGAATGTGATCTTTTGGATTTCCATTCCCTTTATATTTCTCAAAATTTGGTGCCTCAAAATGCTTAGGGAATGGAGGCATGTATAAACTCTTGTCGAATGGATTAGGACATAAATCTTGATGTGTATACAGCTTCTTTGTTCCTTTGGTTTCCAATGCATCAACTTGTCATTTCAATTTCTCAAGTTGTTGTGCAATTGTATCAGATTTTGGAGGTTCATCATTAATAGTCCTGGTGGGTACTCTTTGTCGATACATCGTGTTTCCAACCAGTTGTTGATACTCCAAAATTGTCATATTTGGTGTCTCCGGCATATAATGTTCTTGGTACACCTCTTGTTGTTGTGGTTGTGCCATGCCTTGATATTGACCGTGTTGCTATGCTTCTTGTAGCCTAGGTTGATATTGCAATTGAGGATGTTGTTGATATTGCACAGGTGCCAATTATGGTTGTGTAGTATGATAACTTGTTTGTCTTGGCACATATTGAGGCACATGTTGTTGTTGATGCTGACAAATCAGAATTTGCTGACCTTGTGCCAATTGTTGTTGTCACGGTGTAAATCCCATCATTTGCAAAAAAACTTTGTTTAGGTGGTTTTTGTTGTTTCTCCTTAAGATGGGGTATGGCACTTGCATTAACTTGCTGTGTTGTTTGTCCAATCCATTGTGATGGTTGCAAGTTTGCATTAACTTGTAACGAAGCAGAAGGCACTGCAATTTGTTGTCGACTGTGATATTGTTGTTGTTATGCATTGTTTGTTTGCACATTCGATTGTACCGTTTGTGTATTACTAAATTGTTGCAACATTTGTTGTTGGTGCAAACCACTATCCATAGCTCTTTGTGTTGCCATTATCGAAGGATCTGTCACAATAGTGTTTGGCAAATATATTGAGCTTAATGGGACATAAGAACTTTGTTGCATTGTGGAATTATTTTGGACATTGGTGAGATCAGGCATTCCAGTCGTGAAGCTTTCTTGCATCTTGGATTTTGATCCAACTTTATGCATGTGAGAAACCACTTCTTGTTGAGGAACCATTGTCAATATTTGTGTGGTCTTCATTTGATCTTGTATTACAAGTGTTGTGTTGAATAATGGATTATTTATTGTCTCAAATGGTGACTTTTGAGGAATAGTCACTGTCAACACCTTTGAAGTACGTTTACTCATCAAGGTAGGTTGAAGTTCCTATTGCATATTTTCTTCATTTAGATGTGAAGAGAAACTTAACAGCTCACTGCCTTGTTGTGTTTGCACATTAATTTGCTCATTTGAGGAAGCCACATTGCTCATCATGTTAAGATATTTTTTTGGGAACATCTTAAAGACCTTGTTCAAGAATTTATCCATCTTTTTTGTTAACTTTGGATCTTGAAGGAACATATCAACATCATCAGAAGCATCAGAATCTGATGAAGAATCTGGCTGGACATTTGGATTTGTTTCTTGTTGAATGCCTTGGTCTGAACCAAATCCTTGTGAAAGAGTTTGTTCCTCATATAATGTTTTAGTTTGAATGTCATGTTGCATGTTTGGTTGATTCCAATTGAACGGTGCATTTCCTTTTGGTGTTGGTGGAACACTCCCATGTCCTAGTTTCATGGGTACAAACACTAGTTCATATAATGGAGGTGGTCCAAGTTGAACCATTCCATATGGTGGTAATGATGTGTTTGATGAACCTTCAACTTGCACTGTTTGACTAGTTTGAAACTACGAATTTTCTATGTTGTCCATGGGTTGATACTTTGGTTCGCCCATCTTTTTAGATTTTGACCTTGTCTCAACAGGCATGTCACTTATGCAAATGTAATATTTTTGGAAATTTTCAAGGATAATATATGATATACCACTAAATGCAAACTAAATAGGTGAAAATGCAATCTATGGGAAGAATGCAATCTATGTTTTTGGTTGTTTTTCAAGATTTTGACAAACTTTTGAATGCAAATCTAAAAGAGACCTTTAGGAAATTGAAATGATGTCTAGACCTCAAAGGACAAAAGGACCAAGTGACAAAAGGACAAGATGACAATGTCTCCCCTATATGCTTGGATACTAAGCTAGGTTTGACGAAATGATATTGATGACAAAAGGACAAAAGGTTTGATAAGGTCTAGACTTCCTAACAATGACTTAAGGTTTATCAAAGATTTGGATTACTCAAGTATGACAAGACCTAGCTTTGACACTATATGCAAAGGGACAATTGCTATGCAAATGACCCTAAACATGATATGATAATGACTTAAGCTTAATAATGAGACCTAAGGTATACAAATGCAAATGTATGACAATGATATTACTTTAATGCAAGAGGACATATGCAAATGGATGACCCTTATTGATATGCAAAGGAGTATGACTTAGATGAAACTTAACCTTGACAATGATCTTGCAAAATGCAAACCTAGGATGAACCTAAATCTAAGTGACATGAATGTTGAGACAAGATTTTGAAGAGTGTTTGACAACCATGTTTAAAGGTGATTTGAACTTTGTTGGATGAAATGTTCTTGTATTTAATCTTGTTTTGAATCAATTTGCCTTGCTTTTGAAATGAGATACAATTTCAACTTTTGACAAACAAAGAAGACAAGATATTTCAACTTAGACTCAAGACAATCATGCTCATTCACACATTTCTTATGGTAGGCAAGGACAATAGGTACTTGAGAGGTAGACTCATTATGGGATTCAAGGAGAATACATAGATGCTTGACCCCACGGGCTCCCCTCCATGGCACTCACTTCTCAGGGAAGCCAAGCATCAGTCCCCATGGAGAACTTAGTATCTCTTCCAAGTATTTGAACTTGTCCTTCTCAAGCAACTAGAAGGGTTTTTGGCCTCTAAAAACAAGGTGTTTAGTAAGGATTTCTGTTAAGCATTACTCCTTGATGTCATGCAAGCGTGATTGAGACATTAAGCCCACCAAGATACCAAACAAATGTAGTCACGCAAGCATGATTTAGACCATGAGGTCCTACTTAGATGTTGATATGAGAAAGAGTTCAAGGGTCATCACTTCCCAAGTAACTACAATTCCCACGTAACCCTTCCTTCAAAGCTTTCGCTCATCAGGTATTTGTTTATAGTGAGTTAGAATGCCAAGGTATTCTAGCCATACTCACTTTGGGTCGTTCCCTTCTCACGATTGTCACTTGCTTGCAAAAGCAAATGGTCAAGAAGGTAGGCCCTCTAAAGGTGACACACAATCACAAACATGAGCATGGTATCGAAGATCTAGATTTCTGATAACCCTAAGAAGGATGAGAGCATACTCTCCTACTCCAATGTCAATAATCAACAATCAAAACAAACATAGATTCATTCCAACCTATTTAGAGATCATACTAGGTGCCTAAAAATTAATTGCAAACACAAAGTTCAGTTGTATGTCCAAGGCAACCTGCAAAACCCAAGTCAGAAGTTTGATATGCTTATTCTTTGACTATTGAACCTGCATAAAATATGTTAGTAGTTTCATTTGTTGTCTTTTCCATGCGTATGCCAAGATGATGCACAGATAATCAGTACCAAAAACCAAAAAAGTAGAAATAGTAAGCAAAACACACCAATTTTTAAGCAAAACACTACCTTTTTACCTCTGTTTCTGGACTTTACACAGGCGCAAAACTCATGACACAAGTGCAGAACTCATGACACAAGCATAGAATGCATGACACATGCACATAATGTCTGACACAGGCGCAGAAGTCCTTAGAACGCCCTACATTACCCTGTTTCTTGGGTTTTTGACCTGCAAAACATCTCAAAAGCACTCAAAAGCATAATTACGGGGTTGGTTCACGTTGGGTTCATCAATTAATGTAGATAGGAAATGTGGAAATCATCAAAGCATATAAAAACTAATTTATCTCAATCACAAAAACTAAAATGCAATGATCTATCCTAAACACACTCAATAAAGACATGAAATCAAAACATTCAATATTAAAGATTATGCAAACCAAATGTAGATTTGAATGTTCCTTCATGTGGCTCCATTGTCCTTCTTTCTTCTCCAAATAGCCTTTATTTGTGGATCTCACCTTCAAGTGCATACACCTAATGTGAAAGCAAGATTGACATTGGCACAAGAGTACTTGAAGCATGATTGACTCGAAAAAGTGATTATCTGATTATCTGATTCTGTGATTAGATTGGGATTGAAGAAATTCATCCAATTTATAGAGAAATTGGAGAAAAAGACCAAGTTAGCATGATTCAATTCGAATGGAAATTGCAAATCAAACATGTCAATTATGACAAATTATGACAAATTATGCACCTTCTATGCAAAATTTGGTTGATTGATAATTCATGACAATTTATGACAAATTTCTATGTCAAAATTGATTTCATCCAATTTATAGAGAAATTGGAGAAAAAGACCAAGTTAGCATGATTCAATTCGAATGGAAATTGCAAATCAAACATGTCAATTATGACAAATTATGAGAAATTATGCACCTTCTATGCAAAATTTGGTTGATTGATAATTCATGACAATTTATGACGAATTTCTATGTCAAAATTGATTGATTGTCAATTATGACAAATTATGAAAAATTGAAATGTCATTCCCATGGAATTAGGAGATGAAATAGGAGGGAATAGAAATTAGATGAATTAGAAATTAGAAAATTAGAAAAAGAGGAGAATTAGGAATTAAGAATTAGGTAAATTAGTTAATAATTTGTCATTTTTTAATTAATTCACAAAAAGAGGAATAATTAGCCAATTAAATGAACATTTAATTGCGATGAGAAGACTTAGGATAAATACATAATTTATTAATCCTAGAGAGAGAAATGACAGACAGGGTTAAATGATTAAGTCACGAAACCCTAGAAGATGAATTAGCAATGCGAGAATGACAATTAAGTCTTGACAAAAGATAATTAACTTGATCATGATTTTGAATTGATAAATGATTTGATTGATTGACAAACTAACCGAGATTGATAAAGAGACCAAATTGATAGGCGCCAATTGACGAGGAACAATGACTAATTGATCCAAATTGACATGATTGAGAAGACGACGATGATCGATGACAAATTGATTGCAAAATAGCAAAACTGACAAGAGGACAAGGATTGATGACAAAATGGATTGCAAAACAACAAGATTGAAAATGACCACGATCGATGACAAATTGATCACAAAATGACAAGATCGAACAATGACAACGATCGATGACAAATCGATCACCAGATGACCAAAATTGATAAGAGGACAACGATTGATGACAAATAGATCACATGATGATAAGATTGAAAAGAGGACAAAACCCTAATTAGGATTGATGATGTCCAAAATGATGATAAATGAACATGCACATTGATGCAACAGGATAAGATTGACCAAAATCATGACTGAAGATTGTTGTCGACAAGACCAATTTCAGAAGCGAGACAAATGGAGAATGTAGAATAATGACTCGATGCTCACAAATGATAAAGACCAAGTGCAAATCATAGAAGAAATGTTAATGCGATGCAAAAACCTAAAATGAGGCAATGTGTAAATGTTAAAGTATGACTCCGCAAGCGTTGACCATTTTTAGGTGTCTACAGAAGTAATGAACAACCTCCTGGTGAATGTCTTTATCTCAAGAGAGGAAGCTCCATCTAACCTAATGAATCCCTATATTTTGTTCCTTTTATTATGCTTTAGTGGAGGTTGGTGAAAAAATTTCATATTCCTATCATTTTATTTCATCCATTGGATTCTACGTCTTTATTCCAACAAAGTTCTTCCTTTAGAATAAAATTATTAATATCAACCAACAAATTTGTATCAAGATGGAATTTATCAATAATATCACCAAAGAAATCCATTACCCTTTGCAATTTTTGAATTTGGTTTTTCAAGGCCTTCTTTGGAGTGAAGATATTGTTAAGAAAAGAAATCCTCTAAGTACTAATATTAATTTTTAGTAGTTTCAATTTATGGGTGACTCTAAACATAAGTATTCTCTGAATATTGGATCTCCACCACCAAGTCTTTTATGTTGGGGTTTTGATTCCATATGAGTTCATATGTAAATGAGAAACATATTTTAGGTTTATCCGAAAGCCATTCAAATAAGATAGGGAAATGGTCCAAGTTGAAGAGGATATGGGAGGAAATATGAAAATGATAAAAAATATCCTAGGAGGAAGAAAGAATGCATCAATCAAAACAAACTTGAATGAGGCTATCATTAAATCCCATATTAGACCAAGTAAGGTTCCTTCCCTCTATATCTAGGTCAACCAATTTAGCTTTAACGAGAAACTCATGAAGGACCTAAAAATCACTAGATATATTAGGGACTATTCCCATATTTCTAGAGGGATAAAGATTTGTATTAAATTCTACCATTAACATCCAATTTGAATTCTAAAATTAAGATCTCAAAGCAAGAAGTAAAGCCCATAGGCCTCTTCTTGGAACCAAGTTATTTGGAGCATAGATAATAGAGAGGAACCACTCCACTTTAGGTATTTCAGCTATAAAGGAAACACTTTGAGAGTTCTTATCTCGAAACCTTAGTGTATCTTTAAGATTATGAGGTTTCAAAATGGTGAATAAGCCCCCTAAAGCTCTATGAACATTAATAGTTTTAGAATTAGGAAAACACCAAATGAATTTACCAACCTTTTGCAAGGCTTGAAAAATCATATTTCTTTCTTTCAAAAGAAGATATCCTACTTCAGCTCTTTCACCAAATTTTACCAAAATCTATTTGTGGGAAACATTTTGTCCCATAATATTCCAAGAAAGAATAATCATTTCTTCTAATTTTGGGAGCACACTATCTATAGAGTACTTTTGCTACCATTAGCCACATCTCTAGATGTGTTTGGTTGTTGATATTCCCTTGCATATTTCCTTCCAATCTTAAAATTCTTCTCCACATCTATCATTTTTTTAATATTCTTGAGAGAGGGGCACATACGAGTGGAGGAGGAGGAGATCCTTAATGTATTTATTCCTTCCCCATTTATTTTAGGATGACCACATCATTCATAGGGATCCTAAGAGAGAAATTCATTGAGATATCTTTTTCTTTGATACCATAGTATAGAATTGGAGGATCCCAACCTTGCAAAGGATTTATGAGCCAAGGGGATTCATTCATAGAGACACTTGAAAGGGGAGACACCAACTTAAAAAAATCGGTTCCACAAAAGGAACAATATTGAGAATGGGTCGAGAGATATGATCCTTAATCAAGGTCGAGCCAAAACTAGAAGAATGGGCACACTCCTTTGAAGCTCTCTACATAGAAGGAGGAACAATAAAACCTCCAAAGAAATCTTAGGATGTAATTATATTAACCCATGTGGGGAGAATCCTCTCTTTTATTTAGAGAAAAAGGGAGTGACTTATCATTAACCACACTTCATGGGGAAACCATAACATTAGTCCCAACACACTCAATGTTAGAAAATGACTCCAAAGGCCACAAACCAAGACCAACCACCACATTAGCTAAGGAAGAAACCACTAGACCCTTGCAGTTTGGCTTCTGGGACAAAAATTTCTTACTACCACCTTTAGGACAAGCATTACTAAGGTGACCAACAAAGGAACAAAGTTGGCAATAATGGGTTGAGTTTTCAAACTGTAGAAGCTAATTTCTTGAACCTAGACAAGATTTTAGTTTAATACACAATGTTAAGGACAAACCATGCACAACACTAACACCAAATTGTGTTAAAAACAAATTATTTATTTATTTGGTGATTTAGTCCAATAAAATAAATTGACTTAAGGAGTTAGTTATGCCTACAATGATCTATTTGTTGAAAAACTCTAAAGGGTGTCTATAGAGTTTTACCCAAGTAAGGATAGTACTAACCAAAATAATTTTAAGATCAAATCTTGGGCACCATTTGCAGAGGAGAAGATGTTTATTTCCAAAAAAAAATAAAAGGCCCCAAAGAAAGAGAATGAATGTAGTCCTCTCAAAAAGAAAGGGAAAAGGAAAACATGCCTTTGGGGAGTGTAGAGACCAATACAATACCTTTCATTGACAACATAGAGGCAACCCACTCACTAACCATAACAATCTTACAGTGTTTGCTGAAAAAATTGCCAACTAGAGAGTTATTTATTTTAGCAAGAGAATAGTTTAGGGATGGGTCTTTAATATTTTAGTATATTCCCTTGTCAGAATGCTTAATAGAAACCTTTTTTGTAGGAATGAATTGACCACTATTGAAAATTTCCTTCAAAATCCCTTGGGGAATGTTACAGATGATACCATCGAGATAGGAGTGGACCCACTAACCTTTTTACTCGTGTTGACGTCCTTCTTGTCAAGCATGAAATTAGTCCTAGAGAAGGACCCACCTACACTTTGTAGGCCTTCCTCACCATGGATTTATGGGAACAAGAGATAACTATTCACACACCAATCTTCACTATGATATGACACTAGGAAGGGTCCATTTGCAACAATGTTGACCACTTCCTCAACACACCCATCCTTCACCCACACCTTCACCTTAGTACAAAGAGACTCTCACCCATTGCCTTAGATCATATTTCAAGTTTTTTCCCCCATTTACAAAACATAAGGTGATGTAAACAACAATGCACCCTTGTTAGTTTTGTAATCTATTAAAATTATAATCCCAAATATAGTGCCCCTCCCTAATTCATCCCTTATGATAGAATATTATAGATACTTTTGGACTCATTCATGTTATTGATGCCTCTTGTTTCATTCATTATATTGATACTCTCTTTGATATTAGTGGACTCATTATGATTACTATGGTGATGCCGACTCTATGTTTTGGTTTAATTATTGAAGTTTGGATTATCATTAGCTTGGTGAATATTTTGCTATTTAGGACATGTGGTTCATTCTAATTATTTTTCTTTTCCTATAAATTTAATACTTACAATTGATACATTATGGTTGTCTGTGGATGATGATATCATGTTAATGTGCTAACCCTACTTCATGCTCATATTGCATATGTTGAGGTTATTGATGATGTTGTGGTTGCCATTATTATAATACTACCATGAACACTCATTTATGACCAAGGTGTGATGTCACAACTACCTTTTGTAATACCCTAAAAATGGTCATCTAAACCATAGGTCCCCTAATCTCAATTTCCTCACTGAGGTCCTAACCAAAGGCAATTAAAATTAATTTTGAGCACACAATTAATTTCTTAAATCATCAAATGTCACATGACAAATTAATCACTCTGAATTAATTAAATAAATATTTAATTAATTGATCATTTCAAGTAAATCTTTTTCTAAATAATTATCTTATTTATTTTATTAAATATCCTAGTATATTTAATTAAATAAATCAATTTGCCATTAAATCATCAAAAAAGGAATTGATTAGAAAAAAAGAATTAAAATTTGAGAAAAGAAATCAAATGGAGATAATCTTGAAAATAAAATAAAAAATTCAAAAAATCTCAGAAGAGAAATTAAAACAATTAAATCTCAAAATTGAATAAAATAAAGAATAAATTAGTTTTATCTGATTCTATCTTAATTTTAGTTCAATTTCCTTTAAAACTGAATAAAGCAGCCTGACACATCAATTCACCTGGATTGTGCTTCTTCTTCGAAAATATTGAGTGCTCATCATCATTTGATCTCAGCCGTTGGTTTCTTTCTGAATTTTCTATAAATCCAGGCTCTCATTTCCTAATCAAGGATCCTAGAGACTCTATGTTATTATGTTATTTTTGCAATAGGTTCATTAAGATTTTGTATTGAGAATATTTGCATATTTGTTAAATCATTTAGCTTAATATTTATTCATAGCTTAATCATGTTAGCCTAATATTCATTAATCTTGCATTCATTTAGCTCGATTTCATACTCATATAGACTAAATCCTTCATTTAGGTGTAGTCTAGTCATTGGTATTGCATATAAAAATCTGAGAGCAACACTAAATTCACATCTACTAGAAGGTAATAGATCACTTTGTGATGTTTTATTATTCATTGTTGATTGATTTACTAACCATGCAACTAATGACTTAATTCAAGTGTTGTGTATTCCACATACATATACGATCCACTTTTCACGCACACACCTTTCACCTATTTGTCTATCTGCAATATATGCAAGTATATATGTGTTAGACACAATGCACCACTGAGAGAGGGAGGAAGTGAATCAGTGGTTCTCAAACCTTTTCTTTTATAGGTAACACTTGTTTGTAAATCAAGCACAAGGAAGACTTACCAGTTAGTACTGAAACTAACTCATCTACACACACACATACAAGAAGATATCACATAACACTAGTATGTATGAGGAAAATCCAATGTGGGAAAAACCTCAGTGAGCAATGTTGCTGGAGTCTATTGCTCCAATCCAATCTCACAGTAGAGCAGGGTTACATAGTTTAGGGCACCAACCCAAGGAGCTACAACCCCTGAATTTAGGGCACCAACCCAAGGAGCTACAACCCCTAACAGATTTATGGGCTACAACCCAAAGGAGCACCAAGCTACAACTCAGTGTTCACAATGCAAACTAAAAATACATAAGTTATTATCATGTTACTCATGAATCTTGCAACCTTATCAAATATCTTACTCTATCGGTGAAGTACTTCCCTTTTCTACTAACTCACTCTTCTTCCTACTCTGTACCTATTGCTTCTCTATTGGATTTGCACTTTACTTTCTGCACATCATCAGTTTCACACTCAGTTGGTGTAGTCACTATCGGTTCTTCTCTCTAACTAGTTGAAAGCTTCAACCAAGTTCACTCTCCCTCTCTTTCTTGCTGAGCAATTGACTGATCTTGTCTTTTCTTGCAGAAGTCTACAACTTTGCAATAATATAATATTCTCTCTATTCAGCAGCAACATACAATCTCTTAGGCCGTTTTACTTATAGCCCATATTTCTCGCCAAATGCCAATTCAAAACTTAGGCGATTAAGGTTTCTTCACCATCTTTGAGACATACCAAATCCAATCAAATCTTGTAGGATCTGATCTTTCTGACATCAGAATGTATATCTTGGCCATAGTCATGTTTCCTCGATCATGCCATTTAATCCTGGTGATTGTCTTTTTACCTCCTCAACAAATCCTTCAGTTATTCACAAGAGATCTGCTGGGCTATTTCCTTCATCACCTTGATCTTCTCAATCTCTTATTTGGCTCATAGTTTTCTTTTAGACCTTGAGCCTCAAACCCCTGCAATCCTTTTGCAACATGTCCCATGATTTGAGGTGTCTTTCATTAAAGCTGACCAACCCCTACGACAACCCCATCATCATACCTTTTATCTTTATCCAACCGCAGGTTTTCCATGTTGACTCCATGTCAATTATTTGCCATCTTGGCACTTCAAGTCGGTCCAAGTAGAGTCATCAACTAACCACCTTACCGGTTCCTTACATCGGCCGGTCTACTAACCCTTCTGGTCACAACCATTCTACCAGTTACTTTGTCATATCTGCTCCCATATTGAGTTGTCGATGGAATTCTCAAATCGGTTTCCAGATAGGTAAGTCTCAAGTATACTCATCCCCACAAATGGGAAATCTTCTGCAATAGTACCTTGCATATATAACTGATGGACTCACATACTGGTTATCACTCTTGATGACACCATGTCATCAACCTTCACAAGACTCCATCTTCAATCAAGTCTTTTTACTTCAGACTGCATCTACTTGGTCTTTCCTTTCTTCCCAATCAATCTTGTTCATTTATCTATCAGTCTGTCAAGGTGAAAAACACTTATGACTTCTCTTTTCAAACTATAATGCACTCAATACATAATAGGAGATAAGCTCCACTAACTTCGTGGAGTAATACCATCTGCTTTCTTCCATATGCTCATGTGACTTCACTGTTTATACAACTATTGGCAAATGCACACTCCAATAAGAAATTGTAGGTCATTGAAGGTATTGTCATTGATGGCAACCTTACAATCTTATGGCACCGAAAGACACCGGCACTAGTAGACTCTACACCAACAGATAGTTCACCGACATGCTAAGTCGACAAGATTTTTCTTATTGCATAATGTATTTAATTGTAATATATTTTTTTAAACCGACATGGCATATTGTAAATAAGACTCATATAAGTATGAGATCTTGTAGGATCATTTAGGATGTGTGGATATGGTCAGACTATTGCAGAAGTATTATGAGAATACTAAGGTAGATTTTGGAGTAAGGTTTATGGTTATTTTATGAGCTTAAACCGGTACTCAACCTGACATAGTAGATGCTGAATTGAAGTAGTACATGATATTGGATTTGCATAATCCATTTTTGTAAGTCAGTGAGACTTCCTTTTTGTAATTAAGCAGTGAGCTTTAGGCAGTTGGCCTTCCTGCATGTGTAGGCCCCTATTGTGAGTAATATTCATTTATTGGCCAGTGAGTGAATATTGTGGGTCACAAATCCCACTGAGTCTTTTCCCACACCAGGATTCCTCGTTAAAAATATTATGTTATGGTTTTCTTTCTATGCTGTGGTTATTGATCTTATTTACTGCATTAATTCTAGTTTACCAGTACACTATTTTGGAATGCAATTTGTTTAATAAGATTAGAAAATTTGTTAACCGATAAGATACTTATTCACCCCCCCTCTCAGTATCTTTGGGAATCCTAACAAAAACATCTCTCCAAACAGGCATACGTGATCTGTAGTAAGCACATTCATTGTCAATCATTGCTTCTCATGATGACTACATCTTCATCCGGTGGGAGTCTTGTTGTTCTACAACCTCACAGCATACCGGTTCATTATGCTCTTCTAGTGTTGATGTGATTCACATAAAATTCTGCCTCTTCATCACAAACAACCACTCAAACACCTTGCCCATATGTCAACACAATACTTTCCAGTTGACATACTTTCCTTACCTTACTGGTGTTCTACAACACAAGGTGATATTAAAGATATCACATCCTGTACTCCTTCATATCAGTGGTGCACACACATCTCTTCTACTGGTAATCATCCCATACCGGTTGACATCAATGACCACACAATGCCAACAATATGTTATTGTATAAACACTTGGTATTTTGTAGAATACCGGTACTGTACATTGACTCCACTTGGCTTCATAGGTCTAACCATGTCTCTAATCTAAATGACAAGTTGATCAGAGATAACATAAGGTCTTATCACATTCTAGACTTAGTTGGTGTCTTGTTAGTTTTAATGTTAAGCCTTAGTTGTCTTGTTGGGTCCTTTTGTTGTCCTAGTTTGATTATTGATTTATGATTGAGGTGATAGTATATATTATTGCACATAGCATTGTGTGCAAGTAATTAATTATTTATGTGGTGTATTGCATGTTCTATATTATTAAATTAATCATATTATTTTGTGGATTATTATATTTGACATTTATAATTATGCATGAAATATTATATACTTATTATAGTTTATATGTATGTGGGAGATATTAATGCTATTAATTTGAAATTATATTACTGGAGCATTTATGATTATATATGAATTTGATTATTCATTCTATTTGTTAGTTGGAGTCATGGAAAAACATTAATTAATTAAATTATTATCTATAGCTGATTAATGTAAATTATTAAATGATGGTAGATATGAATAAATATACATATATATTTATATTGGGAGCTTGTAATTAATTAATTGATGATTATTTGGTGCAATTAGATTGGTTAAGAATGTACGCTTATTTTTGCATTTACTTATTTATAGTTTTATTTTTTTTATTGTAATTTATTTATTGTTTACTTATTGTTGGCTTATTTATTTATTGTTTTGATTATTTAATTTTTTGCTTTATTATTTATTTATTTATTTGGATATTAATTATTTATTTAGTTGCCCCTTGTTTTATTTTTTGGATCAATAATGGGCCGAGGCCATAAAATTTATTAATTTCGAAGAAAATAATTACAATATTGTACGAATTCGGTTCGGTGTGGGCACCGGTAGCAAAGAATTGAATGAAGAAAACCTCTAGTCTTGCCCAAGGAAAAATCCTAGAATAATTTGCATGTCCCTGGTAACCATAAATCTAACTTCTTAAAGGATTACAATAATAATTTGAAAAATGCATCTCGTTGTTGATAATGTAAACATGGCTTCTACATCAAGGATCAAAATTATAGGTGAATCCTTCAGGTGGTAAGGAGCGAGCAGGGAGACCAAGGATTTAGTTGAGTGCTAACTGAGCGGGGGATGAACGAGCTGGATTCTGAATTCTACAAACATAGAGAAATGGTTTCCTGCAAACTCAAAGTTAGGATACCATTTAACCATGTAATATGATGAAATGAAGGAATCTGCCTACATTGGCTCCATCTATGACTGAGACCGGTGCCCTTAAAGTTCCCAGAATAAGGTTGTCCTACAAAATTGCATTCTACAAAAATAAAAATAAAACAAAATAGGACCATTAGAGCCATGGTCAAACAATTGGAGGAGTTAAAGGTACCGAATGTACCCCATCCACATGATCATAGAAGCAAGAAGGTGAAATATTATTAGAAGTATCTACAACATCATATGCATAGCCACATTAAGTGCAAATGTGTTAATATGTCTGCCTTGCATTATATGAGCACACCTACATCTATGTGTGTATACTTATGCTGAGATAGATACTTCATTAATAAAACCTATAGCATAAAATTGCATCCTTTCTACATCCTAAAACTGTTGATATAAAAATGTGAAAGCCACTAAAAAAGGTATTGCATATGATAAGAGTTATCTTAAGCATCTGCATATGGTAGTAGTTATCTTGAGCATCTGAATACTATAAACATATAACTTCAAAAAGCAATTCATCTACTATCTAAAAATAGTAGAGTATAAAATTCTTTCATACAAATTAGTTTAGCTTTGATTAAACAAATTGTCGCAACAACATCTTCCTCCAAAGGCGGGCCCTTTTCCTCGAGCCCCTACTTGGTCTAATGGAGAGCCCTTTGGTGAATCAGAGGATTTTAGATTCTCAATCTTGGCTATCATGTCCATGTTGAGACCTTTGTCCCAAAGGTATATTGTCAACTAGTGGCTGTAGGGAGGAAATTTAACATTAAACCACCACATGAGGAAATTGACATTCCTCAGGATGATGGGCCTTCTTTTGGCAAACTTCGTAGGATTATCATGAATCAATATTGAGAACTAAGGAACCTGGTAGTTGTTATGCATGAAGATATTATAATGCCTTGGCTTGGGGGTCAAGAGATCAGAAGTAACATTCACCATTACTCGGTCAAGATCTATGAGAATTATTTTCTTAAAAACCTTTACACATAATTCTCTAATGAAATACCTATTAGGCTTGAAATGGAGTACTATGGCTAGGAACATAGAAGAAATATTAGAATTTTCTCTAGTCCTATCCTCATTGGTGATGAAATCTTCCCCTAAAATTTGAGTAACCCTATTGATGTCCAGATCATGAGGATATCTCAAGAGGCCTATTAGCCGGGCTTCCTTTATTTCCCTAGGAATGGTCATTTGTCTTTTAGAGCGCGAGAGCTTGAGTATAGTATCCATGGTATTTTGAATTTTGCTTAGCAGAGAATGAAGAGACAGAGAAAAACCAGTTTGTATAAAGCTAGATGTCTGTCTTGAAAGTGGGGTGTGAGAATGAAATGAATTTAATTGAGAATGAGCCCAAATGATTAAAACATTGGAGACAGTACTTTCTTAAGAGGCATATTGCATAGAAATGAATGCAAGACCGTCCTTGAGATTCCATCATTATCGCACATGCTTAGTGTCTGGTTAATATATGCATGATTGACATGCTTGAAGATGATTGATACAACTCAGCCGACAAGGTGAATTTCTTAGAAGAAGGTATGGTCAGGTTTCAATTCGAAGTGAGTTAATGAGGTGGATTAATGAGTGCCAATAGATGTTATTTCTGAGATAATCATGCAGGAGTAAGATCTAACACTTATTATAGTTAGGATTGCCAAAACAATGATTTCCTGGCATTATCCATTGAAATAGTCTAAGCCTTGAGAGTTGGAAGGTGGGTGGATGCCAAGACTCTATATAAATGTGATGTCTATACCTTTATATACCTATACACATATACATATGTTTATGTGTGCATATATATCATCTGATACTATATATCAAAATATATATACATATGTATAGATATATGTATATATCTATGTATAATATTCATGGTTTATACATATACATATAACTCTATACTTTATGTGTATACCCATATTCATATATCTAGCAGGGTATATATAAGTTTTGGATTATATCTTGAATGTATACCTATATATATAATAGAAACTGCTAATCAAATTATAGATGTTAATTGTATATATATAATTTGAGACTATGCATATGTATAGATATAGGTATATATATGTGTGTGTGAGTATATATATATATACATATATATGTATGAATGGATATGTATATACAAATACATATACCTGTATATATATGTATGAGTATGACTGTATATAAATCTAACTCCTATGAATATCAACAGATATATGCATATATATGTAATTATATGTATATATGTGCAACTTTATATATGTATATATATAAGAGCCATATACACACATCTATATATAAGTGTATATATATGAATATATATGATGGCGTGATTCCTTAAGATGGGCTTGCTCAAGGGAGGCTAGGTTCAACTTTCAGTTTGCACCAATCGGTTAGACATCTAACAATTATCCCACATGCACCTAGGAATCACACCAATTCATATTCAAATACACCGACAGGAAATTCTAATGTGACCATAAGCTCATCTTATGGACTTTGGTTCAAAGTGAGAACCCACAGTTGGTCATACCTTATTGATCATCAGAAGACCCTTAATGAGGTTACCCTGATCCTCAATGAACAAGTATGCAGTTCCTAAACATGCGGCTCTAGAGAAGTCAACTCCATCGAGTATCAACATCACTCCAAAACTACATCTTGGATGGCTGATTGCAGACCCGATCACCAAAGACAAATCCATTGGATATCGACATAGCTTCTCATAGACTCCTCTGATAGATGATAGCACTCTGATGACCCAAGGAGGATCCATCGGACTTTAGCATAGCTTCCATGCAGTATTCCTGATAGCTAATGTAAACTCGATTGCCTGAAGTGACTTCATTGGGTATCGACGTAACTCCAATCCTAGACCTCTGATAGCTGATGAAAACACTGATTGCCTAAGGTAAATCCATTGGGTATCAGCCTAACACTGAACAAGTCCACCTGATAGCCGATTCTACCCCGATGATCGAAGGCGACTTCATCGAGTCATCAGGATGACTTCAAATCAGCTTCTTTGAGCTCCATAATAGATGTTTCTTAAGATGGACTAGCTAAAGGGAGGCCAAGGAAGCAGAAGGAGTAATAGAATGAACCTAGAGTAGTTAAAGTGTCTAAAAGGGACAACAATAAGTCATTTCTAGCATCCGAGAGAGAGAGAGGGAGGATTACCCTCCTATTGGGGATGACATATGGATTTCGCTAGGCTGATGGAGGCATTTCCTTATCAGGCAGAGCATTTGTTTTGCCTTGGATTTTGAACTCCATGCCATCTACTCCTAAGTAATCAAGCTCATCTACTCTGACGTTTCCTTATTTGAATGTTATGTTATCTAACTTTTAACTTGACGACCTAAGATAGAGTTTTAGGGAAGATGAATGCCATCAGCTCCCAAGTTTGCTAACTTGTTAGCCCTTTTGTTTCCTTCCCTATAGATGTGATTGATTGTAAATCTCTCAAAACCATTTCATAACTCAATGGCCCATGTCAATAGAGATTTGAGTCTCCAATTGGGCATACTACCTTTTCTTAGAGCGTTGATAATAATTTCTCAGTCCCTTTCAATTTCCAAATTCTTCACTCCCATCTTTCTGCAAATATTAAGGCCTTCCAGCAGGGCAACTAGTTCAGCCCAATTATTATTCTTATTACCTATTGGGTAATCCTCAAGGGAAATTTACTTTCCTTACTAGTTATGGATAGAGCATCCTATCCCTACCACCTCTGGGTTGCCTCTGGAGGCCCCATCAAAGTTTAGCTTCATCCATCCCTCACCTCGAGGTTGCCACTTACATTCAACTCTTTTCCTTAGATTTACTTTAGGGCCATCCCCAATATAGGGTGGGATAGATAGTCCCTCCCATATCCCCTTCATCTTATCATCCCAATAAGTTACTGTATCATTATTCTTCAGACTGAAGTTGATCATACTATTGATTTTTTTGACCATAGCAATCTCAATTTTATTGATTACCTGATTCACCTCTAATTTTTCATTTTTGAAAAGAATCCTACTCCTTTCCTTCCACAATTCCCAAATTATGGTAGATGGAAGAGATATCCATAAGCCTTCAAATAGAAAATAGCTTTTTAGGATTAGCCAAGCTTTGAGCATTTCTACAATAGTTTGAGGAAAGGCACTGGTTTGCATAGTTGCAATTAAGGAGGAGGTGGTTTGTGTTTTCTTCATCCTTTTCACATAGAGGGCATCTAATAGGTCCCTCATATCCCATCCTCCTAAATTTTTCAGCAATCAAGAGCTTATTGTAGAGAGAAAGCCATGTGAGGACTCCAACCTTGGGTAGGCAAGACCTATCCCAACAGAGTTTCAAAGGTAGCTTCATCTTGGGACTAAGTTGAGATTTAGTGATGTGATTATACCCATCCTTGGAGTTGTATTCCCCATTCATGGACCCATCTCGCACAAGCCTATCCTTGCCTAGACTAAAGGAGATGTTTCTATCTTTTAGAATTTCCATTAGTTTATCTTTATCCCTTACAGGGATATCTTCATTTTCTCTAACTATCCATTTCCATCCCACTCCATCCTCTGAGGGGAAAATGTAGCTCCCAATCAATTTCCCTCTATTTTATTCTAGGAGTTCTCTTATATGCCCGAAGTCATGGATTTTCTCGATCACCTTATACCCTCCCCAAGAGTCCGACCAAAACAAGGCATCTTCCCTTGACCCTAGGTTCCATGTAAGTTTATCTATGATAATATTTCTGCATTCCACCATAAATTTCCATATGCAAGAGCCTCTAGGCAGATTGTTTTCTTTGAATATTTGGATAGGGTTGTCTTCTTTAAGGTATTGATGGTACAGGATTCTTGCCCATAAAAAATGGGGATGTCTGAACATTCTCCATACTAACTTTGCCCCAAGGGCCGTGCTTTTTTCACGGATATTTTTATTGCCAGCTCCTCCTTTTAGTCTACAAATCTTATCCCAAGATAGGAGTGATATTTTCTTATCTTCATTATCACCTTGCCAAAAGAAAGTTCAAAGGTGTTTATTTAGCTCATCCCATTTTTTAGCTGATAAATTGTGAGAAGAAAGTTGGTAAATGGGCATTGCTACTAGAACTAATTTGACCAAGG
The DNA here is from genome assembly GCF_030272615.1 of Cryptomeria japonica. Classification (NCBI taxonomy): domain Eukaryota; kingdom Viridiplantae; phylum Streptophyta; class Pinopsida; order Cupressales; family Cupressaceae; genus Cryptomeria; species Cryptomeria japonica. The sequence continues at coordinate 69,792,950 of NC_081408.1, read as the reverse complement.
TTACCCTCTCTACAAAGGACAACCATTTCCTTTTCCAAGTGTTAAATTTATTTTGATTTTTTCCACCATGTGGTCCCAAGACTTAGATGTCCTGCTCCCCTTATCCAAAGGGATGCCTAAATATTTGCAAGGGGGGAGACCAGGCTTGATCTCCAAGACCTTGCATATCTCTTTCTTGGATGTGGTTTCTATGTTGAACATGAACACAACTGACTTCTCCGAATTGACCTCTTGACCCAAGGCTTCCATGTACGATTTGAGGATACCTTTGAAGGCCCTTGCTTCCCTAATGTCACCTCAACCAAAAAGCATTGTATCATCTATGAATTTTTGGTGGGTAATGGGAGTTAGACCATTGGTAATGGGTATACCTATGATTCCACCCTCTTCCCTAGCCTTTGTGATAGACCTACCAAGAGCCTCTACCATAACGATGAAGAGGAAAGGAGACATAGGGTCTCCCTACCTAAGTCCCCTAGAGCTACTTTAAAAACCTTCAGGTGTGCGATTGACCATGACAAAGAATTTGGGGGTGGACATGCATTCAAAAATAAGGTTGATCCAAGATTTGGTAAAGCCAAATGCTTCCAAACATTTGCATAAAAATCTCCAATCCACTTTGTCATATTCTTTACTAATATCTAATTTGACCAAGATGCTTGGTGCTCCATTATGCTGGAATGAATGCATAGCTTATTGAGCTATGATTACCCTATCATAGATTGATCTATTGGGCACAAAGCTTGTTTGTTCTTTGCTAATGATGATAGGGAGAAGTTTTTGAAGTCTAGTTGCTAGAGTTTTGGTATGTAGTTTATAAAGGGTATTACACAGGGCTATGGGCTTGTATTCATTAAAGATATCAGGTTTCTCTTTTTTGGGAATCAGAACTAAAAAAGTATTTTTGATATCCTTCAGTATCTTACCTGAGTTTCTAATGCCCTCTAACACCTCTGTGATCTCTCGACCCATAAAACCCCAACATTTTTGGAAGAAACTAATTGGGAATCCATCTGGGCTCAAAACCTTATCTGGATTCATTTTCATGAGGGTAGTTTCAACCTCCTCCTCTATAAATTTCTCAAGAAGACATCAGTTGTATTATTCATCAATGAGTTTTGAAATATATCTAATTATATTATGTTGGCCTCTAAGGTTGGAACCAACAGTATTGTTAAGGATTCCTTCAAAAAACCTTACCGCTTCCTCTGCCACCTCTTATGAGTCTTCCAGATTTACTCCTTGGTAGTTATTAATGTTAGAGATTTGGTTTAACCATCTTTTCTCTTGGTGTTGTTATGAAAGAACTTTGTGTTGAGATATCCATCTTTGAACCATGTTTTTTTGGATTTTTGTCTCCAGAAGATTTCTTCTTTTGCCAGAATCTCTTCATACTCTTTTAGTAATATTTTTTCCTTTAAGAAGAGAGGTTCATCCATCCCTTGATCCAAAATTTCCCTATTGACATCTTTGAGGTCCTTTTCTACAAAAAGTTTCTTATCAAAGATGTTACCAAAGTGCTCTCTATTCCACTCCAAGAAGCTCCTTTTGATTAACTGTAGTTTGTTTGCAATAATATACATCTTTGATCCTGAGAATAATGATTCAATCCACTATTGTTCAATCAGGTTGATGATGTTATCATCCTTATACCACATGTTCTCAAATTTGAACAAGAAGTTTCTTGGTCCTTGTTCTACCTGAATATTAAGTTGGAGTGGATAATGGTCAGAACCGGATAAAGGTAGGGTCTCTGCTTCCATAGTGTAATTGAAATTCATAAGCCCACCATGGATAAAAAATAGATCGAGATTTTCAGCAATATTGCTAAAGTCTTTCCTTCTATTGTTCCAAGTAAAGGTGTTCTCTGTTGTCTGGATTTCCAATAAAGAATTATTATTGATCCAATCATTGAAGTCCAGTGCTATGGTAGGTAACTTATTACTACCTCCTCTTTTGTCTGATGCCTTAGTGATGGCATTGAAATCTCCTCCAATAATACACATCTCATTCAGATTGTTTCTTAAGAAAGTCTCAAGTTCCAACTAGACTTGAGCTTTATCCCTGTTCTAAATAGGGCCATATACATTGATCAGGTTAAATCTTAACTTATTATTATAGAAGGTTACCTTTCCATCTATCCAATTATGTTTTATCTTTGATGGTGTAAAAGAGGAATATATAGGATCCTAGATGATTGCTAAGCCTCATGAAGCCCCATGTGATGGGGAATACTTCAGTTTTCTAAAACCTAATTTCTTCTCAAAGAGGTCTATCTTGGTTGAGTTCATTTAAGTTTCTTGGATTAAAATTATGTCTCATTTTGATTTAGATATACAATGTTTTATGGTACGCTTCTTGTTAGGGGAGTTCATGCCCGTAACATTCTATGATAAGAGTTTCATGGCTCTATGGGGAGGAACTTCCCCTCCCCTACATTAAATAGTGATGAAATTTTGGGTCAGCCCATAGCTTCCCCATCCTTGGCTCTTAATTCAACAAGGGATCTCCTATCCCTCCTTTTAACAGGCTTGGCATAGTCAAGAGAGTCTTTTCTCTCCTCTATATTATGGATGCCTAGAATGTTTGGGTTTCCTTTTGTAAATTATCTAGGTCAATGAACAATTCTTTTGTTTTCATATTAACTGTAGTACATTCCAATAAGTTCTTCCCATATAGCTCCCTCTGACTTTCTGATTCTTTGGAGTCACAAACCTCATCAACAAATTATTCCATTAGGTCATTAACTACTTCTTCCACAATAAATTTGGCAATAATGTTGATTTCCCTTTCTACTTATTCTTTCTCTTCTGCTTTTGCCACCATTGGATCAATATTCTAGGATGGTCTATATTCCTTTTCCCCCCACTTTCCTTAATATCCTTATCTTGTTTTGTCAGTTGATCATGCTCAGATCCTTTATCCTTAATAGGAGACACAATTCCCTTACCAATGGTTGCTCTGAAGGGGGTTAATTTTACTTTTGTTTAAATCCCCAGGGGGATCGTACAGTCTTCCTATCCCTTGTTAATGATAAATTCTCCTTCTTCAATATCCTCAACATCCTTAGTTTCCTCAATATGCATAGATGGCAAAGGGATTTCCTCAACCACAAACCCTCCATTTTCTAGATTGAAACTAATGTTGACCCCACGAATCCTGTTGGATCTCAATTGAGAAGGAGGTAGAATTGGAGTCAACGCATGGTTTAGATCAAGAATCCCTTTGAAGAATTCAGGATAGATAAGGAAGGATGACACCCCATATTTAATCTCAATAGGTCTTAAGGTTTTTACAATAATGTCCATATTAATTATCATCACACAGTTCACATACTTCCTATATTTATAACTGATTTCTACAAATTTTCCATAGTGACTACCAATTTTGCTAATAATTTCAATATCCATTAATGCGACTGGTAGGTTAGGTATCAATACCGGTCTATCTATCTTTAAAGATTGCATATTATTAGGGTTAAAAATTCGGAATCCAATCGAAAAACCAAAAATCAAAACCTTTGAAAGTCGAAGATTTACCTGTTAAGAGTTCCTTCTTATGTCTTGAATTACCACAATCAATATGTAGAAAATCTTCAGATAGGATAGCTATACTTATTATCCAATTGAAGGATGACATAAACTAATCTGCAATAGCCTCTAATGAAATTCCAAGACCCCGCCATCTCGGAAAAACTCCAAAGGCCTTGCAAGATTGTTGAATTCGCTTAACCAGATCCACATTAATCTCTAAAACATTAACCAAGTCTGAGTTAGGGTCCCTGGTTGAACCTGATCCCAATGTTAAGGGTTTAGGAGTTAGTAAGGTTGCCTTACACTTGCTTAAATAATCCTTAGGTGCCGATTGAGTTTGAACCAACCTTCTGGGATTTTTAATTTTTCTTTTACTATTATTTTTTGAAAAATGACTAGCCCGGGGATCTGGTTTTAAATAACCTTCCTCAAGATTTTTTAGTTGATTGAACCTATTGGAAGTGGTCAACCTAGAATTACCTTGGTCGTATTCCCTACCATTCACAACCCTTGGAGGGTTTTTCATGGTTGCCCTACGAGCCCTCCTAGGTTTCACCACTTGCCATTCTGTCTGCTCCCTAGGCAGGGGATGCCTAATCCCTGGGTTGCCATATCTGATCCATATTTAGTCCACTCAAAAAACCATTAGTGGTGGAGAAGATCTGGCGATTTCCTCAAAGGAAATCAAGATGAAAAAATTGTTCGATACCTTCCCTGCCTATTTCTGCACATTTTCTCTTTAAGTTTCATTTAATAAAAATTAATAATCCATTTACTTGGCCCTTGTTATGATTGACCTTTTTGGGAATTTTTTTGTAAGATAATATTATTTAATTGTTTATTCATTTATTTATTTATTGATTTTACTTACTCCATTTTATTATTGGCTTTGGGAGTTGTAATTTTGAGATTAATGTTATTTTATTATATTTTACCTTGCTTTTTGTAATGGTTAGTTGAATTTATTATATTTTTCATTATTTTGAGTTGGTTTTGATGGGTTATAATTTTTTATTAATTTATATAAATATATAGTTTTGATATTTTCAGAGAGGTTCCTTGGTTTTAAAAAAAAAGTTGCAATTTGAAATTTTGGCTAGGGATGGAGGTTTTTGTGTATGTGTGAAGATTGGAGTTTGACTTTTGATTTTTGTTCTTCTTTATTTTTCTTTCCATAACTTCAAATTCTAGGTTGGATGATCTTATGCCTTCTTGCATTTTATTTTTGAAAAGATTGTCTTCTTTGTGCTTGTGGAAAGAAATTGTGTCTTCTGTATGGTTGAAATGGTTTTTGGGTTGTATGCATTGTTGTGATAGTACTAGTTTTAGAATTTAGAGGTTTGGATTTTATTGTTGTGAGTGAGTGAGGAAGTTGTTATTCTTTTCTCTATTATCATTGTAAGAATGGACTATCCTCATCCCTGTCTATTATATCAAAAGCGAGCAATATGTTTTTTGACTTCCCTATATTTGTTTTGCTAGGAGATATGTATAGTATGCTATCCATGGTATAATTTTTTGTGTAGTATTGATTCATAAATATCATAATCGGGCAATGTGATTCTTGTTTTTTTTATGTACGCTTGTTCTGATCTGTGTTATGCCTTTGTGAGTTTTACTTGATGTCATACTTCTCTTTTCAAGTTGATTTTGGGCTTAATTAGTGCCTTCTCTTTCGATCATAGTCAATTTCCACCCTCTATTATAAATGCGTTATTATGTCTAACATATATGCTATTTTATTTGTCTAATTCACTACACTAGTGAATATATGTGCTATTTTATGTTTCATAAGCACTATATTGCTAAGTATATGTGCTAAATAGTGGGCAGTTTATGCTATTATTTCAGGTATATGCCCTATAGTGTGTGGTTTATGCTAATCTAATTAACAAATCCACTAGGTATTACTACAAAAACACTACTTTAATTTGTATATCTGCTAATATGTTGTTCCCTTATTTCTATGTTGATTTTGCTTTTTGTGTTAAACTAGAGGCTGGTTTTAGGGTTCATGTGATTCCCAATGTTGTTTTCATCTTGATTTATCTACTGAAAGATGGATATATGTATTATTTATGGCTTGAGTAGGATGGATGTGCCTTGAATTTTATTAGTGTGTTTTCATTGATTTATCTGGATATTGAGATTATTGGATAATTTATGGCTACATGATTGCCTATGTATGAGGCTGTGGATATTGGCATTATGATATGCATTTGTTGAATATTCTTTGGAAGGAATGTTTGGATGGTTGTGATTGATATTATTGCTCTTGGTTAGAGTTAGATGATGTGTGCTATGGCATTTTCGTATTATGTAATTTTGGACCAATGGTTGTCATGTGATAGATGATGTGAGCTAGCATTTGGGTATTATCATTTTGGACCAATGACTGTCATGTGATTATTATGATAGAGCCTTGTTGTTTATGTATGTTTTTCACCCTAAGGTATTTGAACATGGTTAGGGAGAGTTGTCTTTCAAGTGAGTGTCAAGGTTGCAAGAGATGGACTACCTAGAGATTCCTTGTAAGGATGCTTGGAGATCTAGACTGCTAGAAAATCTCATTAGAAGTTTTCTTGTTAAACAAGTGATAAATTTAATAATTAATCTAGATGGGTTGGGTAGTAGGTTTCACATTAATAAGATAATGAAATAATTTGTAGTTCCCCACTCATGTCTTATAGTGGTAGTATAGGCTTGGGATGAGATTGTGAAGGCATTGAAGAGGAAAACCTAACTCCCTTGACTCTCTCAAAGGTTGAGATAGTTTTGCATGGATAGCACAAGTGCCAAGGGTGAAACTCAAGAGATCTCCTTTTTATGGTGATGGCTTGTGATGACACTTTTCCCTACATGTGTCCTAGTTTCTTATGCCTTATTTGTTTGGCAGCCTCTAGTGTTGGTTGTCTTTCTACATTGTTGGTTGAGCCTTGTGATGTGGATTTGGTTGTCTTTGTGACAATATTTAGTTGTGGATGTTGTTATTTTTGTGTCCCTTGGTAGTTACATGTTAGCCTAGGTCTAGAGTGTGTGGGACCTTGTGCCATTCTCTAGAGCATGGGGGTTGGTTCTTTATTGGCTCCACATGGTCAGGTGGTTTGATCCCTTCTTCCATTGGGATTTGCTTCTTCGTTAGATGTTTGTGTGCATGGATGAGGATTATTTATCTCTTTATATTGAAATAGATATTTAGAACAAATTGTAATACCCTAAAAATGGTCATCTAAACCATGAGCCCCTAATCTTGACAATGTCACCAAGGCCCTAACCGAAGGAAATTAAATAAATCTTGAGCACACAATTAATTCTTTAATCATCAAATGTCACATGGCAAAATTAATCACTCAATATTAATTAAATATATATTTAATTAATTAAATCATTCCAAGTAAATCATTTTACATAATTATCTTATTTATTTTATTAAATATCCTAGCATATTTAATTAAATAAATCAAATTGCCATAAATCTTCAAAAAAAAGAAACAAATGAAGAAAGAGGAATTGGAAATTATGAGCATAAATTTTGAAAAAAAGAAATAAATCAAAAAATGAATTAATTGACAAAAAAATAATTAAAATTTGAGAAAAGAAATCAATTGGAGATAATCTTGAAAAACACAAATTAAAAATTGATAGATAATCTCAAAGAAAGCATTAAAGCAATTAAATATTAAAATTGAATGAAATAGAGAATAAATCAGTTTTTTCTTGATTTTATCTTAATTTTAGTTCAATTTCCTTTAAAAATGAGAAAAACATTCAATCACATCAATTCACCTAGATTGTGCTTCCTCTTGGAAAATCTTGACTGCTCATCATCATTTGATCTCAGCCTTTGGTTTCTTTCTGAATTTTCTATAAATTCAAACTCTCATCTCTCATTCAAAGATCCTGCAGAATATATTATTATTATATTGTTTTTGGTCTACGTTCATTGAGAATTTGCATTGAGATATTGCATTTTAATTATTCATTTATTGCTTAAATCATGTTAGATTAATCTTGCATATCTAGCTTAAATCTCGCATCTATTTAGCTCATATTCATGCTCATATAGATTTAGAAATACTTCGTTTAGGCGTTGTCTAGTCACTCTATAGCTTAGCAATCTGAGAGAAATCTAAACTCACATCTACTAGAAGGCAATGGGTCACTTTGTAATGGTTTATTATTCATTGATTATTGATTTACTAACCATGCATTTAATGACTTAATTGAAGTGTTGTGTATTTCAGATACAAATACAGGTCCACTTTTCATACACACATTTTTGGTGCCCACTATGGGGCTTGAACCCACAAGTACAATATTTCTAGTGCTTCTTGAACAAATTTAATGTTTGGTTTTTATAACTAATAAACATGTGTTAAATTTGAAAATAAAAATCTTTCTTTTTGCTTGTTCTTCTGTGATAGTCAAAAAGGGTTTCTTTATGGAAGGCATAACTTGTTATTGAACTGTTGGATCTAAACCAAATTTTGATATGTGTTTGAAAACCAAGGTTTCTACATTTTCACTGAAGCAATTTCCCTAATAATTTAGGGTTTGAAACTGAGGGATGACAGAGTGCAGTACTATCATTTTATTTATTCCTTTGTGATAGTAAAAATGGTCTCTGTTCAGAGGGCATATCTTTTTATTGAACCGTTGGATCTAAACAAAATTTTAATGTGTTTTGTCAAACCAGTTTTTACACATTTCCACTCAAGTGAGTTGCCAGATTATCTCTAGTTCAAAAGTTATAAATGATAGAGTGCAGTACTATCAAAACTGTCATAACTAGGATAGTCATAAAAAATGAAAATTCTTGTTAGATTAGTTTAATTTATAGTTTACATGCTAGAATTTTCTTTTGATGATTATTTTTTATGTTATTTTGGTAACTAATTCTAGGATTTTAATGTTTGCAAGTCCTCTTGACAAAGAATTATCAATAAAACATATGCCTGTCAAAGAATAAAAAATAACATGACTACTGATGTGTTGGTTTTGCAGGTTGCCTAAAGAGAATCAACCAAACATCATGTATTCTTTAAATTAATTTTTGGGCACTTAAATTGCTATTTTGTTAAAGAACAAATCTGTCTTTTGTGTTTTCAGAAAAATCTAAGAGGTAGGAGAGTATGCTCTTGTCTTTTACAGACAATCATAAATATAGACCCTCAAAGCTTTTTTCTAGGTTTTGAGATTTGTGTACCTTTAGTGGGTCTGTCACAATGGGAAAACATAATCACCCTGTGAGAATGACCCAAGTGAGTACAGCTAGACCTGAGCATTCAAACTCACTATAATAAATAGGCCTATTGTGATTAAAGTATCAGAGGATGGGATTATTTAAGTTTTCTCTTTGAGATCTCTCATATCAAGCATTTTGTAGGGCCTCACGGTCTCAATAACGTTTACATGACTACAACTTGTTTCAGTACCTTGTTAGGATATAGGCCTCAATCATGCTTGTGTGACTTCAAGGGATAATTTCAAATGAAATTATTGACTAAGAACTATAAGATTAGAAGCTACTCGATTCACCTCTGAATGGTTGATAATCTTTGTGCAAGAGAGATAGTAACTCTCCCAAGACAATTGCCATATCGTGCCCCCATTAGCATTTAGAGTCAGCTAATATGGTGTTGAGAATCCATTGCATGAGACTCAGTGGTCATATTTTGATTAGCTATTGGGTGTGTACCTAAGTCGGCAAGCAAAGGTTTTCTTCTCCAAGCCAACTTCCATAGGGTTAATGTGTTTTGATTGAATTATTATATATCTTGCATGTGTTCTATGTTTTCATAAAAAAAACTAAAAATGAAATACTGAAACTGGAGAAAACAAATCAAATAATTTAGTGATAAACTCTATCCATGTCCAAACTGGTCTCTGTCAGTCATCAAAGCATCAGTCCTTATCAAAAACTGGTAGTCATCAATCATTGAAAATCTATCTATCAAAATCTCTTCTTTGCCCAATCCTCTATCATACGAAACCTAGCAGTTTATTGTCTAAAGATAAATTTTGTGTCGTACGAAACAAAATTGCATTGAATCTTTTGTCATTCTGGATATACCCATCTATCGTACGGTACTAGGTAGAAACTCATACGAAACAAAATTGTTGTTGTCTTGGAACTATTATACTTTCATTTGGTCATGGAAATCCTCTCGTACAAATTTTGATTTTGTTAGTACGTAACAGTCAAAACTGCCCTGAAATAGTCTACAGTGAGCCTAAAATTGGTTATCATCTTCCTGAGCATAAACAACCTTGATAGTGTACCCCTACCATTGCGTTGCATGATTTTGTCGATCATCTCTTAGCCAATTCAAACAACATCTTATCAAACTTATGTTAACTTAGATACCATCTTACATAGGACATATCATTCATGAAACCATACCAGATCTTAGTTACTTCACTCAATCACTATGTTAAATGAACAACTAGCTACAATTTGATTTTGACTTTTGCAACACATCTAGCTCTCGGTCCTTTCGATTGTAAATGCCCGTTCAAACCAGAAGCTCTTCTAAATTTTTTGAGAAAAGTAAGAAGCCCATGGCTTACTTAGCTCCAATTCCTATGGCTACCTTGGCTCAAATTCTTCAAGATATCAAGGAAGAAATATATGACATCAAAATCCAACAAAATTAATCTATGACTCCATTTCAAAAAAAAATGTATAATATCAAGAGTGAGAAACTTCAAGGAATGCTAAAATGATTATATGATTTGATGATCAAATACTAGTGTATACGGTGAAAATGGATAACAATAATAGTATTGAAAGGCTATAAGGAATTCAACCACAAAACCCTAGCCTAACAACAACAAAGATCCACCATAACATATGAAGATTACCTAAGACAATGCAAATCAAATGAAATCACAAAGATTATACCATCACAGGTCCAATAGGGTTTGGATCTCCATTCTTCCTATCTCCATTGATCTTGCTTGATATATTTGCTCTCAGATTTTATGTGCACAAGAGCTCAACAAAGAACAGAAATATGGTTGCAAGTAGGCTTGATTGCACATGCAAGTTCGAAAGTGTAGTCGGGGTTGAATGCATAGTGAGGATTTGCTAATGAAGGAAGCATCTCCTTATATAGAAGTGTAGATGGAGGAAATGGATTGAACACAAGATTCAATCTTCCAGCATCCAACAATGAAGTTTTCCCTACAAAACACACACATGCAAATTGAAATCTAAACTAGAAAAACACATGCATGTTATCAAACTCTACTCCAATGCTCTCAGAAGCACTTATGCAAAAAGCTATGAGGAAATGGAGATTTGAGAATGCAAAGATAACAGATAAGATGTCAAGATAATGGAATGCAAACTGGCATAAGTTCGACGCATAAAGATGAGATGCTCAAATAAGAGAGAGGGGCTTGTTTAAATAGAATTTCTCTGGGCGAGTTCATGTTGTGAGATGAATGTGGGATAATGCAAGATGAGTGGTATAGGGAAGATGAGTGGTAAATGGGAAATGGTAAGTGGTAGGAGTGGATATTAAAGGGGTTTTATTAAATAAATAGAGAAATATATATAAGGTTAATGCATGAATATGATAAATGTTTTATTTAATAATTTTAATGGATAAATGGTAAGATATTAATAAGAATATAATAAAAGATGGAAATTATGAATAATGAATTATGGAGAAATAATAATGTAATAATAAGGACTCGCCCGATGTTTGAAGAAATTTGAAATTAAATAAGGATAAATTAATGGAAATTTTTATGTGTCTACAAGAAGACATTATAAGAAATGGAGGGATAAGATTGAGAGGTGTAAAAGAGGTCGGCTATGATTAGAGGGTAGGTAAAGAAAATAATAAAATAATGGGAGGGTAGGTAGTGTATGAATTAAGAGATGAATGGCATGTGTCATGGGTAGAAAAGGTTAATGAATTAATTAAATAAATAAATATTTATTTAATTAATAGAAGAAGTGGGATCAATTAAATAAATAAGATATTTATTTAATTTAGGAAAAGGGTAATTTAAATAAATAAATGTATTTATTTAAATGAGAAATAAGGCTAGAAGAGGATAAATGAATTAATTAAATAAATAAAGATTTATTTAATTAATAGAAGAATTAAGCTAAAATAATTAAATAAATAAAGATATTTATTTAATTAGATAGGACAATTTTTTGGTGTGTACAACTAGCAAATAATTGACGATCAAAAGCCAAATCTCAAACATGCTCACAAAACACCTTCACCAAGACAAAAATACATCTATTCCCTAGATAGAAAATTTACACCTTTGGGGCAATCTATTGAGTCAGCTTTGGAAGAGCTTCTTAAGAACAATCTTATCATATTGGCTAAAAAGACCACATGGGGATGTGAAGTTTTGAGTAGTTACTGTGCATATCATAGGCATAAAAAACATAAGATTCAAGATCTCATTGATAATGATGTCATTGAAATTGAAGATCCTAATGACTCACCTAAAGAAAAAGAAGGAACTATTTCTAAGCATGATCAAAATCATGAACCTATGTCTAGCAAGGCTCCATATGTAGCCTCCATCCCTTCCATGATGCCTTCATCTCCTACGACTTCTCAGCAACAATCCATACCATCTCCTTCAAACAATGAAACTTCTCATGTTTACCTTCAAGGGCTATCTCCTATGGAAATTCAAGTTAATGGCAATATTGATACAAGTTCCTCTAAAGATTTAAAAATCCTAGATCCTATGCCATCATACACTTCAATTCCAAAGGTACCCACTCCAGAGAGTCCCACTAAAAATGCTTCCCCATCATGCCAGAATATGGAGAGCTTCCAAGAATCCCCTACGCCTATGAAAAATCCTATCCCTTCCATAGAAGTGACTCCATGTCAAGTGGATAATCTAAAAAATGAAGAAACAAGTCCTATCATAAATCAAGATCAAGACAACAAAGCTCCTCAATCCCATTTATTGATTGAAAAAGATCTTATTTCCCTAGAATCCCAGGATGATCCCCTTATACCTTTCTATTTCTTCCAAGATGATCCCCTTCCATCTCAAGAGAAAAGCATCCTTCCTAAGCAAGATCATGATGCCTCTTCCACCTTTTCAAATGGTGCTATTCAAAATGAAGAGTCAAACACCCTTCCTACTCTATCCAATGGTCTTCTTCCATGTCAAAATCAAAGTATCCCTTCATCACCTTGTCACAATTCTCCATATTCAATTCAAGGATCCATCATGCCTACAAATCCCTCTCATGATCCTACAATTCCCTACATTCCACCTCCATCTCATAATTGACTCGCGCCTTCTTTCCAAAGCAAAATGTATCCTACATGTCAAAATATTTATAAGGCAAAGGGGTAAATCTCCACAAGAAAGAACCCTTCCATATTAAAGAAAATGTTAAAGGTCATGGCCTTAGGGACATTACTCAAGATGTTGGTATCTCTCATAGATCCTATGTTTCTCTAATTAAATCTAAATATAAAATTTCCCCATCATCGCTTCCATCCATTCTAGGTCCCTATATCCCTCCATCCCTTATGTGTTGGTAGTTTGATGATGTTGTGATTGTCATTGATGGACACATGCTTGCTTTGGGATCACTTTTTGTATGTATGAGTTATGCTCAACCGGTATTTGTTCCAACCAGTATTATGACTTATAGTCTCTAGACTATCGATGTTTTGCAGAAGGTGTTTATCGGTCACAAAGTGGTATGAAGACCTCAAGCAATTTGAGGATCCCAAGGCAGTACAAAGGAACAAAGCAGTTGTTAATGTTTTTCCAATCTTCATTTTGACAATCGGTAATCTGTTAAATTATATGAACCGGTATTACTCTGTGATGAGTTATCATCCACCGATAGTTTGGCAGTGATTTTGTATCATGTTATCAAATGTGTCGAGATACACTGAACCTAGGAACTTGCAATGTAATCCTATTGGATCGACATGAAATCATATTCCTTTATAAGAACATCATGTCTAGGGTTTTAGGAATCGATAGGGTGTTAGTAGTGCATAAGATTTTTGTATGTGCGATCATAGAAGAGAAGATTAGGTCTGTATGGAAAAACAAAGTGTGGAGATACTAAAGACTAAAGTAATACTAAATGTGCACGAATAATGAGCTATCAAGGATCTAACCAATCATATGGTTCTAGTATATAGATCACTCACTTGTTGATTACTCACATCTTTGACAAGTCTGAAACCCTTAATCGGGTAGGCCTAACAAAGCCTTTGTAAATCCTCTAACAAGGTGGTTCACAACTGTAGATCTGAAATCCTCTCACAAGGTAGTCTTTAACACAACTTATCTCCTAACAGAGATATAGATTCCTAAAAGGATATGTTCTGGTGAAGAACATTGTATGAACTTAGTTTGTCTGACCTTAACCGGTTTGGTTACTATTCTGTAGATAGTTACTTGTGAGTTTCATCTCACCGTGTTTTTTCCCATTTGGGTTTCCATGTCAAAACTCTTGTGTTATGGTGATTGTTCTCTTGTGGGTGAATGCTTTATTTGTTGTTTGGTTTGCATTTTTTTTAACCGGTTTGTTAGTAAATCTGTTATACCGGTTAACTGGTAAACTGTTTAAGAGTTTAAGTTCAGTAAATTTTTGGTATACTAATTCACTCACCCCCCCCACCCTCTTAGTATTCATCAATTGGTATCAGAGCCAACCTTTCTATAAGTTTAACCACTTCGAAGGAGATATGAGGGAATACACTGTGAGGAGCTTACTCATCATCTCACTCAGACTGAGAAAGCCTTTGATGAACTTAAAGTCAAGTATAAAGCCTCTCTAGCAAAGAGAAGAGAGCATGCTGAGAAACTGTTGGAACTTACTAAAAATAGTTCTTCTAATGAAGTAGACATGGAAGCCCTAGTTGAAGAAGTTGAAAAACTGAATGACTCTAATGCTAACCTGAGAAGGGAACTGGAAGGACTGACTATCAGAATGTGCCAAGAGCTTGAGAACCAGAGGGAAGCTAAAGACCTGGTAAAAGACAAAGATCATGAGATCTCCAAGCTGAAGCAAGAAATCAGTGCCCTTACCGCTCATCTCGAATAGAGTAAAGTGGAAAAAGAAAAAATGCAAGGTGAACTAAACATGGCTATTTCTAAGAATGCAACCTTGAAGGAAACCAATGTTGCTATTTCCAAGGAACTCACTGAGTCAAAGGAAATACTTGCCAAATACAATAAGAGCACTGTTAAGCGAGAAGAAAAGATTGAATCAACAAAACCAATAAAGAATACCACTGGACTTGGTTTTTCTAGTTATGAGGAAGGTGAGACCTCTGGAACAAAAGATGGAGCATCAAAGAAGCAACTGACACCAAAGGATAAAGGTAAGCAAAAGTTTAAACCTGTTTTCTTTAATTGTCTCAAGGAAGGATATACTGTTAATGTGTGTAGAAATAAGGCCTACAATAATTTTCCTTATTTTCTAAACAATAAGCCTAGATCCAATAGATTCAATGGTAACTATTATGCATGCAACAAGTTTGGGCATAGAGCATTTTAATGCAGGTCTATTATGCACAACACTGAGAGAAATGCTCAAAGGACTCAAAGAATTTTTCCTAAATCCTCTATGAATCAGAATCCTAACCGGTATAATGCCTATGACCATCAGTCAGGTGGTGGTGGTGGCTATCAAGCGACAACTAGTTGGAGAGCAACCTATTTGATCTACCATGGTAGCGGTCACACTGTTGCAACATGCAGCAGGAAGAATGGTAGAATGAAGAATGGACCATGGAGAACACCTGCAATGGTATGCTATCATTGCAACAAATCGGGACACCCTGCCAAAACTTGTAGAATGAGAAAGAACCTATCAGATGACATTCCAATCACTCCAAAAGGGAAGATTGATGTTGAAACTGTTCAAGAAGGACTGTATAAAACATGGAAAAAGAAACCTGAAGAGGTGTCACAAGATGAACTAGTTTCTGCACCTAGTGTGCAAGTTGCTGAATGGGTAAGCTAAGCTTCAAAAAATCTTAGGGGGAACAAATCAGTGAAATGTTTCGAACCCTCGGTTTACATCGATAAAAGACCTTAACTGGTATATGTTACCTGTCAATCAATAGAAGATCGAAAATGGTAGAAGGCAAATTAGGGTTTGTGCCCTAGCAGTGGAGCATTTATTATGGTAGGTGAGGAATTCATTTAAAAGGGATTTTCAAGTCATTTTCACTTACCAGTTTTCTATGAAGAATTTTTTCAAGAGCAGAGCGACAAAAGGCGATTCAATTCAAAGAGATTTCAAATCTTTGCAGTAGAATCCAGAGATAGTGTCAATCAATCAAGTGAAGAACACAAAGTGGTAATCCAACAACCAAAGTGGTGCAAAATGAAGCTAAATTTGCAAACCCTAAATTTTGGAATTCTGAAGGTATTTATCAAAAATAAAATTATGAGTTAATCATGGCTTTTGCATTGCACTCTAGTTCTAGTGCACCTGTTGATTCAGTAGATTTTATCCAACAAAAGATGAAATACAATTTCCTATCCTAGATACCCACTGGAGTCATAGTGGAAGATGATATTTCAAGGTACATTGATTGAAAATTGGAAGACCTAGGATCTAGTGATCCATTCCTAACTAGGTCTGTTCTGCAAGGATGACAAAAAGATCAAACCAAAATACAACATCTTGGAGAGGAAGAAACTTCACCATGCGGTGTACTTTCTTGAAGAATTTATGGAAGATCACATCTGCATTATCCTAAGTAGAGTGCATGGAGACAAGATGTATCTCGAAAGGACACATGACATTACACCTGAAGCCATTCATGCTGTCACCGGTTTCTGCAACACTGGTGAGGTGCCAACCCTAAGAAAAGTCATCAAGACTAAAATTACTAAGCTCACCAATTCTGTGAGAGACCAACGGGGAATGACCATCAATACCATCAAGGATGATTTGGTCAAGTATTCTTGCATGGTGATCAGATACTGGATATTATATGCTAAAAGAATAAACTTTGTCTCTGCTACTGCAGTGAATGTCACCTACAAAATGATCATGGAAGATGCATCATTTGATCTTTGCACCTATATGCAGAAGCAACTTCTAATTAACCTGAAGTCTATCAAATAGGAAAGTGCCCTAAGAATCAAATTTGGAAAACTCTTGGTAGGTTTTTTTTTTCTACTTTCAAGGCTATTTTCTGGGAATCGATGATATTCAATGGTTTGCTAACCAACCGGTTACCAAACAAATTAGGGAAAGTCTTCCAGTAGTGGGAACTGGTTATCCTGAAGTCTTGAATAAATATTTTGATGAATTCAAGCAGAAGATGAGCCAGCGGATGAGGATATCTGGTGACATTGTTAAGAAGTATGAAGAGGACATCTGCTTTACCATCAGAGTAGATGAGTGCATAATGGAGGTGGTGGAGCCTAGAAAAGAAAAAGTTGAACCCATGGGATATGAGGTGATGTATGACATGCTAGATGGGTATGCCTCTACCCTACTTGCCTCGCCTCTTGATCCAAAGAAGAAGAGAATTGACACCTACTTGGAAAGGATAAAACTGATTGAAGAACCTTCAGTGAAGAAGGGAAAGGCAGTGCCATTGGTATTGACACTGATTACCTCTGCAAGTCCTAAAGTGACCAAGTCCTGCAAAGAAGAAAGTTGAAGTTTCTCCCGCTAAATTTTTTGAAAGGAAGTGGAAGAGCAAGAGAAACTCACCAGATTCTCAAGATATAGAACTTGAAGTCCAGCCTAAGAAGACTAGGCAAACTAGGAAGAAGGCAAAGACAACCAACAATGAACTGGCATCGTCAGCACTGGTAAATATAGACATTTCCTCCTACAAACCATTAACACATTATCAAAGGACTATCAAGAATATTAGGAGAAAAGTGTTAAGTGATTTAATAGATCACTTTGATGATTTTAATGATAATGAAAAGGAGGAAGTTGAACAAGAAGTCATTCAATATCTATGTATTAATGATCGGTCGCCATCAGAAATTAGATTGGTGACACTGAATTATTTATACAATTTTTTAGATAACAAATGGTGCATTGCCATTGAAAAAGAATAGGAAATGAGAGAGGAAATCTTTGCACAATATTTTCTTGATATGTCAAATTCTAAGCTCTATGAAATCATGGATAAGTACAAAGGCCTCTTCTTCATGAGAAGAAGAAGGCTCTTGTTACTGGAAGGAAAAATATTTGAATTGGTGAAAGATACTCACTCCCATGCCAAAGCTGCTTTGAGATTGTATCAAGTTTCTGAAGCCAACAAGAAGGCTGAAAAGGAACCAAAAATAGGAAAACCGGATGAGGTATATGATAGTGAAGGAGAATCGGTTACTGAATAGCTAGACACTATTGATGTTGATGCTTTGGGTGGTGAAGATGTCACTCCAGACACAACAAAGGAAAAGGCTGATAAAGAAAAGGCAGACAAGGAAAAGCAGGATAAAGAAAAAGTACAAAAACAGAAGCTAGACAAGGAAAAGGCTGACAAAGAGAAAGTGGCTAAAGAAGAAAAGAGAAAAGAATATGAGAAAAGGAAAGAGGAAGAGAAGAGGAAATAAGCAGAAGAGAAGAGAAAAGAAGAGGAAAAGAGGAAAGAAGAAGAAAAGAAGAAAGAGGATGAGAAGAAGGAAGAGGTAGAGAAAAGGAAAGAAGAAGAGAAGAGGAAAGAAGAAGAGAAGAGGAAAGAAGAAGAAAAGAAGAAAGAGGAAGAGAAAAAGAAAGAAGAGGAGAAAAGGAAAGAAGAGGGGAAGCGAAAAGAAGAGGAGGAGAGAAAACAAAATGAGGAGAAGCGGAAGGAAGAAGAAAGGAAGAAGGAAGAAGAGAAGAAAAAGAACGAAAAGAGGAAAAGGAAAGAGCCAAAGAGAAGAAGGAAGCGGCAAAGAGCATACAAGTGGAGACCCCAAAGGTGACCTGTGGTCAAGCCACACCTGCTAACATCACCAGTCCTATTAACCTCCAATCTGCAAATGAATTAGAGCTATTCCAAAGTATTATGCTTTCACAAGAGCGAATGGAAACATTAAGGAGGAAAAAGGAAGAACATGTTATTCAAAATATGATTGACACTCTTACCAGTCTAATTCCTAGTACCAACCTCCCTGGTACTGATTCCTCTCTAGGAAACTAAAACTTCTATGTATAGTTGTGGAGGACCAGGTACAATGTCTAGAAGAGGTTGCTAAAGCAAATGCTCTGAAGAAGCATCAAAAGGCACTAAACACTTCCTTGGTGAAGAAATTGAACGAGCTCTGGTCTAAACTTTTGAAATAGTAGAAGAACATAAGAGATGCTATAGACGAGGGCAAGCGGTTGTTAAGAAAATCAGCCAACCCCATTCATTTTGTGATGATGTGCTTGCACAAAAGGATAAACTGCAATATGATTTGTAGGCATACATAAGCACCTTTAAGATTCCCTATGATTCTTGTACTACATATGGGAAAACTATTCACTGGTTTCAGCTCCAGTTTGCCAAAATTGAAGTGGAGATTAGCAACTAGACCAGAGATTTGCAGGAGCTTCAACTGGTTTTACTACCCAGAGTGCAAATTTTTCAGAAGTGCTTTCTTAATCTAGAGGGATTAATGGTCACTCAAGAGATGAGCACAATTGATGCCATGGAAGAACAAATCTCTCAAATGTAGATGGAAAGTGAGGTTGCTACCTCATTAATTGGTTTTTGATAATTTTCACTCATTATTGTCATAAACATGTATTATTTTGATAATGAGAAACACGGGTTATTCTGCAATACTTTTTCATTGTTGGCAAAGGGGGAGTAGTATTTTCTATTTAAAATTTTGATGAATGTTATGTATACTTTCATGTTATCTCTTTAAGGGAGTAGTATACATTGTCATTTGTGCAAAAGGGATAGTGTATATGCTTAGGGGAAGTCTTTTTGTTGTAAAACACTTAGATGTCAAAATTTTCCTAAGTGTTTCCATCAATGACAAAGGGGGAGATTGTTGGCATTTTAATGATGTTGTGATTGTCATTGATGGATACACACTTCCTTTGAGATCACTTTTTGTATGTATGAGTTATGCTTAACCGGTATTTGTTCCAACCAGTATTATGAATTATAGTCTTTAGACTATCGATGTTTTGGAGAAGGTGTTTACCGGTCACAGAGTGGTATGAAGACCCAAAGTGGTATGAAGAACTCAAGCGGTTCAAGGATCCCAAAGTGGTATGAATGAACAAAGCAGTTAACATTTTTCCAGTCTTCATTTTGACAACCGGTAATCAGTTAAATTGTATGAGCCGGTATTACTCTGTGATGAGTTACCAATGATATTTTTGTGATGAGTTATCATCCACCGATAGTTTGGCGGTGATTTTGTGCCATGTTACCAAATGTGTCCAGATACACTGAATCTAGGAACTTGCAATGTAATCCTATTGGACCGACATGAAATCAGATTCCTTTTTAAGGACATCATGTCTAGGGTTTTAGAAATCGATAGGGTTTTTGTAGTGCATAAGATTTTTGTATGTACGATCATAGAAGAGAAGATTAGGTCTGTATGAAAAAATAGAGTATGGAGATACTGAAGACTAAAGTAATGATAAATGTGCATTAACAATGAGCTATCAAGGGGATAACCAAGCATACTGTGTTAGTATATAGATCAGTCACTTGTTGATTACTCACATCTTCGACAAGTCTGAAACCCTTAACTGGGTAGGCCTGGAAAAGCCTTTGTAAATCCTTTAATAAGGTGGTTCACAACTATGGATCTGAAATCCTCTCACAAGGTATTCTTTAATAGGACTTATCTCCTGATAGAGATCTAGATTCCTAACAGGATTTGTTCTGGTGAAGAACGTTGTATGACTTTAACTAGTCTGGTTATTATTCTGTAGATAGTTACTTGTGAGTTTCATCTCACCGTGGTTTTCCCCATTTGGGTTTCAATGTCAAAACTCTTGTGTTATGGTGATTGTGCTCTTGTGGGTGAATTTTTTATTTGCAGTTTGGTTTGCATTTGTCTTAACCAATTTGTTAGTAAATCTATTATACCGGTTAACTGCTAAGTTTTTTAAGAGTTTAAGTTCAGTAATTTTTGGTATACTAATTCACCTCCCCCTTTTAATATTCGTCATTATGAAAGATAAATAAAGGCACACATATTTGAGTACCTTCTGTCCATCTAAAATACCTCCATATCATTCCTATCTATCAATGCATCTTCCTCCAATCAATTTGGATGCCAAGCATAAAATTCATAAGTTAAGTAATCCACATATATTCAAGGATCAACATGTCCCATCTAATCGACATGTCAAAACAAAGAAAAATATGATCCAAAAGGAAAAATACAAAATTCCACAAAGGCCCAAAAAGAAAGAAGAAAAGTCAAAAGTTATATGGGTTCCTAAGGAACTTGTACAAGAAATGCACTCTAAGGAATTACAAAAGCATGAAAAATCTGAAACTATGTGGATCCCTAAGTGGTTGCTTGAAGCACAAAAGTCTAAAGAAAAATAAAAATTGGCTTTCAAAATTGTTGTTCCTCCATCCAAAACTTTTGATTCTATTCCTCCATCATCTCCTTCATCCATTTTGAGTTCTTATGCCCCAAAATTTGTAACCTTTCTTCCATCCAAATCTCAAAATCTGAGATTCACTTCTCTTCCATATGTCCACCATCGCTCAAGATGTGTGCCAATGTTGATCTTTCCAACATTTGCATATATTCATACACAATTCTTCCAACATCCCATCCATTATCCAACGCCTCTTTTTCACCCTTCCATCCCTCTTATCCAATCCTTTGCATAAATCCTTGCCCTAGTTTCATTTCATTATACTACCAACATCTTTGAGCATACCTTCATAGCCATGGTCTATTGCAACTCATATTCTAAGGGTACCATCCAAAGTAGTGAGACATTGGAGTCCTTCTTCCATCCCTTATTATGCCTCCATTATCTTCCAAAAAAATAAAAATGATGAAAAAGTGAAAAAAAATCAGAAAAAAAGTAAAGAGAAATAAATTCATCCTTTTGTGAAAACCACTTCATGTGGCGCCTTGGGCAAGTACCATGATGAAAACCTCACAAATAGGTGTCATGTGTAAGCCATTATCCTTTTTCACTTTACACTGAGGGAAAGTTCAATCCATGTACACCCATCTATTATCCTTCTTCCTCCATTATCCTTCATCCTCCATTATCCCTCATTCACTCTATCTACATTCATATCCCTTTTCCACCTTTGATCTTGACAAGGTTAAGGATCTTTATAGGCTTCATGTGTGCTATCTATTACACCTGATCTAGACCCTTTAGCTCCTATCCATTGCTTGCTTAAATCCTTCATTACCACCTTTGATCTTGATTATCCTATTTGTCCCCTATTCAAATCTTGATCAACACTATGGACAAAATGCAAAAACATGTTTTTCGCAAACCTCTTGACATGGCCACTTCTTTGGACTATATGGCTTTGTTACGCTATATCCTTTCTTCAGTGTGCTATATCCTTTCTTTACATCGCTAAAATACTTGGTTTACATTGCTATATCTAGATCCTGTGCTTGGATTAACGTTGTGAGATAGTCCTTGAAAGCTTCCACCATCATTCTCGTATCCATTCATGTACTCAAAATCTCTTTTGCCTTGCTAGACACTAGGAGCAAACATGAAAAAATCATAAAAAATAAGAAAAAGTCCTAAAAAAAATCATAAAAATCAGAAAAAGTCTTGAAAAAATCATAAAAATCACAAAAAGACCTGAAGAAATTCAAAAAAAAAGAAAAAAAGAAAAAAAAAAAGGAAAAAAGAGAGAAAATGCCTTGTTGAAAACCTGGTAAATAGACACCTTGGTAAAAAGAAATGAATCTTTGCCAAGCAGGTGAAAACCTAGCAAACAGACTCCTCTCGTACTCAAGCGCTCCATCTATCAATGAAATGTTGGCATCCCTACTTTCATGAATCTTATTCTTTCACTTGTACATATTTTAGTCACTTTTGTGACATCTTGGTTCTTTTGGGAGCCTCGTAGCTTGAAACCGATCATTGTTCTAGTCTTAGGGTAATCAACTGAGCAATTTACATGTCATAAGTAGTATCAACCGATTCATCTTTCAGTCAGTGATACCTGATCATCCACTCTGAGTCAGTCACCTGTCTCCTAACTACTGAAGAGTTTTATCATTAGGTAAATCAGCAAAACAAGACTACTGAAAACAATCACTAAATTGTTTGAGATATGCATGAAATTTTCTTTGTGAATTGTCTTTTACATTAGCTTTCTCTTATTATTGCCTCTGAGTAACTCGAGGAAGTCTATCTTGACTAAGAGGAGCAACGATTGGGGGCATAATATTTTCTTTTTTTTCTTCTTGTAGGAATGATTTTGATGATCTGAAAACATCTAATCACCTGGGTGTATGTGATAAGTTCCTTCACATTAAGGTTAAATCGCCACACATACCTCGATTCCACTTATTTGTATGCTACAGGGAGGTTCCCATAATTTCTTTGTCTATTTTGAAGGAATTTCTTTATCATGCAATCTAGGTCCCTGCGAAATCTGTCCAAGGATATGAACGAAAAAAGGGTCATTGCGGACAAGATAATTAATATTGCACATGCAAAGAAAGGAACTCTACTCTCCCTACCATAATTGTAAAACACTCCATGATGAAAATTAAGCTTTTCAAAATCTAGTGACTAAGTTTAGGTTGTATCTCATTTTGCATCTCATCTTGCATTTCATTCTGCAACTCATGAATTTAGAGTGATGTTGGTATGGTAACAATGATCTCTTTATCTTTTGAATGAGAGTCTGAGGCATTTGTCATTTCTTGGCTAAGTGGTCAATTTTTCATCATCATTTCTCCACTCAAGTACTTGTGTATTGACATGTTAGCTGCATACATGAGCATCTTATATAGATCCATATATTTCATTTTATACTTATTTGCATTCATATTATTGCATGAAAAAAAATAAACATTTGAATTACTAGTTACCCATTCTCCTCATTTATTTCCATCATCATTTATATGCATAAAAAGAAACAAAAATAAACACCCATATTCCATTTGTATTCATTCATCTATACTGAAAAGATATGCATACATATAGAATAAAGCATATGGAACAACATCTCATAATCAATCAACACAAGTACGATGAAATCAAATCAAGAACTCATAAATTGGTTGTCCCGAGTCTATTCTCGAGATTGAAATCAAAATCTGACATCAATTCTCTCATCGAAATTTCACAACATTGACCACTTAGCGCTTTCGTCAACTACTCATTCTCTTCTTCAATTTGCGCTCAATTTCTCGTTAATCAACACTAAATATCAATTTAATTCTTACATTAACTCTGATTTTAATCTTCAACATTAATCTTTGTGCTCAAATAACTTATCATCGCAAAAAAAATAATTGCCTATCATTATGTACCCTCGCTATCTTTCAATTTCGCTTCCGACAGGGCATACTCGTGACGTTATAATCTCACATCTTCAAATGTTGAGAAAATTTTCAAAATCTTCATCAAAAGTTGAAAAAAAAATCTTTTCAACTAAAGAAAATCAAATAAGACCTCATTGCTAGGAGCATCTCAACTTCATCGCTTTATATCAAGTTGAGATTTCTCAATCATCTGAATCAAATCAATCTCTAGGGGCATATTAGTTTCATCACTTCAAATCAAGCTGATATTTTTCTTTTATCTAAATCAATCTTTTAACGTTAATCAGTTTCATCGCTTTTCATGAAGCAGATTATTCGTTTAAACTCAATCAAGGGTTTAAAGAGTTTCTTTGATCACACTCAATCTAAGCAAGTGTTCAGTTTCATCGCATTGAATCAAGCTAGACAGTTTATCTTTGTTCATCCTGTCTTGATCAATCAAGTTCCAGATCAATTTTTATCTTCACTCGCTATGTCTAGTTCAATCAAGTTCTAGATTAGTAAGATCTGCTTCTTGATCAATCAAGTTCAAGTTTGGTATCTTTTGTTTTCTATCATTCCTAAGTTCAATCAAGTTCGAGATCAATATCGCTTTAATCAGACTTCATTCAGCTTCATCACTTCAAGTCAAGCTAAACACCTCACTTTTCATCTAGTTCATGATCAATTAAGTTCAGAACTGGTATCTCCTAGACATCAACTACTCTTTGAACCAACGTGTTGCTCGCACATTAATTTAAAGAGGGGCAAATGTAATACCCTAAAAATGGTCATCTAAACCATAAGCCCGTAATCTCGACAACGTCACCAAGGTCCTTACCAAAGGCAATTAAATAAATCTTGACCCCACAATTATTTCTTTAATCATCAAATGTCACATGGCAAAATTAATCACTCAATATTAATTAAATATTTATTTAATTAATTAAATCATTCAAAGTAAATCATTTTAAACAATTATCTTATTTATTTTATTAAATATCCTAGCATATTTAATTAAATAAATCAAATTGCCATAAATCTTAAAAAAAAAGAAACAAATCAAGAAAGAGGAATTGGAAATTATGAGCATAAATCTTCAAAAAAGGAAATAAATAAAAAAATGAATTAATTGACAAAAAAAAATTAAAAATTTGGGAAAAGAAATCAATTGGAGATAATCTTGAAAAATACAAATTAAAAATTGATAGATAATCTCAAAGAAAACATTAAAACAATTGAATATTAAAATTCAATGAAATAGAGAATAAATCAATTTTTTCTTGATTTTATCTTAATTTTAGTTTAATTTCCTTTAAAATTGAGAAAAGCATCCAATCAGATCAATTCACTTGGATTGTGCTTCCTCTTGGAAAATCTTGACCGCTCATCATCATTTGATCTCAGCCTGTGGTTTCTTTCTGAATTTTCTATAAATTTAGGCTCTCATCTCTCATTCAAAGATCTTGGAGAATATATTGTTATTATATTGTTTTTGCTCTAGGTTCATTGAGAATTTGCATTGAGATATTGCATATTAATTATTCCTTTATTGCTTAAATCATGTTAGATTAATTTTTCATATCTAGCTTAAATCTCGCATCTATTTAGCTCATATTCATGCTCATATAGATTTTAAAATCCTTCGTTTAGGTGTTGTCTAGTCACTAGATAGCTTAGCAATCTGAGAGCAATCTAAACTCGCAGCTACTAGAAGACATTGGGCAGCTTTGTAATGGTTTATTATTCATTGATTATTTATTTACTAACCATGCATCTAATGACTTAATTGAAGTGTTGTGTATTTCAGATACAGATATAGGTCCACTTTTCACACACACACAAATTAGTATGTATCTTGAGATTGGATAGACATTATTGTTTCATATATCATGAGATATTTGTATTTGTAGTTGGAGGCTATGTATCTTGAAGTAAGATGATAATGCAAAACTATTAAGACTTGATATGTAAATGGATGTTTATGTTGGCATTATGTGAACCCGTATGAGAACCGGTATGTGGACATAATGATATTGTATGTTGTCATTGATGTCAATATGTGATATGAAGAGAGAATCGACATATGTAAGAACCGGTATAACACTGTGAACCATTATCTATACCTAAGTGAAGTGGTGTGCTTGTTCAAGGTGAACCAACATAAGGTTAAGAGAACCGACACATGGAAGCAGTGCATGACTATCGGTTGGTGGTCTCAACTTCAGGGTTGCTGATTGGATTTCTTCAAGGAGACTTTATGTGATGAAGTTAGCATGATAACGAAGAACAGATAGTCTTGCCACGTAAGCCTTGTGCGCATGAAGGATCTTGCATAAAGAAGAGTGTTCCTATCTACCTCGGGAATGTGTAAAGTCTGTAAATGGTGATAACGTGTGATGGGTTATCAACTGCCATGAAATTGGTGGAAAATGAACGATGGAAAATGTCTTGAGATTGGATCAAGACTGTTGCATTCAATACAGTATGATCAACGGTCAAGATTGAACCGTTTGAATTCTTTAACCTAACAGGTCTAGGGTTTAGGGTTTATGCTACTGACCTATCTGTTGTCTTATAAGGTTGATGTTGTGATTCTTTTAGAGGTTGTTGGCAAAAGTTGTGTGTGTGTATCTAAGAGAAGAGATATGTGATTCTTGCCAGACTAGAGGAGAGAAGTTATATCTATAGAGTGTAAGTGTAGAAGGTGAAGAGGAGCTTTAAGCAAATCTACATTGGCATTGAGTGCTATTATCAGGTCATTGATATACCTATTGATCTTTAACCACTTCAACAGTTGTGAAATCCCCTAATAGGTCAGCCTTAATCGGCTTGTTGAAAATCCCCTAACAGGGTAGCCTTAACCGGCTTGCTGAAAATCCTCTAACAGGGTAACTCGAAGCTACTGAGTCATTGATATCCTTTAGCTATTGAGTTCTTGAAATCCTCTAACAAGGTACCCTTAATAGGGTTTAACCCTTAATCAAGTATTGTAGCCATCCCTTAACCAGGTAATCCCTCATAGGATCGGTTCCTAACAAAACCTATTGTATCTGTCTTTAACCAGACAAGGCTCCTAATAGAGCGGACTTCGAAAGAGTTTAAAAATAAGCTTGTGGGTATTCATCCCCATTGTGGTTTTTCCTAGTTGGGTTTCCATGTGAAAAATATGTGTGTCATGTGTGATGCTTTCTTCATGTGATGTAATGATTGTTCTCTGATTAAGTGGTGATGCATGTTGATCTTGCTGTAATATGTACATCTTTGATGGTAGATTGCTTGTTCATGCATTAGGGTGAAATGGGAATGAAGAGTTAGATTATATGAGAAGATAAGTGTCAACTAGTCTTTGCTTGTCTCAGTTACACTGGGTTTTGTCGGTTGAACTCTGTTGAAGCACCGATGCTATTGTTTGTCTATCAGTGCATAAGTGTTAGTTGTTAAACTAGTTTAAGGTTGTATTTTTGCTTGTACTGATTCACCCCCACTCTCTCAGTACCGGTTTAGTACTATTTGTTCATCATTAAGTTATCAATTCGTATCAAAGCATCCTCTAGTTCCTCTGTGTTGTAAGCTTAATTGCTTGAGGGAAAGATCCTGTTGTAATGATGAAGAGGGAAGGTCCAAAGTTTAACAAGGAAAATTTCAGTATATGGAAAGATAGAATGAAGATATTCATCAGAATCATGGGTGCTCAACACTGGTGCTATGTTGAGAATCCCTATGTTGCCCCTACCGGTACTCTCACCGATGATCAAAAGAGAGAGATACAGGAGAAAGGGCAAGTCATGGAAGCCCTAATCAATAGTTTATCTACATTGAGTTCATTGATGTCCAAGATAAGGTTAATCCCAAAGAGGTATGGGGTGCTCTTGAAAATATCTATGGAGGTGATGAGCATGTAAAACAAGCTAAGGAAGAAAGCCTTAGAGGAAATTTTGAAGACATGCGAATGGTTGAAGGTGAAACCATTCAATAGTATGGTATTAGAATCAAAACTATTGTCAGAGATATCAAGAGTGCAGGTGGTAAAATGGAAGATTCCAATGTGGTAAGCAAAGTCTTGAGATCCCTATTGTCGGTTTATGCAATAAGAGTTGCTGCTATTCAAGAGTTGAGATCAATAGACAAGACTAAGGTAAGCTTGGATTCCATCATTACAAAGTTGATAGCATATGAGCTAAATAGTTTTGATGGCAGTGTTCAAAAGACTGAATCAACTTTTAGAGCTTCTATTGTATCATCCAGAAAAGGAAAAGAAGCAAGCACTAGTGGTGAACCAAGACAGAGTAGAGTAATGGATAATGAGGAGTTTCTGATGGAATTTGAAGCTCTTCTTGCTAGGAAATTTCCAAAAGGAACCGGTAAATGCTGAGGTAAGCTCCCTTTGAAATGTTTTTCTTGTAACTGGATAGGACATATTGCTATGAACTATCCTAATAGTGACAACAAGGATAAACTGGAAAGATTCAAGAAATTCAAAGGAGGAAACCGGAGAAACTATTTTGTTGCAGTTGATGAAGGTGTCATAGATGAGGAATCAGAAGATGAAGAGAATGAAGACATTGTGTTTGTTGCTGTAAAGGAAGATGTGTTAGACAAGAAGGCTCTTGTCTCCCGCTTTGATAATTCCAATGAGTGGATCATTGACAGTGGTTGTTCTCACCATATGACTAGTGACCAGAGTAAGTTTCTATCCTTGGAAGAGTATGATGGTGGTGTGGTTCTCTTTGGAAATGATGCACCATGCATGGTCAAAGGCAGAGGGTCCATCTCTCTAAATGGAAAGAGTAGTGCTGACAATGTATATTGGGTTGATGGTCTCAGACACAACCTTCTGAGTGTTGCTTAGCTGAATGATAGTGGTCTGACTCTAGAATTCAAGAATGGAGTGTTCAGAATCAAAGGAAAGAATGGAAAAATTGTGGCTACCGATATGCAAACTAAAGGTAACCTATTTTAGCTGAATGCAAATATAAGTACATTTCTTATGGCTAAATTTGATGATAGCTGGATATGGCATAGGAGACTCTGCCATGTAAACTTTGATAACATTGTGAAGGCTAGTAAGATCAAGGCAGTTAGAGGGTTGCCGGTGCTAAGAAAATCGGATAATACCTTGTGCAGAGAGTGTCAATTGGGTAAAATGTCTTCCTCAACCTTTAAAGGCAAATCTTTCACTGCAGACAACTTGCTTGATCTTGTGCATACTGATTTGTGTGGTCCTATGAAAAATAGAAGTGTGCAGGGTGATAGGTACTTCATGATTCTCACTGATGACTGCTCAAGAATGATGTGGGTCACATTCTTGAAAGACAAGTTTGAAGCCTTTGTGAAGTTCAAAGCTTTCAAAGCATTGGTGGAGAAGGAAAGTGGTAAAAGGATCAAGTGCCTCAGAACTGATCAAGGAGGGGAATTCACTTCCGGTGAGTTCAACAAGTATTGTGAAGAATTTGGCATCAAGAGGCAACTGTCTGCCCCCGGACTCCACAGCAGAATGGCCTAGTAGAGAGGAATAACCGGACTATGGTTTAAGTAGCTAGAACCATGTTGATTCAAGGAAAGGTAGCTCACACCTTTTGGAGAGAAGTGGTAAGCACTGCAGTCTACACAATGAACTTGGTACTCATCAAGAAAGGTAAGGATAAAACTCCTTATGAGTATTGGACCGGTAAGACACCTGTGGTTAGCTACTTTAGGGTATTTGGTAGAAAATGTTACATGAAGGGGAGTGAACATCAGGGCAAGTTTGAAGCTAAATGTGATGAGGGAATATTCCTAGGATATTCCACCAAAAGTAAAGCTCTCAAGTGTTTCAACAATAGGACTCAGAGAATTATGGAAAGTATCAATGTGAGAGTTGATGAAACCTCTGAGAAACTAGAGGAAACCGATAGTGAGCAAGTTGTAAATGAACTGGTTGCAACCTTCTGGAAACCGATTGTCAGTCAACCAAGTACCAGTAACAGTGTTCTTGAACTGGTGAATGTTGATACTGATGAAGAGGAAAAGCAAGAAGAACTAGTCAAGACTATTCCTTGGTATGTCAAGCTGAATCATGTTCCTAAGCAGATCATAGGAGATAAGGATGTAGGAATCCTTACAAGAAGAAAGATTAGAGAAAACTCTTGTATGATCTCTGAATTTGAGCCTAAATCATTCAAAGAGGCTCATAAAGATGAAGACTGGATCAAGGCAATGGAAGAGGAACTTGACCAGATAGAGAAAAATGGTACATGGTCCTTGGTACCTAGGCCGGAGCATAAAAATGTCATTGGCACCAAATGGGTGTTCAGAAACAAGTTGAATGAGGATGGCACAGTGATTAGGAACAAAGCCCGATTGGTGTGCAAAGGATATGCTCAAGAAGAAGGAGAAGACTATGGAGAAACCTTTTCTCCTGTAGCCAGATTGGAAGGAGTTCATATGCTTCTTGCATATGCAGCTTTTAAAGGATTCAAGGTATATCAAATGGATGTAAAATCTGTATTCCTAAATGGTGTACTTGAAGAGGAGGTGTATATAAAGCAACCAGATGGGTTTTCCCTATCCGAAGATAGTGATATGGTGTGCAGGCTACATAAAGCCTTATATGGTCTAAAGCAGACACCTAGAGCATGGTATGAATGTCTACATTCCCATCTTGTGAAGATTAGATTTGAGAGAACAAGTGAAGATAGCAATATCTACTTGAAATCTGAAGGAGATCAGATCCTGATCTGTGAAGTTTTTGTTGATGACATTATCTTTGGTGGAGATGACAAGATGAGTCATGAGTTTGCTGATGAGATGAAGGAAGAGTTTGAGATGTCACTCATAGGGGAGATTAAGTTCTTCATTGGACTGCAGATTTAGCAGATGAAAGATGGAATCTTTATCACTCAGTCCAAATATGTCAAAGACTTGTTGAAGACCTTTGGCATGGAAGATAGCAAACTGGTTGGTACACCGATGGTGACTGGTTGCAAATTATCAAAAGAGCATGATTCCGCATTGGTTGATGAGAAGGAATACCGTTCAATGATTGGTAAGTTGCATTATGTAGTGCATAGTAGACCAGATATTGCACATGCAGTTGGCATTACTGCAAGGTTCCAGAAAAGTCCAAGAGAATCCCACTTGGTTGCAATCAAGCAGATTCTTAGGTATCTAAAGGGAACGGTTGACTATGGATTGTGGTACCCATACAACACTGATTTCAACCTAAAAGTATTCACAAATGCTGATTGGGCAGGTAATGTGGATGATCGAAAAAGAACAACCGGTGGTGCATTCTTTCTCGGTGGTAGACTGGTCTCATGGATGAGTAAGAAGTAGAGCTTTATCTCTTAGTCTACAGTGGAAGTAGAGTATGTTGCAGCTTTCATGAACTGCACTCAGACAATCTAGATGAAGCATGTATTAGATGGCTTCAAAATCACTATATCTGAACCGACAACTATATTCTGTGATAACACAAATGCTATCAATATTTCAAAGAATCCGGTTTTACACTCTAAAACCAAGCATTTTGAGCTTAAGTATCATTTCTTGAGGGAAAAATTTCAGAATAAAGAGATTGCACTAGAACATGTTTCCAGTAAGGAGCAGTTAGCAGACATATTCACCAAGCCTCTCCCAAAGACTACATTTGTGTATTTAAGAGGTGAATTGGGGGTAGTGCCCCTTTAGGAGGTAAATTAAAAGTATTTGTTCCACATTAGTCAAGTATTGCATAGTCATTTTTTTTGTTGACTGATGTGTTGAAGCATGCTACTCCTTAGGGGGAGCAGCATAATGGAACAGGGATGTTTGTGCCTCCACTTTGGCATTGTTGTCATAGGGGGAGAAGAAGTGTAGCGGAGAAGATATCTGCACAAATTGGGGAGAAGATGAGTTAGCAGAGAGATATCTTTGAATATTACCATCAATGCCAAAGGGGGAGATTGTTGGCATTATGTGAACCTATATGAGAACCAGTTTGTGGACATAATGATATTGTATGTTGTCATTGATGTCAATATGTGATATGAAGAGAGAATCAGCATATGTAAGAACCGGTATAACACTGTGAACTGGTATCTGTACCAAAATGAAGCAGTGTGCTTGTTCAAGGTGAACTGACATAAGGTTATGGGAACTAGCACATGGAAGTAGTGCATGACTACCGATTGGTGGTTTCAACTTCAGGGTTTCCAGTTGGAGTGCTTCAAGGAGACTTTATGTGATGAAGTTAGCATGATAACGAAGAATAGATAGTGTTGCCACATAAGCCTTGTGCGCATGAAGGATCTTGCATAAAGAAGAGTGTTCCTATCTACATCAGGAATGTGTGAAGTCTATAAATGGTGATAACGTGTGATGAATTATCAGCCGCCATGAAATTGGTAGAAAATGAATGATGGAGAATGTCTTGAGATTGGATCAAGAGTGTTGCATTCAATATAGTATGATTAGCGGTCAAGATTGAACCGTTTGAATTCCTTAACCTAATAGGTCTAGGGTTTAGGGTTTATGCTACCAACCTATCTTTTGTCTTATAAGGTTGATGTTGTTATTCTTTCAGAAGTTGTTGGCAAAAATTGTGTGTGTGTATCTAAGAGAAGAGATACGTGATTCTTGCCAAACCAGAGGAGAGAAGTTATATCTGTAGAGTGTAAGTGCAGAAGGTGAAGAGGAGCTTAAGCGAATCTGCATTGGCATTGAGTGCTATTATTAGGTCATTGATATACCTGTTGATCTTTAACCACTTCAACTGTTGTGAAATCCCCTAACAGGGTAGCCTTAACCGGCTTGTTGAAAATCCCCTAATAGGGTAGTCTTAACCGGCTTGTTGAAAATCCTCTAACAGGGTAACTTGAAGCTACTGAGTCATTGATATCCTTTAGCTATTGAGTTCTGGAAATCCTCTAACAAGGTACCCTTAACAGGGTTTAACCCTTAACCGGGTGATCCCTCATAGGATTGGTTCCTAATAGAACCTATTGTATCTGTCTTTAACCGGACAAGGCTCCTAACAGAGCAAACTTCCAAAGAGTTCAAAAACAAGCTTGTGGGTATTCATCCCCACTGTGGTTTTTCCTAGTTGGGTTTCCACATGAAAAATATGTGTGTCATGTGTGATGCTTTCTTCATGTGACGTTACGATTGTTCTCTGATTAAGTGGTGATGCATGTTGATCTTGCTGTAATATGTACATCTTTGATGGTAGATTGCCTGTTCATGCATTAGGGTGAAATGGGAATGAAAGTTAGATTATATGAGAAGATAAGTGTCAACTGGTCTTTGCTTGTCTCAGTTACACTGGGTTTTGTCGGTTGAACTCTATTGAAGGACCGATGCTACTGTTTGTCTATCAGTGCATAAGTGTTAGTTGTCAAACCAGTTTAAGGTTGTGTTTTTGCCTATACTGATTCACCCCCCCTCTCTTAGTACTGGTTTGGTACTATTTGTTCATCATTAAGTTATCAGTTTATTCTTATGGTTCTTGTTGGTAATAGATGATGTACTCTTATTGATCATACTTAAATGGATGCTATTATTTTATGATTTTTATTCTAGATAATGAAATTATGGGGTAGGAACATTTGGATTTGGTGAATTAAAATGAATCTAAGATACTAATGGTGATTGGGTTATAATAGCATGTTAGTAATATTGAAAGAGATGTTTTCCTATGTTCTTGAAAGAGATGAATGTTAGAACTGTTAAATGAATAGGATATGGTAGATTTCTTATGATGTTATTTGTGTTCATGCTCTTAGTGTTATCCTAAGTAATAACATTGAGATAACCTAGGGAAAGTGAATCTGTGTGATGTAAGATATTTTTGTTGGCATATTTATGTTCATATGTTAATACTTAACTAAATGTAAATAGTTATCAAGAGTTATATATGTTGTATTAGTTTAAATATATATATATCTCTATTTTCTTACTTGGTTAGTTTCTCTATGGCATTTTTACAGGAATTATACTAGATGTAATAATAATTCTTATTCTAAGAAATTTATTATATTTTGTTAAATATGTCTTAGTTAATTATAAATTTGTAAAAATATTAAAATCTAATTTTACCTTAAATTATATTATTGTAATTTATATTATATAATTGTAATTGTAATAATAAATGTAATATTAAATTATTTTTCAATTATAATTCTAATCATTATAATTGTTGCAGTCCTAAATCTAATTCTAATAATAATTATAATGTTTTTAAGGATTATAATAAATAATAAGAATTATAGCTTTGTTAATAATTATAAAATTAAATTTATATAATTCTGAATATTGTCATGGTGAGAAAGTCAAATTATAGTGTTGTTATTTTTGTCTTCAAGTTTCAAACCCCTAACAATTTGGTTTCATTGCCTAAACAATTACATTTTATGTAAAACTTAAGAAATTGTTTAATAGATTATATAAAATAATAATAATAATGTATTTTTAATATATATATATTTTTAATTAGACTAAAACAAGTTTTAAGAGACCAAAACCCAAACAAAAAAAAACATTTGGGCAAACTTAACATTTTTATCTATAAAATTCCTATTAATTTCAAATAAGTAATATTAATCTGAGATCTACTAAGGGTGGGATCCAATTCCCCAACATGGCTTCAATTTCATTCTCCAAGTTCTTTTGCTTAATAATTGTTTTTTGAAAATATAAAAATATAATAATAATTTGATACTTAAATCTTTTTTATCTTATAAAAAGTTTATTAAAAAAATTAAAATAAAATATATTAAAACGTACTAATATGATTATATCCTAATAATAATTCGATATTAAATAAAATATAATAATATAATAAATTTTGAGATCTTTCCACATACTTTACATATATTCTATTCCTCTGAAATAGTTATACAAATATATAACTATTGAAAAAATGGAAATACAACAAATAAAATGACCTATTTGTTCCTTAGAAATACTAAGAACTATTATGCATAAATACCACCCTAGAAATATATAGAGATAATTTGTTTTTTAAGAAAAAAAAAAATAACATAAATATTAATATAATTTCTCTTTATAATTAATATATTATAATATAGATATAATTTTTTAACAAATAGTAATTAAAAAATAAACTTCCAAATTAAAAATACGGCCTCTATTATAAGTTCTATTACGGCCTCCATTTTAATTGAAGTTTCATTCCAGTCCTTCCATAGCCGTGTACTCACACCTGCAATTCCAATGCCCTCCATATCACGCCAAAACCGTTCTTTAAAACCGTTGTGATCTTGCCAGATCGGTCGTGAAAAAGAATTTTGCAACTAAACAACGGATCCTATTCCGTTGGATTCCGTTCTGCCACCTGTAGTTCACCGCAATTGTTTTCCAATCCGTTTTATGTTGGAATTTGGTTCGAAATCGTGGCGATCTCATTTTTATGTTCAGTCAAGATCTTGCCCGAGCGGATGTGGAAAAATCTTCTGCAATTAAACTAAATTTGCAAACACAGCTCTCTGAATGCATTCCATTCTGCCACCTGTAGATCAGGGGAATTGTTCCATTTTGTGTTGGAATTTGGTTCCAAATCCATGCTATCCTCAGTTGTAAGCTGAGTCAAACTAAATCCATTCTTTAAATGCATTCTGTTCTGCCACCTGCGAATCACCGAAATTGTGCCCTTTTGTGTTTGAAACCCTGGTGATCTTGCCGGTCGTGAAAAAGAATTCTGCAATTTAACACCGGATCCTGTCCCGTTGCATTCAGTTCTGCCACCTGTACTTCACCGCAATTGTTGCGCAATCCGTTTTATGTTGGAATTTGGTTCGAAATCGTGGCGATCTCATTTTTAATGTTCAGTCAAGATCTTGCCCGATCGGTTGTGGA
This sequence comes from Cryptomeria japonica, assembly GCF_030272615.1. NCBI lineage: Eukaryota > Viridiplantae > Streptophyta > Pinopsida > Cupressales > Cupressaceae > Cryptomeria > Cryptomeria japonica. The sequence continues at coordinate 69,757,149 of NC_081408.1, read as the reverse complement.
AAAATCTTCTGCAATTAAACTAAATCCGCACACATAGCTCTCTGAATGCATTCCATTCTGCCACCTGTAGATCACGGGAATTGTTCCATTTTGTTTTGGAATTTGGTTCCAAATCTATGCGATCCTCAGTTGTAAGCTGAGTCAAAATACTCTTTCTTTTTTCGGGAAGAAAGACAATTTAAAGCTTTGACTAAATGAATATCTGTGGGAAATCGAGATCCATCTATATTCTCTTGAAGGCGAATCGCTCACACTGCCCGAAACAACAGAAAACGCAAACGCAGTAAAAGCAAAAGAGTTTGGCGAATTGAGAGTTGCGTTTCAGTCGTTTGTTTCTAACATATGCTTCCACTGACAGAAGATTTCGTGTTTATGCGTTTTACTTTCAAACTGGATTTTATAACTCTGTCATCCCGGGTTTGCCTTAGGGTTTCAATTTAATGGCCGTATGGCTGTATTTATGGTTAAATTTTAGAAATTAGGGTTTCATTTCGATGGTCTCGTCGCTGTATTTATGGTTAAAACTTATATAAAATATTAAATTCTTTTGATATATATTTAATTTGTATATGAATTTATTTATAATAAAGGTCTTATTATTTGGAAAAAAAATTGAATGGTCCATTGTCATTGTCCCAGTGAAGAACAGCTTAGCTCGTATTTTCACTATTTGAAGAGAAAAATACAGTGGTATTAAGGAAAAACTGGATTTGATTCCTGAGGTGGATATTTACATATTTACAAATGCAAGCCTTGGGACTTTCCAGGTCAAGAATCTAGTTCAACTGAATATTGGATTTGGAGTTTTTCTAAGCTAAATTGTTTGGTTTCTTGATGATCTGCAAGATGTTTTGAATTCGTATTTTCTGACTGAGCTTCCAATGAAATTTTTCTCGAACAATTTTACTGAATTAATGACGATGTATTTAGTTTGCATTTACTGTTTTTTTCTTGTGTCAAAATCTTACAAGTTCATAGGGTTTTGGGGGTTTGGAAACTCCTCAGCTTATGGTGAGGTGTGCGTCCTGCAATTTTTTGCTCCCAGCTTTTCAGTGCAGTGTGTGTCCTGCGATATATACATAAAATGTTGGATAGACACTTCCATATGAAAATGCTTGTAATATATTATGATAGATATACAGAAAGGCTGTGATTAGTGGTAGGTCTTTCCTTTATTGTTTATGCTTAAGAGGGTTTGTCTTTTATGTACTAAAATAAAATGTAGTAAATACTAAACAAACTTACATGTTTTGTGGCCTTCCAGGAAAAAAATATTAGTTGAGAAGACCGCATAAGAAGCTTGAGAATGATTGCTGGTGATAGATTTCTTATTTCAGCTCGCTCAGAATGTTTTACAGGTCAGATATATCCTTCAAGGAATGGAAAGATGAGTCTTGGCCCAAAAAATTGAGCCGTTAGTGGCTTCGAATCTGCAAATAATGTTGCTAAACGTTCATCGATGGGACTCAAAACTTGATCTCTAAATGGATATTTGGAGGTTCTGTCTCTTTAAACATAAGAAATTCTCTCTGTCAAACATGGAGAATAATAATGTATCGCTTTTGGAATTTAATAAGAATAACATTTGGTTTTGGCAATATTGAGAGTAAGGAAAGTGCCTTATGCAAATTAGTTTTGATGAATAGGGCGGCAGATTAGGGGCATGGTTTTGACTCCTTGATGACAGAGTGGCATTTCTGGAAGAACTATCCCATTATTTTTTTTGGCGTGTCTCTGTATAAGACTTGGTTTGCAATTACTTCTGAGCGATGTAATCTAATGGTTGATTTCAATTTCCACTCTCTTAGACTATCTTTATTGATCAGAGATTTATGTATCTTTTCTGTGTAAATTGTTTTGACTGTTGGGGAGTTTAATGAACCTGTTGTATGTAAATTGTTTAATTCTTGGGGATAAAATAAATTTATCTAATTTGCATATATCGGAACCCTATAATGACTCTAAATCAGCAATCTCATAGAAGTTTTAATCATTTCCAAAATCCTTTGAAATATATAGCTATAGCTGAAATGTTAAATTATATTAGAATGTCAATTATATTTTTAACTAGACAAACAGATGCCATTTAAGCATATTCCATGCTACAATGGATAAGCCACTGAATGTTATCCTTTTAACAAAGCTTCTCAAATGGAAAATAGCTTAGAAAGGAAAAATTTTATTATCTATGAATGGAACAAACTTAAAACCTTTATTATCTATTGATGTAGCTACAAGGTGGATTTTATTCTTAAATCTAGGAGAGAAAGCTGCTCACTGCAAAGAGAGTTCAAAATAAATGATTTGCCTGGGGTTTGGAAAGATGCTACATGGCTCTTTATGAAGTAGAATACATTGAATGGAAGATTCAAATGGTTCCATTCTTAGCTTTTCCCATTGCTCAACCATTTAAGGTATGGTGTAAAAATGAATTTCTCTTATTGAATTTTTTTGTCTATCTCTTAATCTATGGTTATCAATAAAACTGAAATGTCCTTCCCCTGCACCAAGGGGTTATTCTACACCAATATAATATCTACTTGAATAACACCATACCTTTAATCCACCTTGTTTGTTGAACTTTCAAATAACTCAAAAAGTAAAGGCACCATCTCTACTCCTTATCCCAATGGGGCCCCTACCTGGGTTGACCTTGGTAGCTTGGCTAGAAATAAGAAACCCCAGGCCTCTCCCATTACTGATTGCATTATTGAAGAGTTGGACGCAGAGGAGAATGTTTTTGAGGACTCTTCTTCCTCGTGGTCTACTGGGTTCGAGTGGACTTCAAACAACCCTGTGGTAATTTTGCCACCCCTTCTAGCCCCTCATTTGTCTCCTTGCCTCCCTGACTTTCTAAACGATCGAGGAAACAAGATTTCCCAGCCTTTGTTGATAAGGTCAAGCTTTGTGATGCCTACAATAAATAAGAAGCTATAATGCGGTGGCTCCTAGGACAACTAAATGTGGCAAGAAAGAAAATTAATAGGCTTGACCCCCTCATTGAGGTGGACATAAGAGCTTCTTGTTAGGCAATGGATGATAAGGATCAAAGGGTTTGAGTGGCAACAAATCATTTAGTAGATAAGCTTGAGAAGTTAGAAGGACTAGAAGAGGAATTAAAGAGGATCTTTGAAAAAATGGACTACGAGGATAATAGAAAGGATTTGATGAAGACAATTGACGTTTCATAGGAGAGCTAGATGACCCTCAAAAGGAAGATGGAGAAAATGATAGTCCTAAATAACTGAATGTCAAAGAAGAACTTTGCGACTCTCTAGGTCATTGAAGAAAAATCGAGAGTAGGAAGACTAAAAAGAAATATCACTTGGATTCATCTCTTGCTACTAGAATGGAGTCATCGGTGTCAATGGTGAAAGCTACGTCGGATTCCCCTACAATTTCTTTAGGTAAAAGTTTGAAGAAGAGGGTCTTCTTCTCTAAAAAATTGAACGCATTGAGTCAGAATTGGAAAATTGAGAAGCCCTCAACTAGGTAGGCCATAGGTTAGTGTCTTTAGTTGTCTATTTTTTTTTCTTTTCATCTAGTCTCGTCTTTTGGTTTTGTGTTGTTTGGTTCTAGTTGTTGATTGGAATTTGTTCAATTTGGTAGCTAGCCCTCTTATTTGGGGTTCTCACTCCTTGTGAGACCTTGAGTTTCTTGGCTTTAGTGGCTATGTAATGGTTCGACCCCCTCCTAATTCAATCTAATTAGAACTTAAATCCTTTATTCACACAAATTCTAAAATTAATTGACATTTTCCATGATATCATAAGTTCAAAGAATTTGAAAACCAACTACTTAATTAACTGAAACAATTTTGAGTGAAAATATTGATGATTTGTAACAAAAAATTAGGGCAGTAATAGCTAACTTGAAATTGCTACTTTGCAACTATTAGATCCCAACCAAATTGTTCCTTCATTGCCTTTGTTTGGTTTCTTTATAAAATTAAGTTTACACCACATGATTAAAAGATTTAAAAGAGTTAAATATTTCCAATATAATGAACTTATCTAAATATTTTGACAAGACACCCTATATAATATTAGAGTTTTAATTTGTTTAAAATTATTTATATACAAATTCCTAACACTATTCACCTAAATTGCCATAAAAAATATTCAAACATGGAATTGCAATGATCAAAAGATAATCTTGTGAATGACAGCCTATATCTACACACATAATATCAAAAAAGGGATTTGTGAATGCTATATTTAATTTTTAATCCCACATAAGAAATTACCATTTAAAAAACACTCATACATTGTTATTTCTTAAAAATTCTTTTAATCCCCCAATCTAACATAAAAAATCCTTTCAGGTTATAGGAACTTGGGAAAACCCTTCTTGTTGTCTGAGGGTTCCTGAAAAAACCTTCGTTCTTGGTTTGTTGAGGTCTATTGTTTGTTTGTTTAGACCCTCTGTTTGGGCCAACCTATTTTGTAATGTTTCAATCTTGATCTTTGGCTAGTGTTTGACTAGTTGTGGTTGCTATGTATTGTTGTTTATGCTTTGTGTAGTCTTTGGGTTTTGGGTTTTGGATGCCTATAAGTCCAAAAGGTTTCAGGTCCTTTCTAAAACCTATTGTTCATTGTCGAGTAGTCTAGTCCATTAATAGATGACAACTATCTGATTATAAGGGTTTTGGGGCCCCTTCAAAACCTATTTTATCCTAATAAAAAACATCAAAAATCTTTTCAAATTGTCATTCCCATACTTATCCTCTTTTAACTCTTTTAAAGAAAACATGCATTGGTTAAATTAAAATACACACTAACATTTTATCAACTTAAATAATCCTCTCTTCAAGTTATGAATTATATTTTATCAACTTAAATAATCCTCTCTTCAATTTATTCAAAGATCTCATGAACAAAAATTTATGAATTATGAAATTAGATTTTCCAACATCTCCTCAAACCATTCACTCTAGAGGAAACCAAAACAATTATATTTTCTATGTCCCCTATGTTGGCATTACTGATATTGACATAACAAGTTAATCTAGTGAACTGGTATATTGGTTGAGATTTTTCATTGATGAATAACACTAACTAGTGGAGTGGTGTATCTCAGTAGAAAAGGTGATGACTTGAAGCAACATCATAGACAGATGATCAAGGTTCAATCGGTTCAAGGGAAGACAGAATAAGCCAATCAGTTTGTCATTCAAGAAGATCAATGTTAAGGTTAGATCTTCATGTTGGCGATTCTGATGATAATGTAGTCACATAAGGTGACTTAGGAAAGAAGGCTTGAGGTCCTATGCAAACTGGAACCTCATTGGAAAACATGAAAAGAGGCTTGATGGAAATACTACAAACTGGTAGCAAAGGATGGACTGGTAGTGCAGAGCACAGTGGTATACTGATAGGCTGGTGAAGCAGAAGGAAGATAGGTGGTCACCGTAAATCTAGGAGTGGTGACTGGTTACAAATTTGTGATGGGAAAAGGTGAGCTGCTTATTTTTTGATAACGCCAAACCAAAGGTTGGTGAAGTCAACCTCAATCATCATGTAGTTAAGCCATGATTTCTTGTGGATTTTTTGGTTCGCATTTAAAATACTGAACTCGACCCAGAAGTGACTATTTTGGGGGGATGCAGTGGCAAATTTGGATGAGTACATGGTGGAATTGTTGTTAGGTGCACATAGAAAGAGTGGGAATATTTGAATTTGAAATCTATCAAGATATGTGATTGCATTGATTAAGGAAACACCCGAAGGTTACGACAAAGGGAGTATAAAGTGTTTTGAGTTCATGCAAAATATTTTGATTAAATAATTCGTAAACTGCAAATCCTGTGAGAGGCAATCAAAAGTGCAGAGTGAAAAGTGAGGAAGTGCTAAGTAATTTAGCATTGCAGAGTGTGTGTGAAGTAGACCGACAAAGTGTAAAGCCGAGAAAATAAGCAGAGGACCCACAGAGTGCAGATCCGAGGGTATGAGAAGAGAACCAATGTAGTGCAGAGAAGACACAACCATTGCAGATAGAGTATGAGATTCATTCTGATATGATCAAGCTATCAATAGCTATTCTAGCAAATCAACTTCCTATTGCTTTCTAACCATTGCAACTCAAAATCCCTTAACCGGGTGGACTTCAATAGTTCCCTTTATAAAATGCATTAACTGGCTGACATCTTAATTGATGATCCTATGTCCTTTAATAAGGCTACCTCTAATAGGGTAAAGGCAGTAACATGCCTTAAATAAAATCCCTTAACCGAGTGGTACCTAACAATTTTTTTGTAATCTCCTAACAGGGATGGCTCCTTATAGGGCATGCTCTAGAAGAGTAAAAATTTTGTGAGCATCAATTGACACCATGTTTTTTTCCCATTTGGGTTTCCACGAGATAATTCTGGGTATTATTGTGTATCTTTTCATGCATGCATGTACTCCTGTAATAACTGTTTGTATTGATGAATATTAATTTAGTGCAAACTTCAGTAAAAGGTTTTTAATTCTACATAATTGGTAGGTAACTGATGTTGGTATTCCAATTACAATGAGAGATTGTTGACATTTCAATAAGGATATTGAGAAGGTTGTTGATGATTATGGATATAACTAATTAAGGATGTTTACTGTCTTAATAATATTATTTTGTCATTGATGTCAAGAAAATGATTCTTTGACTTAGTATGATATTGCCATATCTTAAGAAGTATGATTTGATGAGTATAAAGATGTCAGTGAGTGACACAGAAAGAATGTGAAGAATAAGGGGAGAAATAAAGTTATTCAATGGGCAACTATTATCGAGTTTAGATAATGATAAGATCATGTTGTTTAGATTGTTTTGATATCCTACATATGTTGTTGATTGTAAGGTTAATACTATACTATCTTACCAAGCAAATAACCTAGTCAGTAAACCCTAAGGTTATTGCTATCAGTTAATGAAAGCAGAATGTCTACCGAGTGAAGTTTAGTATTTACCGAGTAACAATTGAGCTATAATAGAATGCATTGGATGAATACAAGCAATATTTAATGAAGGATGCTGATGAGATGGAGTTGATTAAATGATTAGTATGCCATGCATGAAGTTTGTTAAGAATCTATGGCAATGGAAGATCAACAAGAAGATCTACAACTCAGATTGAACTGCAATAACCTAGCAAAATACCAGATATGGTGTTGTAGTATTTGGTATTTTGTACCATATTCGTTATACTACAACACCATATCCAGTAGTATTTGGTATACTACAACACCATATCCGATAGTATCTGCTATTCCGCAGTTCCAAGGTGAGGTAAAACATTTTTCAGATCAAAGGATACATTGAACCTAGTCAAGATTGAAGATCTGATGGCTATGATTGATCATGGGAAATATGATCAAGGAGATTAAGTGGTTAGCAAATTGTTTATAAGTAAGGAATTTTTGATAAACAATGTATGCGGGCAAGTGTAAGCACAAGGATGCTATATAGTGGTTACCGAGCACAAAAGCTTGAAGATCTGTTTGAATAACAGAGTAGGGAGCCCAGTAGAGGGACAAGATAAGTCCTCTGAATTGATTGTATTAAGAAAATAAGAATCTGCTTTAACATTTTAGATGTGAAGTTGCAGATATATTTTTATTACTGTTATTTTGTAAAGTGACAGAAAATCTCTTAACCAAGTGGACTTAACAGTCTTATTTGTAAATCCTCTAACAAGGTGACATTCTGATTGAGTGTTTGAAATCCTTTGACAAGGTCACTTCTAACAAAGTGAAGATCCTAACAAATCTGAGGGAAATCCCTTAACCGGGTCACATCGAGCAATGTGTTTGTAATCTTTAACAGGATTTTCTTTTAACCAAGCATACTCTAGAAGAGTATATTTCTTAGTGGGTCTGAAATCCCACAGTGCTTTTTTCCTATTTGGGTTTCCACATTAAATCTAGTGTTATGAGTGTTATGATGATTATCTGTTTATGAGTTTGCATATTTTACAGTTTTGGTTACATATTTCTGATAAGGCTACCGAGGTTGAATCTGTTGAATTTATGGAAGATTAAGTTTATATGATTCACCCCCCCCCTCTCATCTTATTTACAATCAATATCAGAGATCAACATTTGGTATCAGAGCTTAGGAATCCGAAAGAAAAGTTTAAAGATACTTGAGTTAAAGATCCAAAGATGTATAAGAGGGATGCACCAAAGCTAAACAAGTCAAGTTTCTCTTCATGGCAAAAAAGGATGAAGCTGCATTTATCAGGAATTGGAGAATATGATGTATATTATCTGGAGAATGATTTCTTTACACCTAGCACCTATCCATTGACAATGGAAGAGATAAAGTCAAAGCAAGAACATTTTGAAGCAATGATTGAAATAACATTTGCATTGACTGACTTAGAGTTTAATGAACTAAAAGGATGTATTGATGCCAAAGCAATGTGGGACAAGCTCATATCTGTGTATGGTGGTGATGAACATGTTCAAAGAGCAAAAGTGGATAGTCGAAGAGGATAACTTGAATCTATGAGAATGAATGAAGGTGAGAACATAACCCAGTATATTACAAGATTAAAAGAGATTGTCAATCAAATCAAAGGAGCAGGAGGAACTATTGAAGAAAAGGATGTAACAAGTAAGTTGCTGAGAACCCATCTACCTGCTTATTCCATTCAAGTCTCTGCAATCAATGAATTAAGGTCTATACCTAACATGCCAATTTATTTGGATGCTACTATCGGTAAGCTACATGCATTTTAGTTAAGTAATTTTGATAACAGTGGGTCTTTGGTAAACAAAGTTGAATCTGCATTCAGTTCTTTTCATATTGATGAATCTGATGATTACAATGATAGAAAGTATAAGTACTTTGAAGGAAATCACAATGAAGCAAGTGAAAGATTTCACAAAAATATGGAAGAAGTACACAAACTGTATGAGGAATTCAGGAAGCAAGAAGAGTTTGAAGCACTATTGGCTAGAAGGTTACCAAGAGGCAAATGTAAGTATAAAGGAAAGCTACCTTTGAAATGTTTCAATTGTGATAAAATAGGACATATGGCTTCTAACTATCCTAACAAAGAATCTAGTGAAAAGAGAGATTACCAAGATGACAGACAGAAAGATAATCATTACAGAGGACATTGAGACTTTAGAAGGAGAGATAGAAAGACATGCCTAATAGCTGATGAGGAATCCAATGATGACAAATCTGATGAAACTGAAATAGAGGAAGTTGTTTATGTGGCTATCAAGGATGGATTAGATGAAGAAAGGTATGAAGAAAAAGCTTTAATATCTCACATAAATACTAATGATTCTTGGATCATAGATAGTGGATGCTCACATCACATGACAAGTGATAAACACAAGTTTGTTAAATTAGAAGATTATGATGGAGGCTATGTAAGATTTGGTAATGATGCACCATGTCCAGTAAGAGGTAAAGGATCCATAACACTTCTTGACAATGCAAAATGTAATGATGTTTATTGGGTTGAAGGTTTGAAATATAATTTGTTGAGTGTAGCACAGCTAAACAATACAGGATACTGAATAGAATTTTAGAAGGGAATTGTTAAAGTTCATGACAAGCATGGAAAGTTAGCTGCTACCGAGACACAAACAAGAGGTAAAACATTTCATCTTGACTCAACTCAGAACAATTGTCTATATGCTAAGATAGAAGATACCTGGTTATGGCATAAAAGGTTTTGTCATGTAAATTTTGATAATCTGATCAAAATAAGTAAAAAGCACCAAGTAAGAGGTCTACCTAGTTTGGAGAAACCTCAGAATGCTATGTGCCAAGGATGCTAGATGGGTAAAATAACAAGATCAAGCTTTACAAGTAAGTCCTACACTTCTAAGGGAATTTTAGATCTTGTGCACACTGATCTTTGTGGTCCTATGAAAGTTCAAAGTTATTATGGTGATAAATATTTCATATTATTTGTGGATGATGTCAGTTATGTTTTTAAAGGAAAAATTAGAAGCTTTTCAAATGTTCAAATGTTACAAAGCAAGAGTTGAAAATGAAACAGGAAGATAACTAAAATGTCTTAGATCTGATAGAGGAGGAGAGTTTACTTTTGATGAATTTAACTTATTTTGCAATGATCATGGTATAAAGAGACAAGTATCTGCACCGAGAACTCCACAACAAAATGGTATAGCTAAAAGGATAAACTGATCTATTGTAGATTGTGCAAGAACCTTGATGATAGAAAAGAAGGTATCACAAACATTTTGGAGAGAAGCAATAAGCACATCAGTTTACACCCTGAACCGAGTACAACTGAAGAAAGGAACCTTGAAGACACCATATGAAATCTGGTATGATAAGAAACCTAATGTAAGTTACTTTAAAATATTTGGAAGTAGATGCTATATTCACAAAGATGATAGAAATGGAAAGTTTGATCAGAAAAGTGAAGAAGGAACATTTCTTGGTTATTCTTCTAGAAGTAAAGCATTTAAATGTCTGATCAAATCATCTAACAAAATAGTAGAAAGTGCAAATGTGAAAATTGATGAATTTGCAGAAAGAAATGATGAAGGAAATTCCAAGGAACCAGAAGATTATGAAGGATTTATCTATGTTCAACCGAGAAGTCCTACCGAGAAAACTGCAGAAGGAAATGAAGAGAATATCCAATTACCGAGTGATGAAAAAGATCATATAGAGCCTACCGAGCCTGTATTAGCCAAGTATGTCAGAAGGAATCATGTGTCAAGTCAGATTATAGGAGATAAGGATGATCCAATGATGACAAGGAACAAACTGATATAGAACACATGTCTGATATCAAAATTTGAACTGAGAATAGTGAAAGAGGCATTTAACAGTGAAGATTGGATAAATTCTATGATGGAAGAGATTGATCAAATCAAGAAGAATGACACATGGACACTGGTCCCAAGACCTAAGGGTAAAAATGTAATTGGTACAAAGTGGATTTTCAGAAACAAGCTAAATGAAAAAGGTGAGGTCATTCAGAACAAAGCAAGACTAGTTTGCAAAGGTTATGCTCAAGAAGAAGGAATAGATTATGGTGAGACTTTTGCACCTATGGCAAGACTTGAAGGAGTAAGAACATTGTTGGCATATGCTGCTTACAAGAATTTCAAGGTATATCAAATGGATGTCAAATCTGCATTTTTGAATGGTATATTAGAAGAAGAAGTTTTTATTGAACAACCTGAAGGATTTGTTGAAGAAGAGAATAAAGATCAGGTATGTAAATTGAACAAAGCATTATATGGTCTAAAGCAAGCACCGAGAGCATGGTATGAGAGATTACATTCTTATTTAATCAAGATTGGTTTTATAAGAACAAGTGAAAATAGTAACATGTATATGAAACATGATGAGAACAATAGGATACTGATCTCAGCCATATTTGTTGATGATATTATTTTTTGTGGAAATAACTCTTTCTGCAAGAACTTTGGAAATGAAATGTGTAAAGAATTTGAGATGTCATTAATTGGTGAGATAAAGTATTTTATAGGTTTATAGATACTGCAAATGAAAGATGAAATTTTCATTACTCAATCCAAGTACATAAATGAAATCTTGAAGAAATTTGGAATGGAGGATTCTAAACCTGTAAGTACTCCTATGACTACCAACTGTAAACTATCAAAGAATGATGAATCTAAATCTGTTGATGAGACACTTTACTGATCTATGATTGGAAAGTTGCAATATGTTATTCATAGTAGACCGGATATAGCACATGTAGTAGGTATTGTTGCAAGATTTTCTACAGATCCCAAGGAAACACATATGACAACAATTAAAAGAATATTTAGATACCTGAAAGGCACTGAAGATTATGGCTAAGTAGATCAAAAAGGAAATTTTTTTGATTTAAAAGTTTATACTGATGCTGATTGGGCAGGCAACATTGATGATAGGAAAAGCACAAGTGGAGGAGATTTCTTTTTAGGAGAAAGAGTAGTGAGTTCGCTTAGCAAGAAACAAGGATGCATTTCACAGTCAACAGCTGAAGTAGAGTATGTTGCTGCAACACTGAATTGTACCAATATAACATGGATTAAACAACTATTGGAAGGCATAAATGAGAAAGTTATCGAGCCAGTAACTATATTCTGTGATAATACTAGTGCCATTAACATTTCAAAGAATCCTATTATGCACTCTAAGACAAAGCACATCTCTATCAAATATCATTATCTTAGAGAAGAAGTTCAAGAGAAGAAAGTGGTGTTGGAGTATGTTAGCACAAAGGAACAAATAGCAGATATCTTCACCAAGCCACTACCAAGGGACACTTTTGAGTATCTCAGAAGTTAGTTAGGGGTCCTACCCCTATCTTCTACTCACTGACAGAGTTTGGTGAAAGGATCAATTCGATGACTCTAAAGAATACCTTTTATGAGTTGATGTTGATTTACACACTTTAGGAGGTTTTCTAAAGGTGTGCAGGAAACAAAAAAGGGAAGAGGAATTGAAAGACAAAATGCTCTGACCGAGATTGAGTTAATACATAACAGCAAGGGAATCACTTCCTAGAGGAAGAAATCATGTTTTAGTTATTTTACTGTTTGGCATTGTTGTCAAAGGGGGAGAAGACTAATGTGTGGGGGAGAAATCTAATGACGAAAGGAGAAGACTACATGGGGAAGACAAAAGAAGCTGGAAGAAGACTAGTGACTGAGGGAGAGCATTTTAGAATCTCACAGCAATTTGAATCTAAATCAATAACGTCAAATAAATTGGTTTTTCCATCAATGCCAAAGGGGGAGATTGTTGGTATTCCAATTACAATGAGAGATTGTCGACATTTCAATAAGGATATTGAGAAGGTTGTTGGTGATTATGGATATAACTGATTAAGGATGTTTACTATCTTAATAATATTATTTTGTCATTGATATCAAGAAATTGATTCTCTGATTTAGTATGATGTTGCCATACCTTAAGAAGTATGATTTGATGAGTATAAAGATGTCGGTAAGTGACATAGAAAGAATGTGAAGAATAAGGGGAGAAATAAAGTTATTCAATGGGCAACTATTACCGAGTTTAGACAATGATGAGATCATGTTATTTAGATTGTTTTGATATCCTACATGTGTTATTGATTGTAAGGTTAATACTATACTATGTTACCAAGCAAAGAACCTAGTCGGTAAACCCTAAGGTTATCGCTATCGGTTAATGAAGGTAAAATGTCTATCGAGTGAAGTTTAGTATTTACCGAGTAACAACCGAGCTATAACAGAATGCATTGGATGAATACAAGCAATATTTAATGAAGGATGATGATGAGCTAGAGTTGATTAAATGATTGGTATGTCGTGCATGAAGTTTGTTAAGAATCTATGGCAATGGAAGATCGACAGGAAGATCTACAGCTTAGATTGAACCACAATAACCTAGCACAAGTTCCAAGGAAGATATGCAAGTTCCAAGGTGAGGTAAAACATCTTTTAGATCGAAGGATACATTGAACCTAGTCAAGATTGAAGATCTAATGGCTATGATTGATCATGGGAAATGTGATCAAGGAGATTACGTCATTAGCAAATTGTTTATAAATAAGGAACTATTGATAAACAATGTATGTGGGCAAGTGTACGCATAGGGATGCTATATAGTCATTACTAAGCACAAAAGCTTGAAGATCTATTTGAATAACAGAGTAGGGAGCCCAACAGAGGGACAAGATAAGTCCTATGAATTGATTGTAATAAGAAAATAAGAATCTCCTTTAACATTTTAGATGTGAAGTTGCAGATATATTTTTACTACTCTTATTTTGTAAAGTGACTGAAAATATTTTAACCAAGTGGACTTAACAGTCTTATTTGTAAATCCTCTAACAAGGTGACATTTTGATTGAGTGTTTGAAATCCTTTGAAAAGGTCACTTCCAACAAAGTGAAGATCCTAATAGATTTGAGGGAAATCCCTTAACCAGGTCACATCTAGCAATGTGTTTGTAATCTTTAACAGGATTTGCTTTTAACCAAGCATACTCTAGAAGAGTATATTTAGTGGGTCCAAAATCCCACAGTGGTTTTTCCCTATTTGGGTTTCCACGTTAAATCTGGTGTTATGAGTGTTATGATGATTATCTGTTTATGAGTTTGCATATTTTACAGTTTTGGTTACATATTTCTGATAAGGCTACCGAGGTTGAATCTATTGAATTTATGAAAGATTAAGTTTGTATGATTCACCTCCCCCCCCTCTCATCTTATTTACAATCAGTATCAAAGATCAACAACTGACTCATCCCCCATCTCAGTCATCAGTAGGGACCAACAATTGGTATCAGAGCATAGGTCCTTAGATTGAAAAAATCCTAACAACTTAAGGAAAGATCCAAGATGATGCGAAAGGAAGGCCCCAAGTTCTCTAAGAATAATTATACATTATGGTGTGGTAGAATGAAACTCTACCTAAAAATCCTAGGAGATCAATACTAGAATCATGTAAGCATAGAGTACAATGAACCTATAGGGGTTCTCACTGTAGATTAGATAAAAAAGGCAAGACAACATTACAACTATGGATATGATTGCTATAACTCTATCTAATAATGAGTATGCTGAGGTTCAAGATCTGAAAAGATCCTATGAGATGTGGAATAAGCTTAAGACTGTTTATAGAGGAGATCTTCATGTACAAAAGGCTAAGGTGGACAACTTAAGAGGAAAATTCTATGAGATGAGGATGCAAGAAGGAGAAAATATAGAACAATATAGCAAAAGAGTAAAGAATGTGGTAAATTCAATCAGAAGTGCTGGAGGAAAGCTTGAAGAAGATGATGTGGTCACCAAAATCTTAAGAACCTTTCTACCACAGTATGCCATAAGTGTTTCTAGAATTCAAGAACTCAGATCCTTGGGAAAAGTTAGTGTTTCACTTGACTCACTGATCGGTGAGTTGACTTCCTTTGAACTAAGCAACTATGATAACAGTGTACCAAATATTGATGCTACCTTCAAAGCTTCCATGATACCTGCACCAACAAGGAGAAGAAAAGAAACCAGAAATAGTTATACTACAAGAACTGATCACTCTCATGAATGTGACAACCTATTATCTAAAGAATAGGAACACGTTGAGATTGAAGCTCTATTAGTAAGAAGGTTGCCAAGATGAAAAGGAAAGTATAAAGGTAAACTTCCCTTGAAGTATTTCTCTTGCAATAGTATAGGTCATATTGCATCCAGATATCCTGACAATGATAGGAAGGATAATTTTAGAAGCTACAAAGACAAGAGCAAGAAAGAGTGCTATCTTGTAGAAGAAGGAGTTACCGATGAAGAATCAAAAGGATGTGATGGAGATGGAATTGGATTTGTAGTGGTAAATAAAGATAACATAGAGGAAAGTGATATGGACTGATCTCTACTTCAAACTGGTGTGGAGATTGGGTAATTGACAATGGTTGCACTCACCAAATGATAGGTGATAGAAATAAATTCCTCAGCATGGAGGAACGGTGAGATTCAACAATGATGCTCCTTGTGCAATAACAGGTAAGGGATCTATAGCTCTAAATGATAAATCAAATAGTGAAGATGTTTATTAGGTAGAAGGGATAAAATATAGTTTGTTAAGTGTTTTATAGCTTAACAATATGGGTTACCGGTTAGAATTCAATGAAGGAATATGCAAAATAAATGACAAATCAGGAAGTCTGATTGCTACTGGTAAACAAATTAGAGGAAATTTGTTCTGCCTAGACTCCACTGTAGGAAGTTTCCTAGTGGCAAAGGTAGAATATATTTGGTTGTGGCACAAAAGATTATGTGATGTAAATTTTGATAGTATAGCACAGGTTAGTAAAATGAAGTCTATTAGAGGTATGCCTAACATTATGAAACCTGAGAATGTTATGTGTAAAGAATGTCAACTAGGAAAGTTGACCAGATCTAGGTTCAACAAAAAATCTTATTCATCTGAGAATTTGCTAGACTTAGTGCATACAAATTTGTGTGGTCCTATGAGAACTAAGAGTTTCTATGGGGATTGATACTTCATGTTGTTTGTAGATGATTTCTCAAGAATGATGTGGGCTATGTTCTTGAAAGAAAAATCTGAAGCCTTTCGCATGCTTGAAGTCTTCAAGGCTCGAGTAGATAGAGGAACCAGTGAGAATATGAAATGTCTAAGATCAAATAGAGGAGGAGAGTTCACCTCTCAAGAGTTCATGAATTGCTATGAAGAACGAGGGATTATGCGACATATGTTTGCACCCAGAACACCTCGGCAGAATGGGGTTGCTAAAAGAAGGAACATAACTTTGATTGATTGTGTGAGGACTCTGATGATACAAAAGGATATTCTAGATATCTTCTGGAGAGAAGGAGTAAGAACTACTGTGTATACCTTTAATCGGATATAGGTGAAGAAAGGGACAAATAAAACTCCCTATGAATTATGGTGTGGATACTCACCCAATGTGAGCTATTTCAAAGTATTTGGAAGCAGGTGCTATATCAAGAGGGATGAGTACTCTAGAAATTTTGATCCAAAGAGTGATGAAGGAAACTTCTTAGGTTACTCCACAAAGAGTAAAGCATATCGATGTTTGAACAAAAAGACTGGTAAGATTGTGGAGAGTGCCAATGTCAGAGTGGATGAGTTCTTTGAGAAAAATGAATAGTATAACAAGAGTGAACTAGACGATTATCAAGGATTCAAGTACACTATACTGGTCAAACCTATTGAAGAGAATCTTGTTGTAGCAGAAAATGAGGAAGCATGTGAAGGAGAACCTGTACAATTGGTAGAATAAGCTCCAAGAAACAAACAGGTACTAGCAAGGTATGTAATGAAACAATCACTTTGCTGATAATATCATTGGTGACAAAGATGTAGGAGTACTAATTAGAAGAAGTGCAAGAGAGAGTACTTGTTTGCTCTCCAAAATTGAGCCCAAAACAACAAAGGAGGCTCTAAAAGATGAAGACTGGATCAAACCCATGGAGGAAGAACTAGAGAAGATTGAGAAAAATGAAACTTGGGCTCTTGTGCCCAGGCTGAAGAACAAAAATGTGATAGGCACCAAATGGGTGTTTAGAAACAAAATGGATGAAATCAGTCAAGTAGTAAGAAACAAAGCAAGGTTAGTCTACAAAGGGTATGCACAGGAAGAAGGTTTGGATTATGGAGAGATCTTTGCACCGGTGGCTAGATTGGAAGGGGTCAAAATTTTGCTTATTTATGCTACTTACAAGAAGTTAAAAGTTTACCAAATCGATGTCAAATCGACATTCTTGAATGGTGTTCTAGAAGAAAAAGTATACATAGAGCAACTGAAAGGGTTTACTTCAAAAGATGGAAAAGATATGGTGTGTAAACTAAATAAGGCTCTGTATGGACTAAAGCAAGCATTGAGAGCCTGGTATGAGAGACTGCACTCATACCTACTAAGTATAGGATTCATAAGAACCAGTGACAATAGTAACTTGTACTTGAAAATTAAAGAAGATGGAAAATATCTAACTGCAGAGATTTTTGTAGATGACATCATCTTTGGAGGAGATGATGAGATGAGCAAAGCTTTTGCAGATTAAAAGAAGTGAGAATTTGAAATGTCCATGATTGGTGAAATAAAAAATTTCATTGGTCTGCATGTATCTTAGCTAAAGAATGGTATATTCATTAGCTATACCAAGTACATAAGGGAAATATTGAAGACTTTTGGAATGGAAGATTTGAAACCTATTGGAACTCCAATGGTTACAGGTTGCAAGCTCTCTAGAAATTATGAGGCTAAGAAAGTGAATGAGACACTTTACCAACCCATGATCGGTAAGTTTCAATATGTAGTACACAATAGACCGGATATAGCACAAGCAATTGGATTTGTTTCTAGATTTTCTGCAAATCCAAAAGAGACTCATATGGTAGTGGTTAAGAGATTATTTAGATACCTTAAGGGGACTAATGAGTATGGTCTCTAGTATCCACATAAGGCAGATTTTAACTTAAGTGTGTTCACCGATGCAGATTGGGTAGGGAACATTGATTACAGAAAGAGCACTAGTGGAGGTGCATTCTTTCTTGGAGACAGGATTATGTCATGGACAAGCAAGAAACAAAATTTCATCTCTCAATCCATTACTAAGGCAGAGTATGTGGCTGTTGCAATCAACTGTACATAGGTAGTATGGATCAAATAGATATCAGAAGGTATCCAAGAAAAGGTAACTAAACCTGTGGTGATTCGCTATGATAACACCAATGCTATCAACATATCCAAGAATCTAGTGATGCATTCTAAGACAAATCATATAACTATCAAATACCACTACCTCAGGGAACAACTTCAAGACAAGGAAGTGAGGTTGGAGTATATACAAACAAAAGAACAAGTGGCTGATATCTTCACAAAGCCACTATAGAAGGACACCTTTTAATACCTAAGAGGTAAGCTAGGGGTGATACCCCTACTTGCATTAAAGTAAGCATAGAAGGGCTCTACATGAATCTGGTATGTTTTCTTTATTAAGAATTTCTAAGACTAGATTGATAAGTTTGGACTACTCAGGCTAGGGGGAGCAGTCTTGTCTATGTATTAAAATACATCTTTGGCATTGTTGTCAAAGGGGGAGATTATTAGAGTGTTTGAGTATTGCTAAGTAGTGGGCAGAATGTGTGCAATAGTGTTGAGTAGCAAGTTGCTGAAGTAGAGGGTTAATAGAAGTGGCTAGAGTGATCTGATGAAAGTAGAGTATTGCTAGTGCTAGCGGGAGATACTCCTTACTTAAAGCAGAAGTAATGACTGGTACAAAAATAAAGAAAGAAAGGAAGAAAGTACATGCATGAGCAACTGATAAGACATATTCGAGAGTGTTGCCAGCAATACCAAAGGGGGAAATTGTTGGCATTACTGGTATTGACATAACCGATTAATTCGGTGAACTAGTATATTAGCTAAGATTTGTCATTGATAAGTAATAGTGACCGATGGAGTGGTACTCGTGGAGTGGTGTATCTTAGTAGCAAAGGTGATGGCTTCCAAACAACATGGAAGCAAGATCAGAGATAGATGATCAAGGCTCAATCGGTTCAAGGGAAGATAGAATAAGCCAACTAGTCTGTCATTCAAGAAGATCGGTGTTAAGGTCAGATCTTCAAGCTGGTGATTCTTATGATAATGTAGTCACAGAAGGTGACTTAGGAAAGAAGGCTTGAGGTCCTATGCAAATCAAAACCTCATTGGCAAACAAGAAAAGAGGCTTTATGGAAATACTACAAACCGGTAGCAAAGGATGGACCTATAGTGAAGAGTGTAGTGGTATACTGGTAGGCTGGTGAAGCAAAAGGAAGATAGGTAGTCACTGTAAATCTAGGAGCAGTGAATGATTACAAAGTTGCGATGGAAAAGTTGAGTTGGTTAGTTTGTGATAACACCAAACTAAAGGTTGGTGAAGTCAACCTCAGTCATCATGTAGTTAAGCCATTATTTCTTGTGGATTTTCTAGTTTAGATTTAAAAGATTGAACTCAACCAGGAAGTTGTTATTTTTTGGGGATGTAGTGGCAGATTTGGATGAGTAGTTGGTGGAATTGTTGCAAGGTGCGCAATGAAAGAGTGGGAAGATTTAAATTTGAAATCTATCGAGATATGTGATTGCATTGATTAAGGAAACACCTAAAGGTGATGACAGAGGGAGTATAAAGTGTGTTGAGTTCATGCAAAACATTTTGATTGAAAAATTTGCAAAGTGCAAATCCTATGAGAGGATATCCAAAGTGCAAAGTGAAGAGTGAGGAAGTGCTAAGTGATTTAGCAGAGCAAAGTGTGTGTGAAGTAGACCGACTGAGTGCAGAGCTGAGGGTATGAGGAGAGGACCGATAGAGTGTAGAGCTGAGGGTATGAGCAAAGAACTAGTGTAGTGCAGAGTAGACACAACCGGTGCAGACATAGTATGGGATTCATTATGATCTGATTGAAGGCTATCAATAGCTATTTCAACATATCAACTTCATGTTGTTTTCTAACCATTGCAAGTCAAAATCCCTTAACTGGGTGGACTTTAATAGGTCCGTTTGTAAAATCCCTTAACTGGGTGACATCTTAATTGATTATCCTAAGTGCTTTAACAAGGCTACCTCTAACAGGGTAAAGGTAATAACAGGCCTTAAAGAAAATCCCTTAACTAGGTGGCACCTAATAGTGTCTTTGTAATGTCCTAATAGGGATGGCTCCTTATAGGGCATACTCCAGAAGAGTACAAATTTTGTGATCATCAACTCACACCATGGTTTTCTCCCATTTGGGTTTCCATGAGATAATTTGTGGTGTTATTGTGTATCTTTTCATGCATGCATGTACTCCTACAATAACTATTTGTATTGATTAATATTAAGTTAGTGCAGACTTGAATA
Organism: Cryptomeria japonica; assembly: GCF_030272615.1. NCBI lineage: Eukaryota > Viridiplantae > Streptophyta > Pinopsida > Cupressales > Cupressaceae > Cryptomeria > Cryptomeria japonica. Next base: position 69,736,805 of record NC_081408.1, on the reverse strand, counting down.
AAAGGTTTTTAATTTTACATAATGTGTATGTAACTGATTCACTCCCCCTCTCATTCACCGATAGGGACCAACACCCTAACTAAGCACGAGGACCAAATGCTTTTTTTTCCATGGTTTCTTAGAAAAGTTAGCACTTTATGGGTCGAGATGTTTTGTATGCAATAGAGGAATCAAGACATAATTGAAATATCCTAAAGCAATTCCATACTACTCTTATTTCTCTCATTCCCAAGGTTCAATCCCTTTATTTTTGGACTTTAGGCCCATTTCCCTATGTGATAATATCTACAATATCTTTACAAAGGCCATTTCCTTAAGATTGGCTAAGGTGATACCTAAATTTATCTTAGAGGAGTGAGGGAGTTTTATACCTGGTAAAGAAACTTCTAAGGGGGCTCTTATTGTACATGAAATCCTTAATTTAATTCATTAAGTTAAATCAAGGGTAGTGATCCTTAAACTAGATATTATGAATGACTACAATAGGGTTAGCTATAAATTTTTGGAGCAAGTGATGCTTGGATTTGGGTTCTCTAAAATCTGGACGAAATGGATTATATATTGTATCACATGAGCTAAATTTTTAATAACTATTAATCAGATTTCATGTGGCTTCTTCTCCTCCAGCTAGGGTTTAAAATAGGGGATCACTTACCTCCCTTCCTATTCATTATTTTGGCAGAAGCTTTAAGAAGATCAATGTCTACATGTCACCTATAGGGGCCATGAAAGGGAATTGCCAACATGTAGATAGCATCCACCCATATATTATTTTTTGATGGCACATTGATTTTTGGTGAGTATTCATTGAAGGAAGCTAAGATAACTAAGAAAGTTGTCAACACATATTGTGCCATATGTAGGTAGAAGGGAAATGCCTCCAAATATAAAGTACTTGTTTCAAATTGTTCCTCTCTCCTCTTGGTCAAGCTTACTAACTTCCTAGGCTTCAAAATAGGTACATTTCCTTGTAAATACATAGGCTTCATATTATTTGTGGAGAGAAATAAGAGGATTTTTTGGGTCGACATCTCTTTCTCCATGCATAATATAATGTCCTCATGGAAAAAATATTGGCTCTCATTGGTTAGCCGTATTCTCATGATGGGGTCTATTCTAACCACAATTACAAATCACATCACGCCAGTTCTACCTATGCCAAATTTTATTTTAAATGCAAGTGAATCTTCCATCAATAACTTTCTCTAGAAAGGTACTAAAGAAAAAAAAGATAATATGCATCTACTTGCATCATATAACTATTTAACATCGCAAAAAATGCTAGTCGGTCAAGTATCTATAATCTTCTTTTTAGTAACTTGGTCCTCAATACAAAACTGATATGGAAACTTATTTTTTAGAACAACTCCAAATGGGCTTCTATTATTGCATCAAATTACTTAGACTTCTCTATCCTAGAAAGAATTTTCACAACTTTAGACCTTCTTGAAGGCCCCCAGATGTGGAATTTATTGGTAATTGTAGAAAGATCCTCCCCCATCACCTCTATTGGGAAATTCATGATGGTAAAAAGGCTTTATTTTAGGAGGATTCCTTTAATAGCTATACCCCTCTTGACAACTAGGATAATCAGTCACATATTAAGAGGCTTTTAAAGACCTCTTGGGGACTAAAGTGTCTGATTGCTTCATGGTTTCAAATCACAAGGACATATTTGGTAGTGGAATGGAAAGATATTTCCTAACTGGATGCCCCTCAAAACCCCAAAAATATCTTGGCCAAGGTTCTTAGCTAGAGGTTTGTTTATATTATCTTTGAATAGGATAAAATCATGTGGAATCAATCCAATTTAGGATAATATTTAGTAAATGAAGGATATGAAGCTCTTTGTTATCAGGTAAACTCTCATTCTAGTAAATGATGTTTTTTTATTTTGTTGGATAGATGCAGGTTTTCCAAACCTAGGAGCTTTTGTTTGGCTTGCTATCAAAGAAACAATCCTAACTAGTGAGAGAGTCCATCACCTTGGTCTCTCTTTGGCTTTCAATTATATATTATGTGAAAAGGAAATAGAATCTATGAACCACTTGCTTCTCAATTATGAATTTGCTAATAAATGTTAAATGTGGATTCTTAACGAGCTTAATTGGTTTGGCCAACTTCAATCCAACCTATCTTTATTGTTTGAATCTTGGCGAAAATTATTAAAAGACTCCTTTTTTGTTATAATTTAAGAAGTAGCTCTAACTATAATCATTTGAAACATTTTGTGGGAAAAAAATTAGAGGATATTTAAGAATGAGAACAACTCATGTAAGCATGTTATAAATAATATTGAAAACTCCATTTTTAGAAGTAGTAAATGCCTATACTATGAAAAATAAGTGGTTAAACTCATGCTTTAACTCTTGCGATGACTCAATCCTTAATCAATGGCAAGGAATCACCCTTCCTTTTAAGGGTAGTATCCTTAATAATATGATTGGAAAGAGATCCAAAAAGGATGTTAAATGAGAACCTCCATATCATCATCACTTGAAACTCAATTTTGATGGGTAGCTAAGGGGAACCTAGGTTGTTCTAGGGTTGGCTTTGTTATACTAGATATTAAAGGATGTGCTTTAGCGGCTAGAGTGGTGAGAATTATGGATGGGTCAAACAATGTTGTGGAGGCCTCTGCTCTAGTTCATGGTTTACACTTAGCACTCCTATTAGGAATCTCAAAATTGATTACAAAAGGGGCTTAAATTAATATTATATCCAGAGTGTTAAAATCTAAAACCCAATCTGAAATTTTATTATGTCATTCAAGAAGATTGGTTTATTCTTTAAAGTTTGACAAGTTTTCCATTAAACACTCACTAAACACTACTAGTTCAATGAAGTGAATGGGTTAGCAGACACCTTATAAGACAAAGGATGCCTAGTTGATAAATGGGAGGTTACTTTAATCAAGCTTAGGTCCAAGAGGATTGGGAACTATCCCCTATTGGTTTAGCAGATAGCACTTGTTTATAGTCTGACATGTGTGGATCTTCTAAATTGGAGATTTAGAAGTAAACACTAATGTATAGAGCTTCATTAGTGGGTAGTAGACCATATATGCTTGGTCATACTTTCCCTCTTTATTCCTTTTATGCGACGATAATCATGCACTTGAAAAATGTCTTATTATCTTTAGTTGTCATGCTTGAGAGGTTACCTATAATATCCCCTAATTATACCCAAATAGTAAATACCCAAATTGTACCTTAGATCATAATTATTAATTGAAGTAAGTCTGGGTTTAGAAGTACCTTTTACTTTGATTGAGACCCTAGAACAAGTTAGGGATCATTTTATAACCATAATTTATAAAAATAGATATCCTTAATTAGAAATTAAAGTATACACATTAATGTAGAGAACTAGTCACAAGATTGCTTATATATTTTGAGAAGGTTCAAATCATAGGTAAGCAAATCTAGGATGGCTAAGTGGGGTGCCCTAGGAAACCTCTACTCTACACCCAAGGGCGTACCTTATCCCCCTTGGCCTCATGTGGCTTGTACGATCTATGTGAGGTATCCTATCACCATTTTACTCAACCTTGCTACTTCTATCCTATTTCCATTATTGAACACTCCTAATGCATTCATAGACTATGATAGAGAGTATGGAGGTTTTTGTAATAAGGTTGCTTGGAAGCTCAACCTGTCTAAGACCAAAGGCACTACCCTTGTACCCATTTGGCCTCACGAGACTCCCCGGTCATATACCATTAGGTGACATACCTAGATAGTGACCCCAACATTTATTTACTCTCCTTGCAATTTCTTCTCCCATTATCAACGCTAGGAACACCCTGAATAAACCAATTGTATTATATCATTGATTAGTAATGAGTATGGATAGTCATAAATAGAAATGCATCATTAATGAACTTAATGCCAATTCTTCTCTTATTTAGTTTATGCAAACTGCATTTGAATTTCTGATATGATCTCTTTTTCTCTTCTAGGTGTGCCTTAGATCTTCCTTAATTCTACAAAATATTTCTTCTTTTCATTGGTTGATCCATCATGGTTTTGTTTTTGAAAATAAACTTAGATTTCTTAATTTATTGTGTGATCTTATTCTTCTCTTATTTGGGTAGATATCCCATGGATGCCTCTTATAATTGAGTTCCATCTCTCTTTTATATCTTTATTCTTGAAGGAGACATGCCCCTTCAACATTTATTCCCTTTGCAAGAGTTGCACCTTTTCTTTACTAATTGTTGTCAATAATTTAATTTAAATTAATTTAAATGCCTTTATTATCGTAACACCTTTATACTAATATTTTTGTGATATGCTTTTATGGGGCTACAATCGAAATAAGGTTTGTCATAATATATATTACCTTTTGAGAATAATATATGGTAGCAAAGCCTATCAAAATATAATAAAGACAAACAAGACAACTTCTTACATTAGAAATTGTTTTCTTTAGTATGAAAATTTCCTTATGAAAGTGTATGGCTAACAACTCATGGAAATAATGCACCAGCTAATTTTATTTTATTATTAATAAGGTTATTGTTACAATTTTAATTTATTTATTTTTTAATAATTTAATTTATTATTAAATATCATAGGAAAGGGATATTACAGTATGCCTCTCTCAAGAATTTATTGTCCTCAAGAAATAGTGTCTACTAAAATTCTCATAATTGGTTGTGTTATCCTAATATTATCTTGAGTTTCATGTTTGGCAATGTATCATAGTGATGAGGAGTAGGTCATTCTTTTATTAATTCTTGGACGATGTTGAATCTTTGTTTTAATTAGTGAATCTATATTTATTAGAAAAGTTTGTCATACCTTTATGAAAATTAATACTTTGTTTCTACCAAAGTTGTAATTTAATTAGTGTCAAAATATGTCTCTAATGGTTTGATATTCTTTAGTAATATAATCTTAACGATTCCATAGATGTATGTGTGTGGTTGTATGCAACACACGCATACACACACACAAACACACCTATATATCTTGGAATTGAAAGAGAGAGCATGTCCTAGGAGTCATTACTATGCATGTCGTTGATGAAATTAATTAAGACCTCTATCATTCCTAATCAATGGGATTATCATTGTCTTTGAAAATTGGTTAGAGGACACATTTTTTAGTATTTCAAATTCCTATCTAGTATCTTGGACTTGATTTGGAGGATATATTTGATGGATTATCTCTCCCCTTTAATAACAACCATTACATTTTTGTTGGCACATTATCTTCATCTTTGGATCTTGTTCTATATCATTTTCTACATAGTTTTGGTTTCTTGTTTTCTTTTTTGTTTGGGTATTCACCTATTTGTTTTGTGTTATCATCATCTTTCATTAATAAGGAGTGAATAGTTTCCATAGGTGTCATTTTTATTCCCCATGGTTCTATATTTTCTAGCATATCCTTCATGGGAAGTGGTTTTGTTTCTTCCTAAGGGGAGACTTGTAGCTTGCAAGCATTGGATCTTGTGTTGTCTTCAAAAACCTACCATTCTTGTAGTGAATATTAATTATGGGAGGGTTATATAGTATCCAATTTTCCCTCCTATAGTGGGTATATTATATGCATTCTCATGATCAATGTAGTTATTGGGGAGTATTATTGTTGAGACCTTCATTCATCACTCATCATATCACTTATCTTCTTTTGCATTATCTGATTTTTGGAAAGGATTTTTGTCACATGAGTTTTTTTCTTTTTCTTTATTTGTAAGAGATTAATTTTATAATTAGTTATATAGGGGTACCTAACATGGCCTAGTTGTTGGGACCCATTTGTTGATAAGTGGCGATTGATCAACAAAGTACTGTACACTCAACACGTATTCTCACCATTTTTTTGTTGATGAAAACCGACATTGTAATAAAACCCTAAAAAGGCCGACTTTGTTTGTTGCCCTAAAAATGGATGTTATAAGCGGCTGGGATGCTTAAGGCATTGCAAGGTTGATGTACTATTTTTGCTAGATAATAAGAAAGATTGGACGATTGTGTATGGTGGACGTAACCCATTCTGGGTGAACCACGTTAAATCTTTGTGTTATCCATGTCCTGTTTTATTTCTTTATCTTTTGTATTTAAATCTACATATAATTGTTAGTTCATATTTGCTTTGGATCTGCTTGAAACCCTAACACCATTATCATATCATATTGCATTTTTCATAATAATTCTTCTCCCTAAATTGCACTTAAGGTGGGGTGTTGGATAAATTTAATTTACTCATGCTTAAGTTCAACTTAGGCATTTATCATTTTAGGTTCATTTAATAGTTGTAGCTAAGTTGTTGAGTATTAGTTGATGTTTACCTACACTCTACCTACCCTCCTATCCTATTGAGACACATTTTCTCATCTTCTATTCTCCCATCTCTTGCCTTTTTCATATTTAAGTAAGGCTATTGTACATCTGTAAACCATCTCAACATCTCAATAAATTTTATTCTTCTGGTGAAATATTATTTCCTCTCGTGAAAATTTTTCATATGTCATGATCCTACTTGGGAGGTTGCAAACTCTAACAACTCTAAGTAGAACACACACTACGTGGCCCTTCTCCAAATGTTTCAATGAGATTTTTAATTACTCTATTCTCTCCTTCCATATCCTTGTATATTTCCCTTTTCTCCTCCCATAATTAGTTTTTCATGATTTAATATAAATACAAAAGTTTTGTTACAACTGCCACACCCCATTTCCTAATAATTTTACCTTATAATTATCCTTTGAAGCTGTTTTATTTATTTAAAAATAATTCTCCTTTAATTATATTCTTTTCTTTTCTTACATTTTACTTATCTTTTATATGAAAATGGAGAAAAAATATCATAAAATGTGCACAAACACAAGATGCAAAATGCTTGACAATACTCTCAAGATTATCTAAACATGATATCTAAGGGAACTATCTTGACATATTAAATCTATCATGCATGTAAAATGATATAGCATAAAGAAGGTGCATAATCTATTCAATAGAATTTGGAAGAAAGGAAAGCCAATCTTTCTTCAAATTATGGAAAATAAGGTCATAAATCAATTAAATATTAAAAATTTGTAATCAAATCAAAATAAGGAGCAAATACAGATAAAATACCTTTGTAGTTTTATTGATATTTTCTTTCCTCTTTGATTATCTTGCGAGACATAGATCACATATAGAGTCGATCCATCTTCCAAAGACATCTTATTGCAACATTCATGAGAATTGATATATATATATATATATATATATATATATATATATATATATATATATATATATATATATATATATATATTAAATGCAAATCTACATGAAGCTGCACAATGTGTGAAACAAGAATTTATTATGACCATTATTTACCAGGTGGCTAGATTAGTTCCCTTCAAACATGTTCTTGTCTTTGACTCACACCAACACTCAAATGCACACAATTACACGTCAATATATTAGATCTCAAATCCATAGCCAAAGCATAAATACTCATATTAATATCATAATTAATTCATTGCTTAATTTTCTTAACTAATTCTATCATATTTATTTATAATTGAATAATAATGTAATAATAAACATAATAATTTAATCCAAATTATTGCATTACTAAAGTAAGTAAATAGATAAGACATGACATAACTCTAAACCAAATCAAACCTTAACCGTACACCCAATTAAATAATAAATCAAATTAAACCTTAACCCTAATACTAAGAAAAATTTAACCCTAACCCTAAACTCGATTGAACACTGAAATTGAACCCTAGCCCTATAGCTAATTGAATGTTATACCAAATTAAACCCTCACCATAAGCCTAATTCTAAATTAAATAACATTGAAACCTAACTCTAAACCAAATCAAGCCCTATTCTTGAGCTAATTAAATATTAAACCATATTAAATCCTAACGTAAAAATTAAATGAACTTGAATGCTAACCCTATATGAAATTGAATACTAAATTAAATGAAACTCTAACCCTGATTAAATTAGGGATTCCAATTATAGACATCCAAAATTGTCCAGTCTAATTAAATAAATATTTTATTTATTTAATTATCTAAGCTTAATTCTTCTATTAATTAAATAAATCTTTATTTATTTAATTAATTAATTTATCCTCTTCTAGCCTTATTTCTTATTTAAATAAATACATTTATTTATTTAAATTATCCTTTTCCTAAATTAAATAAATATTTTATTTATTTAATTGATCCCACTTCTTCTATTAATTAAATAAATCTTTATTTATTTAATTAATTCATTAACCTTTTCTACCCATAACACATGTCATTCATCTCTTAATTCATATACTACATACAACTTTCATTATTTTATTATTTCTTTTACCTACCCTCTAATCATACCTAACCTCCTTTTACACCTCTCAATCTTATCCCTCCATTTCTTAGTGTCTTCTATATAAGGAGATGCTTCCTTCATTATCAAACCCTAATCAATGATCTTAATGACTTGACTACACTATGATCCTACTTGCAACCACATTCCGTTCTTTGTTGAGCTCTTGTGCACATAAAATTTGAGAGCAAATATATCAAGCAAGATCAATGGAGATAGGAAGAATGGAGATCCAAACTCTATTGGACATGTGATGATATAATCTTTGTGATTTCATTTGTTTTGCATTGTCTTAGGTAATCTTCATATGTTATGGTGGATCTTTGTTGTTGTTAGGCTAGGGTTTTTGTGGTTGAATTCATTTAGCCTTTCAATATCAATATTATTATTGTTATCCATTTTCACCATATACATTTTGGCATGCCCGGTGGGACTCTTGTCCATTTTGCATTTAACATCCTTGTTGCAAATTTTGTGTTTTGAAGTTGCAGATCTGGCATTTTCGATAGCATTTTGATATTTTTTCGCGTCTCTACATTTTCGGATCACATTTTTGACTTTCTGGAATCGCGTCTGTGTTATCAACAATATTTTATTTTGCAGATTTCGGAAACCACGTTTGTGTTCCTTAGTCGCGTCTGGGTTATGTAGCCGCGTCTAAGTCACGAAGTCGCGTCTATGTTGAAGGTAACCACGTCTGTGTGTATCAGTTTTAAATTATTGTTTTTTAGGTTTTCATTTTTCATCATTTGGTCTTGCATTTAATGTTTCAAATCTGATTTATTTTGACCTAACATCTTCAGATCTAGCTAACGAAATTGGTGCAACTTGTTTTGAAAGCAAAATCATTTTTATTGAAGGCCCCTATTTTCACAAAGTCTTTTGGGATTTAAAATTTACCTAACTTGTGTGCTTGCAGGAAGGGGTGATCATTTCAAACAATCCAAACTACTAACAACTCTTTGTTGCAGGTCCTTGGCAAGGGTTTTTGGATTTTTATTGTATGACTTGTTTTCATAGACTAGCAAACACTTCAATTGGTGCACTAAAATTGAATCATTATCTTTTGTGTCTTGAGCAATAGGCTCTTTTTTGTTTAATCTTTAGAGGGCCTATCTTCCCATGTGGTCATTAGGACTACTAGTGAGAAGAAAACAACCCAAGTGGTAGCGAGGAAAACCCACCTCTTCCGAACCACTATAAATAACTATATTCATGGTGAAAAATATGGATAACGTGTGCTGATTAGTTCATACCGACACACTGTCTCCCCATAAACCTGTTTGATCAAATTTATTTGATCAATTGTAGGACGTAACCCCTACCAGCTGGGAGCCTTTTGTATTTACAGAGCTGAAAGTGCCACATGTATGGCCACACGAGCAGATGCCCTTACTAGTGTTGGAAAAAATGGTGTCTCAACCTTGCATTTATGCAAGGTTACTATTTATAATAAGTTTTCATTTGAGCACGAAATGGTGTGAAACTCTCCCTGAAGCTTATGGTTGGCTAGATAAGCATTCTGGTAAAGTTGCGTCGCAAGGTCACAGCTAATTTTGAAGATATTAAAGTTTTCATCTTGGAGGGGTGCGATAAAAAGTTTAAACTTAATTTTGGGGGCTTTAGAGGCTCCCAAATGCCTTTAAAATTGGCCACAACCAGCGTAGCGGGTTACGAGGTGATAGAGCATTTCACGAGCTTTCCGGCGCTTCAAACGGTTCGTCAATCGGACACCCCGTTCTCAAGTTATGGCCTCTGGAAGTTTGTACTCCTGAAATAGGAAAAAATAATTTGTATCAGATACATAAATGAGCTGTAAAAGGGAGTGACACATGTTGATGTGTGCTTTAACATGTCATAGGGCATCTAGAAAGGACATAAGGTCGGCTACACCTTATTGGGTGGTTTTAGCCCATGGTTTTGTAATAGCGTTTGACGGTTTCTTGTATTGTATCTCCTATTTATGAGGTGTGTGAGATATAGGTTGTGTGTAAGAGTCTTATGGCTATTGAGTTGCCTCTGAATCTCTGATTAGTGGTACTCCTATGAAGAGCTTGCTCTGCAAGTATGTTGTAATCTATTTTTGATTGCTGAATAAAATATCGAGCTGCTTTTGGAGTGTGGGGATTTTCTCCCGAAAGGGTTTTCCCCACATAAATCACTGTGTTGTGGTATGAATGCTATTATATCTATTTCTATTTTCTGTAACTGTTGTAACGATCTAAAAAAGTTTTGCATTACCCTCCTCTCAAGGTTAGTGTAGAAAGTTGTTTTCGCTACTTAACTTCCTTACAAGTGGTATCAGAGCCTGATCAGCTTTGGTTTCAATTGTGGGTAGTTGGGTTTTTTGAACTAATCCAGATTTGAGTGGGAGCTTGTGCAGAAGACACTTTTTGATCTTGTTGCAGGAATATTCAGATGGCGAGTTCGTCAGGGAGAATAGAGGTGGAGAAATTTAATGGAAGTAATTTTGAGATGTGGAAGCTGAAGATGGAAGATCTGCTAATAGATCGAGATCTTTGGGATGCTGTTGATGTGAATGTCCAAAGGCCCTTAGATCCAACTACGGCAGCTCAGTATGATGTTATGGACCGAAAAGCCAAGGGTCTAATCAGATTGTGCCTGGCAAACTCTGTTCTAATCAATGTCCATGCAGAAAACTCTGCAAAGAAGCTATGGACGAAGCTTGGTGAGATGTATCAAGCGAAATCTTTATTAAATCAAATTTTCTTAAGAAACAAATTGTATTCCTTGAAGATGGAAGAGGGTGGACGAATTGCAGACCACCTGGAAGAATTCAATATGTTGGTGGCTCAATTAGTATCCGTCAGTGTTAAGATGGATGACGAGGAGAAATGTCAGATCTTGCTTTGGTCTTTGCCTGATTCGTGGGATTCTCTTGTTATGGCTATTGGTAGTACTTCTGTTGTTTTGAAATCTGAAGATGTAGTGGGTGCCCTACTCGGTGAAGAGATGCGAAGGAAGGTATCCATTAGTTCAAAGGAAGCCCTCACCATTCATGGAAGACCTAAAGAGAAAGGCAAGAAGAATGAGAAGCGCAACAAGTCCAAATCCAAAGGGAGATCAAAATCTCTTGGAAAGTCCAAAGTCATTTGCTGGAATTGCGATAACCGGGTCACATCCATAAGGACTACAAAGAAGAAAAGAAGAAGAAGAAAAAGAAAAAGTTCGATTCTAATTTTGCGTCCGACAAGGGAGATGGCGATGCATTTATTGCGGCTTTGGCGACTCATGCAGGTAATGATGCCTGGCTAATTAACTCAGGTGCATCTTTTCATATGACTTCCAATAGAGATTGGTTTTCTGAATATGAATGATCTAATGGAGGTAAGGTGTACTTGGGTGATGATTCACCTCTAGACATTGTTGGTCGAGGTAAAGTTAGAATTAGGTTTTCTAATTGTAGAATAAAAAGGATTAATGGTGTGTTGCATATCCTTGGATTAAAATGAAACCTGTTATCTGTGAACAAATTGATAGATGCGGGTGTACAGGTAGTCTTTTCTGAAGCAGGATGTAAGATGATTAAGGGTGTTATGGTAGTTGCTAGAGGTGTCAGGTTTGGCACTTTGTATAGCTTGAAGCATACACTGTTGAATGTAATAACACTTTTGTAAAAAGTAAATCTGTGGATACTTCACTGGAAGATTTGAAGGTTTCACCTTCAGCAGATGGAAATGGTTTTTGGGTACCTAAGGGTGCTCTTTCGTCTGAAGTAAAGTTACCTGCAGAGAAGACTATGTTATGGCACCAGAGACTTGGCCACATAGGAGAAAAGGGTCTAAGGACCTTGAAAAATAAAAACCTTGTTGAAGGTTTGAATGATTGTAATCTTGACTTTGATTTCTGTGAGCATTGCATTTATGGAAAACAAAACCGCGTTCAGTTTTACTTGAGTTCTCATAAAACTTGTGGTGTTTTGGATCTTATCCATTCTGATGTGTTTGGTCCAGTAGATGTCTCTTCGATTGGAAAATCCACATATTATGTTTCATTTATTGATGATTTTAGTAGAAGGACATGGGTATATTTTCTAAAGAGTAAATCTAAAGTTTTTAGTTGTTTTAAATAATTTAAAGCAATGGTTGAGTTGCAGACTGGAAAGGAAATAAAATGTTTGAGAACTGATAATGGCGGTGAGTTTTGCTCTAATGATTTTGATAGATTCTGTAAAGACTGTGGAAATAATAGGCAGAAGACAACTCCGTATTCTTCACAGCAGAATGGAGTTGGAGAAAGAATGAACAGGACACTAATGGAGAAGGCTAGGAGTATGTTGAGTGGTGCTGGTCTCGAACAAAAGTTTTGGGTTGAAGCTGTTGCCACTACTTGCTACCTGATTAACAGGTCTCCTACATCAGCTCTTGTTGATAAAACGCCTATGGAAGCATGGTCAGGTCACAAGCCTTCATTGAGACATCTTAGAGTTTTTGGTTGCGAGGCATATGCACATGTGTCAAAGGAGAAGCGAACAAAGTTGGAGAACAAGGCTATGAAATGTATCCTCATTGGGTATAGTTATGGTGTGAAAGGATACAAGCTTTGAGACCTTGTTGCACAAAAGTTAATTCATAGTAGAAGTGTTATTTTTAGAGAAATTAAGTCTCCTTGTGTTTCATTGCAACCAGAACAGACTAAAAAGAAGATGTGATTCAACTTCCTTCTATACCTGAAAGAGTTGAATCAAGACCCCTAGATAGGCAAGAAGTTGAGGAGAGCTCGTCTAGCTCTGAATCTTCAGAAGAGGACGAAGAACCTCTAACTCAGCTTGTTCGAAGGTCTACAAGACATAGAAAACCACCTGAAAGGTATTCACCTGATGATTGGAGATGTATTTTTTCTTTGAATACTAGTGTGGATGAACCGAAATCTGTAGAAGAGACATTAGGTATGAATGATGCAGAATCCTGGAAGGTTGCTATGGAGGAAGAAATGACAGCTTTGAAAAAGAATGATACATGGGATCTTGTACCATTGCCTGAAGGATGAAAACTTGTTGGCTGTAAATGGGTGTTCAAGAAAAAGATTGGTTCAGATGGAAGCATTAAGAAATATAAAGCAAGGTTGGTTACAAAAGGCTACTCTCAGGTTGAGGGTGTTGATTACGGTGAGATATTTTCTCCTGTTGCAAAAATGACGTCCATTAGATTTTTGCTTTCTATTGCTACTGCTTATGATTTAGAGGTTGAGCAAATGGATGTGAAAACTGCTTTCCTTCATGATGATTTGGAGGAAGATATTTATATGACACAGCCGGAGCACTATGTGGTGAAAGGCAAAAGTAATTTGGTTTGTAAATTGAAGAAATCTTTGTATGGCCTCAAACAAAGTCCTAGGATGTGGTACCAGAAATTTGATACATATCTGTTGAGTTTGGGATTTGAACGTTCTAAATCAGATCACTGTGTTTATTATAAATCTGATGGTGATCATTTCTTATTCATTGCATTGTATGTTGATGATATGTTATTCATTGGTAAAGGGAAAGGTATGATTTCAGAACTGAAGTCTCAGCTCGTTACTAAATTTGAAATGAAAGATCTTGGTGCAGCAAAGCTAATTCTTGGGATGGAAATTAGAAGAGATAGGGTGAACAGAAAATTATGGCTAGGCCAGAGTAAGTATGTGAATTCAGTGTTACAGAGGTTAAACATGCAGAATTGTAGACCATTGAGTGTTCCTTTTACAGTTGGAATGAAATTATCTATTTCAGATTGTCCTACATCCCCATTGGAGATGGAAGACATGAGCAGAGTGCCTTACCAAAGTGCGGTTGGAAGCTTGATGTATTCTATGGTTTGTACTAGACCAGACATTGCCCAAGTAGTGGGAGTACTTTCTAGATATATGTCTAATCTTGGTAGAGTTCATTGGGATGCAGTCAAAAGAGTCTTTAGATATTTGAAGGGTACTTCAGAGTATTCTTTATGTTATCATGGTAATTCAGTTGGAAACATGGCTTCCCTTGATATCCATGGTTATGTGGATTTAAATTGGGCAGGTGATATTGATAGCAGAAGATCCACCAGTGCTTATGTGTTTACTTTTTTTGGTGGTGCAATTAGTTGGATGAGTAAGCGACAAGCTGTGGTTGCTTTATCCACTACTGAAGTAGAGTATATGGTTGCTTTATCCACTACTGAATTAAACAAGGTATAGTGACAGTTTACTGTGACAGTCAGAGTGCAATTAGCCTAGCTAAGAACCCGACATTTCACGCTCGGACCAAACATATTGATGTTCAGTATCATTTTGTTAGAGATATGGTCGAAGATGGTAGGGTGAAGCTGGTTAAGGTGGAAACTTTGATGAATGTTGCAGATGCTTTAACTAAGGCTGTGGGCATAGAGAAGTTCAGATGGTGTTCAGAGTCTATGGGCCTTATGGCCCCTAGCAATTGATTCATTGTGTTGACATTCCCTTCCGCTCCTGCAAGGTGTTCAACAAGTGGGAGATTTGTTGGGAAAAATGGTGTCTCAACCTTGCATTTATGCGATGTTACTATTTATAGTAAGTTTTCATTTGAGCATGAAATGGTGCGAAACTCTCCCTGAATCTTCTAGTTGGTTAGATAAGCATTCTGGTAAAGTTGCGTCGCAAGGTCATAGCTAGTTTTGAAGATATTAAAGTTTTAATCTTGGAGGGGTGTGATAAAATGTTTAAACTTAATTTGTTCTCGGACGCTTCAAACGGTTCGTCAATCGGACACCCGGTTCTCAAGTTATAGCCTCCGAAAATTTGTACTCCTGAAATAGGAAAAAATAATTTGTATCGGATACATAAATGAGGTGTAAAAGGGAGCGACACGTGTTGATGTGTGCTTTAACATGTCATAGGGCATCTAGAAGGGAGATAAGGTCGGCTACACCTTATTGGGTGGTTTTAGCCCATGGTTTTGTAATATCGTTTGACAGTTTCTTGTATTGTATCTCCTATTTATGAGGTCTGTGAGATAGAGGTTGTGTGTAAGAGTCCTATGGATATTGAGTTACCTCTGAATCTCTGATTAGTGGTACTGCTATGAAGAGCTTGCTCTACAAGTATGTTGTAATCTATTTTTGATTGCTAAATAAAATATCGAGCTGCTTTTGGAGTGTGGGGTTTTTCTCTCGAAAGGGTTTTCCCCACGTAAATCACTGTGTTGTGGTATGAATGCTATTATATCTATTTCTATTTTCTGTAACTCTTGTAATGATCTAAAAAAGTTTTGCATTACCCTCCTCTCAAGGTTAGTGTAGGAAGTTGTTTCTGCTACTTACCTTCCTTACAAGTGGTATCAGACCCTGATCACCTTTGGTTTCAATTGTGGGTAGTTGGGTTTTTTGAACTAATCCAGATTTGAGTGGGAGCTTGTGCAGAAGACACTTTTTGATCTTGTTGTAGGAATATTCAGATGGCGAGTTCGTTAGGGAGAATAGAAGTGGAGAAATTAAATGGAAGTAATTTTGAGATGTGGAAGCTGAAGATGGAAGATCTGCTAATAGATTGAGATCTTTGGGATGCTGTTGATGCGAATGTCCAAAGGCCCTCAGATCCTATTGCGGCAGCTCAGTATGATGTTATGGACCGAAAAGCCAAGGGTCTAATCAGACTGTGCCTGGCAGACTTTGTTCTAATCAATGTCCATGAAGAAAACTCTGCAAAGAAGCTATGGACTAAGCTTGGTGAGATGTATCAAGCGAAATCTTTATTAAATCAAATTTTCTTAAGAAAAAAATTATATTCCTCGAAGATGGAAGAGGGTGGATGAATTGCAGACCACCTGGAAGCATTCAATATGTTGGTGGCTCAATTAGTATCTATCGGTGTTAAGATGGATGAGGAGGAGAAATGTCAGATCTTGCTTTGTTCTTTGCCTGATTCGTGAGATTCTCTTGTTATGGCTATCGGTAGTAATTCTATTGTTTTGAAATCTAAAGATGTGGCGGGTTCCCTACTCGATAAAGAGATGCGAAGGAAGGTATCCATCAGTTCAAAGGAAGCCGTAACCGTTCGTGGAAGACCTAAAGAGAAAGGCATGAAGAATGAGAAGCGCAACAAGTCCAAATCTAAAGGGAGATCAAAATCTCCTGGAAAGTCCAAAGTCATTTGCTAGAATTGTTGTAAACTGGGTCACATCCGTAAGAACTTGAAAGAAGAAAAGAAGAAGAAGAAAAAGAAAAAGTTTGATTCTGATTCTGACTCCGACAAAGGAGATGGCGATGCATTTATTGCGGCTTTGGCGACTCATGCAGGTAATGATGCCTGGCTAATTGACTCAGGTGCATCTTTTCATATGACTTCCAATAGAGATTGGTTTTCTGAATATGAAGGATTTAATGGAGGTAAGGTGTACTTGGGTGATGATTCAACTCTAGACATTGTTGGTCGAGGTAAAGTTAGAATTAGGTTTTCTAATTGTAGAATAAAAAGGATTAATGGTGTGTTGCATATCCTTGGATTAAAAT
Source organism: Cryptomeria japonica (assembly GCF_030272615.1). NCBI lineage: Eukaryota > Viridiplantae > Streptophyta > Pinopsida > Cupressales > Cupressaceae > Cryptomeria > Cryptomeria japonica. Next base: position 69,720,008 of record NC_081408.1, on the reverse strand, counting down.
GAAACCTGTTATCTGTGAACAAATTGATAGATGCGGGTGTACACGTAGTCTTTTCTGAAGCAGGATGTAAGATGATTAAGGGTGTTATGGTAGTTGCTAGAGGTGTCAGGTTTGGCACTTTGTATAGCTTGAAGCATACACTGTTGAATGTAATAACACTTTTGTAAAAAGTAAATCTGTGGATACTTCACTGGAAGATTTGAAGGTTTCACCTTCAGCAGATGGAAATGGTTTTTGGGTACCTAAGGGTGCTCTTTCGTCTGAAGTACAGTTACCTGTAGAGAAGACTATGTTATGGCACCAGAGACTTGGCCACATAGGAGAAAAGGGTCTAAGGACCTTGAAAAATAAAAACCTTGTTGAAGGTTTGAATGATTGTAATCTTGACTTTGATTTCTGTGAGCATTGCATTTATGGAAAACAAAACCGCGTTCAGTTTTACTTGAGTTCTCATAAAACTTGTGGTGTTTTGGATCTTATCCATTCTGATGTGTTTGGTCCAGTAGATGTCTCTTCGATTGGAAAATCCACATATTATGTTTCATTTATTGATGATTTTAGTAGAAGGACATGGGTATATTTTCTAAAGAGTAAATCTGAAGTTTTTAGTTGTTTTAAATAATTTAAAGCAATGGTTGAGTTGCAGACTGGAAAGGAAATAAAATTTTTGAGAACTGATAATGGCGGTGAGTTTTGCTCTAATGATTTTGATAGATTCTGTAAAGACTGTGGAAATAATAGGCAGAAGACAACTCCGTATTCTTCACAGCAGAATGGAGTTGGAGAAAGAATGAACAGGACACTCATGGAGAAGGCTAGGAGTATGTTGAGTGGTGCTGGTCTCGAACAAAAGTTTTGGGTTGAAGCTATTGCCACTGCTTGCTACCTGATTAACAGGTCTCCTACATCAACTCTTGTTGATAAAATGCCTATGGAAGCATGGTCAGGTCACAAGCCTTCATTAAGACATCTTAGAGTTTTGGGTTGCGAGGCATATGCACATGTGCCAAAGGAGAAGCGAACAAAGTTGGAGAACAAGGCTATGAAATGTATCTTCATCGGGTATAGTTATGGTGTGAAAGGATACAAGCTTTGCGACCTTGTTGCACAAAAGGTAATTCATAGTAGAAGTGTTATTTTTAGAGAAATTAAGCCTCCTTCTGTTACATTGCTACCAGAACAGACTAAAAAAGAAGATGTGATTCAACTTTCTTCTACACCTGAAAGAGTTGAATCGAGACCCCTAGATAGACAAGAAGTTGAGGAGAGCTCGTCTAGCTCTGAATCTTCAGAAGAGGAGGAAGAACCTCCAACTCAGCTTGTTCGAAGGTCTACAAGACATAGACAACCACCTGAAAGGTATTCACCTGATGATTGGAGATGTATTTTTGCTTTGAATACTAGTGTGGATGAACCAAAATTTGTAGAAGAGGCATTAGTTATGAATGATGCAGAATCCTGGAAGATTGCTATGGAGGAAGAAATGGCAGCTTTGAAAAAGAATGATACATGGGATCTTGTACCATTGCCTGAAGGATGACAACTTGTTGGTTGTAAATGGGTGTTCAAGAAAAAGATTGGTTCAGATGGAAGCATTGAGAAGTATAAAGCAAGGTTGGTTACAAAAGGCTACACTCAGGTTGAGGGTGTTGATTATGGTGAGATATTTTCTCCTGTTGCAAAACTGACGTCCATTAGATTTTTGCTTTCTATTGCTACTGCTTATGATTTAGAGGTTGAGCAAATGGATCTGAAAACTGCTTTCCTTCATGATGATTTGGAGGAAGATATTTATATGACACAGCCGGAGCACTATGTGGTGAAAGGCAAAAGTAATTTGGTCTGTAAATTGAAGAAATCTTTGTATGGCCTCAAACAAAGTCCTAGGATGTGGTACCAGAAATTTGATACATATCTGTTGAGTTTGGGATTTGAACGTTCTAAATCAGATCATTGTGTTTATTATAAATCTGATGGTGATCATTTCTTATTCATTGCATTGTATGTTGATGATATGTTATTCATTGGTAAAGGGAAAGGTATGATTTCAGAACTGAAGTCTCAGCTCACTACTAAATTTGAAATGAAAGATCTTGGTGCAGCAAAGCACATTCTTGGGATGGAAATTAGAAGAGATAGGGTGAACAGAAAGTTATGGCTAGGCCAGAGTAAGTATGTGAATTCAGTGTTACAGAGGTTCAACAGGCAGAATTGTAGACCATTGAATGTTCCTTTTACAGTTGGAATGAAACTATCTGTTTTAGATTGTCCTATATCCCCATTGGAGATGGAAGACATGAGCAGAGTGCCTTACCAAAGTGCAGTTGGAAGCTTGATGTATGCTATGGTCTTTACTAGACGAGACATTGCCCAAGTAGTGGGAGTACTTTCTAGATATATGTCTAATCCTGGTAGAGTTCATTGGCATGCAGTCAAAAGAGTCTTCAGATATTTGAAGGGTACTTCAGAGTATTCTTTGTGTTATCATGGTAATTCAGTTGGAAACATGGCTTCCCCTTATATCCATGGTTATGTGGATTCAAATTGGGCAAGTGATATTGATAGTAGAAGATCCACCAGTGCTTATGTGTTTACTTTGTTTGGTGGTGCAATTAGTTGGATGAGTAAGCGACAGGCTGTGGTTGCTTTATCCACTATTGAAGCAGAGTATATGGTAGCTACTTATGTTTGTAAAGAGGGCATTTGGCTTAAGAGACTGTGTTTAAATATTGGAATAAAACAAGGTATAGTGATAGTTTACTGTGACAGTCAGAGTGCAATTAGCCTAGCTAAGAACCCGACATTTCATGCTCGGACTAGACATATTGATGTTCAGTATCATTTTGTTAGAGATATGGTCGAAGATGGTAGGGTGAAACTGGTTAAGGTGGAAACTTTGATGAATGTTGCAGATGTTTTAACTAAGGCTATGGGCACAGAGAAGTTCAGATGGTGTTCAGAGTCTATGGTCCTTATGGCCCCTAGCAATTGATTCATTGTGTTGACATTCCCTTCCGCTCCTGCAAGGTGTTGGACAAGTGGGAGATTTGTTGGGAAAAATGGTGTCTCAACCTTGCATTTATGTGAGGTTACTATTTATAGTAAGTTTTCATTTGAGCATGAAATGGTGCGAAACTCTCCATGAAGCTTCTAGTTGGCTAGATAAGCATTCTGGTAAAGTTGCGTCGCAAGGTCATAGCTAGTTTTGAAGATATTAAAGTTTTCATCTTGGAGGGGTGTGATAAAATGTTTAAACTTAATTTTGGGGGCTTTAGAGGCTCTAAAACGCCCTGAAAAGTGTCCATAACCAGCACAGTGGGTTACAAGGTGATAGAGAATTTTGCGAGCTTTCGGACGCTTCAAACGGTTCATCAATCGGACACCTGGTTCTCAAGTTATGGCCTCCGGAAATTTGTACTCCTGAAATAGGAAAAAATAATTTGGATCGGATACATAAATGAGCTGTAAAAGGGAGTGACACATGTTGATGTGTGCTTTAACATGTCATAGGGTATCTAGAAGGGAGATAAGGTCGGCTACACCTTATTGGGTGGTTTTAGCCCATGGTTTTGTAATACCGTTTGACGGTTTCTTGTATTGTATTTCCTATTTATGAGGTCTGTGAGATAGAGGTTGTGTGTAAGAGTCCTATGGCTATTGAGTTGCCTCTGAATCTCTGATTAGTGGTACTCCTATGAAGAGCTTGCTCTACAAGTATGTTGTAATCTATTTTTGATTGCTAAATAAAATATCGAGCTGCTTTTGGAGTGTGGGGTTTTTCTCCCGAAAGGGTTTTCCCCACGTAAATCACTGTGTTGTGGTATGAATGCTATTATATCTATTTCTATTTTCTGTAACTCTTGTAATGATCTAAAAAAGTTTTGCATTACCCTCCTCTCAAGGTTAGTGTAGGAAGTTGTTTCCACTACTTAACTTCCTTACAAGTGGTATCAGAGCCTGATCACCTTTGGTTTCAATTGTGGGCAGTTGGGTTTTTTACACTAATCCAGATTTGAGTGGGAGCTTTTGCAGAAGACACTTTTTGATCTTGTTGCAAGAATATTCAGATGGCGAGTTCGTCAGGGAGAATAGAGGTGGAGAAATTTAATGGAAGTAATTTTGAGATGTGGAAGCTGAAGATGGAAGATCTGCTAATAGATTGAGATCTTTGGGATGCTGTTGATGCAAATGTCCAAAGGCCCTCAGATCCTACTGCGGCAGCTCAGTATGATGTTATGGACCGAAAAGCCAAGGGTCTAATCAGACTGTGCCTGGCAGACTCCGTTCTAATCAATGTCCATGAAGAAAACTCTGCAAAGAAGCTTCGGACTAAGCTTGGTGAGATGTATCAAGCGAAATCTTTATTAAATCAAATTTTCTTAAGAAAAAAATTGTATTCCTTGAAGATGGAAGAGGGTGGATGAATTGCAGACCACCTGGAAGCATTCAATATGTTGGTGGCTCAATTAGTATCCATCAGTGTTAAGATGGATGAGGAGGAGAAATGTCAGATCTTGCTTTGTTCTTTTCTTGATTCGTGGGATTCTCTTGTTATGGCTATTGGTAGTACTTCTATTGTTTTGAAATATGAAGATGTGGTGGGTGCCCTACTCAATAAATAGATGCGAAGGAAGGTATCCATCAGTTCAAATGAAGCCGTAACCGTTCGTGGAAGACCTAAAGAGAAAGGCATGAACAATGAGAAGCGCAACAAGTCCAAATCCAAAGGGAGATCGAAATCTCCTGGAAAGTCCAAAGTCATTTGCTAGAATTGCTGTAAACCGGGTCACATCCGTAAGAACTGCAAAGAAGAAAAGAAGAAGAAGAAAAAGAAAAAGTTTGATTCTTATTCTGACTCCGACAAAGGAGATGGCGATGCATTTATTGCGACTTTGGCGACTCATGCAGGTAATGATTCCTGGCTAATTGACTCAGGTGCATTTTTTCATATGACTTCCAATAGAGATTAGTTTTCTGAATATGAAGGATTTAATGGAGGTAAGGTGTACTTGGGTGATGATTCATCTCTAGACATTGTTGGTCAAGGTAAAGTTAGAATCAGGTTTTTTGATTGTAGAATAAAAAAGATTAATGGTGTGTTGCATATCCCTGGATTAAAATGAAACCTATTATCTGTGAGCAAATTGATAGATTCGGGTGTGCAGGTAGTCTTTTCTGAAGCAGGATGTAAGATGATTAAGGGTGCTATGGTAGTTGCAAGAGGTGTCAGGTTTGGCACTTTGTATAAGCTTGAAGCATACACTGTTAAGTGTAATAGCACTTCTATAAAAAGTAAATCTGTGGATACTTCACTGGAAGATTTGAAGGTTTCACCTTCAGCAGATGGAAATGGTTTTTGGGTACTTAAGGGTGCTCTTTCGTCTGAAGCAAAGTTACCTGCAGAGAAGAATATGTTATGGCACTAGAGACTTGGCCACATTGGAGAAAAGGGTCTAAGGACCTTGAAAAATAAAAACCTTGTTGAAGGTTTGAATGATTGTAATCTTGACTTTGATTTCTGTGAGCATTACATTTATGGAAAACAAAACCGCATTCAGTTTTACTTGAGTTCTCATAAAACTTGTGGTGTTTTGGATCTTATCCATTCTGATGTGTTTGGTCCAGTAGATTTCTCTTCGATTGGAAAATCCACATATTATGTCTCATTTATTGATAATTTTAGTAGAAGGACATGGGTATATTTTCTAAAGAGTAAATCTGAAGTTTTTAGTCATTTTAAAGAATTTAAAGCAATGGTTGAGTTGTAGACTGGAAAGGAAATATAATGTTTGAGAACTGATAATGGCGGTGAGTTTTGCTCTAATGTTTTTGATAGATTCTGTAAAGACTGTGGAATTAACAGGCAGAAGACAACTCCGTAGTCTCCACAGCAGAATGCAGTTGTAGAAAGAATGAACAAGACACTGATGGAGAAGGCTAGGAGTATGTTGAGTGGTGCTGGTCTCGAACAAAAGTTTTGGGCTGAAGTTGTTGCCACTGCTTGCTACCTAATTAATAGGTCTCCTACATCAGCTCTTGTTGATAAAATGCCCATGGAAGCATGGTCAGGTCACAAGTCTTCATTGAGACATTTTAGAGTTTTTGGTTGCGAGGCATATGCACATGTGCCAAAGGAGAAGCAAACAAAGTTGGAGAACAAGGCTATGAAATGTATCTTCATCGGGTATAGTTATGGTGTGAAAGGATACAAGCTTTGGGACCCTGTTGCACAAAAGGTAATTCATAGTAGAAGTGTTATTTTTAGAGAAATTAAGTCTCCTTCTATTACATTGCAGCCAGAATAGACTAAAAAAGAAGATGTGATTCAACTTCCTTCTACACCTGAAAGAGTTGAATTGAGACCCCTAGATAGGCGAGAAGTTGAGGAGAGCTCGTCTAGCTCTGAATCTTTATAAGAGGATGAACCTCCAACTCAGCTTGTTCGAAGGTCTACAAGACATAGACAACCACCTGAAAGGTATTCACCTGATGATTGGAGATGTATTTTTGCTCTGAATACTAGTGTGGATGAACCGAAATCTATAGAAGAGGCATTAGGTATGAATGATGCAGAATCCTGGAAGATTGCTATGGAGGAATAAATGAAAGCTTTGAAAAAGAATGATACATGGGATCTTGTACCATTGCTTGAAGGACGAAAACCTGTTGGTTGTAAATGGGTGTTCAAGAAAAAGATTGGTTCAGATGGAAGCATTGAGAAGTATAAAGCAAGGTTGGTTGCAAAAGGATACTCTCAGGTTGAGGGTGTTGATTACGGTGAGATATTTTCTCCTGTTGCAAAAATGACGTCCATTAGATTTTTGCTTTCTATTGCTACTGCTTATGATTTAGAGGTTGAGCAAATGGATGTGAAAAATGATTTCCTTCATGGTGATTTGGAGGAAGATATTTATATGACACAGCCGAAGCACTCTGTGGTGAAAGGAAAAAGTAATTCGGTCTGTAAATTGAAGAAATCTTTTTATGGCCTCAAACAAAGTCCTAGGATGTGGTACCAGAAATTTGATACATATGTGTTGAGTTTGGGATTTGAACGTTCTAAATCAGATCACTGTGTTTATTATAAATCTGATGATGATCATTTCTTATTCATTGCATTATATGTTGATGATATGTTATTCATTGGTAAAGGGAAAGGTATGATTTCAGAACTGAAGTCTCAGCTCACTGCTAAATTTGAAATGAAAGATCTTGGTGCAGCAAAGCACATTCTTGGGATGGAAATTAGAAGAGATAGGGTGAATAGAAAGCTATGGCTAGGCTAGAGTAAGTATGTGAATTCAGTGTTACAGAGGTTCAACATGCAGAATTGTAGACCATTGAGTGTTCCTTTTACAGTTGGAACGAAACTATCTATTTCAGATTGTCCTACATCCCCATTGGAGATGGAAGACATGAGCAGAGTGCCTTACCAAAGTGCGGTTGGAAGCTTGATGTATGCTATGGGCTGTACTAGACCAGACATTGCCCAAGCAGTGGGAGTACTTTCTAGATATCTGTCTAATCCTGGTAGAGTTCATTGGGATGCAGTCAAAAGAGTCTTCAGATATTTGAAGGGTACTTCAGAGTATTCTTTGTGTTATCATGGTAATTCAGTTGGAAAGATGGCTTCCCTTGATATCCATGGTTATGTGGATTCAGATTGGGTAGGTGATATTGATAGCAGAAGATCCACTAGTGCTTATGTGTTTACTTTGTTTGGTGGTGCAATTAGTTGGATGAGTAAGCAACAGGCTATGGTTGCTTTATCCACTACTGAAGCAAAGTATATGGCAGCTACTCATGCTTGTAAAGAGGCCATTTGGCTTAACAGACTATGTTTAGATATTGGAAGAAAACAAGGTACAGTGACAGTTTACTATAACAGTCAGAGTGTAATTAGCCTAGCTAAGAACCCAACATTTCATGCCCGGACCAAACATATTGATGTTCAGTATCATTTTGTTAGAGATATGGTCGAAGATGGTAGGGTGAAGCTGGTTAAGGTGGAAACTTTGATGAATGTTGCAGATGCTTTAACTAAGGCTGTGGGCACAGAGAAGTTCAGATGGTGTTCAGAGTCTATGGGCCTTATGGCCCCTAGCAATTGATTCATTGTGTTGACATTCCCTTCCGCTCCTGCAAGGTGTTCGACAAGTGGGAGATTTGTTGGGAAAAATGGTGTCTCAACCTTGCATTTATGCGAGGTTACTATTTATAGTAAGTTTTCATTTGAGCACGAAATGGTGCGAAACTCTCCCTGAAGCTTCTGGTTGGCTAGATAAGCATTCTGGTAAAGTTGCGTCGCAAGGTCACAGCTAGTTTTGAAGATATTAAAGTTTTCATCTTGGAGGGGTGCAATAAAATGTTTAAACTTATTTTTGGGGTCTTTAGAGGCTCTAAAATGCCCTAAAAAGTGGCCATAACTGGCGCAGCGGGTTACAAGGTGATAGAGAATTTCGCGAGCTTTCGGACGCTTCAAACGGTTCGTCAATCGGACACCCGGTTCTCAAGTTATGGCCTCCGGAAGTTTGTACTCCTGAAATAGGAAAAAATAATTTGTATCGGATACATAAATGAGTTGTAAAAGGGAGTGACACGTGTTGATGTGTACTTTAACATGTCATAGGGCATCTAGAAGGGAAATAAGGTTGGCTACACCTTATTGGGTGGTTTTAGCCCATGGTTTTGTAATATCGTTTGACGGTCTCTTATATTGTATCTCCTATTTGTGAGGTGTGTGAGATAGAGGTTGTATGTAAGAGTCTTATGGCTATTGAGTTGCCTCTGAATCTCTGATTAGTGGTACTCCTGCGAAGAGCTTGCTCTGCAAGTATGTTGTAATCTATTTTTGATTGCTAAATAAAATATCGAGCTGCTTTTGGAGTGTGGGGTTTTTCTCTCGAAAGGGTTTTCCCCACGTAAATCACTATGTTGTGGTATGAATGCTATTATATCTATTTCTATTTTCGGTAACTGTTGTAACAATCTGAAAAAGTTTTGCATTACCCTCCTCTCAACGTTAGTGTACGAAGTTGTTTCCACTACTTAACTTTCTTACAAGTGGTATCAGAGCCTGATCACCTTTGGTTCCAATTGTGGGTAGTTGGGTTTTTTGAACTAATCCAGATTTGAGTGGGAGCTTATGTAGAAGACACTTTTTGATCTTGTTGTAGGAATATTCAGATGGCGAGTTCGTCAGGGAGAATAGAGGTGGAGAAATTTAATGGAAATAATTTTGAGATGTGGAAGCTGAAGATGGAAGATCTGCTAATAGATCAAGATCTTTGGGATGCTGTTGATGCGAATGTCCAAAGGCCCTTAGATCCTACTGCGGCAGCTCAGTATGATGTTATGGACTGAAAAGCCAAGGGTCTAATCAGACTGTGCCTGGCAGACTCTGTTCTAATCAATGTCCATGAAGAAAACTCTTTATTAAATCAAATTTTCTTAAGAAACAAATTGTATTCCTTGAAGATGGAAGAGGGTGGATGAATTGCAGACCACCTGGAAGCATTCAATATGTTGGTGGCTCAATTAGTATCCATCGGTGTTAAGATGGACGAGGAGGAGAAATGTCAGATCTTGCTTTGTTCTTTGCCTGATTCGTGGGATTCTCTTGTTATGGCTATCAGTAGTACTTCTGTTGTTTTGAAATTTGAAGATGTGGTGGGTGCCCTACTCGATAAAGAGATGCGAAGGAAGGTATCCATCAGTTCAAAGGAAACCCTAACCGTTCATGGAAGACCTAAAGAGAAAGGCATGAAGAATGAGGAGCGCAACAAGTCCAAATCCAAAGGGAGATCGAAATCTCCTGGAAAGTCCAAAGTAATTTGCTGGAATTGCTGTAAACCGGGTCACATCCGTAAGGACTGCAAAGAAGAAAAGAAGAAGAAGAAAAAGAAAAAGTTTGATTCTAATTCTGAGTCCGATAAGGGAGATGGCGATGCATTTATTGTGGCCTTGACGACTCATGTAGGTAATGATGCCTGGCTAATTGACTCAGGTGCATCATTTCATATGACTTCCAATAGAGACTGGTTTTTTGAATATGAAGGATTTAATGGAGGTAAGGTGTACTTGGGTGATGATTCACCTCTAGACATTGTTGGTCAAGGTAAAGTTAGAATTAGGTTTTCTGATTATAGAATAAAAAGGAGTAATGGTGTGTTGCATATCCCTGGATTAAAATGAAACCTGTTATCTGTGAGCAAATTGATAGATGCGGGTGTGCAAGTAGTCTTTTCTGAAGCAGGATGTAAGATGATTAAGGGTGTTATGGTAGTTGCTAGAGGTGTCAGGTTTGGCACTTTGTATAACCTTGAAGCATACACTGTTGAGTGTAATAGCACTTCTGTAAAAAGTAAATCTGCGGATACTTCACTGGAAGATTTGAAGGTTTCACCTTCAGCAGATGGAAATGGTTTTTGGGTACCTAAGGGCGCTCTTTCATCTGAAGCAAAGTTACCCGCAGAGAAGACTATGTTATGGCACTAGAGACTTGGCCACATTGGAGAAAAGGGTCTAAGGACCTTGAAAAATAAAAACCTTGTTGAAGGTTTGAATGATTGTAATCTTGACTTTGATTTCTGTGAGCATTGCATTTATGAAAAACAAAACCGCGTTCAGTTTTACTCGAGTTCTCATAAAACTTGTGGTGTTTTGGATCTTATCCATTCTGATGTGTTTGGTCCAGTAGATGTCTCTTCGATTGAAAAATCCACATATTATGTTTCATTTATTGATGATTTTAGTAGAAGGACATGGGTATATTTTCTAAAGAGTAAATCTGAAGTTTTTAGTCGTTTTAAAGAATTTAAAGCAATGGTTGAGTTGCAGACTGGAAAGGAAATAAAAAGTTTGAGAACTGATAATGGCGGTGAGTTTTGCTCTAATTATTTTGATAGATTCTGTAAAGACTGTGGAATTAACAGGCAGAAGACAACTCCGTATTCTCCACAGCAGAATGGAGTTGCAGAAAGAATGAACAGGACACTGATGGAGAAGGCTAGGAGTATGTTGAGTGGTGCTGGTCTCGAACAAAAGTTTTGGGCTGAAGCTGTTGCCACTGCTTGCTACCTGATTAACAGGTCTCCTACATCAGCTCTTGTTGATAAAATGCCTATGGAAGCATGGTCAGGTCAGAAGCCTTCATTGAGAAATCTTAGAGTTTTTAGTTGCGAGGCATATGCACATGTGCCAAAGGAGAAGCGAACAAAGTTGGAGAACAAGGCTATGAAATGTATCTTCATCGGGTATAGTTATGGTGTGAAAGGATACAAGCTTTGAGACCCTGTTGCACAAAAGGTAATTCACAGTAGAAGTGTTATTTTTAGAGAAATTAAGTCTCCTTCTATTACATTGCAGCCAGAACAGACTAAAAAAGAAGATGTGATTCAACTTCCTTCTATACCTAAAAGAGTTGAATCGAGACCCCTAGATAGGCAAGAAGTTGAGGAGAGCTCGTCTAGCTCTGAATCTTCAGAAGAGGATGAAGAACCTCCAACTCAGCTTGTTCGAAGGCCTACAAGACATAGACAACCACTTGAAAGGTATTCAGCTGATGATTGGAGATGTATTTTTACTCTGAATACTAGTGTGGATGAATCAAAATCTATAGAAGAGGCATTAGGTATGAATGATGCAGAATCTTGGAAGATTGCTATGGAGGAAGAAATGGCAGCTTTGAAAAAGAATGATACATGGGATCTTGTACCATTGCCTGAAGGACGAAAACCTGTTGGTTGTAAATGGGTGTTCAAGAAAAAGATTGGTTCAGATGGAAGCATTGAGAAGTATAAAGCAAGGTTGGTTGCAAAAGGCTACTCTCCGGTTGAGGGTGTTGATTACGGTGAGATATTTTCTCCTGTTGCAAAAATGACATCCATTAGATTTTTGCTTTCTATTGCTACTGCTTATGATTTAGAGGTTGAGCAAATGGATGTGAAAAATGCTTTCCTTCATGGTGATTTGGAGGAAGATATTTATATGACACAGCCGGAGCACTATGTGGTGAAAGGCAAAAGTAATTTGGTCTGTAAATTGAAGAAATCTTTGTATGGCCTCAAACAAAGTCCTAGGATGTGGTACCAGAAATTTGATACATATGTGTTGAGTTTGGGATTTGAACGTTCTAAATCAGATCATTGTGTTTATTATAAATCTGATGGTGATCATTTCTTATTCATTGCATTGTATGTTGATGATATGTTATTCATTGGTAAAGGGAAAGGTATGATTTCAGAACTGAAGTCTCAGCTCGCTGCTAAATTTGAAATGAAAGATCTTGGTGCATCAAAGCACATTCTTGGGATGGAAATTAGAAGAGATAGGGTGAACAAAAAGCTATGGCTAGGCTAGAGTAAGTATGTGAATTCAGTGTTACAGAGGTTCAACATGCAGAATTGTAGACCATTGAGTGTTCCTTGTACAGTTGGAATGAAACTATCTATTTCAGATTGTCCTACATCCCCATTGGAGATGGAAGACATGAGCAGAGTGCCTTACCAAAGTGCGGTTGGAAGCTTGATGTATGCTATGGTTTGTACTAGACCAGACATTGCCCAAGTAGTGGGAGTACTCTCTAGATATATGTCTAATCCTGATAGAGTTCATTGGGATGCAGTCAAAAGAGTCTTCAGATATTTGAAGGGTACTTCAGAGTATTCTTTGTGTTATCATGGTAATTCAGTTGGAAACATGGCTTCCCTTGATATCCATGGTTATGTGGATTCAGATTGGGTAGGTGATATTGATAGCAGAAAATCCACTAGTGCTTATGTGTTTACTTTGTTTGGTGGTGCAATTAGTTGGATGAGTAAGCGACAGGCTATGGTTGCTTTATCCACTACTGAAGCACAATATATTGCAGCTACTCATGCTTTTAAAGAGGCCATTTGGCTTAAGAGACTGTGTTCGGATATTGGAATAAAACAAGGTACAGTGATAGTTTACTATGACAGTGAGAGTGCAATTAGCCTAGCTAAGAACCCAACATTTCATGCCCAGACCAAACATATTGATGTTCAGTATCATTTTGTTAGAGATATGGTCGAAGATGGTAGGGTGAAGCTGGTTAAGGTGGAAACTTTGATGAATGTTGCAGATGCTTTAACTAGGGTTGTGGGCACAGAGAAGTTCAGATGGTGTTCAGAGTCTAGGGGCCTCATGGCCCCTAGCAATTGATTCATTGTGTTGACATTCCCTTCTGCTCCTGCAAGGTGTTCGACAAGTAGGAGATTTGTTGGGAAAAATGGTGTCTCAACCTTGCATTTATGCGAGGTTACTATTTATAGTAAGTTTTCATTTGAGCACGAAATGGTGCGAAACTCTCCCTGAAGATTTTGGTTGGCTAGATAAGCATTCTGGTAAAGTTGCGTCACAAGGTCACAGCTAGTTTTGAAGATATTAAAGTTTTCATCTTGCAGGGGTACGATAAAATGTTTAAAATTAATTTTGGGGGCTTTAGAGGCTCCAAAACACCCTGAAAAATGGCCATAACCAGTGCAGTGGGTTACAAAGTGATAGAGCATTTTGTGAGCTTTTCGACGCTTCAAACGGTTCGTCAATCGGACACCCGGTTCTCAAGTTATGGCCTCCGGAAGTTTGTACTCTTGAAATAGGAAAAAATAATTTGTATCGGATACATAAATGAGCTGTAAAAGGGAGCAACATGTGTTGATGTGTGCTTTAACATGTCATAGGGCATCTAGAAGGGAGATAAGGTCAGCTACATCTTATTGGGTGGTTTTAGCCCATGGTTTTGTAATACCGTTTGATGGTTTCTTGTATTGTATCTCCTATTTATGAGGTGTGTGAGATAGAGGTTGTGTGTAAGAGTCTTATGGCTATTGAGTTGCCTCTGAATCTCTTATTAGTGGTACTCCTGCGAAGAGCTTTCTCTACAAGTATGTTGTAATTTGTTTTTGATTGCTGAATAAAATATCAAGATGCTTTTGGAGTGTGGGGTTTTTCTCCTGAAAGGGTTTTCCCCACGTAAATCACTATGTTGTTTAATGAATGCTATTATATCTATTTCTATTTTCTGTAACTGTTGTAACGATCTGAAAAAGTTTTGCATTACCCACCTCTCAAGGTTAGTATAGGAAGTTGTTTCCGCTACTTAACTTCCTTACAACTAGCACCTTTTTGTTTTAGAAGCCCAAATCCTTCTAGTTGTTGGGGTAGAAGGTCGGACCTTTGGTAGCGGCCCACACACATACGGTTCTTAGTAGAGATACAAAGTTCACCATAGGGAGTTTTCATGGGGACTGATGCTTGGCTGACCCGAGAAGTGAGTGCTGAGGGTGTAGCCAGTGAGGTCAAGCATCTAAGTATCCGCTCTGAATAGCATAGCTTCGAGGGTAAAACCCCATGTGGGATCAACAACTATTGTCTTGGCCAGCTATAAGAATTGTGCTTGACTTGTTTTAAACATTCAAACATTCAAGACCAAATAGCAAAACATTGTGTCTTTTGTGTCTTCAAGTATATGCAAAACATTTTTACATCAAACAACACACTTTTTTTTGAGTCATTTTGGAGTCTAGACACTTACAAACATTAGGTCTTCATCAACATTGTGTCCTCTTGTCATGAAAAAAAATAGTCAAACAGTCAAATTTGGTCACAACAAAACGACTTCACAGATTGGAAAAAAATTGCACAAATTTTGCAAAAATGCATCTGTGTCTGACATAATAGCATCTGTGTTGTCTAACTGCATTTGTGAAGGGCAAAAATGCATCTGTGTTCCCAGAATCAATAGTGCATTTTACAAAAATCTCAGAAGCGCATTTGTGTTAAACAAAACCATGTCTGCATCAGGAAATCACATCTATGAAGTATACAGGCGCGTCTGTGATCAGAATTGAAAAAAAGAAAAACTGTTACAGTCTAGCAAACAAACATTGTTAGTTGCGGAATTCTTGAGCTTCCTAGGTCATTTCTCCAGGTTTCATTTAGCATTCAACCTATCTTTGGGTCTCACATAGTCCATCATTGCTTCACATCTCACATTACATTCACATTTGTCTAAACTCGAGTCAAAAGGTCACTTGCTTGTCCTCACTATACTGTGTCAACACACTACATACAACAATATTTTGCTAAGTGGTCCCTCATCAAGGTCTATCACCTTTGGGTCTCATTTGGTCTTACTTAGAGTCAAGGTCAACTTACCTCATCAAGAGAAACTATCCTCTCTTTCGAAGTCACACCTACTCTACTACATACATACTTGGTCTTACACTTTGGACATTGCAAGTACACCTTAGATTCATTTAGATTCCATCCAACTCTTGGTCTTCCATACTTTTTCCATTTTTCATCTAGTCTCACACATCTTGGTCAATACCTAGTTCATGGTTGAAACCCATCTTCAAAAATCTAGGAGAGAAACTAAAGAGGCTCAAGAGTCGGCAAACATGAGTGTCTATGAGTATGACAATGATGTCTTTTTCAATACTTATCATAACACATTACCTAACATGGATGCCTATAGAAACATTCCAAATGTTGAGAACATGGACACTATAAATAACAATGATACACACAATGACAATATGGACAACTTTTCTATACATTCAGTAGATGTGGAAGAATCCATTATGAATCCCCACTTCAATCGATTGGTTGAGGAAATAATGAGGAGGGATAGACAATACTTCTTACAAATGATGGCACAAAGTGGAGCCAAGATACCTCATGATTTTGACATGTCTCAAATAATGGAAAATCGACCTTTGCAACAACCTCACTCCAACATGGATCAAAGAAGGCCTAATAGTGGAGGCAATAGAGGACCACATATGGTGCCTAAATCACCATCATCTTTGTTTCAAAAATTAGAGGTCCCACATACATATGGTCAAGTATATGATACTCACCTTCAAAGACCATTATGGAAGTCTTACGTAGAAAGATATGCTCAATCACATGTCAATGCTAAGGATCAACCACCAAAGAAATTGGATATTCAAAGGCATGCTCAAAATTTGGACACAAGGAAACCCCATGTCAAATTTGGGGGCAACACATTAGAACATGACATGCCTGTAGAGTATGGGATACATGGACAAAATAGATATGGTGTTCCTCAACATGAATCTATACCAAGTGGTCTATATACGCAACATCACTATAGACCTCCTCCATATGAACATGTGTATGATCAATATCATCCATATATGCAACATGCTCCTCCTCCAATTGGTACCTCAAGCATGGGGTATGGTCCAAGAAGTCGATCTCCACCTAAGTGCAATTTGGAGCAACAAATTAGGGACTTAGAAAAGAAAATGGAGGACATAAATACACCAAAGACAACATACAAAATGAGAGACATATGTCCCTATCCATTTGACAAAAGCATTCCAATGCCTCCATTTCCTACACACTTTGTGACACCTAAGTTTGATAAGTATAGAGGAAAAGGGGATCCTAAGGCACACATAAGACATTTTTTCACAGCTTGCATTGAGGTAGCAGCATAAAAGACATATTTGATGAGATTATTCCCATAAAGCCTAGGTGATCAAGCTATGGAATGGTTCTCCCAACTCCCACCTGGTATTAAGTCATGGGGTGATCTAGCAGAGGCATTTATTCAACATTTCTCCTACAACATAGAGATAGACATATCAGTCACTACTTTTTGCAACACCAAGCAAAAAGAGGGAGAATCTTTTGCATCATTTTTACAAAGATGGAGGAATCTAGCTAGCAGATGCTATTGTGAAATTCCACAAAAACAAATGGTAGAAATGTTCACCCAAAATGTTAACAAAGAGATTGGCTATGATCTAAGGAAAGCTTGTTTGTCCACCTTCAAGGACGTCATTGAAAAAGGCTTAGCAACAAAGAAGGTCCTAATTGAACAAGGAGTTATTAAGATATTCAAGGAAAACAAAGATGACTTTAAAGGAAAAGACAAGCCAAGATTTTGGAATAAAAAAAAGAACACAGTCAATGATGGTGTTGTTGATGCCAACACAGTGCGACCCAAATTCATCTTTTCAGGATCAAGTTCTACAAACAATCAAGTGAATACTCAAACAACTTCAAGATCATGAAGGAAGTACACCCCATTGGGAGAACCACTTGAGTCAGTCTTCAAGAAGCTAATGGCAAACAAGGTAATCATAGTTCCCGATTTTCCTCCATATGAACCAAAGGTTAAACCAAATTGGTGGAACGATGATGAGTATTGTGAATTTCATAAGAGCAAGGGTCATAAGGCAGGAAATTGCCATCGACTGAAGAACATCATACAATATCTCATTGATAGAGGTGACATTGAGATTGAGGGACATTCCTCCAATCAAGAACATGAGATGTTTAAGGAACCATTCCCAAAACATGACAAGGGAAAAGCTAAAGCCATAGAGGATCAAACCAACTATACCAGAGCATCTTATAACTATGATTCAACCATCAATCACATCTCGATGGAAAATTATGTCTCTACCATTATCACAAGGACAAAAACCCTGAGAATTCTACCCAGAGACCCAAGATCGTTCTGAAAGGCATTGGATCTTCTTCCGAACCTACCTCTGAATGTCATGTTACAACCCGCCGAGGTAAATTCACTTTGCAAGGTTCTCCAGCTAAAAAGATCGCTTCCTCATCAACCAAACCTGAGTATGACCTTGTAGAATAGTTAGGGAAGACACCCGCGCTCATCTCCATACTTGAACTCTTGCGCATATCCCTCGCACATAAATCCATTCTTGAAAAAATCTTGAGAGAAACTATTGTTCCTATTGATCTAAACATGGACCAGTTTCAAGCCATGGTGGGATACCTTTCTGCTCCACACTCCCTTACATTCACAGAAGCTGATGACGCCTCCATAAGCCAACCACATAATGCACCTTTACACATTGAAGCCTTCATACATAAACATCAAATAAAATGAGTCCTGATAGATGGAGGAGCAGGTCTAAACATTTGTACATTGAGCACAATTAAACAATTGGGATATTCTGATAAAGTTGTGAATTCTACAAACAAAATTACCATCAAGGCATATGATGATGAAGAGAATTCATCCAAAGGCACAGTCACCTTACCTCTTAGAGTTGGGCCAGTTTCAAAGGATGTGGTTTGTCAAGTACTTGATCTTGATCTCACATACAACATATTGCTAGGATGTCCTTGGATTCATGAAATGAGCGCAGTCCCATCTACATATCATCGATGCATTAAGTTTCCTCACAATGGAGTTGAAGTGACCGTCAAAGCTGACCCAAATCCATTCATATATTGCAACAATCTATGACCTAGATCAGAAATAACAATCCCAGTCAGTCGAGAAGCTATTCCTTCATAAGCATATGTGGATTCAGAATCCTTGAAAGCTTCTACATCAAAACAAGCAGAGCACAAAGAAAACTCCAAGTTTAAAGACATGGGATGTGGTGAGTATATCTTTCATGTTGATCAATTCCCACTATCTACTAAGACATTCAGTCAACAAGAACAAACTACAAACAATTTGCAATGCCAAGGAATTGGGTGTGAACCACCTAGTGTTGTGGCTACTAAGTCTGAATGCAAATCTCCTCTAGTGGTGCAAGCATCTCTTGATATCAATAGTCCTAAGAGTGGTTGCAACAAAGAATCTATTGAGCATATCACCAACCCTCTTGAGAAATCGCATAGCTTTACCATTTCATCCACTCATTCCATTTCCACTCCACTTCCAGACTTGGATCAACAAGAATTACAAAATCCCTTACTCACTAGGGATCAAAAATCACGCTTTGAAAAGAAAAATCTAAAAGTCAATAATAAAGAAAAGTCCTTTAGTCCAAATCAAAATCAAAAGCCATTGGACTTTGCAAAAATCAAAGTCAAGGATAAAAATCCTATGAAGAAAAAATAAGAAGAGTTGATCTCCCCTAATATCAAAATAACTGGGGGCAAAAGTTCTACAATTTTAAATCAAAAAGCATACTTGTTGATCCTAAGTCTCCATCATGCTATCCTACTTTCATTTCTTTTCACAATCATAATCCTTCATCAATCATCCACTTGTTCCATACATCCTTTCCCTTCTGACGATACATCATGGACCTTTAATGGAGCTTCCTTGAAGGACTTTGCTATCAGTGATGCCCAAACTTCTTCAGGTGACACGCATATGGGCCTATGTAGTCCACACACTAGTAATTCTATCTCAGTTCCTTTATCAAGGAAGACAATCACTCAAGCTACACATCATTCAGTCAAGGAACAATGCAGCTACAATCACAAGGTCAAGCCTCACACATTTGAGGTAGGGGACTTAGTTCTCAGAGAAAATCCCAAAAATCAGCAAGACAGAGAGAAGAAGGGCAAGTTCAAACCAAACTAGCTTGGTCCTTACATCATTACAGCAGCCTATGGATCTGGGGCATATCAGCTCTCAACTCAGAAGGTGAACCTTTGGAGGATCCTATCAACAGCATGCACCTTCACAGGTTCTACACATAGCTCTTCAGAGTATCCTAATTCAAAAATACAAAAAGATCAAAAATTTCAAAAATACAAAAAAATTCAAAAATATTCAAAAATACAAAAAAATTATAAAACAACAAAATCGTTACTTGGTGAAAACCTGGCAAACAGGTGCCTTGTGACACAAAAATATTAAAAAATCAAAAAAAGTAAAGAGAAATAATTTCGTCCAATAATGAAAACCACTTCTGTGGCGCCCTAGGCAAGTACCATGGTGAAAACTAGGTCACTAGCGCCATGCGTAGAGACATTACTCCTCCCTCCTTCAGGATTCACTTTCATCCTTTCACTTTGCACACACTCACAACCTATTTGTTCATAATAAACTTACCCATTCCCATCATGGCTTGTTATTGATCTACCTAAGATTGGTTAGCCATTGATAATAAACCTCCCTTTTCACTCCCTTTCCATCCATAATAAATCAGATCCTATCTGTAACTAAGGCAAATCCTATGTCTAGTGATGGGTGTGGAACTAAGAACATCACATGTTTTGAGGAGTACAGTTTATTCCACTTTTCTTCAGTCTATCCGTGCACAATCCGCAATAAAATAGCATCTACATCGCCAATCTACAATAAAGTTTTGTCTTCTCCGCAATAAAGTATCAGTTTCATGGATTCAGTCAGTTTCAGATGATACACAACAGCAACAATGTGCTTCAACAAATCAAATCTTTCAACAGACTCAGACAACATATGGTTCAGTGCTATCTATCCTTTCTGTGAAAGTAAACATTGTGACCACAATCAAAAAAGACTTATACAACTAACAAGAGACACTAAAACTTGAGGACTACAGTAGATGTTGGTGTCGAGTCTTGGTTTTCTTTTGATTTTATCTTTTGGTGACATGTCTTTTAGCTTTTCCGGGATGTCTTTGACTAGAGATTCTATCTCCAGGATGTCTTTGACTAGAAAAGCGAGGATGGGGTATTGTCACCTATTTGTATTTGTTGTCTGTGGATTGTCTCTTAGTAATGTTATGACTTGTGCAAGGATATGAGGACACTGTGAGTCTAGTATGAACTAGGGCATTCCTTGTTTGTAACTATCTTATCTCCATGCAAACAGGTAAAATGACTTTCTAGATTGAACATATGCCTTGATTGTTATAACCTACTTGCCATAATAAAGCTCAATGATGATAACGCACAAGAAGCTCTTTCACTTTCATATCTTCTATCTTCCATCCCTCTTTCTTGATTGACTTCTATCATCCTTCTTGAGTTCGTGTAGCCTGCTATCACATGATTGAGTATAATGACACACCAAAAATATTTGCATTTCATATAGTTGCACCTGCATTACCACATATAAGCATTTCATACATACATATAGATATCACAACTACATCATATCCTGCACACAACACCTATTAGCACAATTTACATTTGCATTATCATATTCATCTACATTACATACATTTATATTTACATTTGCATACACATATAAAAACATAAAAGAACAAAAATATTGCATTGCATCATGTACATATTTGCATCCATATTATAAGCATCACATAGAAACATACATCATGAAACATACATCACATAGGTACACATGCATATAGCTGCCGCAAAGAAGAATCATCTCATATATATATATAAAGTGTCATGATACAATGATGTCAAAATTATATGGCTACAATCACCCAAAGGTGTCTACATCATCATATAAAAATGATACAATACTGATACATAGGGAGCCCTCTATAGCTATGATGAACTCCCTCCCTCGGAGCCGCCTGGCCTCAATGAAATCTGAGCCCCCGAAGGACCCGCCTCAGGGTCATCCCTCCTATCTCCTCTATCTGGTGGTGGTGGAGGACCCATAACCCCACCACTAGATGCCTGTCTCCTCTGGCTCCCTCCCATAGCTGTCGTTGTCCGCGATGGTCTATGGAAGCTCCTCACCCGCTGATCCACTGGCACTGCACCATAATAAAGATCTCGCCATTAGGCAATCTCCTCCCCTACCTGCCGGACGTAGGCATATCCAACCCCTGTGTCCTCTGTCGTCTGCCTCCTAGCCCTTAGTGCTATCTTAGCCTCTGTGTAGCATTGAATGGCCTAATCCCGCTCCCGCTTAGTATCTCTGAGCCTCCTCTTGAGCCTATCCCTCTCCCTCTCCAGGTCCTGGATCTCATCTGCCTGTCCCTGGCAGATCTCCCTCAGCTCCATCAGCTCATCCTCCTCTACCTCAGCCCCCTGTGGCTCTGCCTATGGCTCTCCTTGTATGGGTGTCTGTCCCTGTGCCTGTGCCTGTACTGGTGCCTATCCCTGTACCTACACCTATCTGGGACCTTGTGCTACTGGCACCTGTAGCGATAATCCACTGCGACCCCTCACCACCCGAGCCTACCTGTCCTCTCCACCCTCCCTCCGTGGTGCCACCCTCCTCTCTCCAACTGCCCCCCTCCTCCTCCGTTGGCCTCTACCACCATCATCTCAATCATCATCACCATCCCCACCATCTCCATCTAGTAACTCTCCTGGATCCCTCAGGCATGGGAATGGATGCTCTGCCCAGTATGCTGTGTACTCGGCATCCATGCCGGCATCCTCAATCTCTAGCCACATGTCACAGGGTAGGGGCATCATCTCTACTAGCTGTGTCACAGCCTGATCATATGATAGTAAGGGCCCAAATTGCACCTGATCCCTGACAGTCCGTGCATACATGCCTGAACCCCGTGGCATCTGCTGGATCCTGCCGAACTGCCTGCCCACCCTGTCCACTAGTTGCCTCTCCAGTACATAGGGCATCTACCCAATCAGATACCTACTCTGAAAGGTGTAGGGCAGGTCTACCGCATCATCCTCCCACTGCTCACATCTCAGGTATAGCCTCCATATAACCATATCAATGTCATCAATCACCCGTCGCTAGTGCTCTAACCTACCAATCCATGGTTGTGAGGTGATCATGTCGTACAAATGCATGAAACTACATCTGTGACCTCTGCCCCTAAAGTGTATCGGTCTCATCACCCGCAGATGCTCATAGGCCCACACCTATAACAATGTGACCCCACAGCCCAATCCCACTAACCCATGGTACACAAACTAATGCAGCTCATAATACAGGTGTGCTAGCACACACGGTCCCCAAGCATATCTAGTGTATTGTGTCACCAGTGTCTCCAATGTACCTCCCCAGCCCACAGCCAACCCTCATGTCGCTCTATCAAGACACAAGAACCCACTGATCGCTCCTCCTATCACTACTGGTAGCGCTAATCCTGTAGCAGTCATGGTGTCCCAAGCCACATGTCCTGCCCTCATCTCCAGTCTTGGGTCCCGGAACACTCATCTCAGAGCCTCCCTATCTCCATCTCGATTGTAGGGAATCAACTCCCCATCGATCAATATGTGCAGAATCTTGTATACATCCTCGAGGGTGATTGTCATCTCCCCTATCGGTAAATGAAAGGTGCAAGTCTTGGAGTGCCACCTCTCTGCCAGTGCAGTTAGCAGTCCCATGTTCGCCCAAAACTCAGGCACATACAAAATATGTCTCAATCCCATAGCCTCAATCGTAGCTTGGTCCTCGGCTGTCAACTCAGGTCGCAATCTTTGAGTCGATGGGAATCTCTCCCATGACTCCAACATAGGCAAATACTCCTGCAATCAAGAAAATCAATCATCTCAGTCCTAGTGACACTCACTGTTCATCACAAAGTGTTGCTTCTATCCTAGTGGTGCTCCCTATTCATCACAAAGTACTACGTGTTTGGCACTCCCCTTTCATCATAAAGTGCTGCTCACATTTGCACTCACTGTTCATCACAAAGTGTTACTCATATCTTGGTACTCCTTGTTCATCACAATGTACTATATCTTGGTACTCACTGTTCATCACAAAGTGCCTTGATCTATTCTAGTCTTCCCTAGAGGACCTGCTTGAGTGTATCCTCTCAGAAGCTTATCCAATCGACACCGTATGTTCATCACAGAATTGTCGATTTGACCTAGAAGACACAAATTCACTTTTTTGACACAAACGCGCTTTCCTGACATAAACGCACTTGAAGACTGCATAAACATGCCTGTCTTTCACAGACGTGCCTGAAAAGCATAGACGTGCCTATACTCTTCATAGATGCACCTAGGTGACACAGACGTGCCTTTTTGGCATAGACGCACCTACACAACATAAACGTGGCCGTATTCAGCACAGACATGTTTTTAAACACATACGCGCCTAGCACAAACATAGATGCGCCTATCGAGCACAAACGTGCCTGGCACCAATGCAGACATGCCTGGACATTTTTGACATTGTTTGGACCCTATTCTAAGTGCATTTATTACACTTTCTAGTATGCATTAATGACAACAATAAATGCAACAAAGTATGAGGAGGTTTTGCAGTACTTACCGGCTCTCCTGCCTCTGCTAGCCTTTGGAATCGGCGAACACAATCAAATTTGTGAACAAAGGCCATCGCTACTGACTGCTGCTGCTCTATTCTTGCTCTGCATTCTGCTCTTGTGGATGTATGGATGACAATGAGGATGTATTTTCCCCCATGGTCTATCGTATAGACTGCCCTAGCCCAACCCTCGTTTCCCAAGTCAGTCTTCATTATTCCGTGACTCTGTCACTTTATCCGGTTAGTCCATTCTAGCCTCTCTTTCTTATCAAGAGATTATTTGCAATCTTTTCAGATTTTTTCATCCAATCTCTTGAGGGGGCATATCATTCCCATCTTGGGGCAACTTTGTATCAGTTCATCTTATCTTCTTTGAAACAACGCGACAAGCCGCATTGTCTCAAAGAGGGGCAAAATGTAGACATCCAAAATTGTCTAGTCTAATTAAATAAATATTTTATTTATTTAATTATCAAAGCTTAATTCTTCTATTAATTAATAAATCTTTATTTATTTAATTAATTCATTTATCCTCTTCTAGCCTTATTTTTCATTTAAATAAATACATTTATTTATTTAAATTATCCTTTTTCTAAATTAAATAAATACTCTTATTTATTTAATTGATCCCACTTCCTCTATTAATTAATTAAATATTTATTTATTTAATTAATTCATTAACCTTTTCTACCCATGACACATGTCATTCATCTCTTAATTCATACACTACCTACCCCTTTCATTATTTTATTATTTCTTTTACCTACCCTCTAATCATAGCGAACCTCCTTTTACACCTCTCAATCTTATCCCTCCATTTCTTATAGTGTCTTCTATATAAGGAGATGCTTCCTTCATTATCAAACCCTAATCAATGATCTTAATGACTTGACTACACTACGATCCTACTTGCAACCACATTCTATTCTTTGTTGAGCTCTTGTGCACATAAAATCTGAGAGCAAATATATCAAGCAAGATCAATGGAGATAGGAAGAATGGAGATCCAAACCCTATTGGACATGTGATGGTATAATCTTTGTGATTTCATTTGATTTGCATTGTGTTAGGTAATCTTCATATGTTATGGTAGATCTTTGTTGTTGTTAGGCTAGGGTTTTTGTGGTTGAATTCATTTAGCCTTTCAATATCATTATTATTATTGTTATCCATTTTCACCATATACACCAATACTAACTCAAATTATATATTTAATATTGACCCTAACCCTAAACTAAACTGAACCCTAAACCTAAACCTAATTGAGTATCATTATGATTAGATTAAACCATGAGAGGCTTGAACCATTACATAGTCACTGAAGTGAAGAAACCCTGAGAGGCATGAGGAGTGAGCTCCCAAAACAAAAGTGCTAGTTACCAAAAAGAATAGAATTTGGCTAGAACTTAAAGTTTTACTAAAAACCACAAAACCAAAGGACTAGAATAGAAAAAATAAATAATTAGAAAAAAAAGCCAATAGATACAACCCCATCGAAGACATGAACTAAAATGAGCTTCTTTTTGCCTACTTGTTGTCAATTTCTTCTTGTATGCTTGTAGAGTTGCAAAATTCTTCCTAGACATTTCATTGCTCTAAGATATCACTTCCTCCATTTTCCTTTAAAGGGACACCTATCTATCCTACAATGCCTATATTTCCTTCACTGTCTCTTTCCTATCCTCCTTCTGGTATATCTTACAAAAAAGCTCCTTCAATTGTTACAACATAATTTCTCACCTATCAATATTTTCAACTAAATCATTGGTAATGGTCCACACCCTCTGATCCTTGTTTTCTATTTCCCAACTTGAATCTCTACAATCTATTTCAACAAGAGCCTCCAATCTATTAATTTTCTTTTTCACCATATTTAGTTTCCCTAGAATCTAGTAGATTACAAAATTCTATTTTTTGTAGCCATCACAAAGTTTATTAACCTTATCCATAAAGGAAGGGAAGTACCACTTCCTTGGTGAGCTCGTAGGTGTGGGGAGAGGGGAGCCAGATGATAGGGTAGAAGGGATGATCTAGAAGTATTAATAGGGTTGTTTGGGGTCCACTTTGACCCAATAGACAATGAGGAAATAGAGTCCTCATCATCATTCTCCTCTTTCATTGTCTCTTTGACCATGCATTCAATAATGGGAGGGGTTGGGGGTTCTTATATTTAGTCGTTCTACTAGGGTTAACTTGAGTAGGGTTCTTTTTGGGTTTAGGAGTGAAAATGGCATGTTGAGACGGTTTCAGATGGGTATCACGGGTGCCAGGGCTAGACCCCAAGAGGTCCCCTTTTTATGGTGATGGCTTTTGATGACACTCTTCATTACATGTCTCCTAGTTTCTTATGCCTTGTTTGTTTTGCAACCTCTAGTGTTTGTTGTCTTTGTGCTTTGTTGCTTGAGCCTTGTCATGTGGATTTGGTTATGTCTTTGTGACTATATTTAGTTGTGGATGTTGTTATATTTGTTTCCCTTGGTGTTCATGTGTCAGCGTAGGTCTAAAGTATGTGGGACCTTGTGCCATTCTCCAGAGCATGAGGGGTGATTCTTTATTGGTGTCACATGGTCAGGTGGTTTGATCCCTTCTTCCATGGGGATTTTCTTTTTCGTTGGATGTTCAGGTGCATGGATGAGGATTCTTTATCTCTTTAGATTGAGATGGATATTTGGAACATATTATTGTGTATCTTGAGATTGGATAGACATTATTGTTTCATATATCATGAGATTCATATTTGTAGTTGGAGGCTAAGTATCTTGAAGTAAGATGATAATGTAAAACTCATAAGACTTGATATGTAAATGGATGATTATTCTTAAGGTTGTTGTTGGTAATAGATGATGTATTCTTATTGATCATACTTAACTGGATGTAATTATGTTATGAGTTTTATTCTAGATGATGTCATTATTGGGTATGAACATCTGGATTTGGTGTATTAAAAATAATCTAAGCTACTAATGGTGATTGGGTTATAATAGCATGTTAGTACCATAGTAAATGGATTTTTTCCTATATTCTTGAAAGAGATGAATGTTAGAATTGTTAAAAGAATAGGATATTATAGAATTATCATGATCTTATTTGTGTTCATGCTCTTAGTGTTATGCTAAGTAATGATGTTGGGATACCCTAGGGAAAGTGAATCTATGTGATGTAAGTTACTTCTGCTGGTGTATTTATGTTCATATGTTCATACTTAACTAAATGTAAATAGCTATCAAGAGTTATATGTGTTGTATTAGTTTTTTAAAAAAAATTAAAAATATCTCTATTTTCTTGCTTAGTTGGTTAGTTTCTCTAGCGTATTTTTGCGACATTACATTAAATGTAATAATAATTCTAATTCTAAGAAATTTGTTATATTTTGTTAAATATGTCTTAGTTAATTATAAAATTGTAAAATTATTTAAAAATAATTTTACTTTAAATTATATTATTGTAATTATATTATAATTATAACTATAATAATAAATGTAATATAAAATTATTTCTCAATTATAATTCTAATCATAATAATAATAATTATAATATTTTTTAGGATTATAATAAATAATAAGAATTAAATAGCTTGGTCAATAATTATAAAATTAAATTTATATAATTCTCAATATTGTCATGGTGGGAATGTCAAATTATATTGTTGTTGTTTTTTGCCATCAAGTTTCAAACCCCTAACAAATTGGTTTCATTGCCTAACCAATTAAAAGTTATGTAGAACTTAAGAAATTGTTTAACAAATTATATAAAATAATAATAATAATAATAATAATAATAATAATAATAATAATAATAATAATAATAATAATAATAATAATAATAATAATAATAATAATAATAATAATAATGTTTTTTTAATAATTTTTTTGTTTTTGATTAGAGTAAAACAAGTTTTAAGGGACAAAACCCAAACAAAAAAATAACATTTGGACAAATTTAACATTTTTATCTATAAAATTCCTATTAATATCGGATCTACTAAGGGTGGGAGCCAATGCGGGGGCATGGCCTCAATTTCATTCTCCAAGTTCTTTTGGTTAATGATTTTTTTTAAATATAAAAATATAATAATAATTAGACCCTTAAAGCTCTTTTATCTTATAAAAAGTTTAATAAAAATATTAAAATAAAACATATTCAAACATAATAATATAATTCTATCTTAATAATAATTTATTATTAAATTAAATATAATAATATAATAAATTTTGATATCTTTCTACATACTTTACTTATATTTTATTCCTCTAAAATAATTATACAAATATATAACAATTGAAAAATGAAAATACAACAAACAAAATGACCTATTTATTCTTTGGAAATACTTAGGACTATTATGTTGCATGCATAGATATCACCCTAGAAATATATAGACAGATATTTTGTTTTTTTAGAAAACAAAAAATAACATAGATATTATAATTTTTCTTTATAATTAATATATTATAACATGGATATAATTTTTTAACAAATAGTAATAAAAAAATAAACGTCGAAATTATCATTGATTGTGAGATTTTAAGTTCTATTACGGCCTCCATTTTAATTGAAGTTTCATTCTACGAAATTTTTACATATAATTAATATAAAATAAATTAGAACTGAATTAGAAAAGATGAAAAAAAATTAATCATTTTAGGTTTCCAAATTACGAATCTCCTTTCTCGATGACTACCAGGCCGCCCAGTCCAGGCTATTTAGTTACTATTTACGATGCCACCCAGGTGGTCCAATCCTTCCATAGGCGTGCACTCACGCCTGCAATTCCTGTGCCCTCCATATCACACAAACACCGTTCTTTCTATCAATCTCGTGCCACCTGCAAATCACCGCAATTGTGCCATATCACTCACACCTGCAATTCCAATGTCCTACATATCACGCCAACACCATGCTTTAAATGCATTCTGTTCTGCCACCTGCGAATCACCGAAATTGTGCCCTTTTGTGTTTGAAACCCTGGTGATCTTGCCTCAGGCAAGATCTTGCGAGATCGGTCGTGAAAAAGAATTCTGCAATTTAACACCGGACCTGTTCCGTTGCATTCAGTTCTGCCACCTGTAGTTCACCGCAATTGTTGCGCAATCCGTTTTATGTTGGAATTTGGTTCGAAATCGTGGCGATCTCATTTTTAATGTTCAGTCAAGATCTTGCCCGATCGGTTGTGGAAAAATCTTCTGCAATTAAACTAAATCCGCAAACACAGCTCTCTGAATGCATTCCATTCTGCCACCTGTAGATCAGGGGAATTGTTCCATTTTGTGTTGGAATTTGGTTCCAAATCCATGCTATCCTCAGTTGCAAGCTGAGTCAAAATACTCTCTGTTTTCTTTTCTCGGGAAGAAATATAATTTAAACCTTTGACTAAATGAATATCTGTGGGAAATCGAGATCCATCTATATTCTCTTGAAGGCGAATCGCTCACACAATCCGAAACAGCGGAAGACATAAAGGCAGTAAAGGCGAATTGAGAGTTGAGTTTCAGTCGTTTGTTTCTAACATATGCTTCCACAGACAGAAGATTTCGTGTTTATGCGTTTTGGTTTCAAACTGGATTTTATAACTCTGTCATGCCGGGTTTGCCTTAGGGTTTCAATTTAATGGCCGTATGGCTGTATTTATGGTTAAATTTTAGAAATTAGGGTTTCATTTCGATGGTCTCGTCGCTGTATTTAATATAAAATTCTTTTGATATATATTTAATTTGTATATGAATTTATTTATAATAAAGGTCTTATTATTTGAAAAAAAAAATGAATGGTTCATTGTCATAATCGCAGTGAAGAACAGCTTAGCTCGTATTTTCACTATTTGAAGAGAAAAATACAGTGGCATTAACGAAAAACTGGATTTGATAAAGTATTAGTTAAAGTAAAATACATACTAACATTTTATCAACTTAAATAATCCTGTCCTCAGTTTAAATTATAAAAAGATTTTAAATTTATACAAGACCTCATGAACAAAAAAATAATGAATTATGAAGTTAGATTTTCCAACATCTCCTCAAGCCATTCAGTTTAGAGGAAATCAAAACATTTGTATTTTCTATGTCCCTTAACTAAGCACGAGGACCCGCATTTTTGCCATGGTTTTATAGAAAAGATAGCACTTTTATTGGTTGAGATGTTTGGTATGCAATAGAGGAATCAAGACATAATTGTGATATCCTAAAATACTACTCTTATTTCTCTTCATTTTTGGACTTCAAGCCCATTTTCCTATGTAATACTATCTACAATATCTTTATAAAGGCCATTTCCTTAAGATTGGCTAAGGTGATACCTAAATTTATCACAGAGGAGCATGGGGGTTCTAGTGATGCTTGGATTTGGGTTCTCTAAAATTTGGACCAAATGGATTATATCTTGTATCTCATGAGCTAAATTTTAAGTAACTATTAATGGGAGTTCATGTGGCTTCTTCTCCTCCATCCATGGTAAAAGACAAGGGATCCCTTATCTCCCTTCCTATTCATTATTTTAGTAGAAGCTTTAAGCAGATCAATATCTACCCCAGAGAAGATTTTAGTGGCGAATCAAGATTTTAGTGGCGAATCTTCGCTAATTGGCCAATTTCGCATATTTTTTTTTAGGAAATGGCGAATTGTTTGGGGGAACATCATGGTCAAATTGCCCAGAATTTCGAGGTTAACCACACACTATGTTCTGGCTTTGCCATTAACCACACACCGTTCGATGTGCATGCCCGTAATATTCACCTGGAATCACTCGGACTTGGGTATTAGATCACCTTTGTTATTCATTAGCAATAGTAAAATGACCACGTACCCAGGACCTAATTCGCCAACGCTAAATTACATGTTCATTGCACGCGTCGGCCAAATTCACCAATATCAATTAAAACATTATAAGAATTCGAGGACCTATTTCGCCCCACTTAAATTAAATGTTCATTGCACATGTCAGCCAAATTCACCAATATCAATTAAAACATTATAAGCATTCGAGGACCCATTTCTCCCCGCTTAAATTAAATGTTCATTGCATGCCCGCACAATTCACCAAAAATGCAATCATTGATTGATATAAATACACTCTTTCTTACAATTTGTTCGTGTCTGATTAGTAAATTTGGGATCTCTTGATTCGCTTTCCGCAATTTGAGTTGGAATGTCAAATTTCATTGTAGGGCGGAGGGCCAGAGTTAGAATCCTACAACATAGGCCCAAGCATTCCTGATTCCTGATTCAAAGAATTGAGAAGGCATAAAGGTGAGTAGTCATTTCTTTGTACTTGATAGTATTAGTTTTAACTTTTAATTCATAGTGAGAGGTCAAGACTCAAGATGTCACAATCAGACATGGGTGCGACTCCTCAGGGTAGTGAAGGGATTGAGATGTTAGACAAGGGTAAGACTAAGACTCCTCAGGGTGGTGAAGGGATTGGGATGTTAGACAAGGGTAAGGCTCCTCATGGCAGTGAAACTGAAGGGATTAGGAGGCCTTCAAAATGCCCAAAAATTAAACTTAAAGATACTACCATAAAGTCTTTCTTTGGAATTGGCAAAGTTTTTGGTCCATCAACTTATGCAATTGCACAATCCAGTCACAGTAGCTCACCACCACCACAAGGTGGGATTGTCATTGAGTTAAATGCATCAAATAAGGATGACAATACCAACATGGCATAAGATGTTCTAAGGGATACACACAATGGGATAATTCACTCGGATGCAAATGCTAGTACTGAAGATGATGTTGGTAGGAAGAAAAGAAAAAGGAAAGTAAAAGTGGGGCGAGAGTGGGAGAGGACAAGGAGTTTTAAGATTGATTGTGTAGCAAAGTACCCATTCATTGAACTAGTGCCAAACAATGATGAGCAACCAACAAAATGCAAGTGTAAGATTTGTAGCTAGAAAACTAAAAGAGAGAAGAAGATGTAGCTAAAGGTTGACACCATAGAAAAGCATATTGGTAAGATTTATGAAAAACAAATCTTAGACAGAAAGGAAACACCAGTAGTAAGATGGAAATCAAAGGCAGAATGTCTTCATGTTAAGTATGCCGCGGAATATGAAGAGCATAACCACAAAATGACACTGATTGGTAATAGTGGATTTGGAAATACAATCAAGGTGGAGCTTGAACATGTAGAGAAAGATGCCAACCTGATAAAGACTATTCAGATGAGTGTTATTTTTCATATTCTATCGAGAGGGCGTCCTATGAAAGATTTCCCAAAATTTAGTAATTTATTATCTTTTTTGAATGTTCCTCACTATCCTATGTCACATTGGTCAATAAATGTTGGATGGGAAATGACAAACTATCTCACTGAGGTGGAAAAGTAGAATTTACAAGAGAGTGTAAAAGAGTCAAATTTCATTTGATTATCCATAGATGAAGTTACTGCAGTAGATAACACTGCTTGGGTTTGTATGCATGTGTATACCGTAAAAGAACATGTTCGCCGAGCTCATCTACTCCGTGTTTGTAAAATTAGGGGCAATTCAACACAAAAAATTTATATTTGGAAGTTAAGAAAGCTTTGAATGAGATTGCTGGTATGGAT
This sequence comes from Cryptomeria japonica, assembly GCF_030272615.1. Lineage (NCBI taxonomy): Eukaryota > Viridiplantae > Streptophyta > Pinopsida > Cupressales > Cupressaceae > Cryptomeria > Cryptomeria japonica. The sequence goes on along the minus strand of NC_081408.1, from coordinate 69,687,586 downwards.
GACTTGACAATTGCCAAGAAGTTGGTGTGTGTTGGAGCTGATGGAGCTACAGTAATGCAAGGTCAAAGGACTAGTCTTTGCACAAGATTACAAACTAGTATTGCACCATACATGGTTGACATTCACTGCATGGCCCATCAAATGAATTTAGCATATAGAATTGTAAGAAATTTCCCTACAGTGTAAAAAGTTGATGATTTGGTCCACGAGCTCCACTCATATTTTTGTCGAAGTCCTAAACGTTTTGTAGAATTTTAGATTTTTGCTGAGGGAGTAACAGCAGGAAACAAGCTTCTCAGGGATGTTGAGACTAGATGGATCTCCTTGCATGGACCAGCTGAATGAGTTTTAACAGAATATCAATCCTTGATTGGACTAATGTATGAGCAATGCCTCACAATAGATAAGGCTTTTGAACTCTTACATAAGTTAAGTAATATAGAGACTCTTTTAACTTTAGCTAGTCTTCTCCCCATGCTGGATTCAATGAAAAAACTTGTTAAGAAAGCCCAAGACAGAACTACATATATCAATGAGTATATAAGTCTACATAAAATGACATGCTTGAGCCCAGATGGTCTATATTCAGATCTAACAGGGCGAAGCCCAAAACTTTTTATGTGGCAGATAATTAAAGATTTGAATCATGCTGAATTTTTTTTATATTTCAATACAAAAAATGAGTTATGTGTCTTTGTAAAAGGATTTCAAATACCAATGCACCAATCTAAGACAGGCAAGCGAGGCAGAGAACTACCAGTTAAAAAATAAATATTTTGACAGGATTGTTAAATATGTTAGTGATAATTTGAAGTCTATTGCATATGAACTTTCAATTGATATTTGTGAAAGATTCCCTCGAGAAGAAATACTTGAAGCCATGGGTTGTGTGTATCCTCAATTTTGGCATTCAATTGGATATAATCCAAATGATGCAAAGATGTTTCATTAAAAACTAGAGGAATTGATATTGATATTTACAAAAGATGCATATTGCAATGGACAACCAAATGAAGCTGTGTGAGCTTGAATTTCATCCTCAGAATGTTACCTGCAACAAGTTAGTTTCACAAAATATAAATGGAAATGTATACAGGAAATCCAAATTCAACCAATGAAACTACATGAAATACATATTAAAATAAAACATTATTTTACCTTCATGGCTTATGTCTCATTGTGTCCTAACTCCACTGTTCCTGGTTGCAGATGGTGTACTCTCAGACAATGCACTGTTGGCCTCCAAGATGGCATATAAAGAATGGATTGATAACTTGTAGTTAACTGATACTATGATATGCAATACTACATGATTATGCTAAAAATGATTATGCTATATGCTATATGATATTTTCTATTACAATTTTCTATTTTCTATTTGCTATTTGATTCAAGATTAAAACTCACCGATGCATATGATCAATTTGAAGACTAACTCTCTCTCAACTAAAGCTCTTGAGTTTATAGACCTTGAGAGGATTAGATGATGTGGCTCAGATCAATGGTCATGATCAGATTTGCAGATTTGAATGGCTATGAGCAAAAGTGAAGGTTGACAGAAAGGGGGAAGGAGAAGACAAGTGTCACCCATCTCACCTTGACTAGGTTGCTGACTAAGAGAATCTAGGGATGGTTGGAGAAGATTTAGGCATGAGAGAACAAGTGGACTCAAGTCCTTCCTATGATGTAGGGGTTTTGAATAGAATATAGGAAATGGTTAAGAAATATGTGTAATTACACAATTTTCATTAAGTTTGGAAGTTGGAGATGAATGATGAATTAATATTTAAAAAATATTAATTTCATTAGCCACATGTTTGATGAGTTGGCAAAGGGAAGATGAAGTGGAGATGGAAGGTGAGTTGGAAAAGGGATTAAATAATTTAAAAATTATTTAATATTTGAGACTATAGGATAGGAGAATAACTATTAAATATTGGATATTTAATTGTTTGGAGGAGATAATTAAATATTAGATATTTAATTAACTGATTAGAAGGATAATTAAATATTAGATATTTAATTAATTAGAAGAACAAGATAGATGAATTAATTAATAAAATATTTCAATTAAATTAATTAATAGAAAGACAAGAAAATTAATTATATAAATTAATCTTTTCAAATTAGCTATTTAATAGAAGAATAAAGATTAAATAAATATAAAATATTTATTTAATTACTCATAGCCAATTTTTATGTGTATACATTTTGCCCCTCTTTGAAATGATGTCGAGACAACATTGTTTCAAAGATTAAATCAAGTCTCGATAATGCGTGATAGAGATTGAAAATCCTGATTGTGTGCCCCCTTAGGAGATTGATCGTGAAGTTATTGAAAATTTTGGGTTGAATGATTGATCTCATGATAATTGATAAAAATTTTGTCAATTAAATTTGTTTGTAAAAAAAAGATTAAATTGCCCTAGATACTGATTTTTGGATGTTGATTTGATGATGATGCCCCCTTGAGAGATCATTTGTGCATTAAAGGAATGAATGATCTCTCGATAGAAGAATAATTTTATATGAAAGATATATGAGTGAATAGATTGCAGATTGATAAGATGAATTAGATTGATAATATTGATTGGATTGAGATCAAGTCTGGTTTCAGGAAGGACACATACCGTATAAGATAAAAGATGATCAAAACGTCTCATTTCAAGAAAGATACATCTTGTATATGACATGATAGATGATCAAAATATCTAGTTTCAGGAAAGATACATCCTGTATAAGATTTGATATATGATAGTTGAATGAAGGCTGAAGATATTAAATTGAAGAATGATTCCATTTGATGATGATGCTGGTACAGGTGTCACTTGATTTGTGTTGATAAGGCACTTGTGTTTTTGATCTGATATCATTGTATACTTGGACTTTTATTGTTTTTATGATGATCTATATGCAGACTTGGACTCTATATGATGATGATCTATATGCATTGATTATATGGATGATGTTATGATCTTTTCTTTTCATTATGATGATACTTTATATGATGATGCAATGATAAATGCTTTTGTTTGAATTTCAATTTTTGATGATCATGGATGCAAATGAAAATGATTACTAATTTAAATGATACAAAAAATGATGCAAATGTAATGATCTATATGGAAATGCAAATGAATGATTTCTTTAATGCTTATGATGATGCAAATGCAAAATGATCTACATGAAATGCTTTTTGATTTTTATGTAATGCTTACGAATCTAAGTGCAAAGATGCAACTAAATGATCATTAGTGAAATGATAATACAAATAAAAATGATGATACACTACATGAAGAATGTAATGTAGTTAACTAAATGTAAACTAATGCAATGATGCAATGCAACTAAATGAAATGGATGATGATTAAAATGATTCTAAGAAATGAATGCACCTATAATGGTTAAATGCAAATTGTTTTTGCTTGTCCAAGTATACTCAATCTTTATTTATGACCGTTGATCTGTTAATGAAATGATATTCTTATAATGAAACTTGACAATGAATGCTTATAATCCAGACTAATAATGAGCTAATCTAAAATGATCTAACTAAAAATTGTACTACCATTATTCATATTTTATCTTGTAATAGTGCTTGATTTCATCATTGAGCTTTAAATGTTGTAAGAAAATACAAGCAACATGACATAAAGATTCAAGATGACCTGAGTATTCCTTACATGGATTTTGATATAGCAAGTTAATATAAGCAACTTGATATAATGGATCAAGTTGAACTGAGTATTGCTTGCAGAGCAGACAAGGATTATCCCCTTTCATGCATGACTTGGAATGTCCTCCTTGATCTTTTGCCAACCATATTCTGAGACAAGTTCATACCGTAGTAAGAGATAAACCATAGACAACAACCAAAGAAAATAATCATGCCCCATCATAGCTTCTCTAGTCATGGACATCCTTGAGTTGCATAGAGTACATGATTAGCAATAAAATCAAGATACAAACATTGAATCTTGTATGTCATTCACATGTTCTAATGGCCATTAACTGATATAATCATCTTGACGAATGATCTTTGATAATCCTTTATAGCTTTGTTGATTGATTCTTCATTTTCTAAGTTTCTTGATTTAGTTGTTGATAAAATGCCTTGATTTTCATTGCTTTGTTGCTCGTTATCTGTTTCAAAATCCTAGGTGTTTTTGGATTTTCAAAGATTCAAAAGATCATCTTAGCAAAAGGAATTAGGATTTTGCCCCTAGCAGAAACAAAAATTTATTATGGATGTATGAATTGATCAAGATCCAAACCATGGATGGATACAAATGTAGATTGATTGATTTTGATAAGATTTAAGATAGTGATTACGATAAGTATGTCAAAGATTGATAACTATTGGTAAGCTGCATATTTCATGCTAAATGGTTCAGAGCAATAGATGCGAAAGACGGAATGGATAAGCTAATGATAGATGTATTGGATAGGTGTGCAAAGCGATCTCATAGATGGAGGAACTCACTTTTTAGATAGCGCCTATTTACCAAGTTTTCACCACTTGTTTTTATTGCACATTTTGATTTGTTTTTTATTTTTCAGATTTTCACTGTTTTATGCTTTTTCTGATTTTTGAGAGATGAAACATGTCCTACCATCAATTGATAAAGATAAGACTACTCAGAACAAAATCCAACAGTCATACTGATCTATGTCATTGTTTTTATCTGTTTGATGATTGATAAGAATGTCTGGTTTCAAAGAGTGAGTACCTTGTGTAAGACCGATCTGTCTAGTTTTGAGTGTACCTATCCCTATATAAGACATGTTGATGTTGATAGATTTTGAGTGATGAATTGATTAACAAGACATGTGATCAATTTGATTGCAGTATTTGATAGTTTTCCTATTGTTGATTTGATGGATGGGCCATGTGCTCATGCTTTGATTTTCAATTTTTTTCTTTTGATTTTTTTCAATTTTTTAGTTTTTAGTTTTTGGACATTTTGTAATTTTTATTTTTTTTAATTTTTTTTTTTGGTTTTTGAGACTTTTAAATTTTTTTTTTTGAGCTTTCTGGTTTAGAAGAAAGATGTATTTGTTTTCCCCAATGTATAGCAAGACAAGGAATGGATGAAGTGTTGAGTTGAAGATGAATGGGTAGCTTATGAGGAGACACATCAAGAAATTTTTTTGAAATCATATTTTTGTCCTTAGTTTTGATCAAGATCAAGGATGGAAAAGGGGATATGGATGGAGATAGGATATGGATAGGAGAAATAGGATCATAGATAGTGATAGATGATTGAATAAATGAATAGTTAGGATAGATGGTATAGATTAGCATGAAGAAAGATAGTAGATAGCAATGGATGAATTTAGATAGAGTAATGGATACTAGAGGAAGGATAATGGGAGATGTGGTATGAAGAATAAAGTGGATGGAATTTTGACCCTAAGTATACAGGTCTCCATTTGTAAAGAGGTGATATGTAAGATTGTCACAATATTTAGCACCACCTGAATAAGTGTTCCTAAACTTTTCAAAGATAGAGACCCAACCCACACTTAGAACCTCTAGAAAATTCAACCAAAGATATCTAGAAACTAGGAAGTAGACTCAAAAGGGAAGAAGAATCCCAAACTGGATCAAGGTACTTAGTGTTTGATTACCCATGTGTGTGCAATTGGGTTCATTTTGGCTCATATGATCATTGTAATCTTCAGAATCCAACGTGGCTAGCTACATGAGTTACCTTGACTTCAAAAGCATCCTAGATAGAGCCTTGCTACTAGAAAGAATCCATAGCTCCAGCAAAGTTATCACTGTAATATAAAAAATATTGCTCCATTGCCAGCTAGGCATCCATAGCCCCGATGGAGTTACTCACATTTTCCCATAGCCAAGCTTTTGATATTTGATTTTTTTTTTTCTTTTCTGGATATTTCTTTTCCTGATCATGCTTTGGATTTTTTGATATTGTCTTTTTCTTTTCTTATTTTGATTGCATTGGCTTGTAAGTAATGAAACTTACATGGGTCTGATAATTACAGTGGCGCTGAAGCAAGATTTTAAATTTTTCACTAGCCATGTCTTCGACTAAGAGATCACAATGATTTAGAGCAATTGATTAAGTGTATGAGATATAGTAATCAAAAGATGTTGGTACCAAGATACAATAAGTGGTTCTTTTCTGGATTGAGTGTGTATCCCAATCAAAAGATAATGTTAAAGAGGAACAACCTTGGATTCTGAAGTGTATCATGAATAGATATCTAGGAAAAGGACTAAACATGAGATTCGAGAATGCGCAAGCATGTGTCAAAATGACACAAATACCTTTTTCACAGATGATGAATTTATGCAAAGGATTGAATGAAAGGGATGGAAGGATAGAAAAGATGTGTTGGATGATAAATAGAATGTTTGAAGATTTGTGCAAGGATAGATGGAAATGTATTCAAGATGAGTGTCAGTAAATAACTTAAGACATAATGAAGATATGGAGGAAAATTGAATTTTGGGACATAAGAACCCAAAATAAATAAAGGAAATAATGGAAGAATAGTTTTGAAAAAATGTTTAGATAGTTGTTTGAAAGAAGTTCAAAGATGCGTACCTTTTTTGATCTTTCTTATGGATCATTTGAGGTGATGGAATGGTGGATAGAGGTAAGTAAGGACCCAAAATGGATGGAAGGGATGGAGAGTTTGACTTTGGAATGAAAGGACCTAAAATGGATTTGGAGGATGAGAGTTTGACTTTCGAACGAAAGGACCTAAAATGGATTTGGAGGATAAAGAGTTTGACTTTGGAATGAAAGGACCTAAAATGGATTTGGAGGATGAAGAGTTTGACTTTGGAATGAAAGTACCTAAAATAGATTTGGAGGATGAAGAGTTTTCTTGATCTTGACTTGGAGTAAGATCATTTGAGTTTGTGTTTTCCACTTGATTTTGAATTAGATTAGTGAAGGAGATGGAAGGGATACCATGCTCTTTCTTAGGAGGTGGATGTTGAATGGGATTCTGCTCTTGAGATAAAATGGGATCATTGTGGATGGAATACCAAAATTTTAGGGGATCATCATAAGATTATTGATAGGTAGGATCTTGATAAAAAATGGGATTAGATTGGAGAGCCATGATATCTTGATCTTGATTTAGCCTAGGACTCATTTCCTTTGAATAAGCTTCTTTTTTTTCAAGTGACAAGGGATGATCACATGAGAGATCAAAGTTTTAGTTTAGATAGGTTGATGTTGTTGACTTGATGGATACTTCGTTTCGGATACTCAAGCTAACTAAGTCGACTAGAGGGTTTGTTCGATAGGCCCCTATGACAAAGCACGTCAAATGATATGGATAAAGTCTCTTGATATGGAAACTTGATTTAACTAAATTGAATACCTAGCTAGGTATTGTTGTCGTTGAGATAGTTGGATGATAAACTCTTGATCACTTAGTTTGATATTCCCCTAATCTTGTTGGATGAAAGTCTTTGTACTACCCTTTTGATCAATTTTTTTTTTTAGCAATTTGTTGGATTTTAGCTCACTCATAGATGATAATTTTCTTCAATTTTTGACCATTTGGGACATGTCATAGACATAGAAGACACAATGTTTAATAAACAAAATGCACAAGCAAGTACAAATCTTATGGCAGGCTGAGACAATAGTTGTTGAACCTCATGTAGAGTTTCCCCCGAGGCTACGCTATTCAAAGAGGATATTTAGATGCTTGACCCCACTAGCTCCACCCTCGGCACTCACTTCTTCGGGGCAGCCAAGCATTAGTTTCATGAAAACTCCCCATGGAAAACTTTATATCTCTACTAGGAACCGTATGTATGTGAGGCACTTCAGAGGTCCAAGCTCCTATGCCAACAACTAGAAGGATTTTGGCAACTAGTACAAGTGGTTTTTAGTAAAGGCTTTCGGTCATGTGGTCATACATGCGGCACTTTCAACTCTATAAATACAGAAGGTTCCCACCTATAGAGGTTATGCTCCATAGGGTTTATGGGGAAACATAGTGTTGGTATGAACTTATCAGCACATGTTGTTTGAGACTTTCATCACAAATACGATTTATTTATTGTGGATTGGAAGGACTCGGTATTAGCCCATTTCCACTTTAGGTCATTCCCCTCTCACTGGCCCCCTCAAGGAAGCTCGAGAAGGCAGGCCCTCTAAAAGGATTTAATTGCTTGCAAGTAAAGAAAGCGTAAAAGAGTGGGTTTGACTTTTTGATCACCCAATTAAGGGGAGAGCATATACCTACCACTTTCGAGACATAGAATACAAGTGTTCTTTTTAACCTTTTCAAAGCAATTTGTTGGCTAAATCCTATTTGGAGATGTTGCTCCAACAAGCATGGTGTTCATTTTTAGCACTTTTTTAAAAGTCTATGTGCAACTATTTTGGAGAAAATACCAAAGAATGCAACTATGTGTGAGCTTGAATTTCATCCTCAAAATGTTACCTGCAACAAGTTAGTTTCACAAAATACAAACGGAAATGTATACAAGAAATCCAAATTCAACCAATGAAACTACATGAAATACATATTAAAATAAAACATTATTTTACCTTCATGCATTGTGTCTCATTGTGTCCTAACACCATTGTTCTTGATTGCAGATGGTGTGCTCTTAGACAATTCACTATTGGCCTCCAAGATGGCATATGAAGAATGGACTGATAAATTGTAGTTAATTGATACTATGATATGCAATACTACATGATTATGCTAAAAATGATTATGCTATATGCTATATGATATTTGCTATTACTATTTGCTATTTTCTATTTTCTATTTGCTTCAAGATTAAAACTCACAGATGCATATGATCAATTTGAATACTAACTCTCTCTCAACTGAAGCTCTTGATTTTATAGACCTTGAGAGGATTAGATGATGTGGCTTAGATCAATGGTCATGATCAGATCTGTAGATTTGAATCGCTATGAGCAAAGGTGAAGGTTGAGAGAAAGGGGAAAGGAGAAGACAAGTGTCACTCATCTCACCTTGACTAGGTTGCTGACTGAGAGAATCTAGGGATGGTTGGAGAAGATTTAGGCATGAGAGGACAAGTGGACTCAAGTCCTTCCTAAGATGTAGGGGTGTTGAAGAGAATATAGGAAATGGTTATGAAATATGTGTATGTACACAATTTTCATTAAGTCTGGAAGTTGGAGATAAATGATGAATTAATGTTTAAAAAATATTAATTTCTTTAGCCACAAGTTTGATGAGTTGGCAAAGGGAAGATGAAGTGGAGATGGAAGGTGAGTTGGAAAAGGGATTAAATAATTTAAGAATTATTTAATATTTGAGACTATAGGATAGGAGAATAACTATTAAATATTGGATATTTAATTGTTCGGAGGAGATAATTAAATATTAGATATTTAATTAATTAGAAATAGATGAATTAATTTCAATTAAATTGATTAATAGAAAGACACAAAAATGAATTAAATAAATTAATCTTTTCAAATTAACTATTTAATAGAAGAATAAATATTAAATAAATATAAAATATTTATTTAATTGCTCATAGCCAATTTTTATGTGTATACATAAGGAATTTTAAATTTAGATCATCTTAAAAAATAATGTAAACACTTTGCATTGATTATGAAATAGCAGTTGGTTGACTTGGAGAATCCATTTGAACCTGGATCAATCAAAAGGCTTCAGAAAAGGATAGATCAAAGTGAAGCATTGCATACTGCAATACTAGAATATTTGAAACTTACTAATTTATGTCAAACAATGATATTGGGGTCGGTGGAAGATGAGAGAGTTTTTAGTGCATTACGGCTTCTGAAATCAAAGATCAAAAACAAATTAGACAAAAATTTGGAAACTTGTTTGGTGTTGTTTGTAACTTAATATAATGTTAGAGATTTTCCATATGATAGGGCATTGGCAATTTGGAATTCCATGCGTGAAAGATGACAGTTGTGCAACACTTTAAAAGCTGGTGGTGCTACTGCTAGTGTTAGTGCTGAGAGAAATGATGGATCACAAACTCAGAGTCAGCATGAAGACAAAGAAATTTTTGAATACTTGACTCAGAATGAAGATGAACCCATTAGTACTAGTCAGTTTCCGGATCTTGAGTTCATGTGGGATATAGAAGCCTCAGACTGAGTCACTGAAGTAAATTAGTAGTCAATTTATAGGTATTTATAATTATACTATAGTTCTTGAGTCATATTACAATTTTAATTTGGAATACTATAGCTGTCATTGATGATTTTTGATATTCTATTCCTTGAATTTGTCATTCAGAACAGATACTTATTTCATATTTTTAATTGTCAATTTGAATTATTAGTAAACAATTAGAATTTATTTTCTGAATTATTAGTAAACAATAGAATTATTAGTAAATTGGTTCCACATTATGTTGATTGTTGAACATGAAATGCAACAATTTGTGTCACAAGATCTATAAAATGAATCATATTGCATAATTGTTAGAACCTTTCTACTGTTCTACAATAAATACTTAACATGATGTTGATGGCGATTAGGGTTTTGTGTTTTTTTTTTCTCTTAGTTGGCTAGTAAACCAAAGTTGTTGTGCATTGAAAATCTGAGTTGTCCTCTCTTTATTTGTCCATGTCAACATCAAGTGTGGTCAAATAGTTGGTTAGATAATGAGACATGTTTAATGTTTCATCTCTAACTTGCAGATAAATTTCATGTTTAACAATTTAAGTGGCGTGTTAGCGAGTGTTGGTTTGGGTTTAAATCGTGAGGTCTCTAGTTTTTTGAGTGTTAGCATTTTATGTTAGCAAGCTGGAGATTGTTAATGAGATTTCTTTGATCACGAGGTCTCGAATTGGTTTGATGCCATGCAATATAGCCACGAGAGTTAGCAAGTAAGTCATTAATGGTCTGTGTGCCATTGCTCACACTTGTTTATGATGGTAATTAACATAAAACATCGATTTTTGTTGGTACTCACTAGGTCGTTGCGGTCAAGAGAAAAAGTTTTGAGATTTTATGGTTATTGCTAGCTCGTAGGTCCTTTATCATCAAGTTAGTTTAAGTCGTGAGCTTGCGAGTACTAGGAGATTTTAGTTGTCACTACCTCACAAGATGTTTTGCACTTGACCATTTTTTGTTGCGAGGTTACGACTGGGTGTGATTTTATGTTATCGCAAGGTCACGAGGTGTTCACGATTAAGTCATTTTAATTTGCGATCATGCGATGTGTTTGGTATCACAACTTAGTTGGTTTCATCACTTGCTTGTTGGGTTTGAAGTTGTTTAGCATTTTATGTTGGGATCTGGCGATAGGTAAGTTTTGGTCTGATTTTGTGGTCATCGCATGCTCGCGGGTTTGTAATTCTTAAGTCAAAAAGTGTTGCGAGCATGTGATGGCGGTTAAGTGTATTGTTGTTGCGGGATCACAAGGGTTTACCCGTTTAAGTGAAGTTAATTTTTGAGTTGTGAGCTTGCAATGAAATAAGTTGTTTTGTTAGATTTGTAGTGGTCACTAGCTTGCAGGTAAAGAAAGAATATTACAAATGTTGTCGCGAGGTTGCAACTAAAGGGCTTGATGAAGATCAACAACTACCACTCACTTGTGAGATTCTTTGAGGATTCGTAAAAGGGGTTGTGAGCTTGCGATTAAGAGGATTTGGTAGCATTGTTGCTAACTCGCCGGTTACTTTCCAAATTGTTATAACTAGTTGCGAGTGTGCGATTAAAGATGGGGATTGACACGTGGACTTGTTTGTCGGGTTGTGAAAAAGTTTTGAATGGCAATCGCCAATCAAATAGAAGGGCATGAATTCAAATTTCGCTTGAGTACTTCAGCTTTGAATTAATGCCACAGTAGCTAGTTCATGCAAGTGTGCGAATTAATGAGACTTGAGAGAAGTGACGGTGCCCAAATATCATAAATTGCATGATCGACCCGAGATTTTGTATAATTGCATTGCCATTGATGCATTCTATCTTCGAGGTAATCTAGTGAATTTAGCTTTGCAACAACGTTGGAGAATTCAGAGTGTTGGGTGTGGGGAAATTTCATAAAATTGGTTAATTGTTTCTCCTGTAGCTAAAATGAGCAAGGCAATGAGTGGAACTGGAGGTTCCAAGCCCAAGGCCATGACAAGTGGAGGACCTAGAAGTTCCAAGCCCAAGGCCATTGACGAAAAGACGGCTAAGAAATACAAAGAAGAATTTGTAGATTTGCTGCCAGGGACTTCCGTTGCTTTGAATACAAATGATTTAGCATGGAAAGATTTATGGAGCCAAAGCAGAAACCTAACCACACTTCATATGATTAGTTCTGCCCTGTTTCATTATTTCTAGAATAATAGGGTTAAGGGTGTCCTGATGTCAAACCCTTGGGATTTAAATATGGAAAAGTTGATTGTGCCAGATGTGTATGTTGATGTGGATTTGATCAAAGAGTTGTCCAAATGCTATTGCCCAATATCTAGGGTAATCAAAAGAAAGAACTAGTTTGTCCTAGTTTCAATTAACAAAGATATCTTTGTTCAAGCTTTCCAGATTACTAGTGCTGCATGTATAGATATAGATTTGGAGCGGATTGTAGAGGATTATGACAAATACAAAGGTATTATCAAGAAGCATGCAATGCCTTGATACATGCCTAGGGTGAATAGGAAACCAGTTATAATTCTAGATAGTATCCAACCACCATTTGACATCACACCTTTCCATCATTATATGCATTATAGAATCTATAGATTATGCAGAGTGTTGGGTTTTGATGGAGATTCAACAATGTCAGCTAAAAATTGATGATGGCTATGGACATTCAACACCTAGATGTTAAAAAAATTATGATTATGTGGGCTATGTGGTTCAACACATTCATAATGCTCTAGTTAAAATTCAAAGTGGTACACCTAACCCTATATTCAAGCATTATTCATTTCTGATGCATTTAATCTTGTTCTATAATGTTGAGTTCATGGATAAAAAATTGGAGCTTTTCAGATAATAATTGGGTGTCTTAATTCCAATACAAAGATGGACCTAGGTTTGGGACAGTAGTTCTCCCCCTTCTTCTTTCGTTTTCTTTGAAAATTGGATTGTTTTGCCAATTATGGAAATGCTAGGAATAAATAGGGAACGATTGTCAATTAATGTTAGGAGAGATTTGAGATCTTACCAGTTTTTTCCAAACTGGTCTATTTCACATAACTAGGGGGACTTTTTCTTTTTTGATAACTTTACTGTGATGAGAGTCTATGGGTGTCCTCAGCCTCTACATATTTTACCAAAATTTGTTCCAATTAGGATTGCTTTAGTGGAGTTTATTTGGTAATCGACCCTAGTTGAAAAATAATACCTTGACAGAAATAAGAAGGGTTCTATTCTTCCTAGGCTCTGGGTTGCATCTGATTTTACCATTGGTAGGAGTTCCTTTGATGAAGTAAACAATTTCCTTAAACAGTATAGGTTGGTTAATGTTGTGTCTAGATTTTGTGATCCTGAACAATTTATATAATGTGCATTGCCAAAAATGACACCTTAGGCCACAATAAAGGACCATGAACCATTGGATGATGAAGATGTGTTTAGAAATTTGCTAAGAAAAGAGGAAGTATAAGAAAGGAGAAGAAAATGGAAAAAATTGATGAGAGTTGAAGCAGAATTGAAGGCTGTTGACCCTAGTTTCTCAGGTTTTTGCCCTGATAACCCGTACCTAGAGAGGATTAACAGAATGTTGAGTTTATATGAAACTCTAGTAGAACAAATGCCTCAAATTCCAGAAGTGGCTTCTCAATAGAAAGACCCCTAAGATGGACATTCTTCACATAGCAAGAGGCCACTCAGTCTGTCTGCTGATGTAGAGAGTGGGGATGAAGTTCAATCTACCCATGTGCCAACTGCAAAGAAACAAAAAACCAAAGAGGTTGACAGAATTGTGAGGAGAGACCCTACTAGAGAAATTGTTATAGAACAAGGACACTACTTTCATCAAATAAGGACACATCTTAGAGAAGCAGGGAAGAATGAACAACAAGGAGAAACAAACGAAGCCCTTGCTCAAGGCTTTGATGAGCATGTGATGGTATCAAATGAGTTCATGAAAGATGATGATTCTATCAAGTCAGATGAATTTAAAAGTTTTTTGAAAAGGTTGAAACAAAATCAATTAAGACAAAATCTGATCATAGAGGAAGGAAATGTAGAAAGGGAAGAGGAGACCATCAAGGCACTACATGAATATGATCCTGACAGGAAGCAAATATATGTGGAACAAGCAAGACAATTGATTAAGAGTACTGGTATGATTATGATGCCTGACTGGGATATCCAGTCTATTTTTATTATTGATTAGATTAGGAAGAAAGAGGACCCAATGTTTAAAATTGAATTTGAAATTGGAGATTTATTAAGAGGATCAAGATTTAATCCTAAGTCAAAGACACTTGCTACTTGGTCTTTGGCCCCTTCCACTCAAAAGACCTACCTTCTAAATATCCAAGTAGAAAAGAAACCCTGATAGAATGATCTAAAATTTATAGAACACAAATGACACATAGATTGCCTCATCTTTTACTCAAGCTTCTTTCATGAATTTATCAAAAACAAAGGATTTGTCATGAAGCTACACAGAAACATATAGCCAATTGATTACATTATCTTAAAAATATGAAGATACACTGATGAAGAAGGGCACTCTAGAGGAAGATTTAGTGGAGTTGAAATAAAAAATTACAAATGAGCCCCCTCCAATACAGATTATAGAACAAGTACAAGAAATACTAGCTGATGTGACAACAAAAATGGAGGAATACACGGAGAAAATTGAAAAGCTTGAAAAGAAACAAAATATCAAGACTATCTCTATTGTGTCAAGAATTATGAAACATTGGATTAAAGTATTGAAAGGAAAATTTATGGTAGTGCATGATTTGCACATTTCTTTGAAAGGGGCAAGCAAAACATCCTCTGAGGCTGTCGCTTTTCTTGGACCTTTGTTCAATGTTTGGTCAGGAAGAAGCCAATTAATGGATAAGCTAGATATTGCAATTATGTATACTGATGAGTTCCCTCCCAAGATCAGTGACACTAAAGACATGGTGGAGGTAATGAATGTAGCTTATGCATTTTGCACAAGGAAGGATGTGCTTATAAATGAAAAATTGCAGACATTTGGGGAAGATTGTAGTAAATTGGTTCCTTCAATTTATGGTAGTAATGGAGATTTGAAATTAGTTTATGATTGGACTAGTGAATTTGATTTGATTCTGGAGCAAGAAGAAATAATCAAGCATATAGATGAACAGGTTGATGCTGATTTCCTTAACGGTATGCTTGATTCACACCTCAAGGTTGAGGTTGAGCATGTAAAGTTTATTGTTGAGGCTAGGGCAGTTACAAATGTTAGATGGATAGATTTAGTTGCAAATATGGAAGAGGTAAAGGCATTCAGTTGGCCAACAGACAAAGAGGTGGACAGGTGGCAAGCCATGCTAAAGCAAAACAAGAAATGTCAGATTGCTACCCAAGATTCCTCATAGTAATTATAAGCTTGTTGAATCCTCATCTTATAGAAGGATTCCAAGATTAATTTGAGAGGGATGACCACTTTTTCCTTTTGATCGGTAGAGAGGGATGGCCAATTGGCCACTTTTATTGATGTTGAAAACTCTTATATAGTTATAATAGTTCAATTGTTCAAGAATTTGATAAGTGCGTAGCTAAATCGCATTTTGAATTTGCTTTCTGATATCATTATGAATATAAAATCAATATCATTTGCAGCTTGAGATCTTCACATAATTGTCTTTGTGTTGAATTTATGTTTTCACTTGAATTGAATGGTCAAGGGTTTTTCAGTTTACGTATGAATCTGGGTTGTATATGTAATGACATATTCATTCCTATTTATCTGCAAATCCATCATATTGAAGTTTATTATTAGGCTGTCTTTGAATTGTAAGTGACTCTATGCCCTCGGATAAGGCACTGGTCTGTTGTCTTGATGTTGACTTGGTGAAGTGACCTTCCAATTATAATAGTTCGTTCATTGTGGGTGAATATGTTTTCTTGTTTTCCTTTGATTATGAAATTGTGATTTGTCTATAACATCTATCATGGAGTTGGATCCTCAAAATATATTCCCTTTAATTGAGTTGCATGCATGTCTTACTAATTATGTTGTATTCCTATCTATTGTGGTATTTGATACTTTCATTCTTAACACTCTTATGATTTTATATGCTATGGATGTTTATGTAATATATATGGAGGTGTTCTATGACTATCATGTACATGTTTTCCCCGCATAAAGTTGGAATTTACTCATACCTATAATCCGCCCACCAATTACAATGAGGTGAATCCTTAATATGATTCAAGATTAACACAAATCTTGCATGCCTCGGCATAATAGGAATCATTAAATGAAAAATTACAAACACCATAACAATGCAACAAATAAAAAAAGTTAAAATTCATGATTCTGATCATTTGAAAGAGATAGAATTATACACCAGACATAAATAGATCAGAATTTAATTTCTATTGAATAAAATTACTAAATCCATTGACCATCACAAAATAAATTTATATATAACTCCTTGAAGAACCTACATAAAGCTTGACACTAAATGCTTTTCACTTTCTCTATAAATGACTATACAACTTGCTCCCTTCACCTAGAGTCTAGAATCACTACTGGAACTAGAAAAGGAACCCCAATGACTATACAACTTGCAAAACTGCTTGAGCCATGCTATTATCACCCTAATGCCTTCAGATGGAATGTGAGATGTTATGTTCTATCCAATAGAGAATTTCCAAATAGAGGAGGAAGCCTTCATACCCAGGAATAGAGAAAATGGAAAGAGGAGCTCGAGCCTTCATGCCCACGATTAGGGAAAGTGGAAAGAGGAGCTTTAGGGTAAATGTAATATGTTGGGGAGGGGTTGTAGCTTCCATGTCATCACAAAGATGACTTGTTGCTACTCCCCACCCAAACAAATTCTTCTATCGTTCCTTTGTGGGCTCCTTCTTCAAACTCCCTACCATCCTGTGGTAGAGTAGAAGTAGAGGATGTGCCATGCTTGGCCTTTCTTGGTAAGAAAAGGCTTTAACACCCCCTCTGGCAATCCTTCTCACTTTTACAACCCCTCTGACAATAAACAAACTCACAAAAGAGAAAACAAAAAAACACCCATTCGGTATCAAAGAGCACACTACAACTCCATGTACGATCCTGCTCAAACATCATATTCCTTTCTGAGGAAAAAACCACTCTTAGAAAATAAAAAAGGTTTCTTTTCTCTTCTACCAATTAAGCCACCACTCCATTGTATTTATAACCTTTTAACACTTCATTTGGTGTTTCTCATTCACATGAGAAATCGTCATTTTGGTTTTTTTAAATATGACTATAGACTCTAGAAGTCATGCCTATCAAATCAACTACATCCTGCTAAGGCTCATCTATTGTGAATGATTTTGTTATGATTTTATTTCTCCTTGACTAGACAAATTCTTCTTGAGAATCCCTAACAACAAGCAACCTGAGCTTAGATTTCTCAAAGAAATCCATGATCTCCCATCTCTAACTCAAAACCTGTCCAATCCTTTTATGCCTCTAAAACCATCGTCCTCACTTATCTAATCAACCTCGACTCAGGAGAAACCTTAAAACTAGTCCCTCAAGAATGCCTATGAAATTGCTTTAGTCACGAGGTCTCGAGTTGGTTTGATGTCATACATTGTAGCTATGATATTTAGTGAGTAACTCATTTCATACAGTTGTTGCTAGCTCTCATGTTTGTTTAATGTTATTATGTTAGCATGTTTAGGTCACTAGATAGCAACTAGACAGTTTGTGGTTAAGTTTTATGGTTATCACTAGCTCACGAAGTTAAATGTCTGAAGACCTGATCAAGTCGCGAGCTTGCGAGTGAAGTGCTAGCGGTTAAGAGATAAATAGTTTTATGTTGGAGAGTATGCGACAAGGGTGAAAGTTACCACTATCTCCAAGTCACTGTGGTGATGAGGACTTAACATTTTGCAGTTGAGAATTGGCGAGTGGCAGTTCAATTTCCCTCAGTCGCTAGATCTCAAGGTTATGAAGGCTTAGCATTTTTAGCTTGCGAGTTGGAGATAGAGTTGTAAGGACTTGTCCCTAGGTCACAAGATTTTCTAATGGGCAGTCTTTTGGGCAAAGAGTTGATGACTATGTGCCACGTGTTTTAATGACTTAATATCTTGAAATTGCCAATATTTTATTTTTATGGTTTCAAAATAGCTTGAAATCGCCAATATTTTTTTTTATGGTTTGAAACTAGCTTGAAATCGCCAATATTTTATTTTTATGGTTTCAAAATAGGTTGAAATCACCAATATTTTTTTTTAATGGTTTGAAAATAGGTTGAAATCGCCAATGCAAATATTTTTTTTGGTTTTAAAAACATTACATTTTGCCCATGCAATTTTTTTGGGGGTTTTAAAAACATTACAATTTGCCAAGATTTTTCACAAACTTTGAGCGATCATAGCTAATTCGCCAATGGAGATTATTATTTTCTCCTTAAACTGCAAAAATTCGCCAGTAAAATTAAAATTTTCCTCAGGAATTATACATCTTTTGCCACGTTTTTACACCTTGTCCAAGGGGGGGGTTTCTTAAAGTTTTCCCTGATCTACCTGTCACCTTAGGGGCTATGAAAGGGAATTTCCAACATGTAGATAGCATTCACCCATATATTATTTTTTGATGACACATTGATTTTTGGGGAGGCTTTATTGAAGGAATCTAAGATAACTAAGCAAGTCGTCAATAAATATTTTGCCATATCTAAGTAGAATGCAAATGCCTCCAAATCTAAAGTATTCTTTTCAAATTGTTCCTCTCTCCTCTTGGCCAAGCTTACTAACTTCTTGGGCTTCAAACTAGATACCTTTCCTTGTAAATACTTAGGCATCCCATTGTTTGTGGAGACAAATAATATTAGTTTTTGGGTCAACATCTCTTCCTCTATCCATAATATAATGTCCTCATGGAAAAAACCTTAGCTCTCATTGGTTAGTCATATTCTCATGATTAAGTTTGTTCTAACTACAATTTCAAATTACATCATGTCAGCGCTACTAATGCCAAAAGTTGTTTTAAATTTATTCAAACCTTAAATCAATAACTTTCTATAGAAAGGTCCTCTACTTGCATCGAATAATTGTTTTACATCCCAAAAAATTCTAGTGGGGCAGGTATCCATAATCTTCTTCTTATTAACTTGGCTCTTGGTACAAAACTCATATGGAAATGTTTTGTATAACAACTCCAAATGGGCTTCTATTACTACATCAAATTACTTAGACTCCTTGGTCCTAGCATGGATTTTCATGGTTTTAGACCTGCCTCAAGGCTCTCAACTATGGAATTTATTGGTAGCTGTAGAAAAATCCTCCCCCTCACCTCTATTGGGAAATTCATGATGGTAAAAAGGCTTTATTTAGGAGGATTCTTTTAATAGATATACCCCTCTTGAAAAATGGGATAATCAGTCAGATATTAAGAGGCTTTTAAAAACCTCTTGGGGAGTAAAGTATCTGATTACTTCATGGTTTCAAATAACAAGGACATTTTGGTAGCAAAATGAAAAGACGTTTCCTAACTAGATGCCCCTCAAAACCAAAAAACTATATTGGGCAAGATTCTTAGCTAGAGGTTTGTTTATATTAGCTTTGCATAGGATAAAATAATGTGGAATCAATCCAGTTTAGGAAAATATTACGTAAATGAAGGATATGAAGATCTTTGTTATCAAGTACACTCTCATTCTGGTAAAGGATGTTTTTTATTTTGTTGGATAGATGCACTTTTGCCAAACCTAGGAGCTTTTGCTTGACTTGTTATCAAAGAAAGAATCCTAAGTATTGAGAGAGTCCATCACCTTGGTCTCTCTTTGGTTTTCAATTATATATTATATGAAAATAAAATAGAATCTATGAACCACTTTCTTTTGAACTTTGAATTTTCTAATAAATGTTGAATGTGGATTCTTAAAAAGCTTAATTGGTCTAGCTAACTTCAATCCAACCTAGCTCTATTGTTTGAAGCTTGGCCAAAATTATAAAAGGACTCCTTTTTATTATAATTTGGGAAGTAGCTCTAACTATAATCATCTAGAATATTTGGTGGGAAATAAATTGGAGGATATTTAAGAATGAGAACAACTCATATAAGCATGTTATAAATAATATTGAAAACTCCATTTTAGAAGTAGTAAAGGTCACTTTAACGAAAATATAAAGTTGTGATGGGTAATATATTTCTTTCATATACTTGTGTGATTATATCGAATAATTAATCCTATTTATTATAATATTATCTTTCATATTACCTTAAAATAAGCATTCATTACATTGTAAAAATCATGTTAGAGGGCTTGTCTAAGAAGTGGCACTCCTAATGGGCACTCAGACAAACCACTTTGCTAAGGAAAATGTGGCCTACATTGGGCCTCAAATGGCTATACATGGAGGGTATAAGAAGGTCTATTTATAAAGTAGTAAATTCTTATACTATTAAAAATTAAAGGTTAGACTCATGCTTTAACTCCTAGGATGACTCAGTCCTTTATCAATGGCAAAGAATCACCCTTCCTTTCAGTGGTAGTCTCCTTAATAATATGATTGTAAAGAGATACAGAAAAAATGTTAAATGAGAACCTCCATATCACCATCACTGGAAAATCAATTTTGATGGGTAGCTAAGGGGAACCCATACTATTCTAGGATTGGCTTTGTTATACAATATTTTAAAGGATGTGTTTTGGAGGCTAGAGTGGGGAGAATTCCAAATGTTTCAAACAATGTTGTGGAGGCCTCTACTCTAGTTCATGGTTTATGCTTATCACTCGTGTTGGGCATCTCTAAATTGATTATAGAAGGGGCTTAAATTAATATTATACGTAGAGTGTTAAAATGTAAAACCCAATTTTTTAAATTTCATTATGTCCTTCAAGAAGCTTGGTTTATTCTTTAAAGTTTGACAAGTTTCCCATTAAACACTCACTAAACACTACTTCAATGAAGTGAATGGCCTAGAAGATACCTTAGAAAACAAAGGATTCCTATTTGAGAAAGGGGAGGACACTTCAATCAAGGTCGGGTCCAAGAAGATGGGGTACTAGCCCCTATTGCTCTAGTAGATAGCACTTGTTTATAGTCTGACATGTGTTGATCTTCTAAATTGGATATTTGTAAGTACACACTAATGTACAAAGCTTCATTAGTGGGTGTTAGACCATTTATGCTTGGTCATCCTTTCCTTCTTTATTCCTTTCCTATGATGACAATGATGCACAACAAATGTCTTATTATCTTTAGTTGTCATGCTTGAGAGGATACCTGTAATATCCCCTAATTATAACCAAATAGTAAATTCCCAAATTCTACCTTGGATGATAATTATTAATTAAAACAAGGTGTGGTTTACAAGTACCTTTTACTGTGATTGAGACCCTATAACAAGTTAGAGATCATTTTATAACCATAATTTATAAAATTAGATATCCTTAATTAGAAAGTAAACTATAAATATTAATATAGAGATCTAGTCACAAGATTGCTTGTATATTTTGGGAAGGTTCAAATAATAGGGAAGCTAATCCAGGATGGCTAAGTGGGGTTCCCTAGAAAATCTCTACCCTACACCCAGGGGAAAACCTTATTCCCCTTGGCCTCATATGGCTCGTGCAATCCATATCAGGTGGAATGCCTAGTGAGGTATCCTATCATCATTTTCCTCAATCTTGAAAACTCCTAATGCATTCATAGACTATGATAAAGAATATGAAGGTTTTTGTAATAAGGTTCCCTAGAATCTCAACCTCTCGAAGAGCAAAGGCAATACCCTTGTACCCATTTGGCCTCATGGGACTCCCTGATCATATATCATGAGGTGACATACCTAGAGGGTGACCCCAACATTTTTTTACTCTACTTACAATTTCTTCTCCCATTATCAAGGCCATGAACACCCAGAATAAACCAACTATATCATATTGTTAATCAATAATGAGTATGGACAGTCATAAATAGAAATGCATCATTAATAAACTTAATGCCAAGTCTTCTCTTATTTATTTAATGTAGATTAGACTTGAATTTCTGATATGATCCCTAATTCTCTTCTAGGTGTGCCCTAGATCTTCCTTAATTATACAAAATATTTCTTCTTTTCATTAGTTGATCCATCATGGATTTATTTTCTGAAAATAAACTTAGTTTTTTTAATTTACTATGTGATCTTATTATGCTCGTAGTTGGGTAGATATCCCATGGATTCCTCTTATAATTAAGTTCCATCTCTCTTTTATATCTTTATTCTTGAAGGAGACACCCCTTCAACATTTCTTCCCTTTGAAAGAGTTACACCTTTTCTTTACTAATTGTTGTTAATAATTTAATTTAAATCAATATAAATGCCTTTATTATCATGATACCTTTATACTAATTTTATTTGTGATATAATTTTATGGGGTTACAATCCAAATTAGGTTTGTCATAATATATTTTCTTTTGAGAAGAATATATGGTAGCCAAGCCTATTAAGATATAATAAAGTCAAACAGGATAATTTCTTACATTATAAATTGTATTCTTTAGTATGAGAATTTCCTTATGAAAGTGTATGGTTGACAACTCAAGGAAATTATGCACCAATTAATACCAATCTTTCATTTTGACTATATGTATTAAATAATTATTTATAAGTTTATTATTATAATTTTTATTTATTTATTTTTCATTATTTAATTATTATTAAATCTCATGGGAAAGGGACATTACAGTCTGCCTCTCTCAAAAATTTATTGTCCTCAAGCAATAGTGTCTACTGAGATTCTCATAATTGGTTGTATTAACCTAATATTATCTTGAGTTTCATGTTTTTCAATGTATCATGGTGATAAGGAGTAGGCCATGCTTTTATTAATTCTTGGATGATGTTGAATCTTTTTTTTAATTAGTGCGCCGATATTTATGAGAAAATTTGTCATATCTTTATGAAGATCAATACTTCCAAAGTTATAATTTCATTAGTCTCAAAATATTCCTATAATGGTTTGATAGTCTTTGGTAATAGAATCGTAACCATTCCATATATATATATATATATATATATGGAAAGAGTCATTAATATGCATGTCCCTAATGAAATTTGGGTCTACTATATATTTTAAGTGTCCTTATACTCTTTCAACTTGCAATTTGGAGTTATATGACAATCCTAATACTTAGCCATTCCTAGATGATCATCTTTTAGATCTTAGTGTGATTCTTCATTATTTAGAGAAGATGCCCTATGACTACAATATTGTTAGGGAATTTGATACTTTAGAGTATTTTGGGACTTTATATGAGGTTAAGATTACCTCTGAGGTTATTTATTCTTCTTTAGAGATAGTCGATCCACCATCAATGACTTCTTATCTAGAGTCATTAATTAAGACCTCTATCATTCCTATTCAATGAGATTATCATTGTCTTTCAAACTTGATTAGAGGACACATTTTTAAGTATTTCAAATTTGTGGTTGGAGGATGGATTCCTATCTAGTACCTTGGACTTGATTTGGACCAGTCTGTTGCTATAGATTTAGAGGATACATTTGATGGAATATATCTCCCCTTTAAGAACAACCATTACATTTCATTGTCACATTATCTTCATATTTGGATCTTGTTCTATATCAGTTTCTGCATAGTTTTAGTTTCAAGATGTTTTCTTTTTTGTTTGGGTATGCACCTAATTTTTTTGTGTTATCATCATCTTTTAATAATAAGTGTTGGCATTGAAGTTCTCATTTATGTCAACATGTGTGTGTAGGGCTGAGAAGTTGCAAAAAATGATGAGTGTCCCTGAATGAAGATCACACTGGTTAGAGGTGCACATCATAAGTGTCATAGAATTTTTTGTTTAATGGATTCACACCTACTGGATGGTGGTGCACAGATCTCCACACCCACTTGATGTTGGTGTAGAGGTATGAAGAGACATGGATAAAAATGAAAGATGATGTGTTCCCTAAATGAAGGTCAGAATGAAAGAGATGATGTTATTTTAGTTTGGTTGAAGTGGTGTTGCTAAGATGTTGATGAAGAGGGGATTAGTTCAAGTTGGCAGAGTTGTGCGGGATGCACAAGTGATCATATTGGGATAAACTATACTGATCAAGTGTTATACCAGTGAAGTGATCATATCAAGATAGCTATGTCAACTAGGGTCGAGGATGTTCATTAGAATAGAAGACAAAGGTGGAGTAGCAATTTTGTGTAACACCGATAGAGTAAACTATCCCGATATCAATATATCGGAATAGCTATGGCGACCAAAAGTCCGAGGATACCTATCAGAGCAGCTATTGAAGGCAGAATGACTAAATCCCACTATGCCAATAGAAAAAGCTATTCCAACATCATCTTATTAGGATACTCTATGTTGATGTAGCCACCATAGGATCGCATACAAGATCAGGATAGCTATTATGATAGAGGCAAATTAAAAGAAGACCCCTTGGTTCGATAATCAATATAACATATGTCGATGTATTGAAGGATCGCGAATATGCAGTTCAGGATACATTATGCCAATGAAATATGTCACCATGGAATATGCATTTCAAAATACCTATGCTAATAAAGGGAGGTTTACTATGTGCCATTGGTTTAAATTGTTCAGTCGATCTAGCATGATTTTCCTATGTCGATAGTTATAACTATTTGGATGAGTGGTCACTTAGTCTAAATTCTTTTAGTTAAGAGTAACTTATGTCGACAATGTGTCTCATCTTGGAGACTGTACTCAGAATAGCTTATGGCAATAAGGGAAATCAAAGGTGAGTTTCTCATCAAAATAAATCATGCCTACGAAAGGAACCAAAGGCATCACATGGTCATCAAGATAGCTAGTGAAGGCAGAGTAGATGCGAGATGTCAACGCAATAGTTAAAACTATACTGATAGAGCTCTAAGAAATCAACATTGAGTTATCTATGGCGACGAATAGGAGGAAAGAAAAATCCAAAAGACATAATAGATCGACATAAGGGCTATATAGTCAACTTGATTTGTTTATAGATCATGCCACCATGTAGCCCAATAATCCACATAAGCTTTGACCAAGTCTGACGTGATGACATGGTCTATACATAGAAAATTAGAGGACACCTATCAAAAAGATGAATGATTATTATGTCCACATATTTGAAGATTGTCATCGACTTTGCAGCCATGTCTGTAAGCGTATAGACTTAGAGTTCCACAAGGATTCTGATTAGGATTGACAAAGAAACTAGGATGATGATAATCAAGCCATGTGGCTTCTAGAGATCAAAGATCAAATCAGATATGTAGAATTTGGTGATGGTGGATTTCAGTATGGTAGTTGTCCATCTTTAGGGTAGGTCAACAGATGATAGAGGTGCATTAGTGGCGATCAAGTTGCAAGCTGGTTGTTGGGCTCGAGGTGATTAAACAAAAGCTAAACCCAATTTGTGGGATAGCTTGAGTTTTCTAAAAATGGAAAACTAGGTACAATGAACAGTGTGTGAATAGACCTGAGATGTGTTTAGTGTAGGTAATCCAATATGATATAGTAGAGATCATAAACAACTCAATACAGAGTCATTCAATGTAGGTATTCAATCCAAGAAGGTAGATCAAATCTAATTCATGCTAGATCACCGAGGACAAGAATGAATTAATTTTAAAATTCCATTTGGAGGAAAATATTGCAAATACAAAGCTAATCGAATGGAGAGGCATTTGATGATATTTGACAAAGATAGTTGAGGAAGCTGAGATGGGAGAGTTGTGTGGAAAAATTGCAGAGAAGGTAGAGTAGAACATAGGAATGATGTGGTGCATAGAACCGCCACAATGAAAATTATGATCAAGTCCTCTAGGTTGACTCTTTTAGATCAACGGTCTTGAATAAAGGTCAATGAAATAAATAGGTTGGTAGGAGTCATGTGTGTATAGGAGCTTGAATTGTTGATTGGAAAAATGCAAACAACTCAATGAATAATCTGCATGCTACATAAGAAATTGTATAGATCATGTGGGATGAAAACAAGGCAAATAGATCTTATGTAATGTGTGATGAGTTAAGATTAGAACAACCATGTGCAGGTGTCGATGATTGAATGCAACAGTAAAGAGAAGAGCAAGGAAATGAATGTGATTTGACTAGGGTAGTTGGCTCATGGTGAGAGAACAAAGTGAACATGCAGTTGAGCCTGTAGTATGTTTTGATGATAGTAGCAAGTAGAGATAGAGGAAAGGGGAGAATAGATAGTTGTGAGAGTGTGGTCATAGAGAGTAAAAATGCAGAGAGTAGAACAAAGTAGAAAAAGAGAAAGGGGCTGAAGTGTGTGTAGACAAGTGAGTGAGAGATAGAGTGCAGCATAGACAAGCTACCAGAGTGTAGAGAGCCAGGGCAAATAATCGAGTGTGTTATATACACTGCAAGAGAACAAGAAAGTGTATAGAGAAAGGCTGAACAAAGAGTTGAGAGTAGAGAAGAACAGAAAGCAGAGAGCAAGGAACAAGAGCAAAGAGGAAAATAGTAAGGTCTCACAAAATCTCATTTGCAACAAGGCATATCATTTGTATTTGAAAAATATATTCATTGTAATCTCTGAGTGGGTGCTCAGAGCATGGGTAGGTGCTCTTTTGAGTAGAAGCTTATAAACTATAGGGGTTGGTGCTCCTTTGTGTTGGCGCCAATAAACTTCAAGGGTTGGTGTTCCTTTCAATTGGTGCCCAGAAAAGTTGGAACTAGTGATTTCATAGTGAGACTGGATTGGAGCAATAGACTCCAACACCTATTCTCACCGATGTTTTTATCACATTGGGTTTTCCTCATACATCTAATGTTATGTGATTTGTTCTTTTGTGTGTGTGTGTGTGTTTATGTTTGCATTACATCCTTAAACTCTGCACATTGAACTTAAAGTTTTAAAGTACACTGATTCACCACCCTCTCACTGTCGATTTATGTTCTTCAATAAGGAGTGAGTAGTTTTTAGAGGTATCATTTTTATTCCCCATGCCTCCATATTTTCTAGCATATCCTGCATGAAAAGTATACTTACATTTATACATGTGGTTTTATTTCTTCCTAAGGAGAGACAAGTAGCTTGCATGCATTGGATCTTGTGTTCTCTTAAAAAACTTACCATTCTTGCAAGTGATTATTAATTATGGGAGGGTTACATAGTCTCCCATGTTACCTCCTATAGTGGGTCTATTGTATGTATTCTCATTATGGATTTAGTTATTGGGGAGTATTAGTGTTGAGACCTCCATTCATCACTCATCATATCACTTATCTTCTTTTGCATTATCAATTTTTTGGAAAGTATTTTTGTACCATGAGGTTTTCTCTTTATTTTTTTATTTGTAAGAGATTAATTACATAATTAGTTGTACATGGGTACCTAACATGGCCTAGTTGTTGGGACCCATCATCATATCATATTTCATTCTTCATAATAATTATCCTCCCTAAATTGCACTTAATATGGGGTGTTGGATAATTTTTTTTACTCATGCTTAATTTCAACTTAAGAATTTATCATTTTAGGTTCATTTAATTGTTGTAGCTAAGTTTTTGAGTAGTATTTGATGTTTACCTATATTCTACCTACCATATTACCCTATTGAGACACATGACCTCATATTGTGTTCTCTCATCCCTTGCCTTTTGTATATTTAAGTAAGGCTATTGTACATCTATAAACAATCTTAACATCTCAATAAATTTTTATTCTTCTTGTGAAATATTATTTCCTCTCATGAAAGTTTTTCATAGGTCATGATCCCACTTGGGAGATTGCAAACTCTAACAACTCCAAGTTGTACACACACTGTGTGGCTCTTCTACAAATGTCTCAATGAGATTTTTGATTCCTCTATTCTCTCCTTTTGTATCCTTGTATATCTCCCCTTCCTCTTCTCATAATTAGTTTTTCATGATTTAATATAAATAAAAAAGTTTTGTTACAACTGCCACACCACATTTCCTAATAATTTAACCTTATAATTATCCTTTGAAAGGGTTTTATTTATTTAAAAATAAATCTCCTTTATTTATATTCTTTTTTTTTGTACTTTTTACTTATCTTTTATATGATCATGGAGAAAATATCTCATAACATGTGCACATACACAACATGCAAAATACTTGACAATACTCTCAAGATTGTCTGAACATGATATCTCATGGAACTAACTAATTATAAGATATGGACAAATATCTTGATATATTAAATCTATCATGCATGTAAACCGATATAGCATAAAGAAGGTGCATAATCTATTCAATAGGATTTGGAAGAAAGGAAAGCCAACCATTCTTTAAATTGTGGAAAATAAAATCATAAATTAGTTGAATGTTAAAAAATTATAATCAACTCAAAATAAGGGGCAAATATAGATAAAATACCTTTGTAGGTCCATTGATATTTTCTTTCCTCTTTGATTATCTTGTGAGAAATAGATCACATATAGAGTTGATCCATCTTCCAAACACATGTTTTTGCAACATTCATGAGAATTGATTAATAAAGATATTCTTTCCAAAATAAAGATTTTATCCTTTATAATTTAGCCAAAGTAGATGCCTTTGTTACACATTCCAGCCTCTATTTGAATTATAAAATCATTATTGATAAAAAGAGAGTTGTTATGATACATGAATTCAAGAATGAAACCCAAGGAGGAAAATTTATGTACTCCTAGATCATACCATTGAAGTAGCACAATAAAATTGATAATCATAAGCATTATAAATATTCAAAAGAGTTAAAAAATTAATCATTTTAAATGTAGATCTACATGAAGTTGCATCATGTGTGAGACAAGTATCCATTTTGACAATTATTGACCAAGTGGCTAGATCACTTCACTTCAAACATGTTCTTATCTTTGACTCACACCAACACTCAAATGCACACAATCATGTTAGACACAATGTGCCACTAAGAGGGGGGTGGATCAGTGGTACTCAATTTCTTTTCCCTTAAACTCCTAAGTATATGTATCGATTAACATACTAAAGCTGAGATAACCTACCGATATGCTAAGGAGAGATTATACAATGCAATCACACACAAGGGGACATCACATAACACCAACATATACTAGGATAACCCAAGATGGGAAAAAACTCAATGAGAAATGCTACGGGAGTCTACTACTCCAATCTAGCCTCACAATGAATCTCTAATTACAATTTTTAGGGCACCAACCAAAGGAGCACCAACCCCTGATTTTAGGGCACCAAACCAAGGAGTACCAACCCCTAATTTAGGGAAACAACCCAAGGAGCTACAACCCCTGCATCGAGCTCCAACTCAATGATTACAAAATCATATTTTGATACCAAAGTTATCTTCTTGTTATAAAAGAACTTTGTAACTCTCAATTATGTCTCTCCACTAGTCCTTCTCTCCATCGATCTCTGTCGGTTCTCTATTCACCTTTTCTCTTCTACTACCTTGCCAGTTCAGCCTTTTCTCCTTCTCTACTCATTCAGCTCTCTGTCAGTTCTACACTCTACTAGTTATCTCTTCTTTCTACCACACTACTGCTCTCCACCAGTACTACACTTTTGTTTCTATGCTTGCCTTCTCTACAGCCTTCTGCAACTCTTCTCTGCCAGTATGGTCATGACTAGTTTACTTCTCTATCAGACTCAATTGCTGACTACCGGTTTCCTCACTTTTGCTGGTTGATCTCTTCAACCTTGATCTCTCTCACACTTGATCTCTTCTTCTTCTTCTTGGTGAACACTTGACTTATTTCACTTCTTCAGCAGCAACACTGTCTCATTCAGTGGCAATACCCTCTCATCTAGCAACATCCTTCATCAATTTTGGCTTGCATATTTATAGACTGGTTTTCCCACCAACAACCAATTTAAATATCAGACAGTTAGTGTTTCCTCATCGACCTTGAGGCAAACCAAATTGAATTAGATCTCATTATATTTGATCACCTATATTTGATGAACTATAATGCATCAATCGATCCTGCCATTGTCGTGACTTCAAGAACACACCTTCTATTTTTAGCAAATTTCATTTAACCTATCAGCTAATTTCTTGGTCGATCACCAAGAATAATTTTGTGGTTCACTTCACATCCCTTGATATATTCAAATAGTCTGTGTTGGATCTTTGTTGTCTATTTGACCTCGAGCCGTAAACCTCTACTGCATATCCCATGAATCATGTAGTCAACATAAATGTCAACCTGTTGCTAGCTACCTTACAACTTGATACTTCACCAACTCAAAATGCCGCCCTATGCATGCATGCCACTTCACCTCCACATGGCCCCTATGTCAGCATCCACCTTTTCTAGGTCATTATTGTCGGTCACTGACCAACACACAATACTAGATTCACCTACCGGTTCACAAGCCCTATCGGTTATGCCCTAACTAGTCTGTAATCAACCTTACACTATGTTTCTCTTCTCGTGAAACACTCAACTGGTCAACACTCTTGCTAACCTACCTTATGCACATCCTCATCAAATGGGAGTCTTACGCATCTGCACTTAGTTAGCATTACTGGTGGACATAGTTACTGGTACATACCTTGATGACACCATGTCATCAACCTTCATAAGAATCCATCTGAGGCATCTTCATGCTAGTTCGATAGTCTATCTGCAGTTGCTCAGCTTATTCTTCTTCATCATCAACCCGAACATCATCTCATGTGGTTTGTCAAGGAGACAAACCCATCACACTTCAATTGTCAGTTGATTTCATATCAATAATTTCATGCACTTGAGGCATATTTGTAATTCACTGGTAGATCTGGTTTGAGCCTTCAAACACCTACCTTTAACTCTTTTGTTTTATCTCATAGAACTATGATGCAAACTTTGCATAATGAGAGATAAGCTCCACTTACTAGTAGGAGTGGTTCCTTATCATCTACACTCTATACTGTAGTCATGTGGCTTCCCTATTTGTCCAACACACCTCCAAATAGGCACATGTGATCCGATTGGGGCACATACACTGTCAATCATCTCTTCAAATGGTGACTACATCTTTATCAGGTGGGAGTCCTATTGTTTTGCATCCACACAACATACCAATGACTTTTACATCCTTCTCCTCCAGTGTTGATGTGATAGAAATCATTCAACCTCTTCATCACAAACAACATCCAACCACCTTTCTCACCCTGCTTGTACACTGGTCATACGCTTGCCGGTTTGCAACCACACACTATCAACACATCACTTACCATTTGACCCCCACTCCCTACCAGTGATAGACCATACCAGTAACATGTCCATAAATTCAACACAAGTCAAGCACTTACTTGTGTATCAGTGACTCCAATGGTATGAAATTCTCTTCCCTACCTTGTCAGTATTCAGCAACACGAGGTGATATCAAAGACATCTCATCCTTTATGTATCTAGGACAGTGTTGCACATACATCTCTTATACTGGTAGCCATCCTATACTAGTTGACATCAATGACAACACAATACCAACAATCTCCCCCTTTGGCATTGATGTCAACACATGTAGTATCTGACATACTCCATAATCTCTCTCCCCCTTTTTGTGATCCGACTCTCACACATGTAGTATGTGGTATAATACAAAATATTTCTCCCCCTTTGACAACAATGGCAAAGGGCATTGTCAGGGTTTCACTCCTCCTATATTCTACTGGGTATTGACATAAATATATCTCCCCTTCTTCTTTATCAGATGCATCTCCTCCTTCAACCATCATTTGTTACATCTTCCCAAGTGAACACTTGAGATGGAGGACTCAACCATCAACTGACACCAATTGAGCATACTAAACTAATACCAATTGTTGAAGCACTCAATTGCAGAAGGATGTGTCAGTGAATATTACTTACTTGTCGATAAGACTACATCAACTATTGTTTGATCCCAAATTTCCTTAGAATCAAGTGTGATTCTACTATGAATACAACCAACCAAATGAAAAGTAGATACCCTTAAGAATGATATTCTCCTGGGTATTCCTATAGCGATTTCTATCATCTACAGTTTAGGAAGTTAGTATCCTCACAAGTTCAAGCATGTCGGCTTTGCTTCATAATAACTTGAACTCCCCCTGAGTCATACATCTCAGGTCCTTATTGCCTATTAGGTCCAATAATGGGGTCATCTTGCCATTTAAACCAATTGAGTTGTCCATATGTGATCATCTGATGATCTTTCAACATCATTATATCCACAATAGCTTATGACATGATCTTGGATGTACACAATATCATTATCATGTCATAAGTCAAACCGGTTAGCCCATAAATATGCATGTCAACATGATCAACAACCAAGGCATCATATGTTGTTTAGATCTTTTCCAATACCACCTGAGACATAACTTCCTTATTTTATGCTACCAGGGCTAATGCAATGATTTCGAACCCCATTTTCTTACATGACCTACAAGTACCTATTAGCATTCCTACCAGTAACATCATGTATATACCAATTTCTTGTACCGGTCCATCATTACTATCAAAGAACCTTCATGTAACTCCTGAAATTTTGTGTCACTTTGCATTTGTACCAATTTTTAATTTGTCATCCATTGACACATGCAGTAGTGATCCATCTTTCATCTGCAGGTGTGTAGCCAAGGCAAACACTACACACACTTATCTTCTCATTTCCTTTTTTCATACTGACAACGTCTTGTTATTCCATGTGTTCTCTTTCACTGAGGGGGTGAATGATAAAGTCAATGTACTACTCCCCCTAAGATACTACATCTCCTTTAAGCCTTAGGAGATATCACATGTGAATTGAATGCACTGTGGTGGTCCATGGATGCATCCTCTTTCTTCTTCCTCCATTCCTGCTTGATTTCATTCTTATTCCCAAATTTAGTTTTGGGAGAAGGTCTTACGTTCTTCTATAGATAGTTCCTTACATTTCTAGATTTTGTATCACAACCATAAGTAGTTATATAGTAGCACACATCATCCATCCCAACTTCATGATTGGGGAACCTTTTGACATACCATTTAGACCATCTTCTTTTGGTCATTTTGTTGCAAACGGCAACTAAAAATGATGGACCCCTTAATCTTGTAGGGATATTTCTCCTTTGGTTCCTTGTAGGTCTTTGATTTTCATATGCTCTATATTAATTTCTATGTTTATCATGCCTGCTATATTGGCTTCCATATGACTGCAAGTTCTTCTTTCTGCATTCAAACTCTCTATGGCCATATCTATCGTAGTTGTAACACACACTATTTGCATAACCAAGAGAGGGGATATGCATGTATCTATTCCTTGATACATTTTTCCCATATGCATGATTTCTATGAGATCCTAGATAGTTACTTCTAGATCCCTTTCTACATTTTTCTTCCCTATGGCCATAACCATTAAATGCAAAGCAATATCTGGAGAAGGAAGATTTATAACTTACAAACTTATTCTTCCATGCATGGGGAGATCTTACTGGTTTAGTATCTCCATTTCTACTTCTCCATGGATGGATCCTATATTGACCATGCTCTGCAACTCTTCCATATGATTTCTTCTTTGCCCACACATGGTTTGTCATGTGGGTGGTAGCATTTCCTTTTCCTCTACTGGTAGAATGTCTTCTTTGTTGTCTGCTCATATTCTTGCTTCCAGTGAAGTTGTCTTCTCATATTTTCCCTTTTCCCTTGGGATCTGCATTGTTCCTCCTTCTCACAACACCGATCTTCATCCTTGTCTACATGTCTTTATTGGTTGTAGTTAGATTAACCTTCTTTCGAGGAGAATATCTAACTTTGAAGGTCTATCCCTTGTTCTCTCCATTTGAGGAGACAAACAAAATGTCATTGTGAGGGACATTCTTGCAGGTGGAGCATTCACCAACACCACTTCCTAATCCTTTGGTGTCATTGGCATGCTTTTTCTGTTTCAACATTTTTTCCAAGGCATCACTGTTGCCATCATACTAGATTCTTACCTTGAGTTCATCCTGAAATTTGTCAAGGTCATTTCAAATAATCTCCATTTATCCCAACAACTATTGGTATTCTTTATCTTTTACCTCTAGCTTAGAAGCTAGATCTTTACACTAACAATCCTTGTTGTATTCTTGAGTCTTCAACTCTGAGATACATTTCTCAGATTCTTCAAGGCATTTGATCAACCAGTTCTGCTCCACTATAATAGCATTCTTGAATAAATTATATTCATTCCTTACTCTACTAAGTTCTTCAAGTGCATTTACAAGTTCTCCTTCAAGATCAGCCTCTACTTCTTCCTCTTCTTCTACTTCACTATCACTACCAAACACATCTTACCAATAGGAGTGATCTGCATGATCATTCTTAGATGTGTGCCTCTCATCTTCTGATTCTTGTGCCATGAAGATGTGGGTTCCTTCTTCATCATTGGTGTGTCTGCTAGAAGATATTCCTTCATCATTTGCAGATACATGAGATGCATTTCTCATTTCATCTTCACAATGTTGTTCTACAGTAGTGGCTCATTTCCATAGAGCTTCTTCAATCCATCCCATAATGTTTTTGTTGATTTGCATCTATCCACCTATGAGGAGATATCATCTGATAACCCATAAAGTATAGCCTTCATTGTTGCATCATTACACTAATTTCTTCTTTTTGAATCTAAGTTGGTGGGAGGACTGACTTTACTAGGGTAGCCATTTACAACATACATCCACACATCAAACCCTAGTGAGGACAAGTAGACTTTCATTCTACAACTCCAAATGGAATAGTTTGAACCATAAAAAATAGGAGTTAGGATTCACACTAAATAGACCATTCTTTCCTTAAGACAAAATCTACCCAAGCTGGAGAAACCTTGTCAAATTGGGAACCTAGGCTCTCATACCAATTGTTAGACACAATGTGCCATTGAGAGTGGGGTGAATCAGCTGTACTCAATTTATTTTCCCTTAAAATCCTTAGTATATGTACCAATTAATATACTAAAGCCAAGATAACCTACTAGTATGGTAAGGAGAGATTAGACAATGCAATAACATACAAGGGGACATCACATAACACTAGCATATACAAGGAAATCCCAAGATGGGAAAATCCTCGATGAGAAATGTTGTTGGAGTCTACTACTACAATCTAGCCCCACAATGAATCTTTGATTACAATGTTTAGGGTACCAACCCAAGGAGGACCAACCCCTGATTTAGGGCACCAACCCAAGGAGCACGAACCCAAGGAGCTACAACTACTGCACCAAGCTCCAACTCAGTGATTACAAAATCATATTTTGATACCAAATTTATCTTCTTGTTACAAAAGAACTTTCTAATTCTCAAGTACGTCTCTCCACCAGTTCTCCTCTCCACAGATCTCTATCTATTCTCTATTCACCTTTTCTATGTTGTTACCTTGCCGGTTTAGCATTTTCTCCTTCTCTACCAATTCTCTCTTCTTTCTACTAGACCATTTCTCTCCACTGATACTACACTCTTTCATTTCTATGCTTGCCTTCTCTGCAGTCTTCTACCACTCTTCTTTGTCGGTATGGTCACCACCAATTTACTTCTTTGTCAAACTCAATGGCTGACTACTGGTTGATTCACTATTGTCGGTTGAACTCTTCAACCCTGATCTCTCTCACACTCAATCTCTTTTTTTTTCTTGGTGAGCACTTGACTAATTTCACTTCTTTAGCAACAACATGCTCTCATTTAGCAGCAATACACTATCATCTAGTAGGACCCTTCTTCGATTTTGGCTTGCATATTTATAGATTGGTTTTCCCGTCAAGAACCAATTCAAACTTCAGGTAGTTAGGGTTTCATCATCAACCTCAAGGAAAACCAAATCCAATCAGATCTCATCAGATCTGATCACCTGGATTTGATGAACTATAATGTGTCAATCAACCCCACTATTATCATGACTTCAAGAACACGCCTTCTATTTTTAGCAACCTACATTTAACTTGTTAGCTGATTTTTTGGTTGATCACCAAGAATGGTTTTGCAATTCCCTTCATTTGTATTGATCTTCTCAAAAAGTTTGTGCTAGATCTATATTGTTTGTTTGACCTTGATCCACAAACCTCTGCTACACATCTCATGAATCATGCAGTCAACATAAATGTCGACTTGTTGCTAGCTACCTCATCTCTTGATACTTCACCAACACAACATACCGCCTTGTGCATGCATGCCACTTCACCTCCACGTGGCCCCTATGTCGACATCCACCTTTCCTAGGTCATCCATGTTTGTCACCCACGAACACATAATATTGGATTCACCTACTGGTTCACAAGCCCTGCCACTTATATTGTAATCGGTCTGTAATCAACTTTGCACTGTGTTTTTCTTCTAGTGAAACACTCAACTGATTAGCACTCTTGCTAGCCTACCTTATGCAAATTCTCATTAGATGGGATTCTTCTGCATCTGCACTTAGTTAGCATTACCAGTTGACATACTTACAGATAAACACCTTAATGACATGATGTCATCAACCTTCAACAAAATCCATCTGAGGCATCTTCATGCCGGTTGCACAATCTATCTACAACTGCTCAGCTTTTCCTTCTTCATCACTAGCCGAGACATCATCTCAGTCAATTTGTCAAGGAGACAAACTCATCACACTTGAATTGTTGGTCCAGTGCATATCCCTAATTTCATGTACTTGATGCATCTTTGTAATTCACCAATAGATCTGATGTGAGCATTCAAACACTTGCCTTTAAATATTTTGTCTTATCTCACAAAAAAATGATGCACACTTTGCATAATGGGAGATAAGCTCCACTTATTGGTGGGAGTGGATCCTTGGCATCTGCACCCTGTACTACACTCATGTGGCTTCCTTGTTTGTGCACCACACC
Source organism: Cryptomeria japonica (assembly GCF_030272615.1). NCBI lineage: Eukaryota > Viridiplantae > Streptophyta > Pinopsida > Cupressales > Cupressaceae > Cryptomeria > Cryptomeria japonica. The sequence continues at coordinate 69,650,707 of NC_081408.1, read as the reverse complement.
TCCAAACATGCACATGTGATCCAGTTGGGGCACATACACTGTCAGTCATCTCTTCAAATGGTGATTGCATCTTTATCCAATGGGATTCCTATTGTTCTACATCCACATAGCATGCTGGTGACCTATACATCATTCTCCTCCAATTTTGATGTGATTTAGGTAACATTATGCCTCTTCATCTCAAACAACATCCAAGCACCTTGCTCAACCCACTTGTACACTGGTCATAAGCTTGCCAGTTTGAAACCATACACTATCAACACATCACTTACCAGTTGACACCCTCTCCTTACTGGTGATAGACCATACCAGTAACCTATCTTTAACTTCAACACAAGTCAAGCACTTACTTGTGTATCGATGACTCCAATCGTATGACATTCTCTCCCTTACCTTACCAGTGTTCTGCAAAATGAGGTGATATGAAACACATCTCATCGTCTATGCATCCAAGACATTGCTACACATACATCTATTATACCAGTAGCCATCCTATACTGGTTGACATCAATGATAGCACAATTCCAACAAATCAAATGTCAATAGATTATCTCTCAAATCCATAGCCGAAGCATAAACACTCATAATCATATCATAATTAATTTATTGTTTTATTTTCCTAACTAATTATATCATATTTATGTATAATTGAATAATCAAGAGATAATTAAAATAATAATTTAACCCAATTTACTACATTACTAAACCAAATCAAACCCTTACCATACACCTAATTAAATAATAAATCAAATTAAACCTTAACAAGTAAGCAGGGTCCTCATAATCACTCTCCTATTCCTCTGGCTCTTTGACTATGCATTCAATAATGTGAGGGGTTCGTGGGTTCCTAGATTTACTCATTCTACTAGAGTTAACTTGAGTAGGGGTCTTTTTGGGTTTAGGAGTGAAAATGACATCTTTTATTTTTTAGGTATTTGATGGCTCAACACACAGAATGAGGCTAGATGCATTACAAGTTGGCTCATAAGTGGGAGTTAAAATTAGGTGAAAATTTTATAGACAAATGGGATAAGCCCCTGAAGTAGGGGAAGAGCACTTTTTATTTTGGCCACAACCACACACTGAGGTATAGACAAAAAAAATCCAATAAAGGAAATTCATCTTAACATCATAACTCAAATGATTGAGTATGGAGAAAAGCTGAGAATAGAACTATTTAAATCTCTCATCCAAAGTGATGAATTTCATGAGTAGTAGTGAAACCTCTTTCCAAATGTTAGGTAAGTCATTTTTGTTAAAGCCATTTTCTAGGAAAGAAACTTTCTCTCCCAACTTCAAGATTTATTTGAAATACTCCTTGTAATTACCCTTGGGTTTCCTTGGAAAGGTCATACCCTCCACTACAAGGCTTGTAGTAGCCATAATGGTTTCTATAGACAACATGAATTTAACCCTACCTACTTGGAAATTCCCTTCATCCCAAGATTGGGCAAACTAATTAAATAGAGTAGGGTTAAAACCCTTCACTCCTTCAACATTAGTCACCATATTTCCCTCCACCACGTTTTTATGAAGAAAATCATTTTATCTTAAATTTTTGCATTTGTTTAGCTCCATTTTTATAGGTTTGCACCCATGGTTTCCATAGTAGAGTTGAGAACAAAGACTAGAAAGGTGTTGCTAAGACCAGCTATAGGAAAGACACAAAAAAGGTGGTTTTCCATGAAGTGTAGATTTCACTAGATTTAACAAGGTAATTCCATATCAATAAATTATTAAAGTACAATATGACAAAGATAAAAAAGTAAAATGTGATTTTAAAATCTTTAGATCTCATTGGGAATAATATCTTCATAGATCGTGTCAAGAATATCTTTAGCTAGTTCATGTTGAGCCATCCAAATTTTAAACCCCTTAGAAAGGACCTATGTTTGCTAGCCTATATGTAGACTTATTTCCTTCCCCAAAGGTGTGTTGAAGTCTTACATGGTCGAAGGTGGCAATGAAACCTTGCCACTTAGTGATTGGGTCCACCAGACACTAGCCAGGTTTCACCTTTTCTTGTAGTATCAGGATGATGTATTTTGAGTCACCTTTGATGATAATATTTTGGTAACCCATGTCCTTCACAACACAAATGCCATATAACTTTTCCATCACTTCTATCATGTTATAAGTTTGAATTCCGAAGTTAACCACATAGGCCACAATAACCTTTCCATCTGGATCTTTGATGACCCCACCACTACTCACTGAACATGAATTTCCTTTAGAATACATATCAAAATTTAATTTTAACTAATTGGTGTAGGGGGTTCAAATCTAATTGAGTATTGTTATTATAATTATTGTTATACTATATATTATAGGCTTATTACATTTTAATTAATATAAAAGCAATACATATTACTACAAAATAAATATAAATAAAATATAAAATAATATCAATATTACACACTAACCCTAACCCTAATTAATATTATATTTTTATTACTATGTATTATATTAAAATAGTTTAATTTTTAAATATACTATTCTATATTATGTTTAAGCTATTTAAGAAATTATATTATATTTTATTGTAAATAATATTACATTATTATTATTAGATTATCTAGATTCTTAATATTATTAAATTATATATATGTATATACATATGTATACATCTATGTATACATATACATATATATACATATTCTGATTTACTTTATGTAAATACTAACTAAATATATTTATAAAATTAAATTAAAAAAATATTCTAAAATTATTTCTTCAATATTATTTCCATTACATATATATGTTTAATTTTTTTTTAAATATGATGAAATTAAAAATAAATAAAATTAGTAATTTTCTAAATAAATATTAAAAACATTATTTGTTCAATGTAACTAAAAATAAATAATATTATTGGTTATTCTCAAGTGATGATGTTGTTTTCATGATAAATTAAAAAAAACCTAAATAATAACAGAAGACATAAAACTAATATCTTAAAAATAATAATCAAATATATTAAAATTATATCCTTTGATTCTTTAGCATACATCAAATTTTCCCTTTCATTTTTATATGTTATATGTATTTTAAAAAGGATGTATAATTTAAAAAAGATATTTTTATTCAAAATAAATATATTGAAAACACCCTAGAAAAAGACATACAATTTGATATCCCACTAACTCAAAAAATATTTTCATTGTGCTGGCTATGAAAACATTTGTGCTAAAATAATATTGTAATGGGTGATAGTTGTAATGTCCCTCTAGGCCAACTACAAATAAGGAGGTATTTTCATATCATACCTTTGCTATAATGTTATCAATAGATATATTCAATACTAAATGCTAATCAACATAGTTAGGAATATGGATAATTGAGGATGTGTGGTTGGCTTAGGACTTTATGCTTATAATGAATATGTTTTGTTAATGTTTTCATAAGATGAAGAATGACCATTTTTCTAAGGGATTTTGATGTACTAACCTATGTTGCAACAATCGAAAATATACTATTTTCTTGTGAATTTTATATTATTGATTTTCTATGGTAATGTCAGGTTTATGCTAGTTATTCATTTTTTTATGTGGCATTTAATGTTAGTTTATGTTGAACGTAAGGCCTATATTTATTTTCTTTAGCCTTGCTTGGTTTTAGAGCATTATTTGTTGTCAGTTGTTAGCCTAATTAGATCGCCACCTAGGCAACTATCTAATGCCTTTGATATGTGGTATGTGTTTGTTACCTGTTAAGTTGGGTAATTGTTTTAATGTGTTGGTAGAATTAATTATTAATTATTAATTTTTTTTTTAAGTGTTGAGTATATTTGAGTTAATTAAATTAATTATATTACTTTTGAATGTTGGAATGTATAAAGATATTAAGGAGTTAAATTAGCACTTTATGTTTTGATTAATAAATAAATATTATAGTTGTAAACAAATTAATTAATAAAAATGTTTTGTTTAAATAAAGTAATTAAAAAGCTTTATTTATTAATTTATTGAGTCATATTTTAATGTTAAAAAATGAATTAATTGATTTTTAGTTTTTGAGAATTTTTAATCAAATTGAATTAAAATGAATTAATGAATTTTAGTAATTGAGTTTTCAAAATGTGTGCAGGGTTTTGAATTTTATTTTTTTGGGGTTGCTTGTGTTTTGCTAGGTGCTAGATCTTGAAGATTCACTAGTAAGTTCTTTGCTAGGACAACGTCCTAATGTAGGAATTCAAATCCCTTTGTGTCTATGTATTTCCTTTGTATATTTTGTAAGGAAAATTAGTTATTGTTTATGAAATATTTTTTGAAACCTCTGTATTTGGTTTCTAGAATATTTGATTGAAATCTCTTGTTTAGCAATTGGTAAATTTCTCTATGCATTAATGGGGGGTTTTCAAGTATTAATACTTTGTTTATAATTTAAATAAATAAATATATAAATTTTTATTATAATTGGTAATATTTTTCTGTGGAATTTAGGAGTCATGATTATTATAATTGGTGACATTTGTCTATGGAATTTAGTGTAGAACACAAGATGAAACTGAGAGAGGGGGTGAATAAGTGGTTTCCAAACTTAACCCTTTTAATCCTAAATGAGAGTATCGGTTAACATAACAAAGACTAAGAAGACATACCAGTGAGATAAGGTAAGAGAACATTATGCAAGCACACACAAGGATACATCACACAACATTGAATATATGAGGAAAACCCAATATGGGTAAAACCTCAGTCAGAAATTTTGTTGGAGTCTACTGCTCCAATCCAACCTCATAATAAACACTATATTACAAATTTTAGGGCACCAACCCAAGGAGCACTAATCCCTGCACCGAACACCAACTCAGTGATCACAATGATTAAAAACAATACAAGAGTTATAACCTAGTTACAAATCAATTCTATAACCTCTGCAAATGATTCCTCTACTGGTTTCAATCATCCTCAACCTTACTAGTTGTATTCTCTTTCTGCCACTCTACCTCTTCTCTGTTAGTTCACACTCTGATTCACTCTTTGCTTCCTCCTTTTCTCATATCTGCTAACTCCATGGTTCTCACTCTGCCAATTGGATGAACTATTAGAACATTTACCCACTACTAGTTACTTAACTTATCGATAAAACCCTACACTATACTTTGCCTTGCTGGATCTCCTAAATCACTCACTTTGCACCAATTCACTCTATGCTTCCTTCTTACCGATGCACACACTACTGGTTCACACCACTTTCATACTCAATGGCAATTCACCGTTCACCTTGACATTATCGGTTAAGCCTCCCTGAAACCCTACTATCAGTTGCACCTCCAGACACTTAGTCATTGTTATCTTCTATAACTTGCACTTTTACTACATGAGGCATTGTCATGCTCTTCTTCTCTTCTCTCTAGCATCTAGTATCTAGAAGCACCATAAATCACTATGATCTTTGGTCTACCTACTTATCTCTTCACGTTCCTACCAAAAACATCACTTCAAATTTTGTGCAATAGGGTTTTCTTCTACCAACCCAATCCATATCAAATCTGACTAGATCTTTCTCGAGGATTGACTACCTACAACAATTCAATCACTTCCACCATATTTTTTCTTACAATACATGTTAATATAGAAAATTGTAAGTTGTTTTTTGGCCTTGCTTTGTTAGTCACCATAAATGTCTCAATTGTTTCCTTCGCCAAATTCAATCTTCACCTAGATATCCAGCATCGATCATTGCATCATAGCTGTCAACCTTAAGATCTTCCTCAAGCCCCACCCATCTACTCTTGACCCATGATTTATGCAATCGACATTAATGTTGACCAATCACCAACTACCTCACTAACAATGTATAGTCCATTTGAAACTTCATGTTTCACTCCTAGAGTCCATGTCTCTTCTTTGTCAACATCCACCTTAGTGCACTCAATTGTGTCAGTTTAGGCTCCGTCACCAACCATGTGCACTACTGGTTCATCTTACCTTACTAGTTATACTAACTAGTTAACCTTCAAACCATCTAGTCTCTTGTTTTGCGAGTTGGATCACATTTCCCTGGTCACTAACTATGTCCACCTAATGAGAGCTTTCCACTTTTCCTCGTTTCTCTCTTGTCTATTGAAATCCTTATTGGTTGACTACACTTTTGTATGCATACCGGTAACATATATTACTTGCCTTCTTACATATCAGTTGTAAGACAACTCAGAAATCAAACATCAACATGGATCTCTATTGATATCAGCATTCCAGTAACTCCATGTTTGCAACTGCAAAACCTCACATTCATCTTCATTTGACTAGTTCTCCTCTCATCTGGTTTGCCAAGATGGAAAACACATCACAATGGATTCTTCCTCTTCTATCTCAATAGATATTCTTGCTTTCACTTGTTGATCTAGTGCACATCTCTAGTTCCATTAACCTGAGGAATCTCTGTGTTTTACTTGTTCATCCAGTGTGATCTCACAATCACCCGCCTTTAACTTTTTGACTAACCTATCCCAAAGAGTTATAATGCATTCCATGCATGTAGGGAGATAAGCTAATCAATATCACTTACTAGTTTGAGTGGATGAATAGTTGCACTCAACCTACCAATCATCTGGTGAGAGTGGATCCTTGTCACTTGCTGGCCAATATATTGTTCTCTTTGCTTCTGGTATAACATTGATATGAATTTGTTGTTTGAGCATATACATATTTAATCAAAACTCATAACCTGGTAGACATCTCTTTGGTCTACCTTATTATCTGGCAATCTTCTCTTCATCTGGTGGGAGTCCTGCTGATTGACATCCAACTACTTACTAGTTTTCTGTGCATTCTTTATGGATCATCCTTCCTTTCTTATTGGTGACATGCTTAGAGGTCTCCAATACTTCCTCAGTGGTCAACACTCCATACTTACCGGTGACATACTATACTGGTTGATATCAATGACAACATAATTCCAACAATCTCCCCCTTTGGCATTGGTGTCAACACATGCTGTATCTGGTATACTACAAAATTTCTATCCCCCTTTGTCAATAATGGCAAAGCATACTGACAAAACTTTCTTGTGGTTGCTTCTCCCCCTCTGACCATTATTCTTCTGCATTCTTTCATCTAGCAACACTGGAGATAGAGGGACCAGACACCAACTAACACCAATTGTATGTACCAATCTGATACCAATTGTAGAAAAGTGTGTCAGTGAATTTCACTTACCTGGTAGTCATAATTCATCTTCTCCCACTCTAGCATGTAGGAGGTTATTATGACACAAATTGTTGATGCTAGAACTGATACCACTTTGATATCACTTGTATGTTTATCTGATACCAAATGTATGTTCTCCCCTTGTGCAGGTAACTCTCCCTCTTTGTCAACTCTCCCTGTACACCAGCCTATTGTTCATTTCACCCGATGGTCCAATTGTGATTTCAATTAAGTACAAATTGAATAGACACTAAAGGAAATAAAAAACAGGGACTAATGAGAACTTCCCAAAGTTTCAACCTTAACAGTACAATGGCATAAACACATAATCTCCTTGTGTCGAGCATGTCTGATACCAATCATATGATATGGCTGTGAATTCCCCCTAAACCATAGATCTCAGGTCTTCATTGCTTGATAGGTCCAAAATCGGGACTCCAATATACACCTTATACTGGTAGAGCTGAGCATATATAATTTGCAGATGTTCTTCAACTTCCATGATATCCATCACAACTTGTGACATGATCTTACATGACCACAATGCCAAGCCACATCATCATTATGTCACCTATCAAACCGGTTAAATCAAAATGATGAATGCACATAAGGTCAACTACTGGACCAACACAATGTCATTCAGATCTTCTCCAATATCTCCTGAGACATAACTTCATCAAGTAATGCCACAGGAGTCACTGCAATGATCCCAGAACACATTAACATATAATCTACAATTCTAGTCAATATCCATATCAGTAACATGCTATACATATCAATTTACCATACAGTTTCAATATCTCTACGAGAACACTTTTTCCATTAGCCTCATATCTTCTTGTTTCAAGTGCCTCTGATCTCAATTTCAATTTGAACCATCCATTAACACATACAACAGCAATCTATCTTTTAGATATAAATGTGTATCTAAGGCACTAACTACACACACTGCCATCTCATCTTTTCCCTTATACAGGTAGTAGCTTGTCCTTCTATTCATCCATTTCAACTAGGGTGGTGAATGATAAGATTAATATGTAACTCCCCCTGAGTCCTGCATCTCCTTTAAGCCTTAGAAGATATCACCTATGCATTGGATGCACAGTGTCGGTCCATGGTTCTACTCTCTTCCTTCTTCCTCTATACTTACTTGATCTCCCTCCTTTTCTTATTTGCATTCTTCGGAGCAGTGTTGACTTCCTTTTGCTGATTGGTTCTTACTCCAAAAATATTTTTGTAGTAGCAGACTATGTTCATGTTAGACACATGATTGGAGGACCTTCTATCAAACTGGTTTGATCTTCTTCCTCTGATCATGTTACTGTAGCCAACTACCAGAATCGGTGGATTTCTTGATCTTGTAGGAAGACTTTTACTTTTGTTCCATGCAGCTCTTTGATTTTCATATTCTCCATAACCATTTCCATATTGAGAATGATTGTTATACCAACTACGATATGACTGAATCTTCTTCTTTCTACATTCATGACTTTTATGGCCAAAACCATTACATCTTTGACAAACTAAATTGTCATTCCTAGGAAAAACAGTTTGTCTATTCCTAGACCTCATTTTGCATTTATCTGCCCTCTAACCATAATGCTTGCATGAAAAATAGTAATCAAAGAAGGAGGGCTTACAAGTTACAAATTTATTTTTTTAAGCATGAGGTGATCTTACCAGCTTGGTTTCTCCATTACTACTTCTTTGGGGATTGTTCTGGGGAATAGCAGCATCTCTTTGTCTTCCATTGGCAAAAGATCTTCTAGGTTATCTTCTTATGTTCCCATTTTCGATGAAGCCTTCTTCTCTTATCTTTCCTTTTCCTTTTCAATCAACATTATTCCTCCATGCAACAGTCATCTTTAGCTTCATGTCCTCACTGGTTGTAGTTCGGTCAACCTTCTTCCTTGGAGCATTCTTGACTGTAAAGGTCTAACTTTTGTCATTTCCACTTTCAGAGACAAACTTAATGCCTTTGTTGTAGGAATCCTTGCTTGTGGATCACTCACCGGTATCAAATCCTAATCCTTCGGTATCCCTAGAGTACTTTTGTTTATTCAACATTTTGTCCAAGGCATCAATTATACCACCAAATGGGATCCTCACCTTGAGCTCATCTTGGCACTTCTCAAGGTCTTTTCAAAGATTCTTCATTTCTCCTTTTATCCTCTTACATTGTTTATCCTTTGTCTCCACTTCTAGATCCAATTCCTCACATCTACTCACCTTGGCATCAAAGACTGATTTCAAATCACCAGTCATACCTTTGGCCTCTTCAAGTTGAGTTGTCAATATGCAAATATTTCTATTTGACTCTTCAAGGCATGTTCTCAAATGACAACATTCTTCATGAACTGATATTTTGTAATTCTTAAATTCATTCCTAACATTTTTCAGCTCATCTAGGGCACTTATTAGCTCCCCTTCAAGATTAAATTCAACCTCAACTTCTTCTTCATCTTCTTCATCATTGCCAAACACATCTTGCTAGTAGGATTCATCTACATGATCACTTTCTGATGTGTGCATCTTGTTTTGTGTCTCATGAGCCATGAATAGATGAGTTTCCTCTTCATCACTGCTGCAGTAGTTGACTGATCTAGACTTATCAACTACACATTCATCTTCTATATAGATATTCTTTCTTCCATAATTTGATCTAGTGGTGCAAGGTTCTTCACCATTAAGTTTCTTCAATCTATCCCACAAGATCTTTGCCAATTTCCATCTGTCCATCTATGAAGAAACATCACCAGAGATTCCACTGAGTATAGCCTTCATTGCTTCATCAATACACTTGTATTTTCTTTCTACATTAGGACCGATGGGAGGACTGACTGAGCTAGAGAGACCATTAACAAACGACATCCATATACCATAGCCTAATGAAGATAGGTAGACTTTCATTCTAAAACTCCATATAACATAGTTTGAACCTTCAAACGTTGGTGTAGGGGTTAACACAAAACTGACCATTATTTTCTCAAAAATATAATCTACCCAAGTTTGAAAAAGCTTATCTAACTGGGAAGCTAGGCTCTTATACCAATTATAGAACACAAGATGCCACTTACAGGGGGGGTGAATCAGTGGTTTCCAAACTTAACCCTTTTAATCCTAAATGAGTATCAGTTAACATAACAAAGACGAAGAAGAAATACCAGTGAGATAAGGCAAGAGAACATTATGCAAGAACACACAAGGATACATCACACAACACCGGATATATGAGGAAAACCCAATATGGAAAAAACCTCGGTGAAAAATGTTGTTGGAGTCTATTGCTCTTGTAGTCACATAAATCTGTCTGGTTTAATTAAATGAATTTTTGTTATTTATTTGATTAAAAATCCACTAGCCATCATTTAATTAAATTAATATTTAATTAATGCATCTTCAAACAGTCTTCTATTAATTGAATAAATTATTCAATTTATTTTAATTAATTCATTAAACCAAATTCACAATCAATTAAATGAATAAATTCTATTTATTTCATTTAACCCCCTTTTCCTCTTTTAAATAAATTAAATAAAACATTCATTTAAATCATTTATCCCCCCCAACTTGCATTTTCTTAATGCAACTTGCACACACAAATTGAAATAAATGAATTTTATTTTAATAAAAATCCTATTTTCCCTCACCCACCAAACCTACTTGCAATCCTAACCCCATTCTAGATTCTTCAAAACCCTTCCTAATTAACCTAATCCATCCCCTAATTATAGTCACATTCCTAAGAAACTTGGAGTCACTTCTTAAAGACTTCAAAGTCTTTGAAAAGCATTTATTGCTTTGTGTGTTCAACAATTTAACCTTCAAAGTCTTCCAAACCACTAATGGCTCTTACATGACCATTTATGGCTCTTACATAACCATTTATGGTTAATTCAACTTGCACTCATGTGTCTCCTCAAGCATTTATTGCTTTGACCATGGTTATCCCTTTCGCCCTTGCACAAGAGTTTACCCATTGGATAAAAGCTTCTATTCTTTGAATAAAGAATTTATTCATTCAACCAAGCCTTGACCTTAACCCCCAAGTTGACTCCTAGGTCATGTGAAGCATTTAATGCTTCTTCCCTATCCTCTCAACCTATCTCATATTGACATTTGTCATCTTGGGATTGGGTTGAAACCCCTCACATGGATTGAATATCATTCAATCCTAACCCTTTTTGAGATTACTCAATCTCAACCATCCATTGCTCCATTTTCCCTATAAATAGAGCCCATTTCTTCATAATCCAGATCTTGAAAACTTGTATGCATTTAATCTATAGGCATTTCTAGAGAACATTTAGCATAAATCACTAATATCTTGTCATTTTGGTTTCAAATAAATCATTTTAGTATCAATAGCATCTAGTACTATCCTTTTATTCACATTTAGAGGAAATACTTCAATCTCAAACCTCCATAAGCTTCCATAGTGCAAAAAGCTATTGAGAGCTACACTAGTTTGGAACTTGGAGAGGAGAGGAACAAGGGAGAAAGAGCTAAGAGCATGTTAAGAGGCATTTGGATATGTCTCATCATATTTACTTTCCTAGTTAAATATTCTCTCATGCTTTTGGTATCTCTTTTGATATGCTTGTGTAGGAAAGTATTTTGTTTATGATTTCTGCCACTAACAATTTAGCTTTTGTTCTTGTTTGTGTTTTGTTATCATGACTAACCTTCCCTTTTTGCAGAGCATCATTTGGTGAACCTGACGTGAATCCAAACACTTAAAAACCTTTTTTGAAAACACAACTAACAAGTTTGAATGTTGATCTTGACACATAGGTCGCGCTTTAGCACTTTTGATCGCGTTGTAGTGCTATTGCAACTTGACATTCTAGCACCATTATTTTTACAATGGCGTTATTGTATCAAGTTTGGTGCTATTGACCTTTATTTAGCACTTTTGTGATTGTTTTGGTGCATTTGTGCTTGTTTTAGTGCTTTTTCATTTGCTGTCAAGTTTTACTTTTACTGCTATTGTCTTTGTATTAGCGCGTTTGTGTTAAATAGCGCTTCTGTTTAAACACAAAGTGGCACTATTGTAATAGAACGTTGTAAAAAAGACCATGTAACCAAAAAAGTGAAATTTCTTAGGCTTTCAGAAGCCTACCATAGGTTTGGTTTTTACTAACTGTTCATTTCTTGTGTAGGTGTTTAAAACTAACTCCTTTTGTTGCTAAAAGTTAAAATTTTTCCTTTTGCTGCTCTAAAAATTGAACAAAACAAAATTTACTTTCTACAAAAGATTAGGATCAAATTTTGCATCTGGTGCTCTAAAATTGAACAAAACAAACTTGCTTTCTTGCAAGTTAGGACAAAACTTGTTTTTGGTGCTCTAAAATTGAACAACACAAATTTGCTTTCTTGCAAGTCAGGTTCACTTTATTTGGTGCTTAAAACAAGACAAGACAAAATTTATTTCTTGCATCAGACTAAAAATTCACAATCAACACTTCCATTTTGGTGCAAATAAAAATTCATAATCAATTTGTCTTATTTTGAAAGTGGTTTACTTCATGCATATGTGCTTCAATTTAAGTTGACTAGGATTTCAAATTCCTAGCTTACTTAAACATATTGCCTTTGAAGTTAAAAGAACATCGTGGTTGTTGGAGCAACATCTCCAAATAGATAGAAAATCATTGCAATGACAAGTTAAAAAGAACAAAGTGAATTTCGTGTTTGGCACACTTGTGCAAAAGAGTTGGTCGAGTGGTCCTACTTCTAACACACACTATCCTCTCCCTTTGCTCTCGTGGTCCTAGGTGCAAGAGAAAAGTGTTAGAAACACTCAAATTTTATCTTTTTAAGAGAGGCCTGCCAAGGGATCGATCACTCTTGGGAATGACCTCACACGGTAAATCCTTCGAGCCGCTATAGAAATCAGGTGAGAGAAAAAGCTATAGCCTTAGGTATAGTTGTTCCTACAATGTAACTTGCCAAAAGGACAAATGGGCCCCACCATGAGTTACAAGGCTCTTAAGTGAGTCACTGCATAATGAACTTATGTCTAAAAACATTGAACATTACTAAACACCTTTAAGTAGTAGCCCACCTATTCTATTGATTGAGGATATTTTTGAAACATTCAGTGTAAGAGCATAGATGGTTTGGCACCCAAGATACTCACCATACATACTTCCTTGAGTAGAAACATAAGCTTTTTGAGAGGTTGTTCATAACCTGATAAAAGTGGTAACTCCCCCATCATAGGGATCATCTATTTGTTATTCTCATGCAAGACTTAGTATATCACATCCTTACCTGCCACGGTAGGATTCATAAGGTATGTAGTACCAAAGTTGATGAAATATCAAGATGTGGGCTGAAATTATCGCAACTAGACATTTGACCTTAGGGATAAAAAGTGTTTGAAATGTTTTCATTTTGAGTCAAGACCAATGCAAATTGAGTCGACTTCAGGCTTTGGAAAAACAAATAAAATACATTTAAAGGAAAGGGTCATAAAAGTCCAAAGCTTGGGTTGATCTAAACCCACACTTACTTGTGCCTTTTGAGGCAACATTCTTGTGTTTGTGTGCTTGCTTTGTTTTCTTATCAAAGAAACATCAAAATCAGTTCCAAAAACAAAGTGATTCATCCAACATAAACTTTTCAAAATACCAACAAAGATCAAAAACAAAGAGCAAGAGTATCAAATTTTATGACCATTCTTCACATCTTGAGAAAGAAGAATCTTCATCATGTCAACTTGAAAAGAAGACCATTAAGCTCAAAGGCTTTAATCAAAAGGAGGAAATTGTTCTATCTTAATAGACAAATCTTTGTCTCTCATAGAGCCTTCTTGTGTCACATGCATCTTTATATTCAAGGAAAATTAAATGAATCTAATCAAGAGTCATTAAACTGCAAAGCTTCTATGCAATATAGAGCTTTGAGTTATCACAAAAACAAAGGAGGCAAGATCAATCTGAACTTCTTCCCTGACATTTGTATCACATACAACGTAGCTCAAGAAATTCCACCAACGCGTGAAAGAGAAGAGGTAGAATTTATCCCATATGTGACACAAAGCTTTTATTGAAGTTAAACATTTCATCCCATTCACACATCATCTCATTCATTTCAACTCTCAAAACACCAAGAGGTTTTTATCCTAAGTTCTCTTTAGATATTGCTTGAGTCAAACACAATTCATGACTTTTAGAGTGTGTTGACATCTAGGATAAACTCATCCTAAAGAGGCATTTCTACGTAGGTTAAAACTAGTCTTTGAGTGAATCCTCTCATTGCTAAGTAGTTGAATCTGTAACACATCTCAGATTCCTCTAAACCTTATCACACCAAACTTTGTCAATCAAACACAACAAGCAATTCAAGAAAGGACTTTGGTAATATCTACCTTTAGTGCTAGAGATTCATATGCAAAATACCCCACCAAACATTAATCTCTCATTTCATCAACAACTCATCATCATTTTCACCCAACTTCAACAAAAACTTGTAAACAAAATGGCTCAAACTAGATCTAGAACTAGACAAATAGAAATTGAAGAAGAAGAGGAGGAAAACATCAATGAATTCCAAGAAGCTCTTGGAGGAAACATGAATGAGGAAAATCCAAGTACTCCTACTCCTGCGGCAATAGAAAGGGCACAACACAACCCTCTCTTTAATAGACTTTTTGATGAAATACTCAAGAGCAATGCTGATGCTCACTTTTTGAGACTTGCTCAAGAAGGAGCCAAACTACCCTCAAACTTTGATGTTGCACAACTAAGACAAGCATCAGAATGCCAAAGTCATAATGAGGATGAAAGAGGATGAGATCCCATCAGATACAACCTTCATCAAGGTAATCCACCACCTCCTCCTCCTCCTAATGACATAGACATGCTATGGCAACAAGTCAAAAATATTGCCCAACAACTTCGTAGTGGCATGAAAACAAACCAATTTTCATGTGATGAAATCTGTCCCTATCCCTTTGATAGGAATCTTCATATGCCACCTTTTCCATGAGGGTTTGAAACACCCAAGTTTGAAAAGTATAGAGGAAAAGGATATCCTCATGATCATGTTCAAGAATTCCATTCAGCATGCCTAGAAGTGGCATACGAGGATACATACCTAATGCGACTCTTTCCCCAGAGTTTGGGAGGAACAACCACATCATGGTTTTCCTGGTTACCAAGTGGCATTAGGACCTTTGAGGAACTAATCTAGAAGTTCCTATCTCATTACTCACACAACATTGAATGAGATATCACAATGGTTGATCTGTGTAACACTAAACAAAAGCCAGGTGAGCTATTTTCGGTCTTTCTACAATGATGGTGTCAAATGTCTAGAAAATGTTCACTTCAATTACCATAACAAGAATTAGTGGAAATATTTATTTCCAACTTAAACGATGAAATGGAATTTCACTTAGACCTCAAAGACATAGATTCCTTCAATGACATCACAAAAGGTTTAAAGTTTGAATGGGTTCTCATCAAAAAAGGGCTAATCAAAATCTACAATGAGCCAAAAGATGCCCCTCATCCATGCTTCAATAGTGACAAACCAAACTTCTGGAACAAAAACAAAAATGTCGTCAATGACGAGATTGTGGATGCAAGAACTATCAAAAGTGCACAACCTGTGGCTCAATTTGTAGGACAAAATCCCCCACCCAAGACTAACATAGTTGTTTCTCCAAATCAAGGATGCATCGCATCTCAAGATGAACCCAAACAACGTCAACAAAAACCCAAGTGAACATACACTCCCTTAGGGGAACCCATCGAAATAGTGTTACGTCAGTTGGTTTCTCAGAATCTAGTCACCTTACCCAAAACATCAAATTATGAAACTCAAGTCAAGCCCACATAGTGGAGAGATACTGAACACTATGATTTGTATCAAGGAAGAGGACACAAAACAAGCAATTGTCATAGATTAAAATATCTTATTCAAGATCTTATTGACCAAGGTGATATTAAAATTGAAGGACATGACCCAAAGACAAAAAACAATGATCATCTGATGTTCAAAAATCCACTTCCATCACCACATCAAAGGGGTCCTTCCACTTCTAGGAGAAACACTGATACTACTGATTATACGCAAGCCGCGTATAATTACACTATAAATTGCCTGTATGATGCCAGTGAACAAGTTGCCACCATTACCATCAAAAATCCACCCAGTTTCGATTGCAATGTTGTTACACGTCATGGTAAGGTTACCATAAAAGCAGCTCCATAAGGTACCACCTCAATCCCAAAGTAGCATAACCTTGTGGATCAATTAGATAAAATGCCCACACTAATATCTATCTTAGAGACATTACGCCTATGTCCATCTCATAAAACAATCTTGGATCAAGCTCTCCAAGAGGCGTTAGTCCCTGCTAACTTGAATACAGATCAGTTCCAAGCCATGGTTGGAAGTCTAAAAGCATCCCCTTGTCTCACTTTTTTTGAAAGTGACAGTTCATCCTTCTAACAACCGCATAACGCCTCACTCCACATTGAAGGATTTATCAACTAGCATAGGATCAAGTGAGTCTTGATCAATAATGGAGCAAGCCTAAATATTTGTACACTACAGTTAGTCACGACTTTGGGATATGCAATTGAATCAGTGGATCCCCACAAGAAGATCACAATCAAAGCTTATGATGATGTAGAGCATTCATCCAAAGGAGTTGTTGTACTACCAATCTGAGTGGGGCCTATGGTAAAACACATCATATGTCAGGTACTGCACCTTCCTCTACCATACAATTTTTTGCTAGGAAGACCTTGGATACACACCATGCAAGTTGTTCCATCCACTTATCATCAGTGTATCAAGTTCTCACATAATGGTGTGGACATTAAAATCTTGGGAGATGCAAACCCCTTTACATATTGTCATAACATAAATCATCAGCCAAAGATTACCATTCCCAACAATAGAGAAGCTATCTCATCCACCTCATATGTAAGTCTAGCCTCTCTTTCCAGTTCAAAGACCACTATACCCAAGCAAGAGAATCTCAAGATGAAAATAGAGGAGGAAGGTCTCGGAGAATACAATCTAAGCCAACTCTTTTGTGTTGGACAAATGCCCATGTCTCCAAGAACTCATGGTAAACCTCAGTAGGTATTCCATACACTACCCATTACACCAGCATGCACCTTGACACCTTTCATCCTTGGAAAGAGTCAAGAGGAAGAGACCAGAGATGAGGACTTAGTAGAATGGATCTATAAAGATCCTATCACCACGGACATCCCACAAGCTAAGCTTTGCACAGATCAATATGAAAAGGGCTTGCTCATTATGCAAAGAATGGGTTATGATGGTCAAAGTGCTTTGGGACTTTGCAAGCAAGGCCGGCATGAGCCACTCTTGATAGAAATGAAGCCTAAAGATAACATAGGCTTTGGCTTTCAAAAAAGAGGTTTTTCCTAAGCTCAAATTCAAAAGTAAACCCAGCAAACCACTATATCAACCTACTACAAAGAGGCCACCTTTGATTATAAAAGCAACACCCCAAAACACAACAACTGTCCCATTGAAGCTACAAATCCCAACAACACCATCTGCAATGCCAGTCATCCCATCAATCAAACCAGCAACACCATCAGCAGTAGTGATAACATCAATCATCCCCTTAGCAGCAACAACTCTATCCAAATTCTCAGCAATATCTACAATGCCAGCAGTTCTAGTAGAAGCAACGGATTCAACACTACCAACACTCCTTGTATCAGATTCATTGATCCCTATAATTCTTCCTACAACACTGATCATTTCATCTACAAAGATACATCAACCGATCACACCTACAGTATTTAACTTGAAGGATATCCCAGTATGTTATAGCAACTGGATCCTGGACAGTGACTAAAAACTGACTCACATGAGTGGGAGTTTTATTCAGTACACCTGAATACTTTAGATGAGGAAGACACATCACTACCTCCACCCCGCAAAGACATCCCTGTTTACGGAGAAGCACAGATAAAGTCCACTTGGGTTCCTAAACTAGAAACACCTTCCATAGACCCTATGTCACATCCTATGCCCGATTCTGACAAGGAGAGTACCATCGACGACCTTGTCCATAATGTCTTAACCCTCACTGAAACATCTCACTAACTTAACCTAATTGATGAGGTAATGCCAATTATCCATCCTGAACTCATCGAATGGAACCAACCTAATCCCCCATGTCTTGATCACTTCCAAAATGATGATACGATCATTGACTTCTTGGAATTGAGGGATAACATACCAAGCGGGGATCATAAAGCTAGATTCACCGTAGAACTTAATAGTGCAGCATACTTTGGGGTGGATGCCAAACCTTTTAGCTACAAAAATATAATAATAAAACATGGATCTTTCATTGAAAACCACATTGTGGCACTGTTTGATCCCTCAAAAGTAAAAAAGAAAGAGCGAATCCAAGGGTGAAAACCTCTTTGAGGCGCTTGAGGATGAAAGGTTTGACATTCTCCCATCTAGTACATAGCAGAAAAGATCAATGATTCTGATCAAGGAAACCAAAGAATACAATGTGGGGACTCCTGAAACTCCTCACCACATACATCTGCCATCTCTTTTGACTTTAGAGGAGCAGCCCAAGTTTGTTGAATTCTTCAAGAAATGCCAGATTAACTTCGCATGGTCATATACAGACATGTCGGGTCTTGATCTAAATTTAGTCATGCATCACCTCATAGTAGAAGAAGGAGCTAAGCCTAACAAGTAGAAGCTTTGAAATATGCATCCCCAGATTGTAGTACTCATCAAAGCAAAACTTAAGAAACTTTTGGATGTTGGTTTCCTAAGACCAATTGATTATGTAGATTGGATCTCCAATATTGTGCCTATCGGTAAACCAAACGGGGGCATTTGTATCTATACTGACTTCAGGGATCTAAACAAATCATGTCCTAAGGATGACTTCCCCTTACCCAACATCGATATCATAGTGGATCTAACAGCAGGACATGCCATGCTTTCACTCATGGATGGCTTTTCTGGATACAATCAGATAAAGATTGCACCAGAGGATTAGCACAAGATGACCTTCACATGTCCATGGTGAACATACTGCTGGAATGTAATGCCTTTTGGTCTCAAGAATGTGTTAGTCTATGATACTAATTGTAAATAAGATGAGAGGGGGGGTGAATCATACAAACTTAATCTTCAATATATTCAACAGATTCAACCTCGGTAGCCTATACTTTAGCAATATAACCAAAAACTGTAAAACATGCAAACTCATAAACACATAATCATCATAACACCAGATTTAACGTGGAAACCCCAATAGGGAAAAACCACTATGGGATTTTAGACCCACTAAGAAATATACTCTTATAGAGTATGCTTGATTAAAAGCAATTCCTATTGAAGATTACAAACACATTGCTAGATGTGACCTAGTTAAGGGATTTCCCTTAGATCTGTTAGGATCTTCACTTTGTTAGAAGTGACCTTGTTAAAGGATTTCAAACACTCAATCAGAATGTCACCTTGCTAGAGGATTTACATATAAGACTATTAAGTTCACTTAGTTAAGAGATTTTCTGTCACTTACAAAATAAACAACAGTAATAAAATATATCTATAACTTCACATCTAAAATGTTAAAGCAGATTCTTATTTGCTCAACATTGTCTAGTCATAGGCCTTACCTGTCCCTCTATTGGGCTCCCTACACTGTTATTCAAATAGGTCTTCAAGCTTCTGTGCTCGGTAATCACTATGTAGCATCCCTATGCTTACACTTCCTTGAATACATTGTTTATCAACAGTTCCTTATTTATAAACAATTTGCTAACCGCTTAATCTCCTTGATCACATTTCCCATGATCAATCATAGCCATCAGATCATCAAACTTGACTAGGTTCAATGTATCCTTTGATCTGAAAAACATTTTACCTTGCCTTGGAACTTGCATTCCTTCCTTGGAACTTGTGCTAGGTTATTGCGGTTCAATCTATGCTATAGATCTTCCTCTTGTATTTTCATTATCGTAGATCCTTTATAAACTTCATGCATGACATACCAATCATTTAATCATCTCCAGCTCATCAGCATCCTTCATTAAATAATGATTTTATTCATCCAATGCATTCTGTTACAGCTCAGTTACTACTTGGTAAATACTGAACTTCACTCGGTAGACATTCCGCATTCACTAACCGATATTGATAACCTTAGGGTTTACTGACTAGGTTCTTTGCTTGGTAACATAGAATAGTATTCACCTTACAATCAACAACATATGTGGGATATCAAAATAATCTAAACAACATGATCTCACCATTGTCTAACCTGGTAATAGTTGGCCATTGAATAACTTATTCCTCCCCTTCATTATCACATTCTTTCTGTGTCACTTACCAACATCTTTATACTCATCAAATCATACTTCTTAAGATATGGCAACATCATACTAAGTCAGAAAATTAATTTTTTGACATCAATGACAAAATAATGTTATTAAGACAGTAAACATCCTTAGTCAGTTATATCCATAATCATCAACAACCTTCTCAATATCCTTATTGAAATGCCAACAATCTCTCATTGTAATTGGAATGCCAATAGAATGCAGGAGCGACCTATCAAAGGGCAATGACCACTATCTTCCATGATATGATGCATACCATAATGGAAGATTATGTTGATGATTTACTAGCAAAATCACTCACAAGAGAAGGTCATCAAGACATATTAGAGAAAATATTTGATAGACTAGAACAATATCATGTTCGACTCAACCCCAAGAAATGTGTCTTTGGAGTAACCTTAGGGAAACTTCTTGGATACATTGTCTCCAGCAAAGGCATTGAGGTCAACCCAGTAAAGGTCAAAGCAATCATAGACATGCCACCTCCAAAGAACATCAATCAGCTAAGGATACTACAAGGGCAGCTACAGTCCATCCGAAGATTCATTGCACAACTGGAAGATAAGTTCAATCTACACACCTACTACACAAGAACATCCACTTTCAATGGGATACCTGATGCCAGCAAGCATTCTAGATGCTTAAATATTATCTCATGAATACACCATTGTTGATCCCACCAGATCCGAGTAAGCCTCTATTGCTCTATATTTTAGCTACTACTATAGCATTGGGAGTGCTATTGGCTCAACACAATGCAGAAGGGAAAGAGTGTGCTATAAATTACATCTCTCGCACACTGGTTGGCTATGAACTCAACTACACACCTATTGAGCGCACTTGCCTTGCA
Organism: Cryptomeria japonica; assembly: GCF_030272615.1. Lineage (NCBI taxonomy): Eukaryota > Viridiplantae > Streptophyta > Pinopsida > Cupressales > Cupressaceae > Cryptomeria > Cryptomeria japonica. The sequence goes on along the minus strand of NC_081408.1, from coordinate 69,629,321 downwards.
GTAATCTTGGAAGCAACAAAATTGAGGCACTATTTATTGACATACAAGGTACAACTCATTTCTAAAATCGATCCCCTAAAGTACTTACTTAGCAAAGTAGCATTGATTGGCCAATTGGCCAAATGGGTGATGATTCTAAGTGAATTTGAAATTGAGTATGTGGACTGTAAGGCTATCAAAGGGCAAGTTATTGCAGATCAATTGGCCGATGCACCACTCATAGGTGATCATCCTCTTATTTCAAATTTTCCAGATGAAGAGCTATTCATGATCACCGAAGCACAAACATGGAAGTTATACTTTGATGGTTCATACACTAGACATGGCTCAAGGGCAAGCATTCTCTTTATCACCCCTTAAGGTGATAGCATCCTGAAGTCATACAGGCTCACATTTCCATGTACCAACAACATAGCAGAATATGAGGCCTTGATCACAGGACTCAGGCTCGCCATACAATGGAAATTAAAAGGGTTATAGATATATGGAAACTCTCAATTGGTCATCTAACAAGTCACAGATGAATATCAAACCAAGGATGACAAACTCATACTGTAAAAGCAAATTGTGGACAATCTAAAGGCATCATTTACTACTATCACCTTTGAGTAGATACCTAGAGATCAGAATCGATCCCCTAATGCTTTGGCTACCATCGCATCTCTCTTAGATCTTCCACAGAATTCAACATGCTATGAGTTCTTGGTAGAACAACTTTGGATTCCCACTTATGATATCCCTAAATACAAGATGATATGTCACCTTATCGGTTCTGAATCCCCATGGTATGGTTAATTATACACCTACCTCCATGATCACACACTTCCTCCTAACCAATCGAATAACCATTGTAAAACCTTCATTCACCAAACCGCTTGATATACCATTATTGTTGAAACCCTATACTGACATAGTCTTGATGGTACTCTCCTTTGATGTTTGGAGCAGGATGAGATAACAAAGGCCTTGGAAGAGGTACATGAAGGAATTTGTGGAACTCATGCAAGTGGTCCTTCATTACCAAGAAACTCATGCGCACTGGATACTATTGGTCGTCCATGGAAAAAGACTCCTACTACTTTGTCAAAAAATGAAAGAAATTCCAAGTTCATGGTGACCTGATACATGCACCAACATAGGAACTGCAACCAATCACAACACCATGGCCCTTTTGTCAATGGGGACTTGACCTTGTGGGTAAAATCCATCCATCTTCATCAAATGGCCACAAATTTATTATTGCCGCTATCAAATATTTCACAAAGTGGATCAAAGTTGTTCCACTTACCCAAGTCACCAAAAAGCAGATTGCCTCATTCATCCTTAATTACATCATCCGCCGGTATGGTGTACCCATGTCCATCATCACAAATAATGGTCTTCCTTTCAAGAATCAAGATGTCCGTGAACTCTGTGAAAAGTTTCACATCCAACACCACTTTTCCACTCCCTATTACCCACAAGGCAATGGTCAGGCTAAAGCATCAAATAAGAACATATTAAGAATCCTTAAGAAAATAGTCAATGATGCTGGCCGTGATTGGCATGTTCAACTAAATCCAACACTATGGGTGTATCGAACTAGCATTCTAACCCCTACAGGCACAACTCATTACTCATTGGTCTATGACGCGGAAGCTATCTTACCTATTGAGGTTGAGATACCATCTATATGGGTTTCCTTGCATAATATGATAGATGATGAAGCATACAGAGTATCACCTCTTCAAGACTTGGAGCTACTAGATGAAAAACAACAAGCTACATACAACCACCTCAAAGCCTATCAGCAGCCATGAGCAGAAGCTATAATCATCGGGTTAGACCTCGTACATTTGAGGTAGGTGATCTTATTCTTTGAGAAAATCCTCATAACCAACCAAATAGAGAGCATCAAGGGAAAGTCTGAATCGAACTAATTGGGTCCATATGTTATCACTGTTGTATTTGGGTCTGGGGCATATCAGTTGGCTACTTCAGAAGGAGAACTGCTAGAAGATCCGATCAATAGCATGCATCTCAAATGGTTTTATACCTAAAGCTGTACAGAGCATCAGACTCCCATACATACTAAAAAACACCAAAAACATTTTGAAAAATGTCCTGAAGAAAATACAAAAACATCAAAATAGTAAAGAAAAATCATGCATCCAAATGGTGAACAACCACTCCGGTGGCACCTTGGGTAAGTGTGATGGTGAAAACCTAGCAAACAGGCATCACTTGTAAAGGCTATGGCTCCATTATATTTCAAGCTTGTTGCAATCACATTCATTCCATAAACACATCCATCAATCCAACAACATGGCTTGTTATTGATCTGCAATAAAGAGATAGTACTTCATGCATCTTGCATCCTTCTTTTTCATAGTCATGTCTAAACTAGGGGCAATACCCTTAACCTATTGATGGAAGTGGATTTGGCATTACTTGTGATTCATTGGGTTATTCATTCAAAACTGTCTCACAAAATACCAAAAACATTCAAAACAATCACCAAAATACCAAAAACATTCAAAATCACAAAATCCAAAAACATCAGAAAACATCAAAAATCAATCAAAAACATGGCAACACATTGTATATACTCATCTGAGTAGATACCATAACAAACATTGTGCAATACTCAAATGATGATCACTTATCAAAATCAACCAAACAACCAACATCAACACACCAAACTATCTTAACAAGGATGCATCCTTCCTTACCAAAATAAAGACATGATATCATTTTCTTTGACAAGAAAATTTTGTTTAAGCTATCAAATACTTGGTTGATTTGTAGGTTGTTCATTCCTTTATATATATCAGATTCCTACACTACTTTAGGATATCCACAAGTGATTAGAGTGGCTGGGATGGTTCCTACGCATTGTTTGTATGTCATTTGTGAATTATTTCTAATGAAATTCTGGGGCATGTACTAATGGTGTCTGTGTGGGAAGTTCACTAAGTTATGTGATCATATGCAAACTTCCATCATAGATCACTATGGCTTGCTAACTATAGCGTATACCTTGACCATATGAGCATGAACCATTATCAAGGATCCATATTCTTTATATATATGCTATTGGCCCATAGGTACAATGCTCCATCTTTTGTTCGTACTACCTCATCCACACTCGATAAGGTTTTATCTTTTATTACGATATGCACTTGTCTTAGGATATGATCAATTCAAGATCAAGGAGGACCATCCAAGTCATGCATGAAAGGAGATGATCCGTATCTATTCTGCAAGCAATACTTAGGTCAACTTGACCCATTATATCAAATTGTTTGTATTAACTTGCTATTTCAAAATCCATGTAAGGAATACTCAGGTCATCTTGAATCGTTATGTCAAGTTTCTTGTATTCTCTTCCAACATTTCAAAGCTCAATGATGAAAATAGAGCACTATGGATCATCATTCCATCTCATCTGTTTATATTGCATTCCATTGCATATCACCCATCCATTTACCCATTCATTATTTTTTTTTAATTTTGTGTGCAAGTGTGAGCAATATTTTTTTTTAAGATGTTATATGACAATTGAGTTGTTCTTGGATACAATCATGACAGAGTTCTCTCATACATCATCAATACATCATGCAAAGTTTAAACAACCTTGCATTCATCTATCATAATCACATCATTTCATTACATTTAGTTGCATTTGCATTAGCCTAGTTTATTATCATATACTTGCATATAGCGTTATTCAAATTTTTAGACATTCATTAGCGTGCATTTAATATCATTTAGTTGCATATAGTTCATTTTCATTTACTTGCACTAGTATCATTATATCATTTCATCATTGCACACTCATGACATTTGAATTCATTTATATGATAAGATTGTCCTTATTTGCATTTACTATCATGGTTAGTCATTACGAATACATTCATTTAGTACCATTTAAAGATTCATTAAAAAATCATTCATTTTAATTGCATTAAGGTGCAGTTATTCATGACCCATGAGTTGCATTATCATTTCACTACATCATATTTTTCATCATTTATATCATCACATAGAACCATTTGTATTAAACATTGGTTTATGCATATGCATTCATTTAGAAATCATCATATAAACATTTGTACTTTACATTTGTTTATCCATCTCATACTCATGTAAAGCCATCTAGATGCATTTACATACAATAAAATCATTCATTTTAACACATTACATCAAAACATTAGTGCAAATCATTATCTCATCAAAGCATAAGGTATTGTCTATATCATCATTAGTATCATTTCATTACATCATCATTATGGCATAGCATACATAAAGCATTACATCCACAAATCATGCATATCAACCTGCATCCATATGTTAGCATCACAATCATAAAGCATACATATAGACATCATGTAGGCATACATCATGAAACATACATATATAAGAAATCATCTCATCAATGCATACATATAACAAGTACAACTATCCATCTAAGCATAAATCATCAGATCATCATCCTGAATAAAAAATCCATACATATCAACATGCATATCACAAAAATATGGGATCTCCTCATATATATCATATTGCCAAAAACATACATGTATCAGAGTATAATGAAGTCCAACATATCGGCTACCAAGAGCCATCCAAGATACAGTCCAACATGACAAAAGTAACATGCATGTAAAATGCTCTCTTAGATGCCACTTTGACCAGATGTTGCACCACCTACTCCCCCAATAGTCCCTACACCACTTGCTCTATCTCTCTGTGAAGGACCCATCAAACCCCCACTAGCTCTTGCATCCCCTGATCTATCTCTCTGTAGAGGACCCATCACACCCCCACTACTCTGCATCCTCTGAGATCGCTCTGATCTAGCCTACCACATCTGTGAATAGCTCAATGTTCACTGACTAGCTGGCACCACCTACTCATATAACCCCTACCAATACTCTATTTCAACTTGTGCATGCCTGATCTCCCTCATCACCTCCCCAGTAGGACCTTGTGCTCCTACTCCAACCTAGACTCTCTCCTGCAGCTCTGCTAATCTCTCCACTGCATCATCCCTCTCCTGCAACACTACAGTTAGCTTCAACTCTCATGCAAATAGCTACACATCTCTAGCTACAACCTCTGCATCCAAATCCTCCACCTGTGTCACGGTTGCTATAAGTTGAGACTACAAATGTAATATCAAATGGTCCTAAAGATCTCCAATGGCTCCCTCCCCTATATCCATAGGTGCCTCACCTGTATCTCCCTCTCCAGTAGCTCCCTCAGTTGTATACATAGGAACCTGTCCCTCCCCAGCATCCTTCCTACCCAGTCTCATGCCTCCCTATATTAAAGGTCCCTGAGATAATCACAATGGTAAACCGCCTCTCCCTCTTCGATGAACTTGCCCAAAATCGCTACCTCCACCTCCTTCACCATCCCCTCCTCCTCCACCTCCTCCACCATCCCCTCCTCCTCCATCACCACCATCCCCTCTCCCTCGTCCAGTAACTATAGGTCCTCACCCTCCTCTCCTCCTTCATCTTTATCCCTTATCATCCTCAAAATTAGGCATCAACTCTACTGGATCTGATATCTGAGGAAATAGATAAGCCACCATATACTACATATACTCCTTCGATACCCCTACATCTACCACCCTCAGCCGCATATCCCATGGTCTCACCTACAGCATCCAAAACTCTGCCAAAGCCTGATCGTAAGGTAGTATTGGCCCCCATGCATACCTCTCTCATACCACCATGGCATTCTCCCTCGATCCCCTAGGAAATCCCTAGCATCGTCCAAACTATCTCAAAAATCTACCCGACACCTATCTCTCTACATGGTAGGATGTCCTCTGAATAAGGAATCAGGTCATGAATAAATATGGTAACACCTCTGCATCATCCTCCTAGGGCTCACACTCTCGATAAGGTCTCCAGATCACTGTATCTAGATCATCTAGTGCCTGCTGCCACCACTCTAACTTCCCCAAGTGGGGTTGACTGATCATACTACTATACATAAATACATAGGGCTGGTCGACTGCTTGAAATCTCAGACTGACTGGTCGGGTCACCGGTAAGTGCTCCCATGCCCAAATATGCAGCAGCATCACTCCCACTGCTAATGAGCCCCTCCCATGATATACTACCTCATGAAGCTCCTGATATAGGTGCACCAACATCCACGGTCCCCAAGCAAATCGGGTCCCCTCTGTCATCATCAGCTCAATCACCTGCCCCCAACCAATCGCCAGACCATGTGATCATCTATCTGGACATAGTAGCCCTCCTACAATACCTAACAAAACTACTGGTAATGGCTCATACAAAGTAGCGATATCCTCCTAGACTATCAAACCATCATCAATATACACATCCTCATTGAAGAATCTCTGCACCACTAGAGTCCCCCATGATCTATCATATGTCACCAGCTCACCCTGAATGGGAATATGCAGGATGTGCCATACATCCTCCAGTGTCACAGTCATCTCCCCATGTGCCAAGTGAAACATGCATGTCTCACTGTGCTAGTGCTCTGCCAATGCTATAATCAAATCATGATTCATCCAAATCTTGGGCATGTTCATCACATCATACATCTCAGTCACTGCAATGCAATCAATCTCAGCCTCTATCTGCCGCTCACGTAGCCCCTGTGTAGCGGGATGTCTCTCATGCAACTGTAAGATGCGTATATCCTCTTGCACATGTGCATCAACCATCATCATCAGTTGTTTTGTTTCAAACTTTCTTAAGTTTAAACCTAGACTATCAATAGATACTCTGATCAAGTATCTTCGGGTCTCAATAGGTAAGCAATGATGGCACACCTAGACTTCAACGGGCATTTATCCTAATGACCTAAGTCTCATCAGGGCAGCTATGGTTCAAAACAACTCCCACCGTATATTGCCATCCATCCATCATTGGCATCAGGAGATTTTTGTTCACACAAACTAGGGCATCTATTTATCCTCAAACAAAAGTGCTATCTTGCAAACAATAGCGCTACCTTCTAAACAATAGCACTAAACCCTTAACCAAAGTGTTTAATCAACTATACAAACATGCTCAAATTACAAAAGTGTTACAAAATTTATGCAATAGCGCTACTTAACATCAAAAGCGCTCAACTGACCCCTCAATAGCGCTCAACAAACAATAGCACTCAAACTTGTCTACAATAGTGCTACTCTTTTACAAAAGCACCTAAACAATAGGACAATAGCACCATTGCGACACAAAAGCACTAATTAATTAGACAAAAGCACAAAAACGTAGTTTCAATGCTATTGTCTTGACTCAACTTGGACTCAGCAAAAAACATAGAAAAAGTGCATAAAATTCAAATTTTCAAATTGGCCTATTGCTAGTTCGTAGTTGTCTAGCCACTGGAATCAACCAACTCACTCAAATTAGTGCTCTGCAATGGGTACCAGCATCCTGACTACTGCTTGCTTCTCCAAAATGTCTCTATCAGAGCTATAGTCTCACTATGGTCGCGAATATAAATGACCCTATTTTCACCCCTTTCTCCTACTCTTTTACAAAAGCACCTAAACAATAGCACAATAGCACCATTGCGACACAAAAGCGCTAATTAATTAGACAAAAGCACCAAAATGTAGTTTCAATGCTATTGTCTTGACTCAACTTGGACTCAGCAAAAAACATAGAAAAAGTGCATAAAATTCAAATTTTCAAATTGGCCTACTGCTAGTTCGTAGTTGTCTAGCCACTGGAATCGACCAACTCACTCAAATCAGTGCTCTACAATGGGTACCAGCATCCTGACTACTGCTCGCTTCTCCAAAATGTCTCTATCAGAGCTATAGTCTCACTATGGTCGCGGATATAAATGACCCTATTTTCACCCCTTTCTCCCCATATAAACCCTTCGCCGTAACCCTAATTTTCCCCCGCTCACCGCCGTGGTCCCGTGAACTTCCTGAGCCCCCCATTTCTTCATTTTATCTCCGATTTCTTCTATTATTTCACCAGGATTGCTAACTCCTTCTCTTCTATCACCCTGCCAATTTTCATTCTTTTTCAAGAGATCGCCCGATTTTTCAAAAAAAATTTAACCCATCTCTTGAGAGGGCATACTACCCACTAAATTAACATTTTATGGGGCATTTCTTCACACCTATTTTTCTTTCTTTGAAACGACATGATAAACCGCACCATCTCAAAGAGGGTCAAATGTAGTCACATAAATTTGTCTAGTTTAATTAAATGAATATTTGCTATTTATTTGATTAAAAATCCACTAGCCATCAGTTAATTAAATTAATATTTAATTAATGCATCTTCAAACATTCTTCTATTAATTAAATATTATTTAATTTATTTTAATTAATTCATAAAACCAAATTCACAATCAATTAAATGAATAAATTCTATTTATTTCATTTAACCCCCTTTTCCTCTTTTAAATAAATTAAATAAAACATTTATTTAAAACATTTATCCCCCCCCACTTGCATTTTCCTAATGCAGCTTGCACACACAAATTGAAATAAATTAATTTTATTTTAATAAATATCTTATTTTTCCTCACCCACCAAACCCACTTGCAATCCTAACCCCCTTCTAGATTCTTCTAAACCCTTCCTAATGAACCTAATCCATCCCCTAATTATTGTCACATTCCTAAGCAACTTGGAGTCACTTCTCAAAGACTTCAAAGTCTTTGAAAAGCATTTATTGCTTTGTGTGTTCAACAATTTAACCTTCAAAGTCTTCCAAACCACTAATGGCTCTTACATGATCATTTATGGCTCTTACATAACCATTTATGGTTAATTCAACTTGCACTCATGTGTCTCCTCAAGCATTTATTGCTTTGACCATGGTTATCCCTTTTGCCCTTGCATAAGAGTTTCCCCATTGGATAAAAGCTTTTATTCTTTGAATAAAGAATTTATTCATTCAACCAAGCCTTGACCTTAACCCCCAAGTTGACTCCTAGGTCATGTCAAGCATTTAATGCTTCTTCCCTCTCCTATCAACCTATCTCATGTTGACACTTGTCATCTTGGGATTGGGTTGGAAGCCCTCACATAGATTGAATATCATTCAATCCTGACCATTGTTGAGATTACTCAATCTCAACCATCCATTGCTCCATTTTCCCTATAAATAGAGCCCATTTCTTCATAATCCAGATCCTGAAAACTTGTATGCATTTAATCTATAGGCATTTCTAGAGAACATTTAGTATAAATCACTAATATCTTGTCATTTTAGTTTAAAATAAATCATTTTAGTATCAATAGCATCTAGTACTAGCTTTTTATTCACATTTAGAGAAAATACTTCAATCTCAAACCTCCATAAGCATCCATAGTGCAAAAAGCTATTGAGAGCTACACTAGTTTGGAACTTGGAGAGGAGAGGAACAAGGGAGAAAGAGCTAAGAGCATGTTAGGAGGCATTTGGAGATGTCTCATCATATTTACTTTCCTAGTTAAATATTCTCTCATGCTTTTGGTATCTCTTTTGATATGCTTGTGTAGGAAAGTATTTTGTTTATGATTTCTAACACTAACAATTTGCTTTTCTTCTCATTTGTGTTTTGTTATCATGAGTAACCTTCCATTTTTGCAAAACATCAGCTCCAATCCTACCTCACAATAAAAATTGTATTACAAAGTTTAGGGCACCAACCCAAGGAGCACCAACCCCTGATATAGGGCACGAGCCCAAGGACCACCAACCCCTTATTTAGGACACCAACCCAAGGACCACTGAGCACCAACTCAATGATCACAATGATTACAAATAATAAAATAGTTATAACTCGGTTACAAATGACTTCTATTACCTTTGCAAATGATTTCTCTGCCAGTTTCACAACTCCTTAACCCTATCAGTTGTATTCTCTTTCTACCACTCTACATCTTCTTTGTCTGTTCACACTCTGCATCACTCTCTGCTACCTCCTTTTCTCATAGATGCTAACTCTAGAGTTATAACTTTTTTAGTTGGATGAACTACCAAAACATGCACCCACTACTGGTTACTCAACTTATTGTTAAAACCACGCACTATACTCTACCTCACTGGATCTCTTAAACCACTCACTCTACACTAGTTCACTCTATGTTGCCTTCCTCTCTACTATCTTCTTACTAGTACACATGTTACATGTTAACACCACTATTATACTCAATGACTATTCACCAGTCACCTTGACATCATCAATTGAGCCTCCCTTAAAACCTACTTACAGTCGCACCTCGACACACTTAGTCATTATTATCTTCTGCAAGCTCCACTTTGACTACATGAGGCATTGTCACACTCTTCTTCTCTTCTCTCTAGCCTCCAACATTTGGCAACATCATCAATCACTCTGATCTTTGGTTTGCCTATTTATCTCTACACGTTCCCACCAAAAACATCACTTCAAATTTGGCACAATAAGGTTTTCTTATACTCACCAAACCTATATCAAATCCGATCAAATCTTTCTTAGGGATTGACTATTTGCAACAAATCAATCACTTCCTCCATATTTTTACTTCTAATACATGTTTTATAAATATAGAATACTGTAACTTATTTTTCTACCTTGGTCTGTCAATCACCATAAATGTCTCAGTTGTTTCCTTCACCAAATTTGATCTTCCCCTGGATATCTTGCATCGATTATTGCATCACAACTGTCAACCTTTAGAACTACCTCGAGCCACATCCTTATTCTCTCAACCTGTGATTTATGCAATCGACATTAAAGTTGGCCAATCACCAACTACCTCACCAACAATGCATGGTCCATTTGTAGCTTCACATTTAACACCTGGAGTCCATATGTCTTCTTTGTAGAAATCCACCTCAGCTCAGTCCATTGTGTTGGTTTAGACTTCATCACCGACCATGTGCACTACCAGTATACACCTACTGCTTCATCTTACCTTACTAGTTATACTAATTGGTTAACCTTCAAACCATGCAGTCTCCTGTACTGTCAGTTGGATCACATTTACTCAGTCACTAAACATGTCCATCTGATGAGAGATTTCCACTTTGCCTCTTTTCTCTCTTGTTGCTTGACATAACTTACTTGCCTTCCTGCATACTAGTTGCAAGACAACTCAGACATTATGGCATGTTTTATGGAGTAAGGTAAAAATAATTTGTTTTTTAATTATCAAGAGAAGTTTATTTATTTATGTATTATGAACTAAAGTCTAGTTTCAGTTTTTTTAAAAATTCCATATGTTTTTTTATGAGTTCAAATTAAACCAAACTTATAAAATAGAAGCTTTTGTTGTTATTATTATTATTATTATTTATTTTATATATATATATATATATAATTGAACAAATATTTATGGTTAGTTGAATATATTTTAATATTTATAAATGTAAATTCAATTATTATTGCATGGTTAAGCTAGAAAATTATAATTGTATTTTGACAAAAGTGAATATTTCTTTGGATAATATATTTAGATTAATATTTTTAGATTGAATATATAGATAGATGTAGAGAATTATATATCTATTTTGATAAATATAGATATAATTGAGAAATTATATATATTATTGATAAAAATAAATGCATTTGGATTAATATAAAAATTATTTCATATAATTAATTAATCATGTGGTTAAGTTCTTTAATTATGAAATATAATTTTATCAATTATAATAAATCATATGTTTTATGAAATTATAATACTTAATGAAATCTAATGCTCGAGGAGTATATTGGTGATGCATAATTCATAATTTTAGATTACGATGCTTGGATTGGTATTTAGACTTTAATTGTTTCTCCCAACTGAGACTAATATGGAAGTATATACATATTTACTTAGAAAGGAATTTTTTATTATCCTTATGCATTGAATAGTTGGATTATTAATAGATTGATTGTATTATTACTAAACTTAATGATACCTTTAGGCAATAGAAATTTTATGTCAATAGGTGAGGTTGAATTAGTTTCTTTTATTTTTGTTATGTTTATGTTGTTTGTAGAAGAGTAAAATGTACTTAAGGACTTTCAATGTTAAGGAAAATGATTATATCAAGTTAATCTTATTAAATAGGTTGATATTAAATTTACGAAGTGATCTAGAAAAATCTTTGTTGATTTATGGTTCTTTAGTATTGGGTAAAGTGTGCTTTGTTTTTAGGTGAATCGTGTATTTGAATTCCAATTGGTTGAGGTAGTTAGTTGAGTAAGTAGATCTTTTTATTATAGTCATGTTACCTTTAATTTATTGTTAAGTAATGCTTGTTCTTAAGAGGCAAAGAGTGGATACAAACCAAGAGGAAGAGTGCTAATTCTATATGTTAGAGGCTAACCTTTAAAAACATTAACTATCCCAATTATATTCTTGTATGAAGATACTATATTGAAATTAAGATTCATTTATGCAGAAATAGGTATGAGTGTTTTAGTGATACATTTCCTTAGTATTAATCTAGTTCAAAGTGTAAGATGTAAATTTAACTAGCACTAAAATATTCTTATTGCTCCAAGGTATCATATTCGTTTATATTAGTGTTGGAGTTAGTGTTTTGGGATTCTTGGTGTAGTTTGAAGGGAGACATTTGTACAAATAATCTTTTCATCAAAGTTATCTAGGACTTTGTCTTTATTTCGTCTAAGTGGGTGGTAGCTGATGAGAGAATTGTTGAGGGTATGAGGCCTTAGAAAGGGTTACGTACCCAGTTTTGTTATGATTTTTAAGTCAAACTATGAGATTCTATGCTTTCATTGTTAGGGTTTCAAGCAGATCCGAAGCAAATATGAACTAACAATTATATGCAGATTTAAATACAAAAGATAAAGAAATAAAACAGGACACAGATAACACAGAGATTTAACGTGGTTCACCCAGAATGGGTTACGTCCACCATACACAGCCGTCCAATCTTTCTTATTATCCAGCAAAAATAGTACATCAACCTTACAATGCCTTAAGCATCCCAGCCACTTATAACATGCGTTTTTAGGGCAACAAACAAAGTCGGCTTTTTTAGGGTTTTATTACAATGTCGGTTTTCATCAACAAAAACGGCAAAAAATCTGATCAGGATACGTGCTGAGTGTACAGTACTTTGCTGATCAGTCGCCACATTTCAACAATCTCCCACTTGGAGACTGATCAGGCTCCACACCAAACAATCTCCCACTTGGAGACTGATACTACACGACACCACTGTACATGCAACATCCGCTGGATAAAACACTAGGACTTGACTGGTATAAATTCCACAATTATTAATCAAGAAGACCAACAGAAACTGATGAAGAAATCAGCTTCTCTTGTGGAACTGCCTTTGTGAACATATCGGCAGGATTCTCACTTGTGTGAATCTTCTCAAGCCGTAACTGACCCTCCTCCAAAATAGTCCGGATGAAGTGGTACCTGAGCTGAATGTGCTTTGTCCTTGAATGAAAAGCAGAGTTCTTCGCAAGATGAATGGCACTCTGGCTATCAGTATATAATGGGCTATCCTCTTGTGTCTGACCCAATTCCTTCAGAAAACATTGCAACCAAATCATCTCTTTGCTGGCTTCTGTAGCAGCAACATACTCAGCTTCAGTGGTTGAAAGTGCAACAACCTTTTGCAGCCTAGAAATCCAACTGACTGCAGTTCCCCCTATAGTAAAAACATACCCTGTAGTACTCCTCCGTGAATCAATATCACCTGCCAGATCAGAGTCAACAAATCCACTTAGAGCAGCATTAGATCCTTTGAAACATAATGCCTTCGTAGTAGTTCCTTTCAAATACCGAAGAATCCATTTCACAGCATTCCAATGTTCCATACCCGGATTACTCATAAACCTGCTCACAACTCCCACTGCATGTGCAATATCTGGCCTTGTGCATACCATTGCATACATCAGACTGCCAACAGCTGATGAATACGGGATGTTAGACATTTTATTAACCTCTTCCTGTGCCTTTGGACACATCTCCTTAGTCAATTTGAAATGACTAGCCAAAGGTGTACTAACTGCTTTTGCATCCTGCATGTTAAATCTTTTCAACACCTTCTTTATATACTCACTTTGGGACAAATTCAAGGTTCTATTTTTCCTGTCCCGTGTAATCCTCATACCGAGAATTTGCTTAGCTGCACCCAAATCCTTCATAGCAAATGACCTGGCTAATTTTTGTTTAAGATCATTTATATGTTGCATGTTAGACCCAGCAACAAGCATGTCATCAACATAAAGCAACAGGATAATATAACTGCCATTATCAAATCTCTTAAAATATACACAATGATCAGAATGACATCTATGATAACCCTGTTCAGCCATGAAACTATCAAATTTTAAATACCATTGTCGGGGTGCTTGCTTTAGGCCATACAGACTTTTCTTCAACCTGCACACCAAGTTCTCCTTACCTTTGACCTCATATCCCTGTGGTTGCAACATGTAAATTTCCTCCTCCAAATCTCCATGGAGAAAAGCTGTTTTGACATCTAATTGTTCAAGATGTAAATCATCTGCAGCCACAAGACTAAGTACAGTTCTAATTGAAGTCATTTTTACAACTGGAGAAAATATTTCATCATAATCTATACCCTTTTTCTGTGCAAAACCTTTTACCACAAGTCTGGCCTTATATCTTTTCTGACCTCCTTCCTCCTCCTTCAGCCGATAAACCCATTTGTTAGGCAAGGCTCTTTTTTCTGCAGGTAAAGGGACTAAGTCCCAAGTCTTATTTTTCATCAAGGAGTCCATCTCCTCTTTCATGCCTAGTTGCCACTGTTGTTTGGCATCCACCTGCATTGCTTCTTCATATTCTTCTGGTTCACCAGAATCTATTAATAAAATAGAATACAAAGAAGGAGAAAATCTTTCAGGGGGTCTACTTGGCCTCGTAGAACGTCTAACACTTGCAGGAGTTTGTGGGACAATCTGTTGTTGCTGAGCATCAGGTACCTGTGGCATTTCATTTTCAGGAATCTCATCCAACACCACATATTCTTGTTTGTCCTGTTCATGCTTCTTTTCCTGCATCTGTTCTTTATACATAACCTTCTCATTGAATATAACATCTCTACTTCTAATTATTTTCTTATTTTCAAAATCCCATAACCGATAGCCATATTCATCTATCCCATATCCAATGAAGGTACATTTCTGAGATTTAGCATCAAGCTTGGTTCTGTTTTCTTTATCAACATGGACAAAAGCTTCGCAACCAAAAGTTTTTAGAAAAGAATAATTTACCTTTTTACCAGTCCATGCCTCCTCTGGAATACCACCATCCAAAGGGGTTGAAGGTCCTCTATTTATCAAATAGACAGCAGTATGTACAGCATCTGCCCAAAAATGTAAGGGCAATCCAGCATGCAATCTCATGCTCCTCGCACGTTCCATGATGGTCCTATTCATTCTCTCTGACACACCATTTTCCTGTGGAGTTCCTGGAACTGTCTTCTGCTTTCGAATCCCATTTAAGGAACAGTAATCTTCAAATGCTTTGCTGCAATACTCACCTCCATTATCCGATCTGAGACACTTCAACTTTTTTCCTGTCTCATTCTCAACCAGAGCTTTCCATTTCTTAAAAGTTTCAAAAACATCTGATTTTTGTTTTAGGAAATATACCCATGTTTTTCTAGTTGAGTCATCAATAAAAATAACATAATAACAAGAGCCACCAAGAGATGATACCTGAGCCGGTCCCCATACATCTGAATGTACAAGCTCTAACTTCTCACTCTTCTTCTCTTTTCCAACCTTGAGAAATCTGACTCTTTTCTGTTTACCATAAACATAGTTTTCACAGAACTCTAAATCAATCTTCTTTAGTCCTGGCAATAGATTTTTGGAGTGAAGGATTTTCATCCCTTTCTCACTCATGTGCCCAAGCCTATGGTGCCACATTATCGAATCTGTTCTTGCAACATTTATTGTTGTTGTCCCTGCAGTAACTTTATCTGTAGCAGCTAAGGTAGAGTAAGTGTTACCAGTACACAGATATAATGTGCCTACCTTCACACCTTTAGCTACTACTAACGATCCTTTAGTGACCTTCCACATACTGTCTGAGAAGGTAACTATGCAACCTTCACTACCTAGTTGCCCTGCAGAAATTAAATTTCTTCTTAAATTAGGAACATGTCTTACCTCCTGCAGAAACCAGTCATTACCATTCTGCAACTTGATCTTTATCTTTCCTTTTCCAACAATTTGACAGGGCTCATCATCACCCAAATATACCTGTCCAAAATCACCTTGAACATAATCTAGAAAATATTTTCTATGGGGTGTAGCATGAAATGAAGCCCCAGAATCTATTACCCAGGAATCATTAACATTATCCAAACATAAGATTAAAGCATCTTGTAGAGTATTACTTGCAATATTAGCTTCCTTACTGTCATTTTCATTTTTGTCTCCTTCTTTGTTTTTCCGAGACCAACAGTCTTTCTTTAGATGACCAGGCTTTCTGCAGTACCAGCAATCTTTCTTTCCTCTAGATTGAGAGCGTCCTTTCTTTGACTTCCCTCGTGACTTCTCATTTCCAGGGCCTTTTCCTCTTTCCTTTGATCTTCCTCTGTTCTCCACATTCAAAACACTACCCGATGATGTTGGAGTCTCACCTGTGCTTTTCCTTCACATTTCCTCGCTTAGGATAACACCAACAATATCATCAAATACCAAAGTATTTTTACCAGAGACAGAGTTACTTACAGCCATAACCAAGCTATTCCAGCTTTCTGGCAAAGAACATAAAATCAAGAGAGCCCTAACCTCTTCTGCAAAGGTAATTTTTACCGAAGACAATTGACTGGTAATTGTATTAAATTCATTTAAGTGCTCCGCTACAGATCCTCCCTCACTCATTTTCAAATTAAACAAACGCTTCATAAGAAATACCTTATTCAAAGCCGAGGGTTTCTCATACAGCTTAGCCAATGTTGCCATCAAATCTACAGTCGTTTTTGCTTCTGTTATATTGAATGCTACAGACGCCGCAAGGCACAATCGAATGGATCCCAGTGCCTTTCTATCTAAAATGTCCCACTCTTCATCTGATATTGTGGTCGGTTTCTTTGCCTTTCCTTCCAATGGCCGCCACAAATCCTTTTGATACAGGTAATCCTCCATCTGCATTTTCCATAATTGATAATTCTGGCCGTTAAACTTTTCGACCTTGAATTTGGAATCCTCCATTGCTCCCACTCAAATCTGAAAGTCCTGCCAATTTACAGAAAACCTCGCTCTGATACCAATTGTTAGGGTTTCAAGCAGATCCGAAGCAAATATGAACTAACAATTATATGCAGATTTAAATACAAAAGATAAAGAAATAAAACAGGACACAGATAACACAGAGATTTAACGTGGTTCACCCAGAATGGGTTACGTCCACCATACACAGCCGTCCAATCTTTCTTATTATCCAGCAAAAATAGTACATCAACCTTACAATGCCTTAAGCATCCCAGCCACTTATAACATGCGTTTTTAGGGCAACAAACAAAGTCGGCTTTTTTAGGGTTTTATTACAATGTCGGTTTTCATCAACAAAAACGGCAAAAAATCTGATCAGGATACGTGCTGAGTGTACAGTACTTTGCTGATCAGTCGCCACATTTCAACATTCATGAAGGCAGGGATATCTGTGATGAGCCCTGAGACTATAGGTCTAGCCGTTAGGTCTGGCTATTTTGTGTTGTCTAGTCTTTTCACTCTTCCTAGGCTACATGTTTTTCCTTGTGATTCAATGGAGATGTTTGGTCCACTTAAATTCATTGTATGGTTTATCCTATTGAACATATATCTAAGATTTGATAGATATAATGTGTGCATCTAGCGGTGTAGGCATGCATGTAGGAACATACGGCAGGTCGAGACGTGTTCTATCGGGAAGAGAAATTTTAGGTATGAGGTGAGAGGTTTGTTAGTTGAGAGTTGCTTAAATCAGAATTCATTATATTACAATGTGTATCATCATAATATTTTAGTAATGTGGTAATATCTGATTTAAAAAAAAAAAAATTGTTGCTACTTTTTAGTGATGTTTGTTGGGGTAAAAGTGGGCATTACAATATCTATGATGAGATATTGTTGTGTGCTATAGTGTTTTTATTGGTGTTGGCCTTGGTAGTGTTGTTGTCATGTTGTTGTTACAACTTTTTTGTTGATGCTATTACTTTAACCTTGTAATTTGATTCTTAATCCAAACAAAAATAATTAATTTTATGACAAGTAAATGCATTTAATAATACTTGAAAGAAATGCACAATTTTCTATGAGTCACTATTTACAAGGTTATTAAATTATCCATTAAATTTTTACAATAGATTTAAAATTGAAATAAAAGAATATAAAATCTTTGACATGATAAATATATCGTGTATGAAACATAATAATTCTGGAGTCTTTCCCACCATGAATAGCCTATAGAAATACCCCAAGTGGTTTAAACAAGAAACCTGGTTTACACCCATAAAAGACTAAATTTAGTAAGCATGACTCTTGGATAATTTGCATCATGATAGAGAATACTAGCTCAATGGTAAAATTTGGACATTTATTAACTTTTGTACTTCCCTTACAAACAAATATATTAAGCTGCCAAACAAATGTCACCGACTGACATTGGGCAACCATGGTTATTCCTAAATAGAGGTCAGGTTTATATCTTAAATGTCTTTGAATTCTCTATGAATTAAATCAATAATATATATACTTTTTTCTTTTCTTTCAAATGGATATTAGAGGAAAGCTTATATCTCAATCATTGGTCAACAAAGCCATTATGAAATGAAAATGGGCTATAATCTCATATTGAATGCTAAAAAGTGGTCATTGGTATCCCCTACAAAGAGAGTGAAAATACGTTGTGGATTTGTTAAGTGATGCTCCCATTGTAAGTAAATTATGGAAAATTGTAGTAATTTTAGAAATAGCAGCATTCCAGCTCACATTATGTATTTCTGTGAGGGAAACTGGATGGATTACCTGTCTAAAATTGTTGTGCTCCTCAATCAAGCTTTCCTTGATAGTTAGACAATGGTGGAAGTGGTCATTGATAGGGATTTGTGCTTGGTGCATTTTCTACATATGCTAAAAATCCATCTAAAATCTAGTGCCCTAAGATCCATTGCCTAGATAGACATTGATGAAAAATGTTTTTTCCTTAGATTTCTTTATGACAGGATAAGTGATAGGAATTGAGCTTCAAATGAGGCTTTTGCAAATGAAAATTTGAAAGTAGTTACTAATAAAGATACAATATCTGTCTAAGTAAAGTTAGGTTCTAGTGATGTGTGTACACATTGAAAAATGTCATTTTCATCATCACTAATTATTCGTCCTAATTAATTAAGTAATTATTTAATTATTTAATTAAGCTAAGTATTCTTCTAAAACTGACTCAATAATCACATTCAACATTTATAATTATTCAATTTCTATTGTTTAATTAATTAATCATTTACCACCTTTCCCAAATATTAATTAAATATTATTTATTTAATTAATTATTACTAATTTTCTTGATTAAATAATCTTTATTACTTAATTAATCATATTTCTAATGTATAAATAATTTTCTTTAAATTATTTAAATTAATTAACTTATTCTTTGAATTCCCCAAGTTTGAATTTCAATTAATTTCATCTATTTTCAAATCATCAAATTCACATTGCACCAAATCTGCATTCAATCACATTTCAATAAATTTCATGTGCATTTAAGCATTCGAAAACCCAAATTCAATTCAAATTGAAAATGAAATTGAATTTCAAATCAATCTCCTACAACACATGTTGAAATCATAACCATTTGATCAAATCAGTTAACTCTCCAATCACCCCTTTTCACACCAAATCACCTTTTCTATCTGATCAATCAATCCACTTATCTCTACAATAAATTCAGTCTTGTATTCAATCAACTTAGTTAAATGTCTAATAAATTGATTCATCTAGCCAATCAATCTAGTTGACTACTCAATCAAATGAGTTAACAAATCAATCAACTCTGTTAATTGGTCAATCTAAATCAGTTCACTCCCAATAAGAAATTTAGTTTAAAATCCCTCCCCATTTGTGTTGAAAGTCTATATAAACAAAATAATTTTCTCATATCAAACTAGATCACACTCTTCAAAGAAATTGGCAATCTATGCAGGAATTTCAGTGAAATACCTGAGAGCCACCTACACCAGCAATTTGGAGAAGAATAATGCAATCTACAATGTGCTTGAGGGGGGTTTTCAATTATTTAATTGTTTGATTCTTTCATATTTATATTTATTCTATTGGTTTATGTTTGATTTTGTTTAATTAGTTAAAAGGATCTTTGATCATTCTTATTTCCTGAATAAGCATATTAATTTTCATGATATTCAAGCATGAAAACATTTGGTGAACCTAACATGAAACAGGCTTACTGATCTGACTTTTTTTTTATTTGCAGGGCCGTACAAGAAATTGAATGCCCAATTGCCTTGAAAGTAATTTGCAATTGCACATTTTGATGTGCACTCGCTATCATTTTGATTCACAATTACTATCAATCTAATTGACAATTGCAAAAACTGATGCTCAATTATAGGGATAGCCCAAAAATTAAATTAAACTTGTTGCTTTTCATTTATTTTCATTTGCATGATTAACCCATTAAAATCTTTCAATTTTGGAAAAGTTGTTTTTTAGGCATAAAATGTTTCTAACTCCATGATAGGCAAGGTAACCTTCAAGATTTGAGGTGCAAGGAGGAGGAAACAACACAATAGGTAGCTAAGAGCCTATCAAAGGATTATTAAAGTAGAAAGACAACTTCTAGAATTTGAAGAGGGAGAGGCTATGGCTTTGTACCATCAAACCATAAACAAAATCCTAGACAAATTTGACATTTATGATGATATTTAAGTAATAGAAAACCTTATCTGAAATGATTTCATTGAAAGCAATAGCTTCTCTTTTCTTTCTTTTCTTATTGTTTAAATTTTTCAAAGTTGCATTTTTAACTGATTCACAATTGCTTATACAAAAATTCGTAATTGTTGTTATTTTAATTCACATTTGATTAGATAATATTTCACAATTGATTATAGGTTAATTCAAAATTGCTAGAATATGCTAGATTGGGTGTGTTTCTGTCATTGTTTGTCAAATTTCATTTTGTTTCTGCAAACATAGAGATTGTAACCGTGAGAAAAAAATAGGCTAGAGAGCCCACCATACGCTAACAATGTTTGATTTCTTTGCAGGGGGAGTTTAGACAAACATTTCATTTTGGTGCTTTCAAAAATTAAAAGAAAAAACTCACCTTTGCAATATTGGCTAAAATTAACACCATGTATTTTGGAGCAATATCTCCAATAGTTAGAAAATTTTGTGATGAAGGTTAAAAGGAATTGTTGTTCTTTGTGTCTATGAGGTGATAGGTATATGCTCTCCCCTTTTTAAGGTGATCAAAAAGCCAAACCCACCTCTTTTATGCTTTTTGTCAATTTTACATTAGGATAACACCTTTAGTAGGCGTGCCCTCTCGAGAAGCCCATAAGGCTAGTGAGAGGGGAATGACCTAAGTGGAAACGACTAAAGCCAAGTAATCCAAGCCACTCCAAATAAATGCGTATGTGATGAAAATCATGTGCGATGAGTGTTACATCTTGTCATAATGGCCTTATGCCTCCCTCAATGCCTATACAATATGTTAAAATCTGTAGAGTGTAACCTCTAAAAACTGGTAGAACTCCCTTAATGGAGTATAAAACACTCTTGATTGTGACCACTTGAATGAAACCCTTTCTAAACAGCTTAGAAATTAGAAGCCCAACTGAGTTAATAACTAGACACACATATTATCACAGTGCAAGGGTGGTAAAGAATCTATCTTCAAGACACTCACCATATATCTCCCAGGATAATGAGCCAATTGAGGAGTGATCCTCTTTGGTTTAATTTCTAGAAAAAGACAAAAAAATAGGTGCACCTTAGGGTGGGACAGGTTTGTTTGAGTTGAAGTAGTATCAAGATATGGGTTGTGGTAATATTTGTGGCTTTTTTACCTTAAGAGAGTCTTCTTGTGCAATCGATTGACCAATTACATTGAAAACAAAATGAGGTCTTGAAAAAGACTCCAACATTCATGGGAATTTGGAAAAGCTCCCTAAACAAGTATTGTTTTTATGTTATTATGCTTTTTGATGTGTCATTTGTGTCTTTTCTACATGATAAAATATTTAAAAGTGGAACATCAACCAAAAGTTTCTTAACTCAACAATAAAGAGCCAAAAAATCAAGAGAACAACTAAGTGTTTACATCCAACAAGTTCAACAAATTTATCCAACATTTAAGTGTATGGAACAAAATGATACTTCAAGTGATCATAGATTCTCACACATATAGGGAATTCATAGTCTAAGTCTTTCATTCATGTCTTGCATAAGTCTTCATAATTAGGAGACTAAATTCCATCATTTTCATTCAACTTAGGATAGAGTCCATATTCACACTCATCATAAATAGAGTCCTTACGTTACACATCTCATCTTAGTACCTAAATAGTCTTCATTGAACATTCATCATCACCCTTTTTCATCATAGAGGTCTTAAGAACATATCCTTTGCATGGGTCTAAAAGGAGATGGTGAATTTCCATTTGAACAACCCAATCTTGGACCAAACAATGATTAGTTAGAGATAATTGATGGTTTGGACAACCTTGCTTGGGAAGTAAGAATTGAAATTCCATAGTATGAAGAAGTAGAAGCTATCATAAATAATGAAATCCAAAAATTTGTCCACCTTGATACAAAACTAGCAAAAGAAATCAAGGAACAAAGAGAATAGGAAGATCTCAGACAATTTATTGAAAACCTTATGGCAAATAGTCCTATTCCTCACTAGTAATATTAGTAGGGTTTCATCATTCATAGCTGCATATATAGTTAATTCATGTCTTGCATCCATCTCAATATACCATTTGTATTTAGGATATCATAGTGAGTCATAGAGTGTCAAGATCACATGGTAGTAACAAGGTCACAAAAGGCAAAAAAATCAGATGGATCCAAATAGTGACCCATACTATAACCCAACTTTGAACATGAACACAACCAGAACCTCAAGCTCTCATTCAAGAAAGAGATATTTCATACCAACATATCCCAATAGATTACCAACAATATAAGAGATGAAAATAGGGTTAACACAAGAAGAAATATAGGCAACTCAGAAAGATCCTCAAGTCTTAATGATAATCAACACCCTTAACAACAACAATAGAGACAACTATTTATCTCTCTTGATTCAAAATGGAGAAAATTGCCTCCTAATTTTGATGTCTCCACAATAACACCACAAGGAGTGACATTGAATCTAAATGTGACATAGATACCCAATGCATCTACAATAATAACTCCTACACAAAGTGTTGCTCCAAGCACAAAAATGGCTCCAACTCAATTTAACACAATGCAAGCAGCTATAAATTCTACACCAATGTTAGGGGTTACTTCAAAAAATTTCCAATCAATGCCCATGTTCAACTCACAAGCCATTGGTACTCTACAAGTAACTACATTGGTATCAACTAGATTTGCAACTAGTAGCCAAGGGATACAAAATGGACATATCAATCTCTCTGGATCTACTCAGGCTAACACAATGCCTCAATTTACATACTTCACAACACCTATTGGTGGCTTCAATATAGTATAAAGTCAAGCATCTTCAACAACACCATTATACACGACCACTTCACTATATGTTGCAAACATGTATGCATCAGGCATACCATTGAAAAAAACAAAAATTTTGACTTAGCAAGTCCAGAACTTACAAAAGAAAATGGTGAGAATGCAAACAATCAAGGAAAAGAAAATCTACACAATGGAAGATCTCAAGCATTATCCCTATGCTAGATCTCTATACATGCCACCCTTTCCTCTACACTTTAAGACACCTAAGTTTAATAAATACAAAGAAAGGGGAGATCCAAGAGATCATATAAGATAATTTTTTACATGTTGCATAGAAGTGTCACACGAAGACACTTATCTACTAAGATTATTTCCCAAAAGTCTTGGAGGGCCCGCACTGGAATGTTTTTCACATCTGTCTCCTAGAATTTCTTCATGGGGAGAGCTAGTAGAGTTTTTTAATCACAAACTTCTCTTATAATATAGATAATCTAGTGATACTGATAGATTTGTGCAACACGAAGCAAAAAGAAATACAGACCTTTTCTACATTCTTGCATAGATGGAGGTCATAGTATAGAAGGTGTCCAAGTAATATACCAAAGGTAGAACAAGTGGACGTATTTAGTAAAAATATCCTTCCACTAGTCAAATATCCTTTACAAATACAATATTTAGATATATTCAAGGATATCATAGAAAAAGGTCTCAAGCATGAGAAGGGATTTTTGGAGCAAGGTATCATTAAAAATAGTAAAGATTCAGGAACACCCAACAATAAAAATCTAAGTAAATCGATATTCTTGTCAAGGAACAATAATATTACAAATGATGTTGAGCTCGATGCAAGAGTGGTCAATAGAGCTCAACCCTTACTATCATTACAAGAACCAAACCAAAATGTGAACCAGTCAGAAGCAAATGATCCAACTACGACTACTACCAATGCAGTCTAATCCAATGCAGTTAGACCTCCAAGAAATATGGCACAAAAAAGAAAGTTCACACCTTTGGGGGAACCTATTGATGCTTCTCTAAATAATTTGATACAAACAAACATGATAACTTTTCCAAAAGCAAGACCATATGAACTGGGCCCATTCAAACCGTCCTGGTGGAATGACAATGATTTATGTGATTATCATTGTTCCAAGGGACACAAAACATCTAGTTGTTACAAGCTCAAGAACCTCATCCAAGAGCTCATAGACCAAGGTGATGTAACAATAGATATAGATAAAGGATCAAAAAACCAATCACATATCATATACAAAGATCCTTTTGTGAAGAATAATCAAGGAAAAGTATTAAAGGACAAGACAATGCAACCAACTACAGTGTACACCAAGGTTGCATACGCTTATATAATCAATAAAATTAGTGAAGGGGAGGCAATGGTTGCAACCATATCCATCAAGTCTAGAAACAGAGATTGTGCAGTGGTAACCCATAGGTATAAAGTCACATTACAAGGAGTACCTCCTCAGGCACCTCATCAATCAAGCTACTTTAATTTTGTGGATCAACTAAAAAAGACTCCTACTCAAATCTCATTTTTTGAGTTATTCAAAATTTCACCAACTCATACAACAATTTTGGCAAAGAATTGCAAGATTCAATAGTATCCAAAGATATGGATGAAAGTGTGTTACAAGAAATGGTGGGTACTATAACCGCTTCATCCAGGGTTGCCTTCATAGAGAAAGACATCCCCACAGATAGAATTAGGTACAATGATCCATTACATCTAGAAGCATATGTTCATAACAAGAGAATAAGAAGAGTGCTTATATATGGAGGGGCATGACTAAATATCTGTACCCTTAAATTGATCAAGGAATTAGGTTACTCCTAATTTCACATAGACTTAACCAAGAAAATCAACATCAAGGCCTGTGATGATGAGGAACATCCTTCCTAAGGATTGGTCACATTACCAATACAAATTGGACCAATTACTACAAACATCAAATACCAAGTGTTGTACAAGGAATTGGGATACAACATGCTATTAGGATGCCCATGGATACATGCCATGCAGACAGTTCCTTCTACATTTCATCAATGCATCAAATTCTGAATCAATGGAGTAGAAATAACTGTGCATGGGGATCCTAACCCCTTTCAACACTGCAATACTTTAAGAGAAAGCATACAAAATCAAGTTCCAATTAATCAAGAAACACCATTTATGACACAAATGGACTTATTAACAATCAGAGAAGCACATAAAGATACATGTACAACATATTCTTTATAGATTAAGGATGTTGGTTATGGGGAATAATCTATATCTAGTACATAAAATGTCAAACAATTGTCTCTTTCTCCAAGTTCTTTTGGGAAACTAGATAAAGGAAAGGAGATAGCCAAATATTCAGATTCATGCTCATTCATTAGATGGGGAGAACTAGAGGAAGAATCCCTAGAAGAAGATGTCAATCACTGATTATATAGAGAAGAAGATGACATGACAATATTCCAATTACCCTTAGATCATTATGGCAATGGTTTTAAAATGCTATTGAAACATGGGTATGATGATACCACATGCTTGGGACCACATCAACAAGGAAGATTAGAACCTGTTTTACCTCAGGAGAATGTGAAGATGTAACAAAAACTTATAATTTATGAAGTCTTTGAAAATTTCACAAGTGTCCCCATGTCGATGTTGAAATTTATCCCCTTCAAAGGTGGTGTACTGATCCACACTACTAAAAAAGGAATTCCAAGATCTAGTGGAGATGAATGTAGAACAATATCCAAATAATCATGTCTCCTCTAAGGATAAAGAGACCTCCTCCAATTGTTGTACATAAGAATCCACAATCATGTCAACCTTGAAAGAATGATCATGTAGAGAATGAACAAGAGGGTCAGAGTGTTCCCTTGCAACAATAGAAGAAGGATCATCTTCATCAAAGAGAAGATGAATATCATTAATGATGTCTCCCAAATTTGCAATGTAGGACTCCACAAACAAATGTGCAATATATGTCAAGTAGTCATCCCAATGAACTGAAGCTGGAATACAGGGAATATCCTATTGTACTAAATTGCAATAAGGAAAACTATTGCATCATCTACATCATCAGGTGCAATAGGTGATGCGATATCAAGAGGAGATGAAATGAAAGGATCAAGATTGGGGTCACATGTGAGAATTTCCAAGTTTAGTTCTCCTCAAAATCTAAATCATCACAAGAAGTGTGATCATCATATGTAAAATCATCCTTGACAACAGGAACAAAATATGAAAAGGAGTATAACCGATATGCATGATCCACCACCCCAGTCGCAATGATAGCTCTACTCTCCAAGTCTCTAATGATAACTAACTCAAGTGTGAACATAATTTTTTTTGTTGGGCCCCATGTGTGATTTTATAGATGGAAAGAAGATTTTTTTTCAAATGGGGTACATACAACACATCATTGAAGGAGTTATCCCCAATGGAAAGAGGTACTTTCTCAATCACATCCATGTATGTATGATTTCCCATCAAAATCTATGACATGGTGCAAGTCTCAAATGAAGAGAACATATTCTATGAAGATGCCATATGATGAGAAGTGCCTGAATCTAGAAGCCATCTCCTTAAATCATGACTTGTAGTAGCACAAAGAGATTGTACTTTTCTTGTCCCAAAAGAGTGAGTCTTTCTACTTGTTGCTCCCTTAAATTCTTTCTCTTTCCCCTTTGATTGTGAGGAAGTGGAAGGTGATGAATCCTCCTTCTTGTAGGCATTAGGAAAATCAATGTTGTTCTTTTTGAGAATATGGAGGAGCTCATCAATCTTCTTAGAATGGTAACGATGCTCCTTTTTACCAACCTTTTTACAATAGGCACAAGTAGGTCTCTCTTTCTTTGGTGAATTGTCCTTCTTGGAAGAGGATGAATCTCATTTTTGTGGAGAAGGTGGTGCTTTGTCCTTAGGCTTTGATTTCCCCTTTTTCTTGTTTAAGTTGTCTTTTCCTTGATTTCCTTTGTTCTCTTGAGTTGCCACATATGCTTGAGACTTAGAAGTCCTAAGAATGCCCATGCTTATCAACTTAGTTTTTTCCATCATCAATATTTCATTGAAAGCATCAAATGTAGGCATTATGTAGCTTGAACCCATTGTCATCCTATGGGTTTGGAAACCAGAAACAAATGATGCATATTCTTGTGGAAGCTTGCCCATAAAATTTAAGATCAACTGAGTATCCTTCTTATCAATGCCACAATCCTTGAGTTGTGCCCTCAACTTTTTTGCCTTAGTGACATAATCTTGTATTGTATCAAAGTTCTTGGGATCTAACATGGTGAGATCACTATCAATCTGATATCTTCTAATCTCATGAACTTGACCATATAAGTCTTGAAACTTTTGCCAAGCATCCTTAATTAAAGTACATTTCTCAATATGAAAGATGATATCTTTTGATACATAATTCACTAAGGTACCAATTTTTATGATGTTAATAGTGAGCCAACCCAAGTGACAATTGGGATTAGCCTTAGGATTAGCAAGAGCAACCATAGTTCCATCAATGTAATGAGTTAACCCTTTTTTCCATTAGTTTACTCCATGCATTAATTTTTCAAGTAGCATAATTATGTGGATTTAAAAGAGGAAACTGAGGAAAACCCATAGAAGCAAAATGAAAGAACATAAGAGCACAAGATAAACCCCCCCAAATTCACTCAATCAAAGTACCCCCCCCCCCCAAAAAAAAAAGTAAAAAATAAAAAAAATGATGATTTTGGCACTTTATATGTAGTGCATGTACAATAGGCCACTTGCAAAAAATGGCAAAGTGGAATTCTGATTTTGTTTTACAACTATCCCAATAGGATTAGAACTAAAATTAAAAAGACCAAAAGGATAGATATATGGAATACAAGTGCCAAATTGGCCAGAAAATACTCTATGTTGAAAGTACATTTTTCACTCAAACTCACTGCAGGCTGATAGTAGTTTATGAAAGTAGACAGAAAATCATGGACTTTTAAAAAAAAGGTACCTAAAAAGGAGTTCATATGAGCCCAAATGGAGTTCCAAAAGTTGCATTAATGGGAATTGGATAGGTATAGTCACCAAAAACTAATTTTTTTGAAAATTATATCCATCCAAATCAGAAATTAAAACCACCATGTGAAAGTACACAAAATATTAGCCCATTTCAAAAAGCATTGCACCCTAAAAGGAGTTAAAATGAGAAAGATAGGGCCTTCCAAAGTTGAACTGCAAAACTGAAAATCTCAATGAGAGGGGATCAAAAAAATTTCAAAAAATGTGCTGACGTAGGCTGAACTCAGTAATTCACTAGGTTAAATTTGATGGTCATATGACCTTTGCCAAAACTCCACCTCCCTGCCTATGTATATGTCCATACAGTATAGATAGATGACATGGAAAATTTTGATTAATTCATATGGATGATGTGTCATACGAAAATACCGACATGGATGTTGAGGTGGTGATACAAACTGCCTATGTGGCATTGTGACTAGGTCAATGACTGCATGTACAGATGATGACGTCGATGCTAACTAGGCTGCTGAGAAGGCTGTATTGTTGTTGTATGGCTAACATGATCTATTGATGTGGCCTAGTGACTATGTTGCCATGTGGCAGGACACATGTCAGTGGTTGGTCTGACTTGGCATCTCATGTGTAAAAGGATCTTAGCTATGGGCTAGTGGTCTTCTCCCTCATGGTGTGCGTAGGAACCACAAGGAGCTTCTGGTGGTGCAGTGCAAGACTAGGAGTAAAGATGGGCCATGTATAGTAGAGTTCGCTAAAAGAGAAGAAAAGAATGACATGAGTAGTGGTGAAGGTTACCAAAGGAGCAAATGGTAGAAATGAATGATGTCAGTAGGTGCAGGTAGTGATGTTGGTAGTGACAGTGTGGCTAGTGGTGTCGCTAGGAAGGAGTATGGTGCTCAGGAGTTTCAACGGCTGATAGGATAGATGACAGTTACCAAAAACCAAGCACAAACTATAGGAGGAATGCTAAAGAGTACGGGTCGATGGATGAAACAATGCTAGCAACTGAAGAAAGTGGTCAATGGGAGACAAAAATATGCAAAGGTTGTATAGGTGTGGGGGTTGTCAAAAAGTACAGTGGGTGGTGGTCGGATGAGCAGGTTGACATCAATGAAGAACCCACAAATGATGTGATGATGGTAGGATGTTGTGGCTCAAGGGAGACAAAGTGGCAAGCTGATTGAACTAACCATGCAGGATGATTAGATCCTTGTACTCACTGGCTGAAGGAAACAATCGATCCATTATAGGTGACTGACAAAGCAATGTTGAAAATCATGTTGCAGACATATAAAAATAGAAAACTTGCATTGGAAGGAAAGGGGATGGCGATGCTATTTGACATGATGTAGATCATCTTTCCAGAAAAGTAGATCTGATTAGGTCATATACGGATTGAGTTGGTAGAGAAAAACCCTAGCACACCACCGTTTGAATGTTGGTTTTGGCAGGAACCCTCACATACAAATATGTGAACTTGAGACTGAATGTGCTGATGCATGATGTGATTTGTGAGTAAAAAGAGAGCTTGAGTAAGAAGAGAGACTATCTATCTAAGAGTTCCTTTCTCAATGAGTTAGTGTGTGGAGCTAGCAGGCTAAACTGATGAGAGGTTTTAACTGGTAGAGACAGGGTAACCAGTGAATTATTGTAGTCTTAACAATCAAGAGTATCAGTAGAGATTGTATGGTTAAGAAGGCATCCAAGTGTGATACTTTCTAGGGTGAGAATCTAAGAAAGAGAAGAGAGGCATAGAGTAACTGGTAAGAGATCAAAGAGAGAAATCTAATTACTGGTAGAAGGACTAGTGAAACAGAGGAAGTTGATAAGCGACAAACATTAGTTGATTATGTATTGCAAAATTCAATTGTAACTAGGTGCTATCATTGCATTAAAATTGTATTTCATTGTATTACATAGAGTTGGTGCTTGGTGTAGGGGTTGGTACTCCTTAGGTTGGTGCTCCTTGGGCTGGTGCCCTAAATCATTTGTAATCTGTTGTTTCATTACAAGGCTAGCTTGGAGTAGTAGACTCTAGTAGCAATTCTCACTGAGGTTTTTTGCATATAGAATTTTCCTCATAAATCTAGTGTCATGGGTTATGCATTTGTGTGTTTTCCTCTTTTAATATCCTCTCATATGTTACTAGTTTGATTGCTTAGTGTTTAGGTTGTTAATCAATACTCAAATCTTAGTTTAAAGAGAAAAGATTTTTAAGAACCACTGATTCACCCCCCTCTCAGTGGTACATTGTGTTCAACATAAACACTTAGACTTTTTTGTCTACACTATTCACTTGCATCCAACATCTAGCATCTGACCTCCTTCATCGGCCTCAACAAAAACAAACACTAATATCTTTAGCCTGCATATTTATACTCAGGCTTTCCCACCAAAAATGGAAACTCAAACTTCATGCCCTAGGGTTTTTTTGCACCGACTTCAATCCATATTAGATTGGATCAGATCTCATCTTTGAGCTTCACAACTTGTATTAGAACAAGTAGTACTCACATATTTTATTCTTCCAAAACATGTTTTCAATCTTTAGGAAACTACAACCTGTTTGTTGGCCTCCCTCTTGTCAAACATATTAAATGATCTCGTAGTTCCTTGCTCCAAATCAGATTTGCAACCTAATGTCCTACTTTGATCATGGTGCCAAGGAATCAGATCTTTATCCTTAAATATGCTTCAAGCCATAGTCCTCTACACTCGACCCATGATTTTTGCGGTCTACATAAATACTGACTTAGTTGACAACTACCTCACCAATGCACTCTTCACCACTGTATGTTAGTCATCTAGATCCTACATGTCATCTTTACCACCATCCACCTCAGTTCACTATGTCAGTTTAGGCTCAGGAACTAACTAAACACACAACTAGCATTCACCTTATACTATCGGTTCATCTTACCCTATCAATTACACATTAACTAGTTAATCTTCATGCCAAGTCTTCTATGTTCTACCGGTTTGGTCATGATACCTTTTCTCTGCACATGACTTGATACCTTGTTCCTTCTAGGTTCATCTTGTCTCTTTCATGCTTACTAGTGAACTTACCTACCTACATACTGTACTGGTATTCATTCTTCTTCACAAAGTGCACATCAATCAGTTAAAAATGTGCTCTCTGGTTCAACAAACTTGATGTGGTTCCAATTATAGACACATACCAATTTGGTGAACAAATGTTATGAACCACAACATCGAAACCCTCTCCAATTGTCTATACTAGTTGCTTGAACATGACTCGGTTCCTATTTACTGATTGATAGTACTCCTTCCTGCATACTGGTAACACCCATGATAACACCCTATAAAGATTCTTCATCTATCACCAACTGTGGTAACACCAATCTCCATCTACATCCTAGTATAACTTCATGTTTTCAGTGCTAAACCTTTCCTTTTAATTCATTAGCCTAGACATCATCTCAACAAGTTTACCAAAGCGGTAAACTCATTACTTTGTATCCTTCCTATTCTATGCTGGTAGCTCATCATGCCTTCTCTTATTGATCCGGTGACAACATATTCATCTAGTGGAAGTCCTACTGTATGACATCAAACAAACTCGAAAACTAGTTGTCTACAAATTCTTCATTAGTCCAACCATGCTTTCTTACTAGTTACATAATTACTGGTTAACAACAACACATTGCCAATACATTACTCATCAGTTAACATTCCATATTGGTTGACATACTATACTAGTTGACATCAATGACAACACAATCAGGTTGACATCAATGACAACACAATGCCAACAATCTCCCCCTTTGGCATTGATTTCAACACATGTAGTATCTGGTATACTACTAGTTTCATCTCCCCCTTTGAAAACAATGGCAAAGGGTACTAATAGAAATTTCTCTTGGTTGCTTCTCCAGCTTTGATTATTATACTCTGCATCCTCTCATCCAACAACACTTGAGATAGAGGGCTCAAAAGCCAACTGATACCAAATTACATATACTAATCTGATACTAATTTGATACCTTAGATACCATTATGAGAGGCATATCAGTGAGTTTGCCTTAGCTACTAGTCAGAATGTATCTTCTCCCCCTTTGATATGCAGGAAGTTATTCTGACAGCAATTTGCTGAAACAAGTGCTAATACAAACACTATATTCTTCCCCTGTGCAGGTAACTCTTCCTCTTTGTCAAATCTTCCCCTTTGACATAGGGGTTGAGAACTTCTTTCCCTTTCTTTTCATAACCAGTTGAGTACTTTTTCTCCCTTATTCTAGGCAAGTCTCCCTGAACCATAGATCTGAGTTCATCTTTGCCTATTAAGTCCTAAACTAGGGCTCCAATCTACAGTTTGTACCAGTAGAGATGAGAATATGTTATCTACAGATGATTTTCCACTTCCATGATATCCATCACATCTTTATGACATAATCCTACATGGCCACAATGTCAAGACTCATCAACATTCTATCAACTACCAAATTGGTTAGATCATATTGATGCATGCACATAAGATCGACTACCGGACCAACACATTCGCAAACAATACTTCTCCAAAATGACCCAAAGCATAATTTCCTCAATCCAAGCCATAGGAATCATTGCATTGATCCCCAAATACATTGTCTCACATAATCTGCAATACCAGTTAATATCCATACCGATAACATACTATACATACCGGTTTACTATACCGGACCAATATTTATATGAAAAATCTTCCTCTAACCTCTGTCTTCCTGAGTCAAATGTCTTTGATGCCAAATTGTAGTTTGAACCATCCATTGACACATGTAGCAGCGATCCATCTCTCATATGTAGATGTGTAGCCAAGGCACTAACTACACACACACTGCCATCTCGTCTTCTCTCTTGTATCAGTAGCAACCTATCCTTACATTTGTCCTTTTCAAATTTGGGGGTGAATAATGTGATCAGTATGTAGCTCCCCCTAAGGTCCCGTATCTCGTTCAAGCCTTAGAAGATATCACCTGTGCATTGAATGCACATTTTTTGGCCATGGTTATATTCTCTTCCTTCTTCCTCCATACCTGCTTGATCTCCCTCCTTTTCTCATTTACAATTGTGGGAGTAGTTTTGACTTCCTTTTGGTGATTAGTTCTTTCTCTAAAAACATTGTTGTAGTAGTAGACTGTGTTCATTCCAACCTGATGATCATGAGATCTTCTATTAATCTAACTTGCACCTCTTCTAATGAATATGCTATGGTAGCCAAATACCAAAACTAGTAGATTTCTTGATCTTGCAAGAATGGTTATCCTTTTGTTGCATGTCGGTCTTTGATTCTCATATGCTTTATAACTAGTTCCATTTTGAGCATAACTATTACACCGGCTGGCATATGACTGAAAATTCTTCTTTCTACATTTATGACTTTTATGGCCAAAACCATAACATCTTTGACAAATTAAATTATTATTCCTAGGAAAAACATTTTGTCTATTCTTAGACCTCAATTTACATTCATTTTCTATATGGCCATATCCTTTACATGAAAAGTAGTAATCAAAGAAGGAGGGCTTATTACTTACAAACTTATTTTTCTAGACATGTGGCTATCTTGCAGGTTTGTTTCCTCCATTCCTTCTTCCTTTGTTGCTGATTCTGGGATGCTCATTTACATCACACATATGTCTTGGCCTTCTCCTATTCCTAGTTTTGTGTGCAACAACATCTCTTAGTTTTCTACTAACGGGAAGTATTCCAGGTTGTCTTCTTAGTTCTTATTTCTTATGAAGCCACCTTCATTCAACTTGCCTTTCCCTTTTGGATCAACATTATTCCTCCTTTCAACACCAGTCTTCACCCTCATGTTTTCACTGGTTGGAGTTAGGTCTATCTTCCTTCTTGGAGCATTTCTGACAGTGAAGGTTTATCCCTTGTCAATTTTACTTGAGGAGACAAATTTAATGTCTTTGTTGGAGATTTTATTTCTTGTAGAGGATTCATCGACATCATATCATATTCCTTTGGTACCCTTGGAGTGTTTTTGTTTATTCAAAATTTTGTCCAAGGCTTCAGTGCTGCCATAATATCGGATTCTCACCTTGAGCTCATCCTAGCACTTCTCAAGATCTTTTATGAGATTCTCCACTTCTAGCTCCAACTCCTCACATCTTCTCCTTTTGGCATCAAAGACTGATTTTAATTCATTAGTCATTCCTTTGGCTTCTTCTAGTTGAGTTCTCAAAATGCAAATACTTTTATTTGACTCTTCAAGACATGTTCATTTGAGATTTTTCCTTCTCTATAGAACTTCCTATCTTCTATACTCAGCCCCATAATCTCATCAATGAAGGGTTCATCAATCTTGATTTCAGCCCCATACACACTAAACACCCCTTAGCTCCAACATTTCACAAACCTATCTATTAACTTGTGATCCTAGCCATGGAATTTTTTAACATAAGGTTCCAAGCCACCATCCAACACTTCCATTTAAATCTCTTTGTTTTTTCCCCATAAGGGACACCATGATGGTTCCATTTTGTTCTAGTCTCCCCATATATGACATTTACCTTTGCAAATTTTGGTATTCAAACAAAAACTAGGCTTAAGCCGTAAGCTAAAAAACAAGACCCATAGGAACAATCTGGAAGGATGGCTCCACTTTTTTCTAGGAATGCCTTTACACATGTGAAAAGATACCATAATTAATACTCTATCGACGTCCTTCCAAGCTAGCTCTCACAAATGAAATAGGAAGGAGTCCCCCTCCCACCACCATTTAATATTACCACTAATCACACCAAAATTTGTGATGTGATCCATCATCTTATTACCCTCTCTAAAGAATTTAGGAAATTTGAATTTCATCTAGCTTGGAAATCATATCAAAGAATTCTAGAATTAGATGTTTAATAGTCGAGCTAGGGGAGTTCTTTTTAATCAAGTAGTTAATGATGTTTAGAGAGTCAGTTTCCAGCCAAAACTTCTTGTACCCTCCACATATAGCCATTTGAAGCCCAATGTAGGCCACATTTGCCTTAGGAAAGTGGTTTGTCTAAGTGCCCATTATGAGTGCCACTACTGAGACAAGCCCTATAACATGATTTTTGCAATGTAATAAATACTTATTTTAGAATTATATGAGAGATAATATTATAATATATAAGATAATAATTCAATATAATCACACTTATATGAAAGAACTATATCACCCATCACAACTTTATATTTTCCTTAAAGTGGCCTTTACTAGTCTATATATCTATAACTATAAATAAAGTATATCTTCAACCCTTTATTGATCTCTTTATTTATTTAAACAAACATTGAAGACTAAATACTTACATATCTATCAATGCTCCCCAAAAAACATTTCAAATTGAAATCATCGTTTCCTAAATAAAATACACTTAACAACATATAAACAAGAAATAGTCAACACTTGATAGAGTTTGAGGTATTAGCTTTCACAAAATTCCTCTAGTACTAAGCACTAATTACCGTTTTGGCTACATTGTGGAAGCGCGAAAAGGAATATGGAATAATTACAAAAGAACCACAAAAGAGTATTATAGATTAATTTAATTTTGTGCAAGCATAACTTGGCAATTTTAGTAGATAAGAGAGCTCGACTAATTATATAATATAATTATGAGGAAGTTACAATTTTCCAAAAGGAGATAACACTTGTTTGAGCATTCTTGATAGATAGCCAAAACCCATATAGGAATAAAAGTTATATATGCATTGTCATTAATACATCCATTTTATTGTATAAGAAAAAGAAAAGAGTTAAATTTAAAGTGAAGACTAACACATTTACTATTAGTTAATTTGAGAGAAAAATATACCCTTATGTACATTTAATCCAAATCAATTCAATAATCAAACACCCAACTCAATCTTTAAGATAAAAATTATCAATTTGAAGAACAACATAAAATGGGAACTTATAATAAAATATCGTCAAGGTTCATTTTGTGTGCAATTACAATTCATGCAAACCCAGAAATATGAAATGCAAATACGCACTAACTGCAACACTATTTTCTCAATCAACTAGGAATAGACAAATCAAATAAAATCTCAAATACAAAATACATACTAGCAATATTTTCTTCTATTAAACCTACAGGTTAATTTTACAAACTAAACAAAATTCAAATTCAGAAACTAAAACATGCTATTGATTACAAATCTATTTGTAGCTTATGAAAATAGGGAAAACAACTAAGAGCAGGCGTGAATCAATTGTCACCAAACCTTGCAACAACTTACTTTAATTTTATATCTAATTATTAAGCATGAAAGCATAAATAAACAACATGACATGAACACACATCACACCAAGATTTTTTACATGGAAAACCCAGTTAAAGGAAAAACTAGAGTGGAAAACCCAAAAAATAGGGAATGCACATGTATTCAGGCACACTCCCTATTGGTATTTTTAGATTGTTGGAATTTTGCATATAGATTGCATTAATGATATGTTTTCATTGATGTCAATTGAATCAGTGAATAATATTCATGATATTGTTGATCTTATTATTGTTATTGCTATTGTCTTGTAATCGGTATGATAAACTTTAAGGAAGATTTTGTAAACCGGTATATGGTAGTTTGTAAGTTGAACCGGTGTAAAGGGTTAAACTTGTCTATGTTATGTAACCGGTAAACCCTACTAGTTGTTTTATGTTAAACCCTAACCGATCAAGTTTGTTGGTTTAAAATCTAATGTTCAGCGGTACTGATGGAGACACGTAAGATCATTGTATGAGGATAAGTTCATAATTGATTTGGCACATTTGTTTGTTATCTTGGAAAGGAGCAAAGTGGATTGCATCTAATGCATAGTGTGTGATAAGTTACAAAGTCCGATGAAGTAGTGATCATGGAGTGGTTGGAATTTTGTTGAAGAATGTGAAGAGATTGTTATAATTCTAATGGTCAAGATTGTACTGAATTGTTTGTGTAGATGTCTAAAAATGGTCAACGCTTGCGGAGTCATACTTTAACATTTGTGCATTGCCTTATTTTAGGGTTTTTGTGTCGCATTAACATTTCTTCTATGTTATGAACTTGGTCTTTATCATTTGCGAGCATCGAGGCCTTCTTTTGCATTCTTCATTTGTCTCACTTTCAGATTTGGTCTTGTCGATAATAATCTTCAGTCATGATTTTGGTTGTTCTTATCTTGTCGCATCAATGTGCATGTTCATTTGTCATCATTTTGGACATTGTCAATCCTAATCGATGATAGATTAGGGTGAACTCACAAAGCTAGTTCCCACTTTTTGGTACATCCTGATTTTTTCTAAAATCATACATTTTTTGGAAAATATAAGTATTTAAGCTTTAAGAGGTCCCATTTGAAGTAATTAATTGAAGAGAGTTAGATCAAAGTCTCTTAGATCAAAATTTCTTGGATAGAACCTCTCTACTTCTAAATCATACTTGCAATGGAGTCTCCTTTGCATCTATCAAATGCTGATAAAAAACCAATTTTACATTAGCTTTTGAGGGGTCAAACGAATTCATTTAGAAGTTTTGCTTTCTTGAGGATTTATTCCTTATTATAATCTTTCCAAATAGTATAATTTTTAATATATTAAAGTTTATTAATATCTTTTTATTTTATTTTTTATGAATGTAGGTTTTTCACCGAACATGAACTTCTTTGTTCAATGCATTGGGAAAAATAGTAAACTAATTCAAAAAAATTCTGAAAAATATCTATGCCCTAGGTATTGATGTCTTCTTTCTAACAAAAAAAAAAACTTAATTTTGATATATATAGAGCAAGTTATGTGTTCAAATGTAAACCTATATCTAAATTATAATTAGTCGGACTTCAAAACTTAATAAAATAAAAAATATTCAACATATCACTATCAAACCAACTGCATGCCCTGGGTATTGATTTTACAAACCAAAATTTAAAAGTGATAAGTTTTTATCATTTATAGAAAAAAATTTATACGTTTCAGGATGCACATCACTCTTAAAAAATGTTGTTTCCTGTAAAAAACTACTTTTGAGGGAGATGGAAAAATCAATAAAATTTTATTCAAAAAAATTTGAAAAAAATATATTTAGAGTCTACAAAAGGGATGTTACAAATCACTAGTTTACATCATCTTCAAATTCTTAACGATTTAAAAGTTAGAGGTGTCAGAAAGTGAAGGTTTTTTGCAAAATGTTCATCTAAGTGTCAAAGTTGGTCAAAAAGTGGGAACCAGTATTGTGAGTTCACCCATTAGGGTTTTGTCCTCTTTTCAATCTCATCATTTTGCGATCGATTTGTCATTGATCATTGTCCTTTTCAATCTTGTCGTTTTACGATCGATTTGTCATCGATCGTTGTCCTTTTCAATCTTGTCGTTTTGCGATCGATTTGTCATCAATCATTGTCCTTTTCAATCTTGTCGTTTTGCGATCGATTTGTCATTGATTGTTGTCATTTTCAATCTTGTCATCTTGTGATTGATTTGTCATTGTTCGTTGTCTTTCTCAATCATGTCAATTTGGAGCAATTAGTCATTGTTCCTCGTCAATTGGCGCCTATCAATTTGGTCTCTTTATCAATCTTGGTCAGTTTGTCAACCAATCTCAAATTGTTTGTCAGCAATGGTCCTGTTGTTAATCAGAATCATGATCGAATCGACATCAATTATCTTTTGTCAAGACCTAATTGTCATCCTTGCATTTCTAATTCATCTTCTAAGGTTTTATGATTTATTCATTTAATCTTGTTTGTCATTTTCCCTCTAGGTTAAATAGTTTATTTATTTATCCTAAGTCTTCTTGCCACAATTAAATATTTATTTAATTGGCTAACTAATTCTTCTCTCTTTTTTGTGAATTAATTAATCAATGAAAATTATTAATTAATTAACCTAATTTTCCAATTTACTAATTTCTCCTAATTCCTAATTTCCTAATTTTCATTAATTTCTAATTTCCTAATTTCCAATTCATCTAATTTTCTATTTTCTCCTATTTCCCTTAATTTCATGGGAATGACATTTCAATCTTGTCATAATTTGTCATAATTTGTCAATCAATCAATTTTGCATAGCAACCTTGTCAAAGTTGTCATAATTTGTCAATCAATCAATCTTGCATAGAAAATGTTAATTTTGTCATAATTTGTCATATTTGTCATTCTTGATTTGAAATTTCCTTTCAAATTTCTTCATGCTAATTTTGTCTTTTCTCCAATTTATCTATAAATTGGATGAATTTCTTCAATCATGCCCCCCCTGACTGATCAATCAATCACACTTCAAGTATCCTTATGCTATCATCTCATCTTGTCAATCTTGCTTTCATGCTATACCTTTGCATTTGTAGGTGAGATCCACAAACAAATCAATTTGAAGGAGAAAGAAGGACACTGGAGAATTATGAAGGAGATATCTACATTTGGTTTGCTTTAATTTCATTTTGAATATCTTGTCTTCATGTTTTCTATTGAGTGTTTTTAGGATTGTTTATCATTGCAATTTAGTTTTCATGATTGAGCTAGTTTAATGTCCATTGCTTTGATGATTTCTGAATTCCTATCTACATTAATTGGTGAACTTGATGTGAACTTAACCCCTTAACTATGTTTTTGAGTGCTTTTGAGCTGATTTGCAGGTGAAAAGCTCAAGAAATAGGGCGACCCAGAGCTTTCTGGACACTTCTGTGCCTGTGTTGAGACATTATGTGCCTGTGTCAAAGGGATCTATGCCTATGTCAAGGCATTCTGCACTTGTGTCAATGCATCCTGCACCTGTGTCAAGACATTCTGCGCCTATGTAAGGCTAGAAATAGAGGTGAAAATCAGTGTTTTTGCTTGCAAGTTTGTTTGTTTACAATTTGTTTCTTGCATTCTGGTTTTCTTTGGTACTGATCCTCTGTGCAGCATGTTAGCATTACATGTGACGAAGACAAAGAATGAAACTACTAACAAATCTTATGCAGACTCGCTAGTCAAAGAGCAAACAAATCAAACTTTTAACTTAGTGATTTTGCTGGTTGCCTTATATTCCAACCAAACTTTGTGTTTGTGATTCATAATTAGGCACCTAGTATGTTTTCTAAGTAGGATGGAATGAATATGTGTTCACTTTTCTTGTTGAGTTTGACATTGGAGTAGGAGAGTATGCTCTCATCCTTCTTAGGGTGATCAAAAATCTAGATCTCCGATACCATTCTCATGTTTTGGATTGTTTGTTACCTTTAGAGGGCCTGCCTTCCCGACCATTTGCTTTCTTTTGCAAGCAAGTGACAATCATGAGAAGGGAACAACCCAAAGTGAGCATAGCTAGAGTACCTTGGCATTCTAACTCACTATAAATAAATACCTGATGGGCGAAAGGTTTGAAGGAAGGGTTACGTGGGAATTGTAGTTACTTGGGAAGTGATGACCCTTGGACTCTTTCTCATATCAACATGTAAGTAGGACCTCACGGTCTAAATCATGCTTGTGCGACTACATTTGTTTGGTATCTCGGTGGGCCTATGTCTCAATCACGCTTGTGTGACACCAAGGAGTAATGCTTAACAGAAATCCTTATTAAACACCTTGTATTTAGAGGCAAAAAATCCTTCTAGTTGCTAGAGAAGGATGAGTTTGGATACTTGGAAGAGATACTAAGTTTGCCATGGGGAGATTTCCATGGGGACTGATGCTTGGCTACACTAAGAAGTGAGTGTCATGGAGGGGAGCCCGTGGGGTCAAGCATCTATGTATTCTCCTTGAATCTCATAATGAGTCTACCTCTCAAGTACCTACTGCCCTTACCTACCATAAGAAATGTGTGAATGAGCATGATTGTCTTGAGTCTAAGTTAAAATATCTTGTCTTCTTTGCTTGTCAAAAGTTGAGTTGTGTCTCATTTCAAAAACAAGACAAATTGATCCAAAACAAGGTTAAAAACACCTTCAAACATGGTTGTCAAACAATTTTCAAAATCTTGTCTCAACATTGATGTCACTTAGATTTAGGTTCATCCTAGGTTTGCATTTTGCAAATTCATTGTCAACTACCAAGGTTAGGTTTCACCTAGGTCATACTCCTTTGCATATCAATAAGGGTCATCCATTTTCATGTTTCCTCTAGCATTAGAGTAATACCATTTCATAATTCAACCTTAGGTTTTAGCCTTAGGTTGACATTGTCATACATTTGCATTTGCATCCTTGTTCTCATAACATTAGGTCACATTTGCATACCCTAGGTCTCTTCATTAAGCTTAGCTCATTATCATATCATATTAGGGTCATTTGCATAGTAATTGTCCCTTTGCATATAGTGTCAAAACTAAGTTTTGTCATACTTGAGTAATCCAAATATTTGAATAAACCCTAAGTCATTGTTAAGAAATCTAGACCTTATCAAACCTTTGTCTTTTTGTCATCGCTATCATTTTGGTCAAACCTAGCTTAGTATCCAAGCATATAGGGGAGACATTGTCATTTTGTCCTTTTGTCACTTGGTCCTTTTATCCTTTGAGGTCTAGATGTCATTCCAATTTCCTAAGGGTCTCATTTTTAGATTTGCATTCCAAAAAGTTTGTCAAAATCTTCAAAAACAACAAAAACATAAGTTGCATTCTTGCCATAGATTGCATTTTCATCTATTTAGTTTGCATTTAGTTGCATATCATATATCATTTAGTTGAAACAAGGTCAAAATTGAAGAAGATGGGTGAACTAATGTATCAACCCATTGACAACATATCAAACTCACAATTGCAACCTACTCAAACATTACAAGTTGAAGGTTTGTCGAACACATCATTACCACAATATGGAATGGTTCAACTTGGACCACCTCCATTATATGAACCAATGTTTGTACCCATGAAACCAGGATATGGGAGTGTTCCACCATCACCAAAAGAAGATGCACCTTTTGATTGGAATCAACCAAACCTGCAACATGACATTCAAACTCAAACATTATATGAAGAACAAACTCTTTCACAAGGATTTGGTTCAGATCAAGGCATTCAACAAGAAACAAATCCCAATGTTTTACCAGATTCTTCATCAGATTCTGATGCTTCTGATGATGTTGATATGTTCCTTAAAGATCCTAAGTTGACAAAAAAGATGGATAAATTCTTGAACAAGGTCTTTAAGATGTTCCCACAAAAATACCTTGACATGATGAGTAATGTGACTTCCTCAAGTGAGCAAATCAATGCACAAAAACAACAAGGTGATGAGTTGTTAAGTTTCTCTCTACATCCAAATGAAGAAAATGTGCAACAAGAAACTCAACCTACCTTGATGAATAAATGTGCTTCAAAAGCATTGACAGTGACTATTCCTCAAAAGTCACCATTTGAAACAATAAATAATCCATCATTTAATACAACGCCTATAACATAAGATCAAATGAGGGCCACACAAATATTTATAGCTGTCCCTCAACAAGAAGTGGTTCCTCACATGCATCAAATTGGATCAAAATCTATTATGCAAGAAAGCTTTACGACTGGAATGCCCGATCTCACCAATGTCCAAAATAATTCCACAATGCAACAAAGCTCCTATGTCCCATTAAGTTCAATATATTTGCCAAATACTCAAGTACCTATTATGCAAACTATTGTGATAGATCCTTTGATAATGACAACACAAAGAGCTACAGATAGTGGTCTGCACCAACAACAAATGTTGCAACAATTGGGG
Organism: Cryptomeria japonica; assembly: GCF_030272615.1. Lineage (NCBI taxonomy): Eukaryota > Viridiplantae > Streptophyta > Pinopsida > Cupressales > Cupressaceae > Cryptomeria > Cryptomeria japonica. The sequence goes on along the minus strand of NC_081408.1, from coordinate 69,586,006 downwards.
AATGCACAAAAGGAACAATCAAATGTGCAAACAAGCAATGCACAACAACAACAATATCGCATTCAACAACATGTTGCACCATTACAAGTTAATGCAAACTTGCAACCACCACAGTGGATTGGACAAACAACACATCAAGTCAATGCAAGCGCCATACCCCATCTTAAGGAGAAACAACAAAAACCTCCCAAACAAAGTTTTTTGCAAATGATGGGATATACATCAAGACAACAACAATTGGCACAAAGTCAGCAAATTCTAATTCATCAGCATCAACAACAACATGTGCCTCAATATGTGCCAAGACAAACAAGTTATCATACATCACAACCACAATTGATGTCTATGCAATATCAACAACACCCTCAATTGCAATATCAACCTAGGCTACAAATGATGATTCCACCACAAGAAGCACGACAACAAGGTCAATATCAAGGCATGGCACAACCACCACAACAAGAGGTGTACCAAGAACATTATATGCCAGAGACACCAAAGACAACAATTTATGAGCATCAACAACCAATGGAGAACAAGATGTATCGACAAAGCGTACACCCAAGAGTAAATGATGAACTTCCAAAATCTTCACTACTGAATGCATTTGCACAATAGCTTAAGAAATTGCAATGACAATTCAATGCATTGGAAGCCAAAGGAACAAAGAAGTTGTACACAGATCAAGATTTATGTCCTAATCCATTTGACAAGAGCTTGTATATGCCTCCCTTCCCTAAGCATTTTGTGGCACCTAATTTTGAGAAATATAAAGGGAATGGCAATCCAAAAGACCACATTCGAGCATTTTTCATGGCATGTACTGAAGTGAGTTATGAGGAAACATATTTAATGTGCTTATTTGCATGAAGTCTCATGGGACAAGCCATGAATTGGTATTCGCATTTGCCAGGGAATATAAAGACTTGGTCAGAATTGGCTCAAAAGTTTATATCTCACTTCGCATTCAACATTGATAGTGATGTGACCATGTCAGATTTATGCAACACCAAGCAAAAGCAAGGTGAACCATTAGTGATGTTCTTGCAATGATGGCGAAGCTTGTATAGTTGTTCTTCCCTAGATATACCTAAAGAACAACAAGTGAACTTATTTATTCAAAATTTGGTCCCAAAAATGATGTATGAACTCAAATTGAAAAGTCCCAGTACCATTGGGAAACTCATTAAGAAAGGGATGAACATTAAAACTGCTCTTGTAGCTAAGGGAATCATTAAGCTCAACAAAGACAATGACAATACAAACAATTCAGGGCACAAATATAGATTTTGGTACAAAAACAAGAATGTCACTAATGATGGAGTTGTTGACACAAGAGCGGTGAATACAAATCAACCCCCATTCATAATAAAGAAATTGAGTGCTCCTAATATGTCAACTATGGAACAAAATAAAACACCAGCGAGCAATGTTACTCAATAGCCACTATATCAACAATATAATCAACAACAAGGTCAGCAACAAAACTAGCAATGCAAACCTTTCTGATCAAGAGATGAGCCTCCTCGATAGTTTATGCCATTGGGAGAGCCTATTGAGTCAGTAATGAAACAATTAATACAAGCAAAATTTATCAAGTTACCAGATATCAAGGTAGAACCATTGGTAAAGCCGCATTGGTGGAATGATAATGCATATTGTGATTACCATCGGTCAAAAGGACATAAAACTGCATCATGTTTTCAATTGAAACATATGATTCAAGACTTGTTAGATCAAGGAGTAATTGAGGTAGACCCGCCCAATGCAACCTCTAACACTGATCATACAATTTTCAAAACTCCTTTGCTAGATCATGACAAGGGTAAAGCATCTTCTTCAAATTCTACCCAAACAACAAATTATGCAACTAATGGTTATAAGAATGTCATCAATTGTTTTCAAGTGTCAAATGAGTATGTTTCCACCATAAGAATAAAGGGACAAGATCCTTCTTGCGCAGTCACCACTCATCGATCCAAAATAGTCCTAAAAGGAGCTCTTGTAGTTCCTCCCAAATCAACTCCTACGAGTCAGTACAATCTCCTGGATCATCTGGGGAAAACACCTGCACAAATATCAATTCTTGAGTTGTTGAGAATGTCCCCTATGCATCACTCAGTCCTAGATAAAGCTTTAATTGAGTCCACTGTCCTGACAAACATTGATGTTGACCAGTTTCAAGCCCGAATTGGACATCTAGTTGTTTCCCAACACGTTGCCTTTTCTGATAATGATATTTCTCCTAATAAGCTCCTCCATAATGATCCATTACATCTCAAAGTCTTTGTCCATAATTGCAAAATCTGATGAGTCTTGATAGATGGTGGAGCAGGTCTTAACAATTGTACCTTGAGAGTGGTCATTGGTCTTGGTTATACAAAAAGTGATATTGATTCTTCTAGAAGAATAACAATCAAAGCATATGATGATGTTGAGCACCTATCTAAAGGGATAATTTCATTTCCTATCAGAGTTGGTCCAGTGATAGAAAACACTTTCCTGCAGGTCCTAGACCTCAACCTCCCTTATAATATGATTCTTGGCCATCTGTAGATCCACACAATGAAAGAAGTTCCATCCACTTATCATCAATGTTTAAAATATCCTTACAATGGGACTGAGATAACAATTCTAGGAGATCCTAATCCATTTCAATTTTGTGCTAATCTAAAGGATTCCCCGCAGCAACAAGTCCCAATCAATAGAGAGACCCACTCACATAATTATGTGGATCCTAATGAATTGTTAGATGCTGTCAAAGGAAAATTGAAGATATAGGATCAAGGATGCGGAGAGTATTCAATGGCTCAAATATTCCTCATTGGGAATTTAGCAATATCTCCAAAATCACATGGCAAACCACATTTGTTGCAAAAGGAACCTAAGATAGTCATTCAATATCAGCCCCCCACTACATTCACAAGATGGGGTGAACTTGACAAAGAAACTTTAGAAGATGATGTCATAGACTGGATCTATAAGGATCCCACTGAGACACCACCTGTCAAGTTGTTGGAGGAGCGGTACGGCAAAGGATTTACTATGCTGCAAAAGAAAGGATATGATGGCTACAGTGGCTTGGGCCCTGACAAGAAAGGAAGACTAGAACCTATTATACCCAAGATGCAACCTCCAACTTTAGGGTTAGGTTTTGTACCATTGTGAATTGGACCCTTGTTTACCAAAGTGACCATGTGTAGAAAGGAGCATGACTCTAATGATGAAATGACACCTGAGGATACCCAACCTAAAACTGATTCCAATGAATGGGAGTGTAGTTCTTTTTCTTCTAGCTCCTATGCCCTTGACAATGTTTTCCTTGACCTTGATGATTTGCCCATGGAAGACAAACATGAAATAAATCCCCCTCCCAAAACATGTCCTAACACTTGGATAGAGTCATTCTAGGACCCAAGCTCTGAATTAGATACGAGCAGTTCAGACAGTGATACCACAGACATTTACATCTTTACCATCTTAGCTCTCTCTCTCCTAAAAACTAATGATGACATGCCCCTTGTCTATCCTCAGCTTATCCAACATGACCAACAAGAACCACTCACATTAGATTTTTTTCAAAATGACGAAGCAATTGTCAAATTTCTTGGACTCTGAGAAGGCATACCACAAGGTGATCATAAGGTAGGATTTGCTATTGATCTGGATTCCACAACATATTTTGGGGATTTAACTCCATCTTCTAGTCATAGAAATGAAAAAAGAAAAGAAAAAGTAAAAAATCAAATGAATAGGTTTTTGAGTGAAAACCGTAAGGCACTCTCAAATCATGAAAAAGTAAAAATAAAAGACATACCTATAGGTGAAAACCTCTTTGAGGTGCCCAAAGGTGGAAGATTGGACGTACCTTCGTCAAGTCAGGATAAATAAACATTGCTTGTGGAAATGATCGAAGAGATAAATTTGGGTACACCTGACAACCCTAAGGTCATTCATTTTGTTGTTTCTCTATCAAAATAGGAAAAGATAGATTTTGTCAATTTCTCTCTTGAGAAGAAGATCAGTTTTGCATGGTCCTATGTAGATATGCCTAGCCTTGATCCAGAATTAGTCCTTCATCACTTGCCATTAAAATCAAATGCCAAGCCCGTCAAACAGAAAATCAGAAAGATGCATCCTCAGGTGGCTCTCTTGGTCAAGGTAGAACTAAAAAATTACTAGATGTGGGCTTTATCAGACCCATTGATTATGCAGGCTGGATTTCAAATTTGGTACCAGTTAGCAAAGTAACTAGAGGCATCAGGATCTGTACAAATTTTAGGGATCTTAATAAAGCATGCCCTAAAGATGATTTTCCACCGCCAAATATTGACATCATAGTTGACATGACTGCCAGATATGAGATGCTATCATTAATGGATGGTTTCTCTGGATATAACCAAATTCGCATTGCTCCTGAAGATCAACATAAGACTGCATTCACATGTGCTTGGGGTACTTACTGCTGGAATGTGATGTCGTTTGGTCTTAAAAATGCTGGAGCAACATATCAAAGAGCTATGACGACAATTTTCCATGATTTTATGCATACTTTGATGGAAGACTATGTTGATGACCTATTATGCAAATCTATCACAAGAGATAGTCATTTAGCCATCCTTGGCCCAATCTTTGACCGAATGGAAATCTACAAGCTCAGACTCAACCCAAAGAAGTGTGTCTTTGGTGTCACAGCTAGCAAATTATTAGGATACATTGTTTCTCACAGAGGCATCAAAGTTGACCCTGCCAAGGCTAAAGCAATAATGGATATGCCACCTCCTTCCAATCTTTGTCAACTAAGAAGTTTGCAAGGAAGCTATAGTCAATCCGCCAGTTTATAGCTCAATTGGCAGACAAATGTCATCCCTTCCAGCATTTATTGTATAAAGGAGTCACTTTTAAATGGACTGAGCAATGTCAATCAACATTTCAAACTCTTAAGGATTATTTGCTATCGCCACCTATTCTAATACCTCCTATAGAAGGGAAGCCATTCATATTGTATATTTCTACAACTGAAACGACACTGGGAGTTCTCTTGGCCCAATAGGATGAGAAAGGCAAAGAGTGGGCTATTTATTATATCAGTTAGACACTAGTGGGCTGTGAGCTAAATTATTCAACTATTGAATGGGCATGTTTAGCAGTGTTCTTTGCAACACAAAAGCTTCGACACTATATGGTAAATCATCAGACATTGTTAGTTGCAAAAATTGATCCCTTGAAATACTTGCTTAGTAGAGCAGCTTTGATGGGTTGCCTAGCAAAGTGGGTTATGATCCTTAGAGAGTTTGATATTGAGTACATTGAGTGAAAGGCAATAAAAGGACAAATCATAGCGGATCAACTTGCTGAGGCTCCTATTTATGATGATCATCCCATGTTGATAAATTTTTTGGATGAATCAATCTTTGCTCTCACATCTTCTAATGAATGGAAGTTATATTTTGATGGATCCCATACCAAGTTCGGGTCCGGAGCAAGTATATTATTTGTAACCCCTCAAGGTGATGCTATTACCAAATCCTACAGAATAACTTTCCATTGTACTAATAACATTGCAGAATATGAAGCTCTAGTCATAGGACTTCGAGTAGCGGTCCACTAGAATATCACACATTTGCAAGTCTACGGAGATTCTCAGTTAGTCATCCATCAAGTGAATGATGACTACGAAACAAAGGATGAAAATTCCTTACAAGCATATGGTAGATTTTTTCAAGACAAAATTTACGGCTATTCATTTCAGTCAAGTTCCAAGAATTCAAAACAAATCGGCAGATGCTATGGCAATGATTGCTTCCATGTTAAATATGCCCCACAATATGGACATATGCAAATTTTTTGTCAAACAGTTGCTTGTACCTTCCTTTGAAATTCTCACAACAGATGTGATGTGTGTTCTTGTTGGTCCTAATTCCCCATGGTACAATGACATCTATCAATATTTGAAATCCCAAATCTTACCACCTAATCTTTCCTCTAACCAATGTTGAGCCTTCATCCGATAGATAGCCAAATATGTCATCATTGCTGACACCCTTTACCATTGTTCCTTTGACCATACTCTCCTCAACTGTTTGGATTCTGACGAAGCACAAATGGCTTTACACAAGGTTCATGATGGTATATGTGGGGGCCATTTCAATGGTCTAAGCTTAGCCAAGAAGTTGGTTCATGCTGGGTATTATTGGCCCACTCTGGAAAATGATGTTCATGACTTTGTCAAGAAGTGCTACAAATGCCAAATCCATGGAAATTACATTCATGCGCCAGCCCAAGAGCTACATTCCGTCATATCTCCGTGGCCCTTTTCTCAATGGGGATTGGATCTTATTGGCAAGATTCACCCGACATCTACAAATGGACACAAGTTTATCATTACAGCCATAGAGTATTTTACAAAATGGATTGAGGCTATCCCCATGACCTATATCACTGGTGTGCAAATTTCAAAATTCCTACTAAATTATATCATATGCAAATATGGGGTTCCTCTTTCAATTGTCACAGATAATGGTCATCCATTCAAGAACAAAGATGTCAAGGAACTCTATGAAAAGTTTTACATTCAACACCATTTCTCAAGTCCTTACTATCCACAGGGTAATGGTTAGGCTGAAGCATCAAATAAAACCATCATTAAGATCCTAAAAAAAGTTGTCAATGACGCTAGTCGAGATTGGCATGTACAGTTGAATCCAGCACTATGGGCCTATTGCACTTCTATCCGTACACCTACTGGCACAACACCTTATTCCTTGGTGTATGGTGTGGAAGCAATTTTACCCTTGGAAGTGGAGATTCCTTCTTTGCGTGTTTCCTTGCAACATCTGATTGATGATGAAATGCATATAATCTCTTGGTTGCATCAACTTGAGATGTTAGATGAGAAATGTCAGACAACCCTGACACATTTACAAGCATATTAAAACCATCTCCATCGCTCTTATAATAAGAAAGTCAAAGGGTGACACTTCGAAGTGGGAGATCTAGTTTTAAGGGCAAACCCCAAGAATGCACAATCTACCCACATCATCAAATGAAAGTTTGAACCTAATTGGGTTGGGCCTTTCATAGTCACTGCAGCCTATGGCTCAGGGGCATATCAACTTGGCACCCCAGAAGGTGAACCTTTGTCAGATCCAGTCAATAGTATGCACCTTCGCAAGTACTGGGCATAGTTTTCTATTAGCTGTTCTTCAAATATGATCCTGAAAAAATACAAAAAAATCAGAAAGCTTAAAAAAATACAAAAAAAGTGAAAAAAATTGAAAAAAACAAACAAAAGTAAAGAAAAATCATTCACCCTCTAATGAAAACTTGGCAAATAGGTGCTTTGGGCAAGTACCATGGTAAAAACCTAGCAAATAGGCACCATGTGTAAATGATTATTGATTCGTCATCTATGCTGACCCCTAGCTATCCTTTCTTTCTACAGGTTTATTACGCTTATCCTTGTCCTGACCCAATGTTTTGTTCTAGGCCTGTGAGTGGTCAACATCATTGTCTTGCATACTTAGGTTTCCAGTCCTTGTGCATATGTTTTGGTCCTAGTCTTTGTATATGTCTTTCAAATGCTCATTGGGTGCATGCCCCTTTGCCATGATCAATTACTGGAGCTTTAAAAATAGAAAAATGTCCTGAAAAAATCATAAAAATTGAAAAATTTCCTAAAAAAATAAAAAAAAACAAATGATGTCCTGAAAAAATCAAAAAAATCAAATAATGTCCTAAAAAAATCCCTAAAAAGTCAAATAAAGTCCTAAAAAAATGAATAAAAAAATTGTAAAAACTCGAAAAACAAAACACCAATATCCCCTTTATGCATAAGACAGATCGCTGAGCATACCTCCAATGACATGCAATCATACACTACGCTTTACTAAATCATGCATTCACAGATGAACTTTTCAATCAAACCAGACATTCAAACTAATCACAATTGTCATATCAATCAATCAACATCAATATCATTTGTCCTTGTCACTACTATCATAGGTCTTATACAGGGTGTGGTATGCTCGAAACCAGACTGTGTCCTATCTTAGATGGGATACCGCATTTCCTAAAACTAGACAACATGATCTTCCTATCAACACTTTCAACTTTTGACAATGAAGATCAAGATGTTTGTTTGAATTAGTGATTCTTATCATTTTATTGATTTATCTTTGATTATGTTCCTATGTTGCTCGATGATGTCACTGAGTGATTTAGAGTGACCGGGATGGTTCATGGTCTCTTTCTTTTTGTGGTGTTTGCTATTTGTGGAATGTTTGTCACAAACTAGGGCAACTATATCATTGGGTGTCTATGATAAGTACATTTGCTTTGTGAATGTTGTACATACCTCGACCCTTGATGTATGTACCCTAGGATGCTTCACTCATTCCTTGTGTGCGATGTGTCTATCTTTTGCAAAAAGGGTTGCATTTTAGCTCTGGCCTTTCATGCCATGATGCTCTGCATCTGTTTTGCTACATTAAATAAAGGTTCTCACCTACAAAGTGCATTGGTGAAAGCAAGTTTTTCTTCATCTCTAACTATTCTTTGTCTAACATTTCTTCTGTTAGTTTGGGTAGTCAATTTGGTCTAGTTCTCCAATCTCCAAAACCATAAGCGGCATCTTGCATTCATTGATTAGTACATTTGCATTATATCAAGCATTTTATCCATTTCATATTATAAATATATCAAAAAACACATAAACATATATTCATACATGTTCCACAATGGTACATAAATAGTGCATAAGCCATCCATACATGGAAATTAAACATCAACCATAACACATTACATCCCATCATATAGTTGCATATCATATCATATATCAAAATAATATTGGAGTACAAAATTGGACTATCTGTCCTCAGTATGGCCCGCAGGTTGAATACATAATGTCAAACTACATATTTCTCTATCATAAGGAGCACATGCCTCTATCACTGGGTGCTTCCTCTATCCTCCTCATCCCTACCATGTCTCAAGGATGATGTCCCTCCTACCCTAGGTCCTAGCTATGGTGGTCTCATAGGTCCACTCACCCCCATGCTGCTCACTAACCTCTGAGAATGTGGTTTGCTCTTTGTCCTTGATCATGCCTGATATGACACTACTCTCTACTCTGGTGGAACTACACTCTCATATAGTGTCCTCCAATGGCGTATCTCCTCTCTAGTCTCTACCAACATCTGTGCCATCTCACATGCATTGGCATCCCTAGTCGACCCAATATACTCGGTCACTCTCTCCTCTGCTTGCTGTGCCTGGGCTATTGCTGTATCTCGAGCTGCTATAAGTCTGGCTATCTCTACTCTAAACTGATCCTGCTCTATCCTTAAGATAGAATTCTATCTCTCTAATGTCGCAATGTGATCATGCTGACTCGCTATGGTAGACCGACATATCTCTAGCTCCTCTATGCTAGCTATCTCTAGCTCTATGGGTATATCCTGCAAAGACTCCTGATCGGCTGACTCTGGCTCATTCTCATCATCCTCTCCATCCTCATCCTCATCCTCATCATCCCCTCTATCCTCATCCTCCTCCTTGTCATCCTCTTCATCCTCATCATCTCCCTCATCATCCTCTTTGTCCTCATCCTCTCCAGCGAGTGGGAAGTCCTCCAGTCTCCTAGGTACTGGAATATTAGGATCTGTCAATGGCACTGGCCATCGTTGTGCAAACCATCGCTCATACTCCTCTGTCATCCCAGTGTCCACCACATTTGATCTCTAATCTCACTGTCTCTGCTATAGCTATGTGAATTCAGCATATTCTATGTGTGGCTAAATCATCCTCCCCCACTGACTCGTCTCTCTATGAGATCGGGCAAAGTGTGCAGTCCCTCTCAGTATATCCTGCCTCTCTCCAAACTATCATCTGACTCTCTCTAGCAAGTACATCTCAATCACTCTCTGGTGATTCATTGGTCACCCAATCAGGTATCTCTCCTATCTACAATATGGTAGCTCATCATTTTCATCTGACCATCCAGGGCAATCAAGATATGGCCTCCATGTGAAATCTCTCAATCTATCTAGCTCATGTCGCCAATACAGTATGTATCTGAAAGGACCCTGTCTCAATGTACCTGCATAACTATACACATATGGTTGGTGTGGTACTACCTATCTCTCTGCAATTGATTAACATATGGCTATGTGCTCAAATGCCCATACCTGTAACAATGTGACTCCATAGCTCAACGTCTGCACTCTCTGATATGCTATTTGATGCAACTGAAAATATAGCATAGCAAGCACACATGGTCCCCATGTGTATACAGTCCCCTCTGTCACCATCCACTCTAGCACTCTACCCCATCCAATAGGGAATCCATGTCCTCATCTGTCCCCTGCTAATATGCATGCTATAACCATGACTATCACCACATATCATTGATCGTACTCTGCTGCCATGGTCTCCCAATGAATCTCCCTCTCTACGATATCCAGATCATCTATGTCTCACTCCAATAATCTACACAATGTGTCTCTCCCTATCACTAGGTCATACTCTATCATCTCCCCATGAATTAAAATGCAGAGGATACGCCATATGTCCTCTCATGTAACAGTCACCTCCCCAGTCACCAGATGCAAAGAGGAAGTCTCTGAATGCCATCGCTCGACCAATGCGATAAGTAGTCTTGTGTTTGCCCTAATCTCAGGCATGAATGTAATATAGTATAATCCAAGTCTTTCTAATGTATCTTTGTCCATGCTCCTAAGTCTATGTCATAACATGAAGCAGTCAGGTTGGTTCTCCCGCGTAATCAAGCGATATTGTTGACTCTACATCACAATCGGGGCCCAATTTTTGTCAGTTTTAGGGTTTGCTCCTATGGGTTGCATTTCCTTATTTCATGTACAAATCAAGGTGTTTCTTATCTATTTTGACCTATCCTACCCTTATCCCCCTTTTCAGGATCATTCGCATGTTGTTTTTGGTCAAATTAGGGTCCTAAGTGTACAGCTGTGCTTGTGTACCCTATCCTGCACCTGTGCAGCATCAAACTACACCTGTGTACCCTACACAGGCACAGGACATCCTACACAAGCACAAGATGCACCCACATAGGCGCAGAAGTCTTTTTTTTCATTCCTTGTGGGCCCTGCAATGTCCTACAAGTAAGTCAAATTCTTGAAATTGACAATATGGGTCTTTGAGATACATACCGCTGCTCCTACATCATCCAATCATCTATAGGTGTGTACACATTCCTTGAGGTGATCTTCCATTGGAATGTTTGCCATCTCTCTACAAGAGTCCTTTCTCAGAGCAACAAATCCTCCACTTTGGCTAGTGCAAATGAGCTATTTTCCTTCTTCTTGTCTCATTTATAGATCTTTGTCAATGCCTAGATGGACATGCACCCTCTCCATCTTATGCTGGTCACAGTCTTTTACACCTTCCATTGCTTTTCATTTGTGCATTCGATCTCCGATTCTTGATCCGTTTGATCCTATCCTTTTCTATTATTCTTATCGATCAATTGGCCTCTTTCTTGGATGTTTCTAACCAATTCCTCGAGGGGGCATGCATATGTCATCGTTATTTTCTGGGGCATTTTCATTATTGTTCTTTGAAACAACACTTAGAATCACATTGTCTCAAACAGGGGCAAAATGTAGACGTCTAAAAATGGTCAACGCTTGTGGAGTCATACTTTAACATTTGCGCATTGCCTTATTTTAGGGTTTTTGCGTCGCATTAACATTTCTTCTATGTTACACACTTGGTCTTTCTCATTTGTGAGCATCAATTCCTTCTTCTGCATTCTTCATTTGTCTCACTTTCAAATTTGGTCTTGTCAATAATAATCTTCAGTCATGATTTTGGTCAATCTTATCCTGTCGCATCAATGTGCGTGTTCATTTGTCATCATTTTGGACATCGTCAATCCTAATTGATGATAGAATTAGGGTTTTGTCCTCTTTTCAATCTCATCATTTTGCGATTGATTTGTCATTGATCATTGTCCTTTTCAATCTTGTCATTTTGCGATCGATTTGTCATCGATCGTTGTCCTTTTCAATCTTGTCATTTTGCGATCGATTTGTCATTGATTGTTGTCCTTTTCAATCTTGTCATTTTAAATCTTGTCATTTTGTGATTGATTTGTCATTGTTCATCATCCTTCTCAATCATGTCAATTTGGAGCAATTAGTCATTGTTCCTCATCAATTGGTGCCTATAAATTTGGTCTCTTTATCAATCTTGGTTAGTTTGTCAACCAATCTCAAATTGTTTGTCAGCATTGGTCCTGTTGTTAATCATAATCATGATTGAATCAACATCAATTATCTTTTGTCAAAACCTAATTGTCGTCCTTCCATTTCTAATTCATCTTCTAAGGTTTTATGATTTATTCATTTAATCTTGTTTGTCATTTTCCCTCTAGGTTAAATAATTTATCTATTTATCCTAAGTCTTCTTGTCACAATTAAATATTTATTTAATTGGCTAACTAATGAATTAATTAATGAATGAAAAATTATTAATTAATTTACCTAATTTTCCAATTTACTAATTTCTCCTAATTCCTAATTTCCTAATTTTCATCAATTTCTAATTTCCTAATTTCCAATTCATCTAATTTTCTATTTTCTCCTATTTCCCCTAATTTCATGGGAATGACATTTCAATCTTGTCATAATTTGTCATAATTTGTCAATCAATCAATTTTGCATAGCAACCTTGTCAAATTTGTTATAATTTGTCAATCAATCAATCTTGCATAGAAAATGTCAATTTTGTCATAATTTGTCATATTTGTCATTCTTGATTTGAAATTTCCTTTCAAATTTCTTCATGCTAATCTTGTCTTTTCTCCAATTTATCTATAAATTGGATGAGTTTCTTCAATCATGGCCCCCCTGACTGATCAATCAATCACACTTCGAGTATCCTTATGCTATCATCTTGTCTTGTCAATCTTGCTTTCATGCTATACCTTTGCATTTGTATGTGAGATCCACAAACAAAGCAATTTGAAGGAGAAAGAAGGACAATGGAGAATTATGAAGAAGATATCTGCATTTGGTTTGCTTTAATTTCATTTTGAATATCTTGTCTTCATGTTTTCTATTGAGTGTTTTTAGGATTGTTTATCATTGCAATTTAGTTTTCATGATTGAGCTAGTTTAATGTCCATTGCTTTGATGATTTCCAAATTCCTATCTACAGTTTGTAATCTCGATGATGAGAATTAGGTTTTTGTTGTGTTATCGACCTAGTTGATTTGTATCTAAGCTTGATGATATTATTTTTTTAAGTGTTGGCAAAGTTGACGAGATTGGCAGAAACCAGTTGAGTGTGTGGCTTCCTAACCGGTGGATGGATCTGTAGTTTGAGTAAAGGTAGATTGAAGCTTAAGAAGGATATGATCAAGTAGATGTAGTGCTATTTAGATAGATCAAGAAAACCTATTGTTTTCTAACAATTATAGCATAATTTGAAATCCCCTTACCAGGTAAGCTCTAACAAGATTGGTTACTTTCTAAATCATCTAACAAGGTAGTCCATTAGTTTGGATTCTCAAATCCTCCAGCAAGGTTACTTCTAATAGGGTATTGTGCTTTTCATCAAGTCATATTTGTAAATCCCTTAATTGGGTGATTCCTATTTAGAATTAGTTCTTAATAGGACTTATTGCAAAAGCTTTAATAGGCTTAGCTCCTAACAGGGCAAAGTTTAGAAGAGTTCAGATAGCTATCCTTGTGAGTCTCATCTGACCGTGGTTTTTACTTATTTGGGTTTTCCACGTATAAATATTTGTGTCAAGTGGTGAATGCTTTTGTGGTTATGATTGTATTTGTTGATTTGATTAACTACTTAACTATTTTGATAAAGCATGATAATTGGAAGCATTGAGAGATGAATATGTTGACATATGATTAAGCATTTTTTATGTTTACAAGATTGAAGTTGTTTACTATTAATTTTTCATAACCATCAAACCGGTTGATGTTAGTTCATGTTGGTTGATGTTGAGTATTGATCTTGATAAGTGAAAGTTTACTTTATGAGTTTAAATTTGAGTTTGGGAGTTTGTATCAGTTTTAAAGTATACTTATTCACCCCCCCCTCTTAGTATTTTACCAGATACTTATTGCTTCATCTTTCCATCAATTGGTATTAGAGTGTCTTAGATCCTCTTTAACCTAAAGCCTAACAACTTGATGAAAAGATCTTGTAGATCATGATGAAGAAAGAAGGTCTAAAGTTAAATAAAGATAACTATAGGATATGGAGCAACAAAATGAATATTTACATTAAGAGTCTTAGTAGTCAGTATTGGGATCATATAGAAACTAAGTATACTGCACCTACTCGAACTCTGAGTAATGATCAGAAGAAAGAACAACAAGAGAATAATCAAGCATTAGAGGCTATTATCAGTTCCCTATCTGATCTTGAATATGTAGATGTTCATGGTCTTGAAACTGCATATGAAGTATAGACAAAACTTGAAGAGATTTATAGTGGTGATAAACATGTTAAGATTGCTAAAGAGGAGAGGTTAAGAGGAAAGTTTAATGACATGAGAATGTTTGAAGGTGAGAATATCCAACAATATGGTCAAAGGATAAAAGAGATAGTTGGTGAAATAAAGAGTGTAGGAGGGAAAGTGGAAGATGACACAATGATCAGTAAGGTACTGAGAACCCTGCTACCAGTCTATGCTATCCGAGTTGTAGCTATTCAAGAGATGAAATCCATTGACAAAACAAAGGTAACTCTTAACTCTATCATTGGCAAACTTACTACTTTACAACTAAATGGCTATCATGGTAGTGTACAAAAACCAGAATCTGTATTCAGAGCTTCTATCTCTAACCCATCTATGAGAAGAAGTAGAGATACCAACCATAGGGTATGAATCTAGATACAACAAAGATGTTGATGATGAAAACAATTTATTGGAGCTTGAAGCATTGTTGGCAAAACGACTACCTAGAGGCACTAGGAAATACAGAGGTAAGCCATTGTTGAAATATTTTGCTTGCAACAAGATTGGTCATATAGCAGCTAATTGTCTTAATGGTGAAAATGAATAGAAGAGAGACAAATTCAAGAAGTATAAGGGTAAAGGAAAGATTGATTGTCTTGTAGCTATTGATAGTGGTATTACTGATGAAGAATCTGATGATGATGCTAGTGAAGATATTGTGTTTGTATCTATTAAGGAAGACATATCATCAGAAGGCACTAGTGTTTAGGATGGATAACTCTGATGATTGGATAATTGATAGTGGTTGTTCACATCACATAACTAGTGATCGAAGCAATTTTTTTTTTTGAAGGAATTTGATGACAGTGTTGTCAGATTTGGCAATGACTCACCCTATATGGTTAAAGGTAAGGGCATTATTTATCTTAATGGGAAGAGTAGTGATGACAATGTATATTGGGTTGAAGGCCTAAAGCATAATCTTATGAGTGTGGCACAACTTAATGATAGAGGATACATACTAGAGTTTAGAAATGGTATGTGCAAAATCTTTGACAACAAAGGTGAATTGATTGCAACTAGGAAATAGACCAAAGGTAATCTATTTCATCTTAATCCTAAAGTTAGCAACTATTTGATTGCAAAAATAGATGATAGTTGGCTTTGGTATAAGAGATTTTTTCATATAAACTTTGATAATAGTGTTAAAATGAGAAAGTCTAAGATAGTAAGAGGTCTACCTCAGCTAGACAAACCGGTTAATGCTCTTTGTAAAGAATGTTAGTTAGGAAAGATGACTTCTTCAACTTTCAAGAGAAAGTCCTTCTTAGTAGAGCACTTGTTAGATTTGGTTCATACAAATCTATGTGGACCAATAAGAACTAGAAGCATTTTAGGTGATAGATATTTCATGATATTCACTGATGACTATTCAAGGATGACGTGGGTCACATTCTTGAAGGATAAGAATGAAGATTTTGGTAAATTCAAGGCATTCAAAGCCTTAGCTGAGAAAGAGAGTGGAAAAAAGATAAAATCTTTGAGAATAGATCAAGGTGGTGAATTTACTTCTAAGGAATTCACTAAGTATTGTGATGAGAATGGTATTAAGCGGTAACTTTTTGCACTAGGGACACCATAGCAAAATGGTATAATAGAAAGGAACAATCGATCAGTAATTGAAGCAGCTAGAACTATCTTGATACAAGGAAATGTAGCAAAAACATTTTGGAGAGAAGCTGTAAGTATAACAGTCTACACAATGAACCGAGTTTTGGTGAAAAGAGGTAAGGACAAGACACTTTATGAGTATTGGTATGGAAGATCACCTCATGTAAGCTATTTTAAGATCTTTGGTAGTAAATGTTTTATCAAAAGAGGTGATTACATAAGCAAGTTTGAAGATAAGATTGATGCAGAAATATTTATTGGCTATTCCACCAAGAGTAAAGCCTACAAATGCTTCAACAACTAGACATAGAGAATTGTTGAGAGTGATGATGTTCATGTAGATGAATGTCCTAAAATTTTAGAAGGAACCTGTTTGGAAAGAAAGGAAGAAGATACTTGTATTTTTCTTTTGGAACTTGAAATTGTTAAATCAGAAACTGGTAAAGAAAATCCTAATGTACTTGTTCAGCTAGAACAAATAAATTTAGAGGAAGAAGACAACGAAGAAGTTGAACCTGATGAGAATGATCATTTTATTACTAGATATGTGAGACCAAATTATAGTCCTAAGCATATTATTGGGGATAAGGATGCTGGAGTACTAAATAGAAGGAAAATTATAGAGAACTCTTGCATGATCTCCACCATTGAACCTAGAAGTGCTAAGGAGTCATTTGGTGATGATCATTGGGTGAAAGAAATGGAGGAGGAATTGGATCAAATTGAGAAGAACAACCCTTGGACCTTGGTACCCTAGCTAGTAAACAAGAATGTTATAGGTACTAAATGGGTGTTCAGAAATAAGTTAAATGAAGATGGTTTTGTAGTTCACAATAAGGCAAGATTAGTTTGTAAAGGTTATGCACAAGAATAAGGAGAAGACTATGGTGAAAATTTTGCACCAGTAGCAAGACTAGAAGGAGTTAGAATATTACTTGCATTTGCAGCCCATAAGAAGTTCAAGGTATACTAGATCGATGTTAAGTCTGCATTTTTTAATGAAATATTGGAAGAAGAGGTTTATATTGAGCAGCCTAATTGTTATGCATTGACAGATAAGGAAGACATGGTATAAAGATTGCATAAAGCTTTATATGAAAAGGAATACAAGTCAATGATTGGAAAATTACACTTTGTTGTTCACAGTCGACCGGATATTTCCCATGCAGTTGGTATAGTTGCTAGATTTCAAAAAAACCCACATCTAAGAGAAACCAAGAGAATTTTTAGATATCTGAAAGGTATAGTTGACTATGGATTATGGTATCCATATGGAGGCAATTTTGATTTGAAGGCATACACTGATGCTGATTGGGCATGAAATATTGATGATCGGAAGAGTACTATCGGTGGAGTGTTCTTTCTAGGAAGAAGGCTAGTTTCATGGAGTAGTAAGAAGTAGAGTTGTACTTCACAATCTACTATGGAAGTTGAGTATGTAGCAGCTTTTATGAATTACGCACAAGCTATTTGGATAAGGCACATTTTGGAAAGTTTTAAGATGAAGATCTCAAAACCTATAAAGATTTTTTGTGATAATACAAGTGCAATAAATATTTTTAAGAATCATGTTTTGCATGCAATAACTAAGCACATTGAATTGAAGTATCACTTTTTGAGGGAAAAAGTTCAAAGTAAAGATGTTATCTTATAACATGTTTCTACCTAGGAGTAGCTTCTAGATATCTTTACCAAACCTCTACCTAAGACAACTTTTGAGTATCTTAGAAGTCAGTTGGGGGTTGTCTCTCTTCATGAAGTCAGTTAAGCATGATGCTGATTGCATCAATACTTGAATTAATTGCAAAATATTACATGGATTCATTTTTTTTGGAAGTGGATGTATTCCATAGGGGGAGCATCAAGTTGTAGTATGTTGATATACAGTGAGAATTTGGAATTACATGTTTTACTTTCAATTTGGCATTGTTGTCAAAGGGGGAGAAGAATTGTAGTACCTCTACTCATTTGAACTTATTAGACTCATATTTATTATTGTTTAGTTTCAGTGGATACATTACCATGATGTGTTATTTAGATTTTTATGACATTATTTCATGCTTTATCTGGATATGAGATGCATAATTTATTTGTAGTATTTTAGTACTTGTGTTTTATGGCATTTTATGGATTATTGCTATGTACTGACACTTTATTTATGTAATGTGGAATTATATGTTGTGTGTCTGAGAGTGTATTGGATGCAAGGGGACGATTTTCCTTCACTCATTTTGGTGAGATGGGGAACATCACGGTTCTCCTTCATCAGTATGTATGTCGTGTTTTCTATATTGTATATATATGCATGTGTGGTTTGGTGATGCAGGATATTGCAAGTACAAGTATCGGGTAGGTACGGGGTATCATCTCCACCTGGCTTCATAGGTCTGAGCATGCCTTATATTTTCTGATGGAAGTGGAGGAGATAATAGTTTACCCTATTTTACTCAGTTACACTTGTGTGAGTGTTGTCAGTTGGTCATCTTGTCAGTTTGTTCGGCCTTCGTATTTTGTCGTTTGATTTTTTTATAAGTATTTGCTTGAGATTTGTTTAGTTTGAGTGTTTTAGTGGATTTAATTAATTAATTAATTAAGTTTATGGAATTATCTCATAGTTGAATTGTATATGCATTGAGATTATAAATTTAGTTAATTAAAAGAAATTATTAAATCAAGTTGCAAGCTACATGATATTAGAAATATATTTTATTTAAATTTTAGTGGAAAAATAAATTAGATTATTTATATTTATTGTTTCCTAGAATTTTAAATAAATAAAAGGATAAATAAATAAATGAATAAAGGAATTAATTAGAATTAGAGTATTGTTTTAATTATTTATTTGGAAAATTAATTAATTTGCATGAGAAAAGAAAAGAAAGAATAATGATTTTTAATTATTGCATGTTACCTTATCTTTTGTTATAAAATTAGAAAAGAAAATAAAATTACTTTTATTCTAAATTTAGGTTTTCGAGAAAAAGCTATTGAACCTAGAAGTTTAGTTTAAATAGGGAAATAGGTCTTTATTTTAGATACACAAGAAACAAGTCTGGAAATTAGGAGAAAAAATTTATTGGAAAGATTAGGGCTCTTCTACAAAATTCTTCCAGGAAAGCTATACCAGGATGGGTGGCTTCTTTTGATTGTTGTTTTTAAGAAAATATTTATTTTTCTTCTATCTCTCTGAATGATGTGTGTATTAAGGTGTTTGTCAAATTTGAAATCCTGTCTGATTATTTCTTTATTTTGGTTAAGTTCCATTCCTGAAATTAATTTCTAGTTTATGAAAAGAAATTATTCCTGAGTGTTGTGGATTAAGTGTTTGAAAAAATTGGGAGAATTATTGTGGCAAATATTGCCAAGACTTTTCTGTGCATGGAAAATTGCAAGATTCGAGAGGTGTGGAATTTACCAGAGATTCATTCCCTCTTGTTTGGTATTTGTATTGTTAATTTTGGATTGTGATTATATTCCTTGTACTATCACCGAGGTTGAGCCAGAGATTTAATTATCCTTGTCTTTTATTCTAGATGTAAAATTAGTTTTATGTATCCCTGTTAAATTATGGAAATTGCCATAAGAATAAATTTATTTGTGAAATAAATTTATTGATTTTATTAAATATTATGGGAAACTTGTATTATTAAAATCTTAATTTGTATTAATTAAGTTGTGGGGAATAAATTTTAGTCTAGTATTTATTTTTGGAAATAGATTTTATTTTATTTAACTGTTTTTATTTAATTTAAAAATTAAAAATTAAAAAAATATATATATAAAAAAATAGGTAGTGAGCTACCTCCGATAGCATCTTCTACTGGCGGTAGCAATACTACCGATGATAGCAGTGCTACCAGCAGTAGCATGTGCTACCATGCATAGTGGCAACAATTAAATATTTTTTCTTCTTCTTTGTTCCCTGTGTGTACTGTGACATGACACTTTCAGGTTTCATGCTTGGGGGCTAGGTAATTTGAGTGATTTATTAGTTTATAATATATATATATATATATATGAATCTATATATGTATTTATATATATGTTTATATATAAGTTGTTTTTTTATTATTATGGGTGTTATATTATTTTAGCTTTATTTTAATACTATTGAAATTAATTCATGAGTTGCCTATAAATATATTTTGTAATATGATTATAAGAATAATATATATATGATGTATATATATATATATGTATTCATATAATTATATTATACATATATAAATAATTTAGAGTTTGTTAATTTTTGGAAAAGCTTATTATTTTTAGATTTTATATGTTTGGAAATACATTAGGAGATTATTGATATTTGTATTTATTTAACCTTATTGTACAAATGACAAAATGATTTATTTAATATAGTTGTAATTCTTATTGTCTAGAAAATTTTTAATTGCAAGTTATTTATACTTTTGGTTGTTTTAAGAAAAGATTGCATGTATTAGGATCTTGTGTAAATGGTGTTTTCAATCAAGCTTAATTGCAATTCTGATTGAGTTGTCATTGTGTCTTATGTTGTTATATCTCCTTGGTCAGGTGTTGTTGTATAACCTTATTGATGTGATCCATTGTGTGTTTTGTCCAAATGGTTAATCTTGGGTTAGTGATTGTGTATCCTTCAACTATGGTTTGTCAGGATTAGTTATGGCTATCTATTTCGCCATAGGGTTCTCGTAGAGAGAGACCTTTCCTGTTAGTGTCCTATGACAGAGAGTGGCTTTTGAGCGGGGGTCGTGCCCGAAGTGGATGACAGGATAACCCATCGAAAGTCAGTTAAAAAGTGATAACCTAATAGTTGATTAGGGGGTGGGTAGAATAAATATTAATTAAGATAATGTACCTCGTGCATAGGTGTAGTGCTTGTACAGGGCTCATAATGCTACGAGAAGACTTGGACTGGCAAGCTTACCACCTTGTCTTCATGAAAGGATTGGTAGGGTCCACATGAGACTTAGTTGGAGCCAGAAGCTAGGAGAGGTTACCAGGATAGAGAGTCAGGACCTAGGAGGCCTACCATGGTAACCATAAAGCTATGCGATGACACTCTCTCCTTAGAGTCACTAGTGTTTTGTGAGTTGAGTCACATGGCATTTGCGGAGTCTTGTAGTTCTTTTGTACTTGTCTTACTTTTCTTTCTTGAGGGTTTTCCACTATCTCTTACCACAGTGGGGTGGTTCTATTTCGGGATCACATGGTCGAGTGGTAGTGCCACTTCCCATTAGATGTTCTGGATTGTATCTTTAGGCAAGGAAAGGCTTCGCTAGTGTTTCATTGTTCATGGTTTGTGTACCAGCTCATGTTCAGGATCATTGTTTAGTTGAGACCTTGTGGTCATTGTATCGGACTTTATGTAACCTTGATATTGTAAATTTCTAATCCATGGTATTATTGGAAGCCATGTATTTATGGATATTGTAATATTATGTTAGTGGAATGTATGTTAATTCAGTTGCTTTGATCTTATGTATACATGATTTATGGAAAACTGAATACATTGGAATACTTGATTCTTTCGTTATGGAATTTAGATGTATGTGTACTTTTGAACTTAAGTATTTACTTTATCTAATTAAATGGACAATTGGATTAACCATGGTGTTAATATAATCTATGATTAATCTTCGTTGCTAACCCTAAGGAAATCATGTTTTAATCTTCCGTTGTGTTATTAGACGTGCAATGGTTATAATTAATGCACTTAATCTTTTAAAAAAAAAAATATTTCACCCTTTAGTTGCCTTGTTGTTTTGTTTTCCTTTAGGGTTCCTAGTGGGGTATTACAAGAATTATGTGATTGGGAGAAGGATTATCTAATTAGGTGAACCAATGACACTGAAGACAAATAAAGAATGGTGAATACTTGGTAATGTAAACTAGGATTCCTATTCACCAATCCATAGCAACAATCAGAGGCGTTGATATTTGTATTACCATCAATGCCAAAGGGGAGATTGTTGGCATTTTGCATATAGATTGCATTAATGATATGTTGTCACTGATGTCAATTGAACCAGTGAATGATATTCATGATATTGCTGATGTTATTATTCTTATTGTTGTGTTGGTATTTTGGTATGGTTTTGTCATTAATGTCAACACCTACTAACAATTATCAACTCTGGCACTTTGGAGAATCAACAACATTCATCGGCAAGCACATGACTTATGCATAGTCACCGGTATCTAGTACACTGATAGGATATACAGTTCATTGGCACTTGGAATGGCATGGAAAACAACTGGTTATGTTGAAGACATCATTTGGACACTTTGTCTTGAAGATTTTTTTATTGGAATATTTGTATTTGCATATTTGTTGTTACCGGCAAATAGGTCCAGGTTATACACCGATAGGTTTATCTTTTCCAAATCAGTATGGCACGCTATGGGGATGTTTTATTATTGTTGTAAATGCATCAAGCCAACATGTTGAATCAGTTATTACATTGGATATTGTTTTATTTATAAATTAATTTTATTTTAATATCCTTTAGAGCTGACCTACTAAAATTGGTCTTAGGTTATGATATAAATGAAAGATATAATTTGTAAGATCATGTGTGGAATGAAAAAAGGGATTGTGTGAAGGTATATGTGAGAATAAGTAGAGCTATACATGCAAACATCATTTTAATGTTGAAGGAGGGTTTTTGTGAAGACAATCAGCACTACACCGGTACTGAATCCAACATAAAAAGATGCTAATTTGAACAGTACATCCTTATTGGATTTAACCATCCAACTATAGTTAGTGTGACTCTTATTTTGTGATTGAGCAATGAGCTCTAGGCACTTGACCTTTCTGCATGTGCAGACCCCATTTGTATACACTTACTATCTGCAATAGTATCATCTGATTGTGGGTAAGGTTTGCGACTGTGCTTTTTCCCCTTACAAGGTTTCCACATATAAATATTGGTGTTATGTGTTGTGGATGACTTTGTATTTTTGTTTCATGCATTAATCCTTACCGGTATTGCACTTAACTGATAAAATTGTCTACCGACATAAAAGACTGGTTTACTGGTATTAAGCATTAAGTTGGTTAAGTTGATTTTGGTTTGAATTTATTAGACAAATGATTCACCCCCCCCTCTCAGTTGTCTTTGGGACCTAAAAATTGGTATTAGACCATAGTTGTCTTTTGCAGAATTTTAATAGCTTTAGGAGATCCAATGTCTACTAACTATTTTAGGAAGGACAGTCCTAAAATTGATGGAACCAACTATGGCATATGGAAGATCAGAATGGAGACACATCTAAATTACATTGTAAAGGACATCTAGGATGTTACAAAGACTGGCTATACTACTCCTACTCAGAATCAACCTAATCCACCTAACTTGGCAAAAGATGAGGAAAATGATTGGAAAGCAAGAGAAGCACTTTTGAGCGCAATATCAGATCAGCAACTCATGGTATTATCAGATATGTCTATAGCTAAAGCTAATTTGGATCATTTGGAACCATTGAATGAAGGAGATTCCACTGACAAAATTACAAAAATTGAAATTCTAGGTCAGGTATGAAAATCTGAAAATGGAAGAAGATGAAAGGATTTCTGCTTTTATGGAAGGAGTTCATGAAATTGTTTTGGGTATTAAATGTTGTGGAGGAACTTTAAGTGAAGATGAAATTGTTTCAAAAGTTTTAAGAGGATTGCCACTAGCATATAAAATGAAAGTTACTGCTATAAATGAGTTAAGAACAATGCCCAATACATCAGTAACTAGGGATACATTTATTGGAAAACTTTCAGCTTTTAAAATTGAGGAATTTGGTCCTATTGCTACTATAAAGACAGATTTATCTTTTAAAGCATCAACATCATCTACACCATCCTTCGATAAGTCTGATTGGAAAGCCTTTTATGCAAGAGAACTTGAAGAAAGCAGGAGAGAAAATGAAGAACTTGAAGCACTATTTGCAAGAAAAATGCCTAAAGGTCTAGTTGGAAGTAAGTATGAAGGTAAAGCACCCTTTAAATGTTTCAACTATAATAAGATTGGTCATATGGCTTCAAGATGCCCTGATAGACATGCTAGACTAAGAGAAGAAGCTAGAATAACATACAAGCCTAACCCTGAATATCAGAGATACAGATTTAAGAAAAACAAAGACAAATCTTGTTATCCTATTGATGAAGGAGTGACTGATGATTCTGATGAGGATCTGATAGACAATGGATGGGTTTTTGTTGCTATAACAAAAGATCAACCAACACCTACTATCCAACCAGTAGAGTAGGCCTTGGTAGCTAGAATTGAAGTGAAGGATGAATGGATCATTGATTCAAGATGCTCACATCATATGACTGGTGATAAAAGTAAATTCTTGACTTTTCAGGAATATAATGGAGGTATAGTGAGATTTGGAGATGATAAAGATTGTTTGATCAAAGGTAAAGGTACAATATCTCTTGATGGTAAGCATAATACTGACAATGTTTACTATGTTGAAGGATTAAAACATAATCTTTTGAGTGTTGGTCAATTAGTTGAGAAAGGATTTCAGTTACAATTCAAGAATGGAAAATGCAAAATCATGAATTGAACTGGTTTCAAAATTGCAACCAGTAATCAAACTAGAGGTAATATCTTTCATTTGAATATCAGTTAAAACACATGCTTGATTGCACATATTGATGAAAGTTGGCTATGGCATAAGAGACTTTGTCATGTAAATTTTGATTGCATGCTAAAAATCAGTACTACTAAGGCAGTTAGAGATCTACCTAAGATTGTTAAGCCTCACAATCTGGTATGTAAGGAATGTCAATTTGGAAAACAAGTTAGAGCTACTTTCAAAAGTATTCTAGAAAAATCCAATAATGCTCTTGACTTAATTCATACTAATTTATGTGGTCCAAATGGAACTAAAAGCTTACAAGGTGATAGATATTTCATGCTAATCATGTTAGGATTCCCACAGATACTAAGAGGGGGGGTGAATTAGTATCTAACTAGTGAATAGAATTTCTTAACTTAAAACATGTAGAGCATATTATGACAGTGTATCGGTAAGCAAGAATTAATGTAATAAACAAAAATGAAAGCAACCACATAAGAAACACACCATAACACAATATTTTTAATAAGGAAACCTAGTGTGGGAAAAACCTTGGTGGGATTTGTGACCCACAATATTCACTTACTAGCCAATAAGAGAATATTACTTACAATAAGGGCCTGCACATGCAGGAAGGCCAAGTGCCTAGAGCTCACTGCTCAAATGGGAAGTCTCACTGACTTACAATGTGGATTATACAAATCCAATAACTTGTACTACTTTACAATAGCATCTTCAATGCCAAATTTAGTACTGGTTTCTACTCTATTCTTTACATATACCCTTAACCTATATTTCGCATAATAGGTCTGCCTTATTTCACCTATCTCATTTTCTTACCAAAATGTTCTACAATGACTTCTTATATATACAAGTCATTTTACAATGATATCAAGTCGGCATACAAATTTTTTACAATAATAAACAAAATATAATATATCAAAAATCCTATCGGCCTTCTATGCTGGTATGCTTCCTTTTTCTGTGCCGGTGCAGGTGTTCTGAGTGCTAGTGTAGAGTGTGTTCTACTGATGCTGGTGTAATGCCTTGCCAGTGTCATAGGACTATAAGGTTGCCATCAATGACAAAACCTTCAATCACCTACAATGTCTCATTGGAGTGTGCATATGCGAACAATCTCCCCCTTTGGCATTGATGGCAACACTCATGAGAAAATTTCAAAAGTGTATCCAAAACTTGTGATCCAAAACTATTTTCAAAAATGTGTTACCAAAAACATATAAGAGCTCCCCCAAAGTAGATCAGTCTTCTGCTGGTTATTTTCTCATACTAATACTCCCCCTTTGGCATCAATGATAAAGGTTGTCAAGATGTCAATAGAGTTGTAGTTTTGTGCTCTACCCTTGTAGTTGGTTAGTTACCAATTGAAAAAGATCTGCCAAAATTAAGTTTATACTATCCAAAAATTTATTATTATCCTTTATTGCTGCCTCTGTTCTGTGAACTATACTGGTGAGGTGCTACATATACTCTGTCAGTGTCTTCTATCCTTGTACCAATGTCTCAGATATTTCTTTCCATAGTGATGCTAGATAGTCCAATCTTGGACTTAGTCTTAATCTTAATCTTTTTACCTTATCCACTATTCTTTCTTTTTCTCTTTCTAATTTTAGTAATTCATCCTCAAAATTTGTTATCTATTGTTCAAAAACTGATAGTGTATCTAGTGAGTTTACAAAATTGTCTGCAAGTTTATTGATATCATCATGTATCTTAGTTATCTTCTTATCTATGTCTACTGTAAAAAATGTTGTATTGCAAGTATCTTTGTACAGATTTTTTAACTCTTTTATTGAGTTGCACAGTTCTGGTAGAAGTGTATCAAATTCCCTATTACACTTCTTTATTTGATCCTCAAAGAATTTTTCTTTTTCTTTTTCCAATTTCTCCTTAATTGCCTCTTCCTTTATTTGCTCAATGGTCACTGTTTTGTCAGTGATGTATTTAGTCAAAGTGTCCAATTGACTTAAAGAATCCTTATTGTCTATGTTATAGTTAGGAGCTATTATTTTCAAAACTGGGATTGTATCATCTATAGCTTTATAAGCTTATGAACTACAATCAATTATCCTTTTAATTGAATCCAAAAGTACCTCAGTCACATTAGTTGATTTGTAGCCTACTAAGGAAGAACCTACATTCTAAATACCACCGGTGGTGGAAGTAACTAAGCTTGTATTGACCTCTGGTAGGTCTATTTGTTTTTGCATTTCTTTTACCGATGGTTTCCCTTGTTCACCAGTTGCTAGTGGCACTGTTTCCACATGAATCTGTTCCAGTTCCTGCTTGGGAGCCTATTGCTCTACTTTTTGCTCTATTTGTTTCCCTATCTCAGTCTGAGTCTATGTTTCTACCTATCTTTCTTTGTTATCAGTTTGCTCAGCTACCAATGGCTCACTAGCCATTTCAGTCTTATTTGTTGTATCTTTATCTACCATAATGTTGATCTTTTGTGTATCAACATCCACTATATATAAGACTTCAGGATTAGAATTGACATCCTCAACATCCATACTTTCTATTGTTGGTTGATCTTTTGTAGTTGTTGTTACTGGTGGAGCAATCAAAGGAGGTGGGGGTAAGTTGTCTTTAACTTTGATACTAGGTGGTCCACCAACTTTACCTTTACCCTTGTCTCTTTCCTTTTGATATACCTTTATTGGTTTGGGGTTCCTGTATTCTTCTTGTTTTTCTTTTTCTACTAAGAAAATATCCCATGCCTTTTCTGTGTCCTCTTTTATCTCAGTGACTCTTCCAACCATTAATGCAATGTGCTAGTGTGCAGTAGAAAATATTGACTGGTTGGCTTCAGCAATTAAATCATCTATTTCTTTGGGTGAGTTTACTAGGTACACAGCAAGTAGCTTTTCTATCTTGATTTTCTTGTCAAGTTCTACTCCTACTTGTCTCCTAGCTTCTAGTCTCCTAAATAGTTCTTCAGGTAATTCATCTACTACTTCCAATAAAAACTTCCTGTACATGTCCATGTGTAGTATAACACTATTTTCTATTTGTTCTTTTTCATTTGTAGTAAAAGTATCATACAATTTCTTTACATTCTTTAGTTTTCCTTCCTCCATTATTTCATCTAGCAATTTGTCAAGAGGGGTGATGTCTTGTTGAGTCCTCTTCTTTTTCTTAGGTGTTAGCTTTTTCTTTGGTGTAGTCTTCTTAACCGGAGCTCTCACTACTTGTTGTTTCTATCTTGCCCTCCTAGGTGAGGGTGTGGTTGCTGGTGAGGGATCTCTTTTCCTTACAACTCTTTTGAAGGTTGCAGGCATGTCATTCTCTGAAGATGTGCCTACCAGTGATATGTGAGTTTCAGGTTGTAATGCTGCTAACTCTTCCTCTATGATACCAGCTTTCTTAAGTACATCTTCTTCTATTGCCTTTGCTTGTCTACAACCTCTTCTCATAGTTACATCAAATTTCTTTACTATTTTCCTAGATTGGATTTGGCTTTCAATTGTTTCTGTATTGCCAAATACTTCTTCCTTTGGTTCCTTGGGTGCTTCCAGAAGAGCTTTAGCATATGTTTCAATGATAAGATCATCTGTCTCATAACCCATCTCTGTTACCCAAACTATCCTAGGGATGACTGCTTCCATCCATATCTCATCCTTTTTAATCACAAAACATATTTGTTTTTTGTATTTGTTCACAATTTCTTGTGATAGTCTGATTCTTTTCTTCATTTTGGCCTTAAGTGCTTGAAAATAGTCTATAATATCCTGTTCCTTATCTTCTCCCATACTATTGAATAATTATGTTAGTTGTTTGCCTACTAGTATACCATATCCAAGTTCTTTGTAGCCTACATCGGGAACTTGTTTGGTTATATGTAGCATCAAGCATACTAGCAGATTTCCAAACCTAAAAGTTCCTTTCTTATCCTTCTTAATCTTGCCTAGGTTGTCAATTAATTCATCTTTCAACCACTCACATACATCAATCTTTGCATTTTCTGTGATCATGTCATAAGCACTTTTAATGCATAGACTTGAAACTAAATTGAGTCTATTCACATGAGTTGCCTTATACCCTAATATCAATGCTAATAAACCTTACATTGATGTTGGTTACATCATTGACTCTTAAGGATCTTTTATCAGATGTAGCACTAGTTAGCCTAGTAACTAGGTCATTTGAGACCTTCTTGGTTTTGTCTGGCCTTTTACCAGTTGAGGGTAACCTTGTCACTGCTTTGACAACTTCCTTGGTAATTTTATGGATTGCATCTAACCAGAAAAATTCTCCATGTACCCTACTTAAGACTATCCTAATCACATCTTGGGAAATTCAGGAATGCTAAGGATCTCTATAAATCCTAGGGTTACAACAATTTTATGTTCATCTTTTACCTTTCTGGATTCATCACATATGATAGATTTAAACATGGTTTTAATCTCTTCATCTCCTAATTCTTCTATGTTGCAATGGATGTATATTCTGGGCTCTTCAGCATAAACAACTCCTTTTGGAATTTGGGAGAAAGCACCTATGTTGTCATCTTTCTTTGCTATTTTGTGAACTAATTGAAATACAGGCCTAGGACATTTTACAACCTTGACTACAGTAGGGTTTTCTATATATTCAAGTGCAAAGGTGGATGCCATGGTGATAAATACCTCTTTCTGCATTAGGATGGATGAAATGCTGAAATCCTTCGCTTCTTCACTTTGAATGCCTTTGCTCTGGAGATTTCACGCTCTTTAGGTGTTTGAACTCGCAGTGAAGTGAAATGGAGCTAAAGTCACAAATTTTTAATGTTTATTTCACCATCTACCACATTTAATGCATGTCAGTTAAGTAATCACTTAACATGTCTATCGGTATATAAGTATCTTTCAACTTTTCATCATTAACCAAGGGAATAATAGCACATGTGTAATTGGATTGCCAAACCCTCAAATAAAATTTCTTCAATTTGATGAAGAACTTCCTATTGGTGGAGTACTGCTCTATCCTGTCGGTGGAGTAATACTCTATTCTACCAGTGGGGTGTTGATTGGTTCTACTGGTGGAGGAGTATTCCCAATATTTAGATCTACCTTTCTAATCCATTGTTTTGAGAATTCTTGTTTTACCTCTTCAAATTTTTCTTTCTCTTTCAAGCTAGCACTTTTGTTGTCTACCGGTGATCCTTTATTTCTGCAAAATTTTGCAATATGCCTAGTTTTGTTACAAGCATAACAAGTCACATTATTTTTCTGAATAGCTTTTCCATATCTATTTTTCTGAATAGCTTTTCCATATCCTATGCTGGTTTGTGTTATGCATTGATTAGATAAGTGCCCAAATCTTCCACAAACATAACATCTTACATTCATTCTACAATTTTCAGAGTTATGACTAGTTTTATTACATTTTGAACATTGACCGGTGGGTGTATTGGTATTCTGATAATTTCTAGATCTACATTTATTTTCTCTATGGCCATACTTATTACAATTAAAGCATTTGCCATTGAATTTATAAGCATTTGGTTGTTTTACCGGTTTTTTGTGATCTTGTGTGTTTGCAGTACCGGAGCTTTCACCAACTTCAAAGCCTAAACCATTATTGTCACCATTTGGTTTCTATTTTTTTATCATGTCATTAAGTTCTTCTATGCTTTTCTTGAATTTTTCTTTGTGTTGATTTGCAGCTGTCAATTCTCTTTCCAAGATTTCTTTCTATCTCATGAGTTCATTTGAGTCATTTTGTGTATGCAACAGATCTGTTTTTAATAAGTCATTTTCATAACCAAGTCTTGTATTTGTATTTTCAGCATCATTAAGTCTTCTAGTCAATTCCTCTTCATTCTTTTTCCTCTCTTCAATTTCTTTGCAAAATCTCATAGTCATATCTTGCATCTCATTCTTTATTGCCATGTTCTCTTGCTTCATCTTACTTAGTGTATCATTAAGAGTTTCTTTTTCATCATTATCACTCTGCATCTTTTCACAAAGTTCTCTTCTCTTGTTCCTTGCAATGGTAAAATTCTCTTGAAGTGCTTGAATGATATCCTGAGCTACCTTCAGATCATCTTCAAGTTTGATGTTTTTCAATTTTTCTGTATCATAATCTGAAAGAGTTGCTTCAAGTTGCTTCATCAGATTCTCCATCTCTACCAGTGTCAAGATCTTCCTCAAGCTATTAGGCTTTTGAAAATAGAGGACCGGGCTCTAATACCAATTGTTAGGATTCTCATAGATACTAAGAGGGGGGGGGTTTGAATCAGTATCTGACCAGTGGATAGAATTTCTTAACTTAAAACATGTAGAGCATATTATGATAGTGTACCGGTAAGCAAGAATTAATGCAATAAACAAAAATGAAAGCAACCACATAAGAAAGACACCATAACACAATATTTTTAACGAGGAAACCCAGTGTGGGAAAAACATCGGTGGGATTTGTGACCCACAATATTCACTTACTAGCCAATAAGAGAATATTATTTACAATAGAGGCCTACACATGCAAGAAGGCCTAGTGCCTAGAGCTCACTGCTCAAATGGGAAGTCTCACTGACTTACAATGTGGATTATACAAATCCAATAACTTGTACTACTTTACAATAGCATCTTCAATGCCAAATTCAATATCGGTTTATGCTCTGTTCTTTACATATACCCTTAACCTATATTTCGCATAATAGGTCTACCTTATTTCACCTATCTCTTTTTCTTACAAAAATGTTCTACATTTACTTCTTATATATACAAGTCATTTTACAATAATATCAAGTCGGCTTACAAATTTTTTACAATAATAAACAAAATATAATATATCAAAAATCCTGTTGGCCTTCTTTGCTGGTATGCTTCCTTTTTTTGTGTCGGTGCCGGTGTTCTGAGTGCCGGTGTAGAGTGTGTTCTGCTGATGCCGGTGTAATGCCTTGCTGGTGTCATAGGACTGTAATGTTGCCATCAATGAAAAAACCTTCAATCACCTACAATGTCTCATTGGAGTGTCCATATGCCAACAAATCATTGATGACTATTCTAGAATGTGTTGGGTTACTTTTATCAAAGAAAAATCAGAAGCACTTGGGAAGTTCAAACTATTCAAAACAATGGTAGAAAATGAAACTAGTAAGAAAATCAAATGTCTAAGATCAGATCAAGGAGGAGAATTTACATCTAAGGAATTTAATGCATTCTGTACAGTGAATGGAATCAGAAGACTGCTATTAGCATCTTAGACACCATAGCAGAATGGAGTTGTAGAAAGGAAAAATAGAACTATCTTGGATGTAGCCACAAGTATGTTATCAGAAGAAAACCTAACACATGTATATTGGAGAGAAGTAGTAAGTACAACGGTCTATACATTCAACAAAGTTCACATCAAAGGTGAAACTAGTAAGACCCCTCATGAACTATGGTTTGGTATTACTCCCACTCTTAAATATTTCTGAATATTTGGAAGTAAATGTTATATTAGAAGAGATGAGTATATTGGCAAATTTCATCCTAGAAGTGATGAAGGAATATTTGTTGGTTATTCATCTAAGAGTAAGGCATATAGATGTTTTAACAAAAGATTGTAGAAAATTGTTGAAAGTACAAATGTTAAGATTGATGAACAATTGAAAGGAACTTCAAGGTAAATAGACTCTGAACCAGTAATAGAAATACTAACAAATAAACCTACAGTGAACCCACTAGTACAGAATGAAGATCCAGTTACACCAGTATCATCTGAAAATTCCACTATAACTGAGGAACAACAGCAAACAAAGACACCTTGGTATGTAAGACTAAATCACTCTGAAGATCAGATAATTGGAAACAAGTATAAAGGGGTTACGACAAGAGGAAGATTGACAAATGAAGAGGTATGTCTTATTTCTCAAATTGAAGCATCATCTGTTAATGAGGCATGTGAAGATAAACATTGGATTAAAGCTATGGAAGAAGAATTAGAGCAAATTGATAAGAATAACACTTGGACATTAGTTCCCTGACCTAAAGACAAAAATGTGATTGGAACAAAATGGGTATTCAAAAACAAACTTAATGAAGATGGAAAGGTAATCAGAAATAAAACAAGACTAGTGTGTAAGGGATATTCTTAGAAAGAAGGAATTGATTATAATGAAACCTTTGCATTGGTAGCTAGAATTGAGGCAGTTAGATTATTCTTGGCTTTTGCAGCACAAAAGAACTATAAAATATATCAACTGGATATTAAATGTGCATTTTTGAATGGAGATCTTGAAGAAGAAGTTTACATTGAACAACCTGATGGATTTTTTTTTACAGATAACAAAGATATGGTTTGCAGGTTAAGGAAAGCTTTGTATGGGTTGAAGCAAGCTCCAAGAGCTTAGTATGCAAGATTGGATAAGTACCTTTTGAAGATTGGTTTTTCTAAAGGTAATGCTGACAACAACTTATATTATAAAGTGACTAATGATGAAATCTTTGTTATAGAAGTTTTTGTTGATGATATAATCTTTGGAGGAGAAGATGGATTATGTAAAGACTTTTTTATTAAAATGCAGCAAGAATTTGAAATGTCTATGATTGGAGAGATAAAATTCTTTTTAGGACTATAGATTTCTCAAACTAATAAAGGTATATTCTTGAGGCAATCCAAGTACTTGAAGGAGTTACTAAAGAAATTTGGGATGGATAACTCTAAACCGGTAAGCACACCTATGACTACAAATGAAAAATTATCACTAAGGGATGAATCTACACTTGTTAATCCGACTAGGTACAAATCTATGATAAGAGGTTTATTGTATTTGACACAAACCAGATCTAATATCATGAATGCAGTATGTATTGTTTCAAGATTTAAGAGTAATCCTAGAGGAAATCATGAATCAGCTGTAAAAAGGATTTTTCGATACTTACAAGGCACTACAAATCTTGGATTATGGTATCCTAGAGATGAAAACTTTGAATTATGTGCATACACAGATGCGAATCGGGTAGGAGATGTGGATGATAGAAAAACCACCACCGACGGAGCATTTTTTCTTGGAAGTAGATTAATTTCTTGGTTGAGTAAGAAACAAAGTTGTACATCTTTATGAACAGCAGAATCAGAATATGTTGCAACAACAACTAATTGTACACATGTATTATTGCTTAAGCAAATGTTGAAGGACATAAAGGTAAAATGCAAGGAACCTATTGTAGACACCCAAAATTGTCCAATCTAATTAAATAAATATTTTATTTATTTAATTATCTAAGCCTAATTCTTCTATTAATTAAATAAATCTTTATTTATTTAATTAATTCATTTATCCTCTTCTGGCCTTATTTCTCATTTAAATAAATACATTTATTTATTTAAATTATCCTTTTCCTAAATTAAATAAATATTTTATTTATTTAATTGATCCCATTCTTCTATTAATTAAATAAATATTTATTTATTTAATTAATTCATTAGCTTTATCTACCCATGACACATGCCATTCATCTCTTACTTCATACACTACCTACCCCTTTCATTATTTTATTATTTTCTCTACCTACCCTCTAATCATAACTGACCTCCTTTTACACCTCTCAATCTTATCCCTCCATTTCATATAGTGTCTTCTATATAAGGAGATACTTCCTTCATTATCAAACCCTAGCTAATCAATCTATGCACTTGACTACACTACGATCCTAGTTGCAACCACATTCTGTTCTTTGTTGAGCTCTTGTGCACATAAAATTTGAGAGCAAATATATCAAGCAAGATCAATGGAGATAGGAAGAATGGAAATCAAAACCCTATTGGACATGTGATGGTATAATCTTTGTGATTTCATTTGATTTGCATTGTCTTAGGTAATCTTCATATGTTATGATGGATCTTTGTTGTTGTTAGGCTAGGGTTTTGTGGTTGAATTCATTTAGCCTTTCAATATTGTTATTATTGTTATCCATTTTCACCATATACATTTTGGCATGCCCGGTGGGACTCTTGTCCCTTTTTGCATTTAACCTCCTTGTTGCAGATTTTGTGTTTTTGAAGTTGCAGATCTGACATTTTGACAGCATTTTGATATTCTCGCATCCGCGTACCTTCGGATCGCGTTTTTGATTTTCTGGTGCATCTGCAACATCGGGAATCATATCTATGTTATCAATTATATTTTATTTTGCAGGTTTCAAAAATTGTGTTTATGTTCTAAAGTTGTGTTTGTGGTGTTTTTAGTCGCGTCTGTGTTCATTAGCCACGTCTGTGTTTTTGAGCCGCGTCTGTGCCTCACAGAACCGCGTCTGTGTTAGAAAACTGCATCTATGTTGAGGGTAACCATGTCTGTGTTCACCAATTTCAATTTTTGGGTTTATTGATTCAGTTTTGAGTTTTGCATTTAGGGTTTCAAATCTAGTCTATTTTAAGCTAACATTTTCAGATCTAGCTAACGAAATTGGTGCAGCTTGTCTTGAAAGCAAAATCATTTGTTGAAGGCCCCTATTTTCATAAAGTCTTTTAGGTTTAAAATTTACCTAACTTATGTGCTTGCAGGAAGGGGTGATTATTTGAAACAACCCAAACTACTAACAACTTTTTGTTGCAGGTCCTTGGCAAGGGTTTTTGGATTTTTATTGTGTGCTTTGTTTCCAATAGACTAGCAAACACTTTAATTGGTGCACTAAAATTGAATCATTGTCTTTTGTGTCTTGAGCAATAGGCTCTTTTTGTTTAATATTTAGAGGGTCTGTCTTCTCATGTGGTCATTAGGACTACTAGTGAGAAGAGAACGACCCAAGTGGTAGCAAGGAAAACCCACCTCTTCCAAACCACTATAAATAAATGTATTCATAGTGAAAACTATGGATAACATGTGCTAATTAGATCATACTGACACTATGTCTCCCCATAAACCTGTTTGATCAAATTTATTTGTTTAGTTGTAGGGCGTAACCCCTACCGGCTGGGAGCCTTCTATATTTACAGAGCTAAAAGTGCCGCATGTATGGCCACACGAGTGGATGCCCTTACTAGCACCTTTTTGTTTTAGAAGCCCAAATCCTTCTAGTTGTTGGGGCAAGAGGTCAGACCTTTGGTAGTAGCCCACACACATACGGTTCTTAGTAGAGATACAAAGTTCACCATGGGGAGTTTTCGTGGGGACTGATGCTTGGCTGACCCGACAAGTGAGTGTCGAGGGTGGAGCCAGTGAGGTCAAGCATCTAAGTATCTAGTCTGAATAGCGTAGCCTCGAGGGTGAAACCCCATGTGGGATCAACAACTATTGTCTTGGCCAGCCATAAGAATTGTGCTTGACTTATTTTAAACATTCAAAACATTCAAGACCAAACAACAAAACACTGTGTCTTTTGTGTCTTCAAGTGTATGCAAAACAATTTTTTACATCAAACAACACACTTTTTATTGGAGTTATTTTAGAGTCTAGACACTTATAAACATTGGGTCTTCATCAACACTGTGTCCTCTTGTCATGAAAAATAGTCAAATAGTCAGATTTGGTCACAACAAAATGACTTCACAGATTGAAAAAAAACTGCACAAATTTTGCAGAAACGTGTCTGTGACTGTCATAATAGTGTCTGTGCTTTCTAACCGCGTTTGTGACGGGCAGAAATGCATCTGTGCTCCCAGAATCAACAGTGCATTTTGCAAAAAAAAAAAAAATCTCAGAAGTGCGTCTGTGTTGAACAGAGTCATGTCTGTGTCAGGGAATCGCATCTGTGAAGTATACAGGCACGTCTGTGTTCAGAATTGAAAAAAATTTATAGTCCAGCAAACAAACACAATCAGTTTCAGAATTCTTGAGCTTCCCAAGTTATTTCTCCAGGTTTCATTTAGCATTCAACCTATCTTTGGGTCTCACATAGTCCATCATTGCTTCACATCTCACTTTACATTCACAATTGTCTAAACTTGAGTCAAAAGGTCACTTGCTTGTCCTCACTATACTTTGTCAACACACTACATACAACAATACTTTGCTAAGTGGTCCCTCATCAAGTTTTCTTACCTTTGGGTCTCATTTGGTCTTACTTAGAGTCAAGGTTAACTTACCTCATCAAGAGAAACTATCCTCTCTTTGGAAGTCACACCTACTCTATTACATACATACTTGGTCTTACATTTTGGACATTGCAAGTACACCTCAGATTCATTTACATTCTATCCAACTGTTGGTCTTCCATACTTTTTCCATTTTCATCTAGTCTCACACATCTTGGTCAATACCTAGTTCATGGTTGAAACCCATCTTCAAAAATCTAGGAGAGAAACTAAAGAGGTTCAAGAGTTCACAAACATGAGTGTTTATGAGTATGACAATGATGTCTTTTTCAATACTGATCATAACACATTTCCTAACATGGATGTCTATAGAAACATTCCAAATGTTGAGAACATGGGCACTACAAACAACAATGATACCCACAATGACAATATGGACAACTTTTCAGTACATTCAGCCGATGTGGAAGAATCCATTATGAATCCTCATTTCAATCGGTTGGTTGAGGAAATAATGAGGAGAGATAGACAATATTTCTTGCAAATGATGGCACAAAGTGGAGCCAAGATACCTCATGATTTTGACATGTCTCAAATAATGGAAAATCAACCTTTGCAACAAACTCACTCCAACATGGATCAAAGGAGGCCTAATAGTGGAGGAAATAGAGGACCATATATGGTACCTAAATCGCCACCATCTTTGCTTCAAAAACTAGAGGTCCCACATACACATGGTCAAGCATATGATACTCACCTTCACAGACCATTATGGAAGTCTTATGCAGAGAAATATGCTCAATCACAAATCAATGCTAAGGATCAACCACCAAAGCAATTGGATATTCAAAGGCATGCTCAAAATTTGGACACAAGGAAACCCCATGTCAAATTTGGGGGCAACACAGTAGAACATGACATGCCTATAGAGTATGGTATACATGCACAAAATAGATATGGTGTTCCTCAACATGAATCTATACCAAGTGGTCCATATACACAGCATCACTATAGACCTCCTCCATATGAACATGTGTATGATCAATATCATCCATATATGCAACATGCTCCTCCTCTAATTGGTGCCTCAAACATGGGGTATGGTTCAAGAACTCGATCTCCACATAAGAGCAATTTGGAGCAACAAATCAAGGACTTACAAAAGAAAATGGAGGACATAAATGCACCGAAGCCAACATACACAATGAGAGACATATGTCCTTATCCATTCGACAAGAGCATTCCAATGCCTCCATTTCCTACACACTTTGTGATGCCTAAATTTGATAAGTATAGAGGAAAAGGGGATCCTAAGGCACACATAAGATAGTTTTTCATAGCTTGCATTGAGGTAGCAACAGAAGAGACATATTTGATGAGATTATTCCCACAAAGCTTAGGTGATCAAGCTATGGAATAGTTCTCCTAACTCCCACCTGGTATTAGGTCATGGGGTGACTTAGCAGAGGCATTTATTCAACATTTCTCCTACAATATAGAGACAGACATATCAGTCACTACTTTGTGCAACACCAAGCAAAAAGAGGGAGAGTCTTTTGCATCATTTTTACAAAGATGGAGGAATCTAGCTAGCAGATGCTCTTGTGAAATTCCACAAAAACAAATGGTAGAGATGTTGACACAAAATGTTAATAAAGACATTGGCTATGATCTAAGGAAAGCTTCTTTGTCTACCTTCAAGGACATCATTGAAAAAGGCTTAGCAATAGAAAAGGTCCTAATTGAGCAACGAGTCATTAAGATATTCAAGGAAAACAAAGATGACTTTAAAGGAAAAGACAAGCCAAGATTTTGGAATAAAAACAAGAACATAGTCAATGATGGTGTTGTTGATGCCAATACAGTGCGACCCAAATTCATCTTTTCAGGATCAAGTTCTACAAACAATCAAGTGAATACTCAAACAACTTCTAGATCATGAACGAAGTACACCCCATTGGGGGAGCCACTTGAGTCAGTCTTCAAAAAGCTAGTGGCAAA
This sequence comes from Cryptomeria japonica, assembly GCF_030272615.1. Taxonomy (NCBI): domain Eukaryota; kingdom Viridiplantae; phylum Streptophyta; class Pinopsida; order Cupressales; family Cupressaceae; genus Cryptomeria; species Cryptomeria japonica. The sequence continues at coordinate 69,547,335 of NC_081408.1, read as the reverse complement.
CAAGGTAATCACAGTTCCAGATTTTCCTCCATATGAACCAAAGGTTAAACCAAATTGGTGGAATGATGATGAGTATTGTGAGTTTTGTAAGAGAAAGGGTCATAAGATAGGAAATTGTCATCGACTGAAGAACATCATACAAGATCTCATTGATAGAGGTGACATTGAGATTGAGGGACACTTATCCAACCAAGAACATGAGATGTTTAAGGAACCATTCCCAAAGCATGACAAGGGAAAAGCTAAAGCCATAGATGATCAAACCAACTATACTAGAGCATCTTACAACTATGATTCAACCATCAATCACATCTCGATGGACAATTATGTCTCTACTATTATCATCCAGGACAAAAACCCTGAGAATCCTACTCAGAGACCCAAGATTGTCCTAAAAGGTGTTGGATCTTCTTCTGAGCCTACCTCTGAATGTCATGTTACAACTCATCAGGGTAAAATCACTTTGTCAGGTGCTTCAATTAAAAACACCACTTCTTTATCAACCAAACCTGAGTATGACCTTGTAGAATAGTAAGGGAAGACACCCGCGCTCCTCCCCATCCTTGAGCTCTTACGCATATCCCCTGCTCATAAAGCTATTCTTGACAAAATATTGAGAGACACCACCATTCCTACTGATCTGAAAGTGGACTAGTTTCAAGCCATGGTGGGATACCTTTCCATTCCACATTCCCTTACCTTCACAGAAGTTGATGACACCTTTGTAAGTCAACCACATAATGCACCACTACACATTGAAGCCTTCATACACAAACATCGAATAAAATGAGTCCTGATAGATGGAGGAGCTGGTCTAAACACTTGTACATTGAGAACAATTAAACAATTGGGATATTTTGATAAAGTAGTGAATTCTATAAATCAAATCACCATCAAGGCATATGATGATGAAGAACGTTCATCCAAGGGCATAGTCACCTTGCCTCTCAGAGTTGAACCAGTTACAAAGGATGTGGTTTGTCAAGTCCTAGATCTAGATCTCACTTATAACATATTGCTACGACATCCTTGGATTCATGAAATGAGGGTAGTACCATCGACATATCACCAATGCATTAAGTTTCCCCACAATGGAGTCAAGGTAATAGTTAATGATGATCCTAATCCATTCATATATTGCAATAACTTGAGATCACAAACTGAGACCATCATTCCCAATAATCGTGAAGTTGTTCCTTCTTCGACATACATTGATCCTGAGTCATTGAAACCTTTGACATCAAAACAAGGTGAGCTTAAAGGCAGATTTTAGGACAAAGGCATGGGGGAATACACTTTAAATCAGACTATGTACTTACAACAAGTCATGAGTTCCCCAAAAGAATATGGAAGACCACATCCTAACAAGCAAGTATCCATCATGGTACTCAAATGGGACCCTACTACCTTTCAAAGATGGGGCGAACTGGAAGAGGAAGACCTATACAAAATGCTTTACAAAGACATTGAAGATGACACACAAGATCACATCAGTCTACCATGTGAGAAATATGGCAAAGGTTTCAAGATTCTACAAAAATTCAGGTATGATGGAAAAATCCCTCTTGGGTTACGAAAGGAAGGCATCATTGAACCTTTACAACCTGAATTGACTTTCAAAAAGGAATGCTCAAAGGGACTTGGTTTCCTGACTTCCAAGGTCCACACTCAAAGGATAGAAGAAGCCTTACAAATCAAAGCTGCCAAAATTCAACAAGAGGATCACTATTCCATAGACTCCAATGAATGGGAATGGGGTTCAAATAGATCCTCCAGTGACTATGAGCTCACCGAGACATTCAGAGAGCTAGATGAACCCACAAAAGAAGAGGAATTTTATAACAAGTTCAAAGTTGGTCAAGGAACAACCCATGAGGAGTCCACATAGTCCTTGTCTCAAGGTTCTAGGTTGAAATCACATGGGATGAGAACACCTATCCCAGAATGCACTAATAGTGATGATAATTTGGATTCGCTCATGATCGAGACTAATGAGGAGAGTCCCATTGATGACCTCGATAATTACCTTGACATACCCAAGTATAACTGCATCTTCACTCTTAGCCCTGCTCACTTCGAAGACATTAAAGGCCTTCCCCTTGTTCACCATCAACTCATTGATTGGGATCATGAAGGACCAGCATAGTTTGACACATTCCAAAATGATGAGGCTGTTATTGACTATCTTGGCATATGAGATGATCTTCCCCTTGGGGACCATAAAGCGAGATACACTATAGAACTCAATAGCATGGCATATTTTGGTGAGGGTGTCAGACCTTCTAGTCGCAAAAATGTGAAAATAAGAACAAACCAAGGGTCTTATGGTGAAAACCACACTGTGGCACTATCTAACCCCAAAAAAGTAAAAAGAAAGGACGTATCTGAGGGCGAAAACCTCTATGAGGCACCCAAAGATGGAAGGCTTGACATCCTTCCAGCATCATATGAGGAAAACTCATCCATGTTGGTAGAGACTATCAAAACAAACATTGGTACAGAAGAGGTTCCACACAACATATTCTTGGCTCAATCGTTGATAGAGTCCGAAAGGTCAAAATTCATAAGTTTCTTCAAAGAACGATAAATCAACTTTGCATGGTCATACGCTGATATGCCTGAATTAGATCCAGATTTGGTAATGCATCATTCGACAGTCAAACCAAGGGCAAAGCCAGTGAAATAGAAATTAAGAAAAATGCATCCACAAGTGGCATTACTAGTCAAAGCAGAACTTGAGAAATTATTGGATGTCGGATTCATACACCCAATTGACTATCCTAAATGGATCTCCAATTTAGTGCTTGTCAGTAAACCAAATCATAGCATCAGAATATGTATAGATTTTAGAGACATCAACAAAGCTTGTCCAAAGGATGACTTCCCATTACCAAATATTGACTTGATTGTTGATCTCATAGCAAGTCATGAAATGTTATCGTTGATGGATGGATTTTCTGGTTATAATTAGATAAGGATCACGCCTAAGGATCAACACAAAGCATCATTCACTTGTCCTTGGGGAACTTTCTGCTAGAATGTCATCCCCTTCGGGCTAAAAAATGCAGGTGCTACATATCAAAGAGCCATGACTACTATCTTTCATGATCTCATGCACGTAACTATGGAAGATTATGTTGATGACCTCTTGGGCAAATCAATAGATAGAAATACACATTTTGACATACTTTCAGTTGTCTTTGATCGATTGGAAAAATACAAAGTAAGATTAAACCCCAAGAAATGTGTCTTTGGAGTAACCTCCAGGAAGCTTCTAGGATTCATTGTGTCCAAAAGAGGAATCGAAGCTGATCCAGCAAAAGTCAAGGCCATCTTGGAAATGCCACCACCAAGAAATATCAGTCAACTTTGATCCTTACAGGGAAGACTCTAGTCCATACAAAGATTCATAGCACAACTTGTAGATAAGTGTAATCCTTTTCAGCACCTGCTACATAAAAACATCAAATTCAAATGGGATGATAACTATCTACAGGATTTTCAGACGCTCAAAGATTATCTTCTGAATCTGCCAGTTTTGATGCCACTAGTTCCAGATCAACCTCTGTTACTATACATATCAGCTACTCCAATAGCACTGGGGGCACTCTTAGCACAACAAATTGCTGAGGGCAAGGAAAAGGTAGTATACTATATCAGTCGCACATTGGTGGGATATGAGCTAAACTACACACCAATCGAGCGTGCATGTCTCACCATGGTCTTTGCTTCATATAAATTACAACATTACATGCTCACTCATAAGACTAAGTTGGTTGCAAGAATTGATCCGTTGAAATACCTTCTCAATAAAGCAATAATCACTGGGCGATTAACCAAGTGGGTAATGATCCTAAGTGAATTTGACATCGAGTATGTGGACAAAAAAGAAATAAAAGGACAAGCCATTGCGGATCAATTAGCAGATGCCCCCATGATTGATGATATTCTTCTAAGTTCAGAATTTCCAGATGAATCCATTTTAACAATGTCACATGCAAAGCCATGGCAACTATACTTCGATGGCTCATACACACAGCATGGGGTAGGAGCTAGCATCCTCTTTATAACTCCTCAAGGGGATTCTATACCAAAATCATACCACTTATCATTTCCTTGCACTAACAATATAGCGAAATATGAGGCATTAACAACTGGCTTACGAATCGCAGTTCAGTGGAAGATCCAGGAACTTCATGTTTTTGGGGATTCTCAACTTGTAATCTATCAAGCAATTGATGATTACCAAACAAAAGATGAAAAATTAATGCCTTACAAACAAATGGTGGATGACTTGAAACAACACTTCACAAAGATAGATTTTGAACAGATACCAAGAGAGTAGAATCGCGCCGCAGATGCCATGGCTACAATTGCTTCACTGATCGATCTACCTCCAAATGAGACCTACTATGAGTTCTTGATGGATAACCTTTTGGTTCCTTCATATGAGATCATTCCTACTAAGATGATATGTTTTGTCAGTCTTGAGTCTTAGTTATATGGTTCCATTTTCACATACCTTCGTGACAATACCCTACCTCCTGATCTATCAAATAACCAACGTCGCACCTTCATTTGCCAATCATCTCGATATGTCATTTTAGCTAATATCCTATACCAGCAAAGTCTAGATGGAACTCTCCTTAGATGTTTAGAAAGCGACGAAGCTTAGATTGCATTACGTGAAGTACATGAAGGGATATGTGGTCCACATGCTAGTGGTCCTACCTTGGCCAAGAAACTCATCAGGACTGGATATTACTAGCCCAATATGGAAAAGGACTCATATCAATTTGTCAAGAAATGTAAGCAATGTCAAATTCATGGAGACCTCATACATGCTCCAGCACAAGAACTACAACCAATTGCGTCTCCTTGGCCCTTTTGTCAGTGGGGACTCGATCTCATAGGCAAGATTCACCCTCCTTCTTCCAATGGTCATAAATTCATTATCACTACCATAGAGTATTTCACAAAATGGATTGAAGTCATGCCTCTCACACAAGTCACTAGAAAATAGATTGCCACATTCATCCTCAACTATATCATTTTCCAATACGGTATTCATGTTTCCATTATCACTGATAACGGGCATCTCTTCAAAAATTAGGATGTTCATGAAATCTGTGACCACTTCCATATCTCCCATCATTTCTCCATGCCATATTACCCCCAAGGTAATGGTCAAGCTGAGGCATCTAATAAAATAATCCTTAAAATCCTTAAGAAGACAGTCAACGACACTGGCTGTAACTGGCATATCCAACTTAATCTTGCACTTTGGGCCTACCGCACAAGTGTCCACACACCTACAGGAGCTACACCCTATTCACTTGTCTACAACACTGAAGCCATCTTGCCAATTGAGGTTGAGTTACCCTCTTTACGGGTCTCTTTGCAAAACATCATCAGTGATGAAGACTATAGGGTCTCTCACTTATAAGAACTTGAACTACTGGATGAACGGAGACAAACTGCTTTTAATCATCTCAAGGCTTACCAACAATGAATGAGTCATAGCTACAATCACAAGGGCAAGCCTCATACATTTGAGGTAGGTGACTTGGTTCTCAGAGAAAACCCCAAGAATCAGCAAGACAGAGAGAAGAAGGGCAAGTTCGAACCAAATTGGCTTGGTCCTTACATCATTACAGCAACATATGGATCTGTGGCATATCAGCTCTCAACTATAGAAGGTGAACCTTTGGAGGATCCTATCAATAGCATGCACCTTCGCAGGTTCTACACATAGCTCTTCAGAGTATCCTAATTCAAAAATACACAAAAATCAAAAAAATCAAAAAATAAAAAATAAAAAAAATTATAAAACAAAAAAATCGTTACTTGGTGACAACCTGGCAAACAGGCACCTTGTGACACAAAAAACATTGAAAAATTGAAAAAAGTAAAGAGAAATAATTTTGTCCAACAATGAAAACCACTTCGGTGGTGCCCTGGGCAAGTAGCATGGTGAAAACTGGGTCACCAGCGCCATGTGTAGAGACATTGCTCCTCCCTCCTTCAGGATTCACTTTCATCCTTTCACTTTGCACACACTCACAACCTATTCGTTCATAATAAACTTACACATTCCCATCATGGCTTGTTATTGATCTACCCAAGATTGGTTCACCATTCATAATAAACCTCCATTTTCACCTCCCTTTTCCATCCATAATAAATTAAATCCTATCTGTGGCTAAGGCAAAATCCTACGTCTAGTGATGGGTGTAGAACTGAGAACATCACATGTTTCGAGGAGTATAGTTTCTTCTAGCTTCCTTTAGTCTATCCATGCACAATCTGCAATAAAGAAACATTTGCATCACTAGTCCACAATAAAGTTCCATTTTCTTCACAATAAAGTATCAGTTTCATGGATTTAGTCAATTTCAGATGATACAACAGCAACAATGGGCTTCAACAAATCAAATCTTTTAGTAGACTCAGACAACATATGGTTCAGTGCTATCTATCCTTTTTGTGAAAGTAAACATTATGACCACAATCAAATAAGACTTATATAAGTGACAAGAGACACTAAACTTGAGGACTACAATGGATGTTGGTGTCGAGTCTTGGTTTTCTTTTGATTTTTATCTTTTGGTGACATGTCTTTTAGCTTTTCCAGAATGTCTCTAACTAAAGATTTTATCTCTAGGATGTCTTTGACTAGAGAGGTGAGGATGGGGTATCGTCACCTATTTGTATTTGCTATCTATGGATTGTCTCTTAGTAATGCTATGACTTGTCCAAGGATATGAGGACACTGTGAGTCTAGTGTGAACTGGGGCATTCCTTGTTTGTGATTGTCTTATCTCCATGAAAATAGGTACAATGACTTTCTAGGTCTAACATATGCCTCAATTGTCATAACCTACTTGCCATAATAAAGCTCAATGATGATAACACACAAGAAGCTCTTTCACTTTCATATCTTCTATCTTTCATCCCCCTTTCTTGATTGACTTCCATCGTCCTTCTCGAGTCCGCATAACCTACTATCACATGACTGAGTATAATGACATACCAAAAACATTTGCATTTCATGTAGTTGCATCTGCATTACCACATATAAGCATTTCATACATACATATAGATATCCCAACTGCATCACATCCTGCACACAACACCTATTAGCACAATTTATATTTGCATTATCATATTCATCTACATTACATACATTCACATTTGCATCATGCATACACATATAAAACATAAAAGAACAAAAATATTGCATTGCATCATATACATATTTGCATCCATGTCATAAGCATCACATAAAACATACATCATAAGAACACCTCATCAAATAGGTACACATGCATATAGGTACCACAAAGATGAATCATTTCATATATATATATATATATATATATATATATATATATATATATATATATATATATATATATATATATATATATATATATATATATATATATATATATATATATATATATATATATATATATATATATATATAAAGTGTCATGATACAATGATGTCAAAATCATATGGCTACAATCACCCGAAGGTGTCTACATCATCATACAAAAATGGTACAATATTGATACATAGGGAGCCCTCTAAGGCTATGATGAACTCCCTCCCTCGGAGCTGCCTGGCCTCGATGAAATTTGAGCCCCCCAAGGACCCGCCCCGGGATCATCCCTCTTGTCCCCTCTATCTGGTGGTGGTTGAGGACCCATAACCCCACCACTAGATGTCTGTCTCCTCCGGCTCCCTCCCATAGCTGTCGCTATTCGCGATGGTCTATGGAAGCTCCTCACCCACTGATCCACTGGCACTGCACCATAATAGAGGTCTTGCCAGTAGGCAATCTCCTCCCCTGCTCGCAGGACATAGGTGTATCTGGCCCCTATATCCTCTACTACCTATCTCCTAGCCCTTAGTGGTGTCTCAGCCTCTGTGTAGCACTAAATGGCCTGGTCTTGCTCCCGCTTAGTATCTCTAAGCCACCTCCTGAGCCTATCCCTCTCCCTCTCCAGGTCCTGGATCTTATCTGCCTGTCCCTGGCAGATCTCCCTCAGCTCAGTCAGCTCATCCTCCTTTGCCTCGGCCCCTTGTGGCTCTGCCTGTGGCTCCCATTATACAGGTGCCTACCCCTATGCTTGTACCTATACTGGTGCCTATGCTGGTACCTATCCCTATATTGGTACCTATCCTTGTACCTACACCTATCTGGGACCCTGTGCTGCTAGCACCTATAGTGGCAATCCACCACGACCTCTCACCACCTGAGCCTACCTCTCCTCTCCACCCTCCCTCCATAGTGCAACCCTCCTCTCTCCAACTACCCCCCTCCTCCTCCGTCAGCCTCTGCCCCCATCAGCTCCATCATCATCATCATCCTCACCACCATCTCCTTCAAATAACTCTCCTAGATCCATTAGGCGTGGGAATGGATGCTCGGCCCAGTAGGTTGTGTACTCGGCATCCATGTCGGCATCCTCAATCTCTGGCCACATGTCCTAGGGTAGGGGTATCATCTCTACTAGCTATTTCACAGCCTGATCATATGATAGCAAGGGTCCAAACTGCACTTGATCCCTGACTGTCTATGCATACATGCCTGAACCCTGTGGCATCCTCTGGATCCTACCAAACTGCCTACCAACCCTGTCTACTAGCTGCCTCTCCAGCACATAGGGCATCCGGCCAATCAAGTACCTACTCTAGAAGGTGTAGGGCAGCTCTACCGCATCATCCTCCCACTACTCGCATCCTAGGTATGGCCTCCATATGACCACATCAATATCATCTATCACCCACTGCCAGTGCTCTAACCTGCCAATCCATGGCTATGATGTGATCATATCATACAAGTGAACAAAACTGCATCCATGACCTCTACCTCTAAAATGTATCAGTCTCATCACTAGCAGATGCTCATAAGCCCACACCTGCAACAATGTCACCCCACAGCCCAATCCTACTGACCTATGGTATACAAACTGATGCAGCTCATAGTATAGGTGTGCCAGCACACATGGTCCCCAGGCATATCTGGTGTGCTGTGTCACCAGTGTCTCCAATGCTCCTCCCTAGCCCACAACCAACCCCGTGTTGCTCTATTAGGACATAGGAACCCACTAATCGCTCCTCCTATCACTACTGGTAGCGCCAATCCTGTCACAGTCATAGTGTCCCAAGCCACATGCCCTACCCTCATCTCCAATCCTGGGTCCTGGAACACTCATCTCAGGGCCTCCCTATCTCCATCTCGATCATAGGGAATTAGCTCTCCATCAATCGGTATCCGCAGTATCCTATATACATCCTCCAGGGTGACTGTCATCTCACCCATCGACAAATGAAAAGTGCATGTCTTAGAGTGCCACCTCTCTGCCAGTGCAGTCAGCAATCCCATGTTCACCTAAAACTCAAGCACATATAGAATATGTCTCAAACCCATCACCTTGATCATAGCTATGTCCTCAAGTGTCAACTCAGGTCGCAATCTCTGTGTTGATGGGAATCTCTCTCGTGACTCCAACATCGGCAAATACTCCTGCAGTCAAACAAATCTATCATGTCAGTCATAGTGGCATTCACTGTTCATCACAAAATGCTACCTTTTTTTATCTAAATACATATGGCATTCTATCCTAGTGACACTCACTGTTCATCACAAAGTGTTGCTTCTATCCTAGTGACACTCACTGTTCATCACAAAGTGTTGCTTCTATCCTAATGACACTCACTGTTCATCACAAAGTGTTGCTATTTATCCTAGAGGTACTCAATGTTCATCACAAAGTACTGCATGTTTAGCACTCCCTGTTCATCACAAAGTGTTGCTCCTATTTTAGTACTCCCTATTCATCACAAAGTACTATATCTTGGTACTCACTGGTCATCACAAAGTGCCTTGATCTATTCTAGTCTTCCCTAGAGGACCTTCTTGAGTGTATCCTCTCAGCATCTTATCCAATCGATAGTGTATGTTCATCATAGAACTACTGATTTGACCTAGAAGAAGCAAATTCACATTTTTTGACACAAATGTGCTTTCCTGACATAAACGTGCTTAAAGACTGCATAAATGTGTCTATTTTACACAGACGTGCCTATGCTTTGTACAGATGCACCTAGGCTACATAGATGCGCTTGCACCTCACAAACACGACTGCATTCGACTCCGACGCATTTTCTGACACAGACATGCTTGACACAAACCTAGATGCACCTAGCGAGCATAGATGCGCCTAGCATCAACACAGACGTGCCTAGCCATTTTTCTGACATTTTTTGACCCTAACCTAATGTGCATTTATTTCCCTATCTACCATGCTTTAATGACAAAAATAAATGCATTGAAGTATGAGGAGGTTTGGTGATACTTGCCGGCTCTCCTGCCTCTGTTGGCCTTTGGAATCGGTGAATGTGGTCAAATCTGTGAATGAAAGCCATCATTGCTAACTGCTGCTGCTCTATTTTCACTTTACACTCTGCTCTTGTGAATGTGTGGATGACAATGAAAATGTATTTTGCCCATGGTCTATCTTATAGCCTACCCTCGCCCTAGCCCTCATTTCCCGAGTCAGTCTTCATTATCCCATGACTCTGTCACTTTATCCAGTCAGTCCTTTCTAGCCTCTCTTTCTTATTGAGAGATTGTCTGCAATCTTTTTAGACATTTTCATCCAATCTCTCGAGGGGGCATATCATTCCCATCTTGAGGCAACTTTGTATCAGTTCATCTTATCTTCTTTGAAACAATGCGACAAGTCACATTGTCTCAAAGAGGGGCAAAATGCAGACACCCAAAATTGTCCAGTCTAAGCCTAATTCTTCTATTAATTAAATAAATCTTTATTTATTTAATTAATTCATTTATCCTCTTCTAGCCTTATTTCTCATTTGAATAAATACATTTATTTATTTAAATTATCCTTTTCCTAAATTAAATAAATATTTTATTTATTTAATTGATCCCATTCTTCTATTAATTAAATAAATATTTATTTATTTAATTAATTCATTAGCTTTTTCTACCCATGACACATGTCATTCATCTCTTAATTCATACACTACCTACCCCTTTCATTATTTTATTATTTTCTCTACCTACCCTCTAATCATAGCCGACCTCCTTTTACACCTCTCAATCTTATCCCTCCATTTCATATAGTGTCTTCTATATAAGAAGATACTTCCTTCATTATCAAACCCTAGCTAATCAATCTATGCATTTGACTACACTACGATCCTACTTGCAACCACATTCCGTTCTTTGTTGAGCTCTTGTGCACATAAAATCTGAGAGAAAATATATCAAGCAAGATCAATGGAGATAGGAAGAATGGAGATCAAAACCCTATTGGACATGTGATGGTATAATCTTTGTGATTTCATTTGATTTGCATTGTCTTAGGTAATCTTCATATGTTATGGTGGATCTTTGTTGTTGTTAGGCTAGGGTTTTGTGGTTGAATTCATTTTGCCTTTCAATATTGTTATTATTGTTATCCATTTTCACCATATACACCTATTACTATCTATTGTGACAACACTACGGCAATTGACATATCTAAGAATCTGGTATTACATTCTAAAACCAAACATGTCTCTATCAAACTGAATTTTCTAAGGGAAAATGTTGAAGCAAAAGAAATAAAACTGGTTTATGTGAATACTAAAGAGCAGATTGCAGATATTTTTACTAAACCTCTACCTAAGGAGACTTTTGAATATCTCAAAGATCAGCTTGGGTTCATACCCCCACTAGTAGAAAGTTGATGTTTGTCATCAACCAACGGAATTAATAGAGAAATATTTTACTCCATCTTTGATGAGGAAGCTACTTCTCAGGGGGAGTAGTTGGTATTTTGTATATGAAAAATGGTTTTCATACTACTTTGGAATTTGATGTCAAAGGGGGAGAGATTGATATGAAAAAACACATTATCTTTTGGGGATAGATTATTCATTGGGGGAGAGATTGTTATTTTGGTAGAGACTTTGATTACTCTCTGTATCTGTATTTTGATTTCTAGTTATGATCTCTTTTGGGAGATTGTCGGTTTTTGGTATTTGGCATTTTTGTTTTGGCACTTTGATGGTTTTTCCATCTTGTGTTGCCATCAATGCCAAAGGGGGAGATTGTTGGTATTTTGGTATGGTTTTCTCGTTAATGTTAACACCTACTAACAATTATCAACTCTAGCACTTTGAAGAATCAACAACATTCACCGGCAAGCAAGTGACTTATGCACAGTCACTGGTATCTAGTACACCGGCAGGATATAATGTTCACTGACACTTGGAATGGAATGGAAAACACCTGGTTATGTCAAAGACATCATTTCGACACTTTATCTTGAATATTTGTTTATTGGCATACTCGTATTTGCATATTTGTTGTTACCGGCAAATAGGTCCAGGTTATACACTGGCAGGAATATCTTTTCTAGATCAGCATGACATGCTATGGAGATGTTTTATTATTGTTGTAAATGCATCAAGCTGACATGTTAAATCAGTTACTACATCGGATATTGTTTTATTTATAAATTAATTTTATTGTAATATCCTTTAGAGCGGACCTACTAAAATTGGTCTTAGGTTATGATATAAATGAAATATCTTATTTGTAAGATCATGTGTGGAATGCGAAAAAGGATTGTGTGCAGGTATATGTGAGAATAAGCTGAGCTATACATGTAGACATAATTTGAAGGTTGAAGGAGGGTTTTTGTGAAGACAATCAACACTACACCGGTACTGAATCCAACATAGAAAGATGCTAATTTGAACAGTACATCCTTATTGGATTTAACCATCCAATGGTAGTCAATGTGACTCCTATTTTGTGTTTGAGCAATGAGCTCAAGGTGCTTGGCCTTTCTACATGTGCATACCCCATTTGTATACACTTACTATTTGCAGTAGTATCATCTAATTGTGGGTAAGGTTTCACACTGTGGTTTTTCTCCTTATAGGGTTTCCACGTACAAATATTGGTGTAATGTGTTGTGGATGACTTTGTCTTTTTGTTTCATTCATTAATCCTTACCAATATTGCAATTAATTGATAAAATTGTCTACCCACATAAAAGACTAGTTTACCGGTATTAAGCATTAAGTTGGTTAAGTTGATTTTGGTTTGAATTTATTAGAAAGCTAATTCACGCCCCCCCCCCCCCCCGGCTCTTAGTTGTCTCCAGGACCTAACATGTTGTTGTCACTTAACCAGTATGATAAAATTTAAGGAAGATGTTGTAAGCCGGTATATGTTAGTTTGTAAGTTGAACCAGTGTAAAGCATTAAACCTTTCTATGTTATGTAACCATTAAACCCTACCAACTATTTTTTGTTAAACCCTAACTGATCAAGTTTGTTGGTTTAAGATCCAATGTTGAGCGGCAGTGATGGAGACATATATGATCACTATATGAGGATAAGTTTAGAAATAATTTGGTGCGTTTGTTTCTTTTATCTTGGAAAGGAGCAAAGTGGATTGCATCTAATGCATAGTGTGTGATGAGTTACAAAGTCCAATGAAGCAGTGATCATAGAGCGATTGGTATTTTCTTGAAGAATGTGAAGAGATTGTTATGATTTCTAATGGTCAAGATTGTACCGACTTGTTTGTAATCTCGATGATGAGAATTAGGTTTTCTTTCTGTTACCACCCTAGTTGATTTGTATTTAAGGTTGGTGATATTGTTTTATTAAATGTTGGCAAAGTTGACAAGATTTGCATAAACCAGTTGAGTGTGTCATTGCCTAACTGGTGGATAGATCTACAGTTTGATTAAAGGAAGACTAAAGCTTAAGAAGGATTTGATCAAGCAGATGTAGTGCTATTTAGACACATCAAGAAAACCTATTATTTTCCAACAATTATAGTAGAAATTAAAATCCCCTAACAAGGTAAGCTCTAACAATCTTGGTTACAAGGTAGTCCATTAGTTTCAATTCTCAAATCCTCCAGGGAGGTTACTCATAACAGGGTATTATTCTTTTCATCAAAGAATATTTTTAAATCCCTTAACTGAGTGATTACTAACCAGAATTAGTTCTTAATAGGACTTATTGTAAAAGCTTTAACAAGATTGGCTCCTAATAGGGCAAAATTCAAAAGAGTTTAGATAACTATTCTTGTGAGTCTTATATCACCATGGTTTTTACCTATTTGGGTTTTCCACGTATAAATATTTGTGTCAAGTGGTGAATGCTTTTGTGGTTATGATCTTATTTGTTTATTTGATTAACTACTTAACTATTTCAATAAAGGCATGATAATTTGAAGCATTGAGAGATGAATATGTTGACATATGATTAAGAATTTTTTATGTTTACAAGATTGAATTTGTTTACTGTTAAGTTGTCATAACAGTCAAACCGGTTGATGTCAGTTGATGTTGGTTGATGTTGAGTATTGATCTTGATAAGTGAAAGTTTACTTTGTGAGTTTGAATTTTAGTTTGGGAGTTTGTATCAGTTTTTAAGTATACTTATTCACCCCCCCTCTCAGTATTCCATTAGATACTTATTATTTCATCATACCATCATTGCCTAGAGATCACTATTCATAACAAATAACAAGAAGGGATACAACCCTAGGAAGGCTCACTGGCTTACAAAAAAAATTTGGATCACATCTAGAAAATCGTGAACTAAGAAATAGCATCCTCAATGCTAGGTTACAATTCCGGTTAAGCACATAATAAATTTCTTCTTCTTCACACTCTTTCTCTTATTCTAAAAGATCAATACATTATTTGCACACTCTACATGATACCTCTCACATGATTATTACATTTATTTATACATGACATCAACCTTGTGAAGATTTTCAAGGTTGGTTGAACACTCATCACCTAATTAGAAAATATAATAGTAAATGGTACAATATCATACGTGGAACAAAACAATGCTAGATAATAAATAGCATGGAACTAAATAGAACACCTCAAACATGAAACACCTCCAATAATTATGCCTTGAACATCCAGAACATGCTACAATCATCATGTTAGCCAAGAACATGAAGAACACCACCAGACCAAAGAAAATCATTAATAATGGGCATAATGATCAATATGGACCACAAAAATAGAAGGCACATAATCTAGAAACATCCACAACCATCATGAATTACCAAAACAATATCCATACCAATACAAATAATTAGAATCATCATCATCACTAGAACGGTCCTCAAGAACAACAACTGTACTGATTATCAAACTGAAATAATCACTTGTGAACCTCCAAATCATGAACCACTAGAATTGAGGATCCACATCAATCTCCCAAACATACGTCCAGATCCATAGATCAAGATATTATAATGCGGAGTAGTGTAGATAAAATTACTGACACTTTTGCATCCCAGAACAACTGAACAACTAACCACCACACAGATAATCATAACTCAATCAAATACTCATGCAGACCTTTGATACTTACACTAAATCAACTAGAGATAATTATATACAAACCCTTTAATCCACAAACACTGATCAACAATCTATAACTCAAACCAACATACTGAATATCACAACATCACTACACTAGATAGAGAAATATGTTGACATCAATGACAACACATCTCTCAAACATCATCAAATATCTCATAAGCACATATTAGCAACAATATCCAAACTATCTCCCCATATATCCAACAATCTCCCCCTTTAGCATTGATAGCAACATATGATGTGAAAAATTCATGCAGGGGCATCCTTGGTTCACAACAATCTTGCATCAACCAAAAATATTTTCCTTTTTGTTTTGTTTTCTATTTGTAGTTTCAGTTTTCCTTTCTTTGTGTCCTAGTTTTGGCTCACCAGATCTTCTGGAGTTGGATTCTACTTGAATAATTGATCATCTTTCTTTCTTTCAGACTGCATCACATTTGGATCACTTTCGCAAAAGATATCGCTACCAGTTTCCATGACAGTTTCTTGTTACCGATTGTTCCTTTTTTATTGGTTGCCTCTTTCTTATCGCTTGCCTAAGACCTATTTTGGTGATCTTTTGGAACCCATTCTGAAATTTATAGAGACTTGGACATTGATCTCGATATTGCTTGGCATGTGGCTGACCTTCTACATTTCATCCTTTGGATTTTGTAGAGGAATCTCTTGGCGGAGGTTGACTTTTGTTATTTTTAATGTTAGGTCTTGTTCTTCGGGTTTTGATCCCTTTTGGGCTGACTGGATCCATTGAATCGATATATATATTTGTAATTATGCTTTATAATGAAATCAATTATAAAATCAAAGAATTAGATAGCTAGATTGTATTGGCATTCTACACTCTTATGAGAATAGTTGATGTTGTCATTGATGGCAACCAACTAGCGACCCATCAACAATAGGTTTCTACATGCACCGGCATCATAGACTTCATGCATGGGCAGACACCGACATCGATAGGTACTTACACCAATATTTAGATTACATCGACAACAAAGCACACCAGCACTCAGGCTGACATGGGATAAATTTTTGTTTATATGAATGGTTTTGTAAATATAATTATCTTTTGTAAGCCAACATGGTATATTATAAAATACTCATATATGTATGAGATCTTATAGGTCATTTTGAGATGAGAGTGATGTGAGATGTGATAGATGATATGATATGTATGGTAGAAGATAATTGTTTAGTGGCAATGAAGGTTTTTGGTTAAGGTATCTATCTAAGCTTAAACTGGTACTGAACCTGACATTAGAGATTCTTTTTGGAGCAGTACATTGTATTGGATTTAATAATCCATTTTATAGTTAGTGAGACTCTTCTTTGAGCAGTGAGCTCTAGGCTGTTGGCCTCCTTGTATATGAAGGCCCCTATTGTAAGTAGTATTTATTCATGGGCCAGTGAGTAAATATTGTGGGTCACAAATCCCACTAAGGTTTTTCTCATACCGGGTTTCCTTGTTAAATATCTTGTATTATGGTGTGTTTCTATGTTGTCTCTATTATTTCTATTTATTGCATTAATTCTTGTTTACTGGTACAATGTTTTGGGTGGAAAAGTTATTAATAAGTTTAAATATTCTAGCCATCGGTTAGACGCTGATCCACTCCTCCTCTCAGTGTATGTGGGACTATCATTGAATCTAACAATTGGTATCATATCCTAGTCCTCTGTTTGCAAAAGCCTAACAGGTTGAGGAAAATTTTAAGAAAACAGTTGGAAGGAGCTCTTAAAGATTTGATACAAAAAATTGAAGAATATCAAACTTGAAAATGATCTGAGAACTGCTAAGGAATTCATAAAAGGACTTTAGGATAAACTTGTTATAGCACAAAATAAGAGAAAGGAGCTTCATGAGAAGATGCAGAATGATGATGATGATGAAAAATAAACTCTTAGAGATATTGTAAATAAGTTGAGACAAGAAAATAGTAATATGAAGAATGAAATGAAAGATATGACTATGAGGTTATTTAAGGATATTGAAGATAGGAAGAATAATGAAGAAGACTTGACTAGGAGACTTAATGATGCGGGAAATAAAAATTTGTGACTTGGTCATGAAAATGATATGCTAAAGACAGATCTGATTCGCATGAAACATGATAAGGAGGAGCTTACAAGACAAGTTGGAATTATGGAAAATGAGTTGATCACAACAAATGAACACAAAGACAAATTAAAGAAAAGTTCAAAAAGACTTGATGACATGCTTAAAAGATAGAAACTTGATGGAGATACTAATGGACTTGGATTTGAAGTTGGAGAAAGTTTCAGTACTGCAAATAATCAAGATCAAAACAAACTGGTAAGACAACCTAATGCTTAAAAATTTAATGGGAAATGTTTGAATTGCAACAAGTATGGTCATAGAGAAAATCAATGTAGATTTAGATAGAATCATAATACAAACTTACCCACTGGTCAATGTTCCAAATGCAAAAAAGTTGGTCATAATTCAAAAAATTGTAGAATGAATGTGAAATGCTATGTTTGTGGAAGATTTGGGCATTTATCTAATCAATGCAGATCATAAACTAGTCAAGGATATGGAAAGGCTATTCAGGGGAATAATGTAACTTGTTATGCATGTAACAAGATTGGACATATTGCAAAATTCTATAGAAGCAAGAATACAACAATGAACAATAAATTATCTAGTTTGAAGGGCAATGAAAAGGTAGATGAAGTAAAGCAAGAATTTTCAAAACAATGGATTAAGAAGAGTTATTAGAGAACTGATGAAACTATCTCTACACTAGTAGAATAGAGTAATCCTCCACCAGGATGAGATTCTTCATCTAACTAAGGAATAATCCTTAGGGGGTATTGTAGCAAGTTGAAAATCATGCATTCTACCCTCAATTGATGGTGAGAAGATACATTTCTTCTTTATCGATAGGTGTGTTAAGTTTTCACTTAACCGGCGAGCATTTTATGTGGTTGTTAGAAGATATTTCATTATATAACATTGAAGATCCTTCATTTTTGACTCAATAAGCATTCAAACATCAGAGAGCATGAAACTAAGCAAGGGCATTCTAAGGAAACACTGTAAAGTGATTTTTAGGCAGTCAAAGAACTTCAGTTAAGAGGTATTTATCATAATGGCACCCTCATCTTCTATTCTTGAGTTTATTGTAAAGCCTATCATTGTGGAAAGCATCAAATGACCTAGACTCATGTTTAAGATTATCCCCAAGATTGCAAATTAGGATGATTCTATCGGTTCTTTTTCAAAAATTCTGAAGGGTGTAGAATTTGTAGAAGACCCTAGAATCTACATACATTGCAACATAGAAAACCTAGGGACTGAGGATTTGAAGAAAATATTTAATGAGGTTATTACTGATGGAAATGGTGTGATTAAACCTGAACATAAGATTGTGGAAGCCTAAGGTTTTGTAGAGATTCTCAACATTCCTAAATTTCCAAAGGAAGTTGTAAGACTTGTATTAAGCAGAGTCCATGGAGAGTTCATATGGTTAGATTTAGTTTGCAAAATAACCAAGGAAGCCATTAAGGAAGTTATTGGTTTACCTTCAACCGGTAGTAGGCCTGATAAAACCAAGAAAATGCCTAACAAGGGAGTTATGGAGTTAACTAGAGCCACATCTAATAACAGATCACATAGAGTGAATGATGTTAAGGATATAAATGTAAAATATGTAAGTATGGTACTAGGATACAAAGCAACTCATGCAAATAGACTGGATTTTGTTTCTAGCCTTTGTATTCACAGTGTATATGAGATGGTGAACAATAACACTAAGATTGATGTGTGTGAATGGCTTAAAAATGAATTGATTGATAACCTAAAGAAGATTAAGGGAGAAAAGAAAGGTACTTTCCATTTTGGAAACTTACTAGTATGCCTGATGCTATACTTTACCAAAGAGATACTTGACATAGGTCACAAGGATTTTGGTTATGACATCCTGGTAGGAAAACAGATACATGAATCTTTCACCGGTATGGGCACTAACTGTGATAAGAACATTACAGACTACTTAAAAATATTTTAAACTAAGATGAGTGCAAGAGAGAGACTACCACAGAGCATAATTGATAAGTATGACAAGCAAATCTATTTTGTCATTAAGTGAGATGAAACTTGGATGGAAGCAGTAAGCCCTAGAACTATTTGGGTTACTGAGATGGGTTATGAGGTTGACCTATCTGTTCTGGAGACATATGTTAAAGCTCTACTTGATGCACCAAGGGAGCCATCTAAGAAATTATTTGGTAGTGCAAAAACCATTGAGAATAATGCATCTATGTAGAAGAGGACAAAAAGAAGAGAAAAATTTATCAGAGATGCCTCCAAGAAGGCCCAATAAATCAAAGAAAATGTCATGAATATCACTGGTATATCAGCAAGTGAGCTTAAAGGACTACAACCTGAAGCACATGTTTCACCGGTTGTAACATATTCTGATATTGACAATGGCAAGGCTGTTGAGTTTAAGAGAGTGGAAATGAAAAGGAAAACCTCACCAGTACCATCTCCTTCACCTAAGAAAACCAGGACAATAAGAAAAAAGCAGCAAGAAGTTAGGGAACCACATAAGAAGCTTACACCTAAGAAGAAATAGACACTGGTTACCCCCACACTAGATGATCTACTGAATGAGATTACACTGGAAGGTAATCTGGTAAATGTAAATAAATGGTATAATTCTTTTAAGGATTCTAATTAAAAAACCATTGAAGAAAGCATTATCCTACATTTGGATATTTACAAGAAAGTTTTGATAGAAGTGATTGATGAGTTACCCAATAATTTATACATGAGATTGGAAGCTAAAAGGCTATCTGTGATGGAACTAGATAAGAAGTTGAAAGTTGAAGCACTTTTGGATATACATCTGATAAACTCTAGGGAAGAGATAGATGAGCTTATTTCTGAGGCTAACCAATTAGTATTTATCAGTGGACACCGGCAAGTGAGCCTGATGGCTGAAAGGATTAAAGAAATTGTTGATGAGACTACAGATAAATGGGACATATTTTTTGTTTAGAAGGAAAAGCAAGAAGAAAGAAATAGACAAAAAGTGGAAAAGACATTCAACGTATATCAAAAAGACAAAGGAAAAGGTAAAATGGGTGGTGTACCTTCTATAAGAATAACAGATAACATCCCTCCATCGGCTCAGGATGCCCCTCCATTAACTTTAACATCACCAGTACATACAGCTAATCCAATGGATATAGCTACTAAAGGTATAACTCATGATGATACTAACTCAGAGTCTGAGATACTTTTTACAATGAATGTGGATACACATAATATAAACATTATGGTGGACAAAGAGACTGCAGAGGTTAAGGTAGATAGTGTTGAGGATAGAAAGATTTTAGATAAACTGACATAAATTATTGACTCTTAGGAAAATAAGATACTGGCTCAAGTAGAGCAACCAAAGACTAAGAAACCAACAGAGGACAAGACAACTAGCATGGGGCCACCAGAATCTAAGAAATTGATAGTTGTACAGATAGAGAAACAATCTGAGGTAGAGGTTCATTTTGAGTCTGAAACACTGGAAGTTATGGAGGTGCTTAATCAAATTGAGAAACCATCAAAGATAGAGGTAGAAACACAGATAGATCCACTAGAAGAAAATATAAGGAAAGTTGATGCATCTAATAGAAATAAAGAGGATATAGTGAAGGTAATTGGTCAAATATCTGTTGAAAAGAAACCCACAGCAAAATCTAGCACATCTAAAGGTGAATTTGTTGGTATTTTGGATATGTTGATATGGTTTTGTCATTGATGTCAACACCTATCATCACTTGTGAACACTTATCTGCACTTGGAGATCTTTGGTTATGTTCACCAGCAAGTCAGAGACTTATACATAGACACCAGTATTTGGTTCACCGGAAGATTATATTGTTCACCGGCACTTGGAATGACTTGGAGACTACTTGGTTATGTCAAAGACATTATTTGATCACTTGGTTTTTATGATTTGGTTATTGGTTTTTTGGGGTTTCCATATTTGCTATTACCGGCAAATCGCTCCAAGATATACACCGACAGGCATATCTATTCCAGATTAGCACGACACGTTATGGAGATGATTTATTATTGTTGTAAATGCATTGAGCTGACATCATGCATCAGATATCGATTTATTTGTAATTAATTTCATTGTAATATCTTTTAGTGAGCCGACCTACTCAATTGGTATTAAGTTATGTTATAATGTAAGATCTCATTTGTGAGATTGATATGTATGCAAGGATAGAGTTTGTAATAGGGTATATGCGAAAATAAGCAGAGCTATACATGTAGACATCATTTGAAGGTTGAAGGAAGGTTTTTGTGAAGGTAATCAGATCTAAACCAGTACTAAATCCAGCATATGAAGATGCTATTTTATGTAGTATGTTATCATTGGATTTAACCATTGAATTGTAGTCAGTGTGACTCTCATTTTGTGACTGAGCAGTGAGCTATAGGTAGTTGGCCTTTCTGCATGTGTAGAATCCATATTGTACACACATACTATCTGTAGTAGTATCATTTGATTGTGGGTAATTCTTCCCACCATGATTTCTCATCTTACAGGGTTTCCACGTATAAACATTTGTGTTATGTGTTGTGGATGTTATTGTATTTTTGTTTTATGCATTAATCTTTATCGGTACTACAATTAACTGATAAAACTATCTACCGGCATAAATTTTGGTTTACTAGCATTAAGCATTAAGTTTTGGTTAAGTTAATTTTGGTTGAATTTATTGGACAACTAATTACCCCCCCCCCCCCTCTCGGTTGTCTCCAAGACCTAACAATGGGTATTAGAGCCTAGTCCTCCTTTTTGCAAAAGTTTAACAACTTGAGGAGATCCAATGTCTTCTAACTATTTCAGAAAGGACAGTCTAAGATTTGATGGATCTAACTAGATGGCATATGGAAGATTAGGATGGAGACACATTTGAATTCCATTGGAAAGGACATGTGGGATGTTACAAAGAATGGCTATACTTCTCCTATTCAAGGTCAACCTAATCCACCTAACTTAGCTAAAGATGAGGAAAATGATTGCAAAGAAAGAGAAGCACTATTGAGCGCATTATCAGATCAGCAAGTCATGAGATTGTTAGATAGGTCTACTACTAAAGATATTTGGAACAAACTAAAAATATTGAATGAAGGAGATTCCATAGTCAAAATTGTAAAACTTGAATGCTTTTAGGTTAGGTATGAAAGTCTGAAAAATGGAAGAAGATGAAAGAATTTCTGTTTTAGTGGAAAGAGTAAATGAAATTGTTTTGGGTATACAATATTGTGGAGGAGCCTTATGTGAAGATGAGATTCTTTCTAAAGTTTTAAAAGCCTTTCCACTGGCATACAAATTCAAAGTTACTACTATAAATGAATTGAGAACAATGCCTAATGTATTAGTATCTAGAGACACCTTGGTTGGAAAACTTTCAGCGTTTGAAAATGAGGAATTTGGTCCTGTTACTACTAATAAGATAGATCTAGCTTTCAAGGCATCATCATAATCTGCATCATCATCATCATCATCTGAGAAATCTGATTGGAAAGCCTTCTATGCAAGGGAACTTGAAGAAAGAAGGAGAGAAAATGAAGAACTTGAAAAATTGGAAGCACTATTTGCAAGGAAAATGCCTAAAGGTCCAATTGGAAGTAATTATGAAGGTAAAGCACCCTTTAAATGTTTTAACTGTAATAAGATTGGTCATATGGCTTCTAGATGTCCTGATAGACATACAAGATTAAGAGAAGAAGCTAAAAGAACATATAAGCCTAACCCAAATTATCAGAACACAAGTTTGAGAAGAATAGAGACAAATCTTGTTAATATGCTGATGAAGGAGTTACTGATGATTGTGATGAGGATCTGACAGACAATGGAAGGTCTTTTGTTGCTATAAAAGAAGATCAACTAGCACCTACTGTATAAATGGTATAAATGGTAGAGCAAGCCTTGGCAGCTAAAGTTGAAGATAAGGATGAATGGATCATTGATTCAAGATGTTCACATCACATGACTGGTGATAAGAGTAAATTCTTAACTTTTTAGGAATACAATGGAGGTTTAGTATGATTTGGAGATGATAAAGCTTGTTTGATAAAAGTAAAAGGGACTATATCTTGTATGGTAAGCACAATATTGATAATGTTTACTATGTGGAAGGTTTGAAGCATAATTTTTTGAGTGTTGGTCAATTAGTTGAGAAAGGATTTTAGTTGCAATTCAAAAATGGTAAATGCAAAATCTTAAACATAACTAGTTTGGAAATTGCCACCGGTAATCAAACTAGAGGCAATATCTTTCATTTGAACAATAATGAGAAAGCATGTTTGATTGCACATATTGATGAAATTTGGTTATGGCATAAGAGACTTTATCATATAAATTTTTATTGCATTGTGAAAATCCGTACAACTAAGGTAGTAAGAGATTTACCTAAGATTGTTCAACCTCACAATCCGGTATGTAAGGAATGTGAATTTGGAAAGCGAGTTAGAGAAACTTTCAAGAGTATTCTAGAGAAGTCTAACAATGTTATTGATTTAATTCATACCGATTTATGTGGTCCAACAAGAACTAGAAGTATACAAGGAGATAGGTATTTTATGCTAATCATTGATGACTATTCTAGAATGTCTTGGGTTACTTTTCTTAAGGAAAAATTTGAAGCATTTGGGAAATTCAAACTATTCAAGGTGATGGTAGAAAATGAAATCAACAAGAAAATCAAATGTTTGAGATTAGATCAAGGAGGTGAATTCACATCTAAGGAATTTAATACATTCTTTGAAGTGAATGGGATTAGAAAACAATTATCAGCACCCTAGACACCCCAAGAGAATGGAGTTGTGGAAAGAAAAAATAGAACTATCTTGGATGCAACCAGAAGTATGATATCAAAAGAAAATCTACCTCATATATACTCGAGAGAACTAGTCAATACAATAGTTTATACATTCAACAGAGTTCACATCAGAGGTGAAACTAATAAGACCCCTCATGAACTATGGTTTGGTATTACTCCTACTCTTAAATATTTTAGAATATTTGGAAGTAAATGCTATATTAGAAGAGATGAGTATATTGGCAAATTTAATCCTATAAGTGATGAAGGAATATTTCTTGGTTATTCATCTAAGAGCAAGGCATATGTTGGTATTTTGGATATGTTGATATGGTTTTGTCATTGATGTCAACACCTGTCATCACTTGTCAACACTGATCAACACTTGGAGATTTTGGTTATGTTCATTGGTAAGTTACAAACTTATGCACAATCACTGGTATTTGGCTCATTGATAGATTATATTGTTCACTGACACTTGGAATGACTTGGAGACTACTTGGTTATGTCAAAGACATTATTTGATCACTTTGTTTTGGTGAATTGGCTAATTGCTTGTTCGGGTTTGCATATTTGTTGTTACCAGCAAATAGGTCCAGGATATGCACTAGTAGGCATATCTACTCCAAATCAGCATGACACATTATGGAGATGATTTATTATTATTGTAAATGTATTGAGCCAACACCATGCATCTGATATTGATTTGTTTGTAATTGATTTTATTATAATATCTTTTAGTCAGCCGACCTATTCAATTGGTCTTAGGTTATGGTATATATGTAAGATCTTATTTCTAAGATTAGAGAGAGTGTGGAATGTGAATGCGAAAAGGATTGCAACAAGGTATATGTGAAAATAAGTAGAGCTATACATGCAGACATCATTTGAAGGTTAAAGGAAGGATTTTGTAAAGGCAATCATAACTAAACCGATACTGAATCAAGCATATGAAGATGTTATTTTGTGTATTACATTATCATTGGATTTAACCATCCAATTGTAGTTAGTGTGACTCTCATTTTGTGATTGAGCAGTGACTTCTAGGCAGCTGGCCTTTCTACATGTGCAGAATCCATATTGTACACACATACTATCTACAGTAGTATCATTTAATTGTGGGTAAGGCTTCCCACCATGGTTTTTCCCTTTAGAGGGTTTCCACTTACAAATATTTGTGTTATGTGTTTTGGATGTTATTTTCTTTCTATTTCATGCATTAATCTTTACCGGTACTACAATTAATTGTTAAAATTGTCTACTGGCATAAAGTTTGGTTTACCGGTATTACGCATTAAGTTTTGGTTAAGTTAATTTTGGTTGAATTTATTGGACAAATGATTCACCCTCCCCCCTCTTATTTGTCTCTAGGATCTAACAATTGGTATTAGAGCCTAGTCCTCTTTTGCAAAAGTTTAACAGCTTGAGGAGATGCAATGTCTTCTAACTATTTCAAGAAGGACAGTCTGAAACTTTATGGAACTAACTATGGCATATGGAAGATTAGGATGGAGACACATTTGAATTGCATTGGAAAGGACATATGGGATGTTACAAAGAATGGCTATACTACTCCTACTCAAGGTCAACCTAATCTACCTAACTTGGCTAAAGATGAGGAAAATGATTGCAAGGCAAGAGAAGCACTTTTGAGCAGATTGTCAGATCAGCAAGTCCTAGGATTGTCATACGAATCTACTGCTAAAACTATTTGGGACAATCTAGAAACATTGAATGAAGGAGATTCCATAGTCAAAATTGCAAAACTTGAATGCTTCCGGGTCAGGTATGAAAGTCTGAAAAATGGAAGAAGTTGAAAGAATTGATTCTTTTATGAAAAGAGTAAATGAAGGTGTTCTAGGTATACAATATTGTGGAGGAATCTTAAGTCAAGATGATATTGTTTCTAAAGTTTTAAGAGTTTTGCAACCGCCATATAAAGTGAAAGTTACTACTATAAATGAATTGAGAACAATGCCTAATGCATCAGTATCTAGAGACACTTTGGTTGGAAAACTTTCAGCTTTTGAGCTTGAGGAATTTGGTCATGTTACCACTATCAAGATAGATCTAGCTATCAAGGTGTCATCATCTTTATTTGATAAATATGATTGGAAAGCCCTCTATGCAAGAGAATTTGAAGAAAGCAGGAGAGAACATGAAGAATTGGAAGAACTTGAAGCACTATTTGCAAGGAAAATGCCTAAAGGTCCAATTGGAAGTAAACATGAAGGTAAAGCACCCTTTAAATGTTTTAACAATAATAAGATCGGTCATATGGCTTCTAGATGCCCTAATAGACATGCAAGATTAAGAGAAGAAGCTAAAAGAACATATAAGCCTAACCCTGACTATCAGAAATACAAATTCAAGAAGAATAGAGACAAATCTTGTTATTATGTTGATGAAGGAGTTACTGATGATTCTGATGAGGATCCGACAGATAATGGATGGGCTTTTGTTTCTATAACAGAAGATCAACCGGCACCTACTATTCAACTAGTAGAGCAGGCCCTGGCAACTAAAGTTGAAGTTAAGGATGAATAGATCATCGATTCAGGATGTTCACATCATATGACTAGTGATAAGAGTAAATTCTTAACCTTTCAAGATTACAATGGAGGTCTAGTAAGATTTGGAGATGATAAAACTTGTCTAATCAATGGAAAAGGTACTATATCTTTTGATGGTAAACACAATACTGATAATGTTTACTATGTTGAAGGTTTGAAGCATAATCTTTTGAGTTTTGGTCAATTAGTTGAGAAAGGATTTCAATTACAATTCAAGAATGGTAAATGCAAAATCTTAAACAGAACTGGTTTGGAAATTTCAACTAGTAATTAGACTAGAGGTAATATCTTTCTTTTGAACAACAGTGAGAAAGCATGTTTAATTGCACACATTGATGAAAGTTGGTTACTGCATAAGAGACTTTGTCATGTAAATTTTGATTGCATTGTGAAAATCAGTACAACTAAGGCAGTTAGAGATGACTACATTGGCAAATTTGATCCTAGAAGTGATGAAGGAATATTTATTGGTTATTCATCTAAGAGTAAGGAGTATGGATGTTTTAACAAGAGATTGCACAAAATTGTTGCAAGTGCAAATGTGAAGATTGATGAACACCTTAGAGGAAATTCAAGGTACACAAACTCTGGACCGTCAATAGAGATAATCACAAATGAACCTCTTATGAATACACTAGTACAGAATGGTGATCCAATGACACTGACATCATCTGAAGATTCAACAGTCATTGAAGAAAAACAGCAAGTAAAAATACATCGGTATGTAAGATTGAATCATTCTAAAGATCAGATAATTGGAAATAGATTTCAAGGAGTTATGACTAGAGGAATATTGCCAAATGAGGAGGTATGTCTTATTTCTCAAATTGAACCTACATCAATTAATGAGGCATGTCAAGATAAATATTGGATTAAAGCTATGGAAGATGAATTGGAACAAATTGAAAGGAACAACACTTGGTCATTACCTCCCTGGCCTAAAGACAAAAATGTAATTGGAACTAGACGGGTTTTTAGAAATAAACTTAATGAAGATGGTATGGTAATCAGAAAAAGAGTAAGATTAGTGTGCAAGGGATATTCATAGAAAGAACAAATTGATTACAATGAAACCTTTGCACCGGTAGCTAGAATTGAGGCAGTAAGACTTTTATTGGCTTTTGTAGCACACAAGAACTAAAAAGTATATCAAATGGATGCTAAATGTGTATTTCTAAATGGAAATCTTGAAGAAGAAGTTTATATTGAACAACCTAATGGATTTTGTTCGATAGATGACAAAAACATGGTTTACAGGTTAAGGAAAGCTTTATATGGATTGAAACAAGCTCCTAGAGCTTGGTATGCTAGATTGGACAAATATCTTTTAAATCTTGGATACACCAAAGGTAATGTTGACAACAATCTATACTACAAAGTGACTAATGATGACATCTTAATTATTGAAGTTTTTGTTGATGATATAGTCTTTGGAGGTGAAGATGGATTGTGTAAAGACTTTTCTAAGAAAATGCAGCAAGAATTTGAAATGTCTAGGATTGGAGAGATAAAATTCTTTTTAGGATTGTAGATTTCATAGACTGGTAAAGGTATATTCCTATGTCAATCTAAGTACTTGAAGGAATTACTAAATAAATTTGGCATGAAAAATTGTAAATTGGTAAGCACACCTATGACTACAAATGATAAATTATCTTTAAAGGATGAATCAACACTTGTTAATCGGACTAGATACAAGTCTATGATAGGAGGTTTACTATATTTGACACAAACAAGACCTGATATTATGAACACAGTATGTATTATTTCAAGATTTCAGAGTAATCCTAAAGAAAATCATGAATCAGTAGTGAAAAGGATTTTTTGGTACCTACAAGGCACTACAAATCTTGGTCTATGGTATCCTAGAGATGAAAATTTTGATTTATGTGCATACATAGATGCTAATTGGGCAGGAGATGTGGATGACAGAAAAAGTACCACCGAAAAAGCATTTTTTCTTGGCAACAGACTACTCTCATTGTTGAGAAAAAAATAGAGTTGTACAAGTCTATCAACACCAAAATCAGAATATGTTGCAACAACAACTAGCTGTACACAAGTATTATGGATTAAGAAAATGCTAAAAGACATAAAGGTAAATTGCAAAGAACCTATAACTATTTACTGTGATAATACAACAACAATTGATATATCCAAGAATCTGGTACTTCACTCTAAAACTAAACATGTTTCTATCAAACTGAACTTTCTAAAGGAGAATGTTGAAGCAAAAGAAGTAAAATTGGTTTATGTGAATAGAAAAGAGGAGATTGCAGATATCTTTACAAAGCCTTTGCCTAAGGAAACTTTTGAATATCTCAAAGAGAAACTTGGAGTCATACCTCAACTAGTAGAGACTTAGATAGTTGACGTTTGTCATCACCTAACAGAATTAACAAAGAAATCTTTTTTTTTCGGCTTTGATGAGGAGAGCTACTTCTCAAGGGGAGTAGTTGGTATTTTTCAATAAGTTGGTATTTTTGTATTTGATGTCAAAGGGGGAGAGATTTATGTCCAAGGGGGAGAGATTGATATTGAAAAACACATATTATTCCTAGTGGGAGAGACTTTATCCCTTGGGGGAGAGATTGTTACTTTGGGGAAAGATATTATGTGTTTTAATTTCTGGTTAATGATCTCTTTGGGAGATTGTTGTTTTTTGGTTTTTGGCATTTCTATTTTGGCACTTTGATGGTTTTTCCATCTTGTGTTGTCATCAATGCTAAAGGGGGAGATTGTTGGTATTTTGGATATGCTGATATGGTTTTGTCATTGATGTCAACACCTATCATCACTTGTCAACACTTATCAACACTTGAAGATTTTGGTTATGTTCACCGACAACTTACAGACTTATGCACAGTCACCGGTATTTGGTTTACCGGTAGATTATATTATTCACCGGAACATGGAATGACTTGGAGACTACTTGGTTACATTGAAGACATTATTCAATCACTTTGTTTTGGTGAATTGGTTAATTTCTTGTTCGGGTTTGCATATTTGTTGTTACTAGAAAATAGGTCCAGGATATGCACCAATAGGCATATCTATTCCAGATTAGCATGACACATTATTGATATGATTTATTATTATTGTAAATGCATTGAGCCAACATTATGCATCAGATAATGATTTATTTCTAATTGATTTTATTGTAATACCTTTTAGTGAGCCAACCTATTCAATTGGTCTTAGGTTATGGTATATATGTAAGATCTTATTTGTAAGATCAGAGAGAGTGTGGAATGTGAATGCGAAAAGGATTGCAATAAGGTCTGTGCGAAAATAAGTAGAGCTATAAACATAGACATCATTTCAAGGTTGAAGGAAGGATTTTGTAAAGGCAATAAGAACTAAACCTGTACTGAATCCAGTACATGAAGATGCTATTTTGTGCAATACATTATCATTGGATTTAGCCATCCAATTGTAGTCAATGTGACTCTCATTTTGTGATTAAGCAGTGAGCTCTAGGCAGCTGGCCTTTCTGCATGTGCAGAATCCATATTGTACACACATACTATCTATAGTAGTATCATTTGATTGTGGGTAAGGCTTCCCACCCTGGTTTTTCCCCATACAGGGTTTCCACGTACAAATATTTGTGTTATGTGTTGTTGATGTTATTGTCTTTCTATTTCATGCATTAATCTTTACCAATACTAAACTTAATTGTTAAAACTGTCGACCAGCATAAATTTTGGTTAAGTTATTTTTGGTTGAATTTATTAGACAACTGATTCATCCCCCCTCTCTCAGTTGTCTCTAGGACCTAACAACATATAGATGTTTCAACAAGAGATTGTAGAGAATTGTTGAGAGTGCAAATGTGTAGATTGATGAATAGTTTAGAGGAAATTCAAGGTACACAAACTCTGAACCAACAATAGAGATAATCACAAATGAACCTACTATGAATACACCAGTATATAATGGTGATCAAGTTACACTGGCATGATCTGAGGATTCAAAAGTCACTAAAGAACAACAACAAGTAAAAACACCCTGGTATGTAAGATTAAATCATTTTGAAGATCAGATAATTTGAAACAAATTTCATGGAGTTATGACTAGAGGAAGATTGGTAAATGAAGAGGTATGTCTTATTTCTCAAATTGAACCTACATCAATTAATGAGGCATGTGAAGATAAATATTGGATTAAAGCGATGGAAGATGAATTGGAATAAATTGAAAGGAGTAACACTTGGTCATTAGTTTCCTAGCCTAAAGACAAAAAAGTAATTGGAACTAAATGGGTTTTAAGAAATAAAATTAATGAAGATGGTAAGGTAATCAGAAACAAAGCAAGATTAGTGTGTAAGGGATATTCACATAAAGAAGGAATTGATTACAATGAAACCTTTGCACTAGTAGCTAGAATTGAGGCAATCTGACTTTTATTGGCTTTTGCAGCACACAAGAACTATAAAGTATATCAAATGGATGTTAAATGTGCATTTCTGAATGGAGATCTTGAAGAAGAAGTTTATATTGAACAACCTGATGGATTTTCTTTGACAGACAACAAAGACATGGTTTCCAGGTTAAGGAATGCTTTATATGGTCTAAAACAAGCTCCTAGAGTTTGGTATGCCAGATTGGACAAATATCTCTTAAAGCTTGGATACACTAAAGGTAATGTTGATAGCAATCTATACTACAAAGTGACTAATGATGACATCTTGGTTATTGATGTTTTTGTTTATGATATAATCTTTGGGGGAGAAGATGGATTGTGTAAATACTTTTCTAACAAAATGCAGCAAGAATTTGAAATGCCTATGATTGGAGAGATAAAATTATTTTTAGGATTGAAGATTTCACAGACTGATAAAGGTATATTCCTATGTCAATCTGAGTACTTGAAGGAATAACTAAAGAAATTTGGCATGGAAAACTATAAACTGGTAAGAACACCTATGACTACAACTAATAAATTATCTTTGAAGGATGAATCAACACCTATTAATCTGACTCAGATAAGGAGAAACCCCAGGGTTCTCTGAAAAAGAAATCTAAATTCCACACTTAGACTAAAAATAAGCATAAGAGAAAGGAGGATATTGGGAAGGAGCTGGAGGTTCATAAGCAGGAAAGGACTTCAGAAGTTGAACAAAACATGGAGTAGGTGACCATTGGAGATGCTCTTAGAGTTGACGGCATAGCTACTATTGGAGATGCTCCAAAAAAGGAATAGGATAACCTTGGTAAGATGGATCTTCCCCCAAACCCTCCTCTTGAGGATATGCAAGGTTTTATGGACACAATGGAGTGGCTAATAACCAGTTACAAGAAAGTTGTGGATGACAACAAAAAAACTCAGCCATAGACTTCTGATTCTAGAAACCATCAACACTAGGGAAAGGAAGACTATGAATAATTACATTGAGGATCTGAAAGAAACCTTTGCTAAAGCTGAGAATATTAGAGATGCCTTCAACCCTAGATTTGAGAAAATAGAGAAAGAATTGTTGGAGAGGACAACTCTTGCTGACACTATGGATCAAACTATTTCAGTAAACACCAGTAAAGTCAACAAAATTGAAGATTGCCTCAAGAGTATTGTAGAGGAAAGCCTAAGCATCCTCAAGATTTCTTCTAGCAATACTGAAACTCTCATCAGTAAACTGGATGAGGAGAAGGAGTCCCTGGATATTGGACTTGACATTGAAGGCAAAGGAGAAGCTCAAGGACCCAGAACCAGAACCAGAGGCAAAAAGAAAGAAAAAAAGCCTAACAAGGAACTAGATGATCTCAAAACGGTTTGGGCCACCTACGACTAGTTGGTGAAGAAGGCGAAAGATCTTCTGAAGACTATAGTTGTGTAGTGCCTTCCTAATTTACTTTTTGTTTCTTTCTTTTGTTGTATTTTTGGTTTGCTAGCTTTTTTCCAGTCACTTTGTAAGTGGCTTTTATGCCCTGGACTTTTTGATGACTTATCTTTTTATCCTATGTTAAAGGTTTTAGGTCCTTAAAACCTATTTTTCTTAATTAATCAAAACACATATTAATCTATCTAGATACAAGTCTATGATAGGAGGTTTATTGTATTTGACAGAAACAAGACCTAACATTATGAATGCAGTATGTATAGTTTCAATATTTTAGAGTAATCCTAAAGACAATTATGAATCAGTAGTGAAAAGGATTTTCTGGTACCTAAAAGGTACTACAAATATTGGTTTATGGTATCCTAGAGATGAAAATTTTGACTTATGTGCATACACAGATGCTAATTGGGAAGGAGATGTCGATGATAGAAAAAGCACCACCGATGAAGCATTTTTAATTGGTAGTAGACTAATTTCATGGTTGAGCAAGAAATAGAGTTGTACAGGTCTATCAACAGCAGAATCAGAATATGTTGTAGCAGCAACAAACTGCACATAGGTATTATGGATCAAACAAATGTTGAAGGACATAAAGGTAAAATGCAAGAAACCTATAACTATTTACTGTGGTAATATGGGTGCAATTGATATATCAAAGAACCCAATATTTCACCCTAAGACTAAACATGTTTCTATCAAATTCAATTTTCTAAAAGAGAATGTTGAAGCAAAAGAAGTGAAATTGGTTTATGTGAATACTAAAGAGCAGATTGCAAATATTTTTACAAAGCCTTTGCCTAAGGAGAATTTTGAATATCTTAGAGAGAAACTTGGAGTCCTACCCCCATGGGTAGAGACTTAGACAGTTGATGTTTGTCATCAATCACCAAAATTAACAGAGAAATCTTTTATTTGGGCTTTGATTTGGAGAGCTACCTCTCAGGGGGAGTAGTTGGTATAATAAGCTGGTATTTTGTATTTGAAACTAGTTTTTGTAACACTTTGGAATTTGATGTCAAAGGGGGAGAGATATTATGGAAAACAAATTTGGGGAGAGACATTATGTATTTTGATTTATTGTTAATGATCTCTTTGGGAGATTGTTGGTTTTTGGTTTTTAGTATTTTTGTTTTGACACTTTGATGGGTTTTCCATCTTGTGTTACCATCAATACCAAAGGGGGATATTGTTGGTATTTTGGATATGTTGATATGGTTTTGTCATTGATGTCAACACCTATCATTACTTGTCAACACTTATCAGCACTTGGATATCTTTGGTTATGTTCACCAGAAAGTCAGATACTTATGCACAGTCACCGGTATTTGGTTCACCGGCAACTTATATTGTTTACCGGCACTTGGAATGACTTCAAGAATACTTGGTTATGTCGAAGACATTATTTTATCACTTGGTTTTGGTGATTTGGTTATTAGTTTATTCGAGTTTGCATATTTGTTGTTATCAGCAAATAGGTCCAGGATATACATCGGCAAGCATATCTATTCCAGATCAGCATGATGCATTATGGAGATGATTTATTATTATTGTAAATGCATTGAGCCAACATCATGCATCAGATATCAATTTATTTATAATTAATTTCATTGTGATATCTTTTAGTGAGCTGAACTACTCAATTGGTCTTAGGTTATGGTATAAATGTAAGTTCTCATTTGTGGGATTGATATATATGCAAGGATAGAGATTGTAATAGGGTATATGTGAAAATAAGTAGAGCTATACATGAAGACATCATTTGAAGGTTGAAGGAAGGTTTTTGTGAAGGAAATCAAATCTAAACTGGTACCAATTCCAACATATGAAGATGTTATTTTATGCAATACATTATCACTAGATTTAACCATTCAATTGTAGTCAGTGTGACTCTCATTTTTTGATTGAACAGTGAGCTCTAGGTAGCTAACCTTTCTACATGTGTAGAATCCATATTGTACACACATACTATCTACAGTAGTATCATTTGATTGTGGGCAAGGCTTCCCACCATGGTTTTTCCTCTTATAGGGTTTCCACATACAAACATTTGTGTTATATGTTGTGGATGTTAATGTCTTTCTATTTTATGCATTAATCTTTACTGATACTACAATTAATTGATAAAATTGTCTACCGGTATTAAGCATTAAGTTTTAGTTAAGTTAATTTTAGTTGAAGTTATTGGACAACTGATTCAGTGCCCCCCCCCTCTCTCAGTTGTCTCTTGGACCTAATAGAATTTAGACCTACTAACATAACAAAGGTTCTATTGGATTCCATTAAGAGGATTATAGATTGCAATGCCTTAGTATTTAAGGCAATTGATAACACATTACCTATTCTGAAGATGATTGCACCAAATTGTAAGATAGATAACATTAATGATTCTTAAGGGAAATTGGACACATTGTCCAGATTCATTGGCAATATTGTAATAACCATAGATAAGGTGAATGAGGATACCATTAAGGAGAGAGTTGACAAAGAGACAAAAACATTCTTTGAGAACACCATAAAGAAATGTTTCAATCAGTTGGATACACTTTTATTGGTACTTAATTCTACAATTTTGGAGTATAAGGAGTTATATAGAGAAGCATGTAAACCTCACTATTTGACAGAGGACATTGATGAGGAGATCAAAAATACACAAAAGGAAATTGATGACATTGTGGATAATATAATAGGTTCATTTGGACTTATATCAGTTTTTGAGCAGGAAATGGCTGTTTTTGAGGAGAAGTTGGAGAAGCTTGAGAAAGAGAAGACAAGGATAAGGTCCAATGCTTAGGAACTAAAAAGTAAACTTGGTCCAAAATTGGACAATCTTATTACTCAAAGAGTTGAATTATCTAAGGAAATAGTTCAAGGATAGTGACCACCAAAGCAACAAATGCACTATCTCACTGGTATGATCCGGCAGATCGAGGCAACTCTAAATGACAACAAGAAGTTTATGTAGAGTTTAAATCTAGTTTTGGCGGACATCTTTCAGATAGTAACCAATCATTTATAGACCTTGAGGTAGAATTTTTTTACTCTTTTGATTATTCATGACATCCTTTGTCATTGATGTCAAAGGGGGAGTAGTGGAGAGAAAAATCCATGTACAAAGGAGATCACTTGCTCAGGGGGAGCACATCTTTTTGGATTTTTCTCATGAGTGTTGCCATCAATGACAAAGGGAGATATTGTTGACATTATACACTCTTATGAGAATAGTTGATGTTGTCATTGATGGCAACCAACTGGCAACCCACCGGCAATAAGTTTCTAAATGCACCGACATCACAAACTTCATGCACCGGCAGACACCAGCACTGGCAGGTGCTTACACCAATATTCAGATTACATCAGCAACAAAGCACAATGACACTCAAGCCAACATGGGATAAAGTTTTGTTTATATGAATTATTTTATAAATGTAATTATCTTTTGTAAGCCGACATGGTATATTGTAAAAGACACGTATATGTATGAGATCTTATAAGTAATTTTGAGATGAGAGTGATGTGAGATGTGATAGATGATATGATATGTATGGTAGAAGATAATTGTTTAGTGCCAGCAAAGGTTTTTTGTTAAGGTATCTATCTGAGCTTAAATCAGTACTAAACTTGGCATTAGAGATGTCATTTTGAGCATTACATTGTATTGGATTTAATAATCTATTTTATAGTCAATGAGACTCTTATTTGAGTAGTGAGCTCTAGGATATTGGCCTCCCTGCATGTGCAAGCCCCTATCGTAAGTAGTATTTATTCATTGGCCAGTGAGTAAATATGGTGGGTCACAAATCCCACCAAGGTTTTTCCCACACCATGTTTCCTTGTCAAATATCTTCTTTTATAGTATGTTTCTATTTTGTCTCTATTATTTCTATTTACTGCATTAATTCTTGTTTACCGGTACACTATTTTGGGTGGAAAAGTTATTAATAAGTTTAAATATTATAATCACTGGTTAGACACTAATTCACCTCCCCTCTCAATGTCTATGGGACTATCATTGAATCTAACAGACTATACATAGAAGATGCATCTTTTGATTCAAGGTCCTAGTTGTGACCTATTCTACCAGGCCTATAAGTCAGTATCTTATAACCTGGTTGTTACCAGCTGGTTGTAATTAGATTTCATGCAATAAAATAACTCATTCTACATTGCATTGCCTCCATCATATCTTGCTGACCAGTTCAGATTGATCTCTTTGAGGTCCCTCCTTATTGGTGACTACTTCAAGTGGTATCAGAGTGAAGTTTCATTTTGAAGCTTGCATGTTTTGAATTTCTTGTTGTAGGGTGGAAGATTGTGGATCCAACCTACAATTATAGAGGAATAGCGTGAATTGATGGCATGAAGAGGAACTACGAATGGTAGAGCACATGGGAATGCAGACCCTACTATGATGGAGATGTTGTGAGGAATAGAAACCTAGTTAGAAGTCATGGAGACAACCCGACAAAGAGGCTAACATATTGAATATGTAAGTGAAGATGAAGGAGAAGAAGCCCCAATAGAACAAGTAAACTAGGTACCGACGGTTGATCAAGATGAAGAAATGTTTATAAGAGTTTTGAGTAGGGTGAACACTGAACCTTATTTTACCCCATTGGAATATGATGAGAAGTTAGATTCAAATGAATTGATGGTTTGGATCTCGGACATGGAGAATTATTTTGATTTTGAAAACACTGTAGAAGAGAGGAAGGTGAAATATGCCTGTACTCGGTTGAAAGGTCATGCATCTCTTTGGTGGGAGCATTTGCAAGTTGACAGACAAAAAGGAGGTAAAGGGAAGATCAAGACATGGGATAGGATGATTGCTAAGTTGAAATCAAAGTTTTTGCTAGCGAACGATCAAGTTGATTTATTCTAGAAGTTGCAGAATCTAAGACAGAAGGAATCTAGTGTGAAGGAGTACACATAAGTATTTTACAAGTTGAACATCATATCCAAACATGTTGATGATGAAGTTGAACAAATTGAAAAATATTTGAACGGATTGTAGATGTCTATACAAGATGAACTCAATTTGAATAAATTAGAGAGTGTTGAAGAGGCTTACCAGTATGCCTTAAAGGCTGAAGATAAATTTAACAAAAGACATGGACATAGATAGAGAGGTAGAGGGGGAAGGTTTATCCAAGGAAGATTTCAAGGAGGAAGAGGATATATGAGAGGAAGAGGAACCAGTACAGATTAGAAAAAGGAAAAGGAAGTGAGAAAAGAAGGTAATTCATATGGGAAGGATCATAGAAATTTCTACCGCAGGAGAGAACCAGATGGTTATTGGAATGAGAACTTTGGAAGACAAGACAAGAGAACATTCAAAGGAACCTTGTTTAAGTGTGGAGGAGAAGGACATTGTGTATTCAAATGTAATAAGAAAGAGGCTAGCAAAAGAACATCAGTGGTGGAATAAAACCCCACCAGATCAGACAATAAGCCGCAAAATGGAGAACTATTGATGATGAGGAGATCTTTGTGTCATACCGGAGGAGATGAAGAGCCCTTGTAGAGGAAGAATTTGTTCAAGACTGGATGTAATGTATATGGTAAGTGTTGTTAATTTATTATCGATACTGGTAGTTCAGATAATCTTGTTTCAGAAGAGATGGTGAATAAGTTGAAATTGGAGAGACTAAAACACCCTAAGCCTTACCAGATAGCATGAATTCAGGATGAACATAAGTTGTTAGTGAGTGAACAATGCTTGGTGAAATTAAAAGTTAGGAATTATCATGATGAAGTTTTGTATGATATTATGCCTATGGATATTTGTCATATTTTTTTGGGTAGACCTTGGTAATTTGATAGACAGGGAAAATCTGATGGAAGGAATAATATGATGAATAATGATGAACAACAAATACCCTAACTAGTACTGAGAGGGGGGAGGGTGAGTCAGTACATACAAAAAATTCTTCACAACTTATCAAGTTAAAATAATGCTAACCCGTTGTCTTCATTACTGAACTTAACTATGGTAATACCGGTTAAACACAGTAAGACTTTAGACAACTTAAACTGGTAAAACTGAATACTTCCAATATCATTCAATATTTGATAACTACTTCACCCATAAACATATGGATGTGGTGTATCAATAATATCATAACCATTATCTCTGCATCAATAATCACCTAAGCAAAGAATACTTAATCATCACATAAAAAATGCACAACTCATGACATAGATTTTTCATGTGGAAACCCAAATGGAAAAAACCATGGTGGGGATGAATACCCACAAGCTTGTTTTGATCTCTTTTGAAGCTTGCTTTGTTGGGAGCCTAGTTCGATTAAATAATTCACAATAAGGTTCTGCTAGGAACCGATCCTATTAAATATCACTTGGTTAAGGGATGGCTATATACCCTGTTAAAGGTTGAAACCCTCTTAAAGGTTACCTCGCTACAGGACTTAAAGAACTCAATGAATTTGAGTCACCTAGCTAGAGGATTTACAATAAGCCTATTAAAACTACCCAACAAAGGGATTTTCCTTCTGTTGAAATGGTTAGAAGACAACAGGTAAAACTTTGATCTGATAACAACACTATATGCTAAGGTAGATCCTTTTTAGTTCCTCTGCTCTACAATCACACTTTGCAGTTTTCACTCACTAGTCTGGAAAGGATCTCATCACTCAGATACATACACAACTTTTTCCAACCAAAAAATAATATCAAAACTCATCAACCTTATAGACAAGAATTAGGTCGGTAACATAAACCCTAAACCCTAATTATTTTAGGTTTACAATTACAAGTGGTCCAATCCTGAGCATTGAAAACATTTTTCATAGAATGAAACAATCTCAAATAGATCTCAAGTCATTTTGCATCATCCATTCTTCACCGCACATAGAAATTAGTAACCTATCATGCTTTCTTCTCATACTACTAAGAAGAATGTTCATTCTTGAGGTAGACATTTAATGCAGTCGATCTTCAATGCAAGATTCTCAAGGAAATCCTTCACATGCACAAAACTGATGTGGCATCTTGATCTCATCCTTATTTCTTAGCTAACTGATCATAGAATATCATTGGTTGCATCGCACAAGCTAGATTTCCAAACCAGAAGCCCTAGAGTTAAGACTACCAATCAGTAGTCACACTTAGTGAAACCCTAACACCGGTTCACTACATCTCTTCATACTGGTTGACTTGTACCACTTCCAATCTTCATACCAGTGCATACTAGTGTACTTAATTGAGCACATATTGACATCAATGACAACATACTTTGTCACCACTTCATCACATGCCAACAATCTCCCCCTTTGGCATTGATGGCAATACTCAGTGTAGCATTGCAACTAAAAACATCATAGACCAGTTCATCTAAAATATCTTCATCAAATATCTTCTCCCCTATCATATATCTTCTTCCCTTTGACAAAAATGCCAAAGTGGAGGCACAAGCTTCCATATTCCACTATCTTTCTCCCCCTATGGAGTAGCATCCTTCAACACATCAATCCAAAAATATTTGTCACTATAATACCTAACTGATGTGGAGCACACATCTTTCATTTACTTCAGGAAGGAGCAAAACCCCTAATTCACCTCTCAAATAGGTAAATGTGGTCTTCAGTAAGGGCTTAGTGAATATATCTACTAGCTTCTCCTTACTATAAACATGTTCTAATACAACCTCTTTGTTTTGAACCTTGTCTCTCAAGAACTGATACTTGAGCTCAATGTGCTTAGTTCTAGCATGCAATAACAAATTCTTGTAAATATTGATTATACTAGTATTATCACATAAAATACTCATCGGTTCAGATATAGGTACATTGAAGCCATTCAGTACATGCTTCATCCAGATTGCCTGAGTGCAGTTCATAAATGTTTCCACATATTCTTCATTAGCTATAGACTGAGAAATATAGCCCTGCTTCTTTCTTGTCTAGGAGACTAGTCTTCCACCAAGGAAGAATGCTCTACCGGTTGTTCTCTTCTGGTCGTCCACATTACCTGCCCAATCTGTATTGGTAAACACTTTAAGATTAAAATCACCATTGTATGGATACCACAATCCATAGTCAACAGTACATTTTAGGTATCTAAGAATCCTCTTGACCACTACCAAGTGGGATTCTCTTGGACTCTTTTGAAAATGAGCTACTATGCCTACTGCATGAGCAATATCTGGTCTGCTATGAACCACATAGTGCAGCTTACCAATCATTAACCAATACACCTTATCATTTACCAATGTTGAATCACCTTCCTTAGTCAATTTACAACCAGTCAACATCTGTGTACCAACCGATTTGCTCTCCTCCATGCCAAAGTTCTTCAATACCTCTTTGACATACTTGGACTGGGTAATAAAGATATCCTCTTTCATTTGCTGAATCTGTAAACCAATGAAGAACTTTATCTCTCCAATCAAAGACATCTCAAAACTCTTTCTTCATTTCGTCTACAAATGCATGGCTCATTTCATCATCTCCTCCAAAGATTATGTCATCTACAAATACTTTAGATATTAGAATCTGATCACCTTCAGATTTTAGTTATATGTTACTACCCTCACTTGTTCTCTAAAATCCTATTTTCACAAGATGAGAGTGTAACTATTCATACCATGCCCTTGGTGCTTGTTTCAATCCATATAGGGCCTTGTGTAATCTACACACCATGTTACTATCTTTTGATAAGGCAACCCATCCAGTTTCTCAATATACACTTCCTCTTCTAGGATTCCATTCAGTAATGTAGACTTCACATCCATCCGGTATACCTTAAATCCATTGAATGCTGCAGATACAAGTAGCATTCGAATACCTTCCAGTCTACCCATGGGAGAAAAGGTTTCTCCATAGTCTTCTCCCTCTTCCTGAGCATATCCCTTGCATATAAGTCTTGCCTTGTTCCTTACAATTGTGCATTCTTCATTTAGCTTATTCCTAAAGACCCATTTGGTACCTATGACATTCTTTTGTTTTGGTCTGGCTACCAAGGACCATGTTTTATTCTTTTCTATCTGGTCTATCTCCTCTTCTATTTCCTTCATCCAATCTTCATCTATAAGTGCCTCTCTAGTGGTCTTAGGCTCAAATTCAAAAATCTTGCAAGAGTTTTCTTTCACCTTTCTTCTTGTGAGTATCCATGCATTTTTAGCTCCTATGATCTGGTTCAGATCATGGTGTAGTTTCACATATCTAGGAATGACTCTACCTAGTTCTGCTTTCTTTTCCTCTTGTTCTTCACCTATTGTAGCTTCTACTGGTATAGCAGCACTGAGGTCTTTGCTTGTTTCTTTCTTAACTAGTTCCTAGAAGGCTACACCTAGTTCATCTTCCACTTTCTCACTACAGGTTTCCTCAGGTTCCTTAGGGGATTCATCAATCCTGACATTGATGCTCTCAATAATTTTCTATATTCTATTGTTGCAGCACTTGAGAGCTTTGCTCTTAGTAGAATATCCCAAAAATATTCCTTCATCACATTTAGCATCAAACTTGTTTAGATTCTCACTTCTCTTGATGTAACAATTACTACCAAATACTTTAAAATAACTCAAAGTGGGAGTCTTCCTGGTCCAATACTCATAAGGGGTTTTATCTTTACCTTTCATGATGAGTACCTAGTTCATAGTATAGATTGTAGTGCTCACTACTTCTCTCCAAAAAGTGTGAGCAGCCTTTCCTTGGATCAACATAGTTATGGTCGCTTCAACTACAATCATGTTATTCCTTTCTTCTATGTCATTCTATTGTGGTGTCCTTGGGTTAGACAATTGCCTCTTGATACTATTCTCTTCATAGTACTTGTTGAATTCATCAGAAGTGAATTCACCTCCTTGATCAGTTCTAAGACA
This sequence comes from Cryptomeria japonica, assembly GCF_030272615.1. Taxonomy (NCBI): domain Eukaryota; kingdom Viridiplantae; phylum Streptophyta; class Pinopsida; order Cupressales; family Cupressaceae; genus Cryptomeria; species Cryptomeria japonica. Next base: position 69,504,759 of record NC_081408.1, on the reverse strand, counting down.
CTTTATCTTTTGACCACTTTCCTTCTCTACTAATGCTCTAAAGGCTTTGAACTTTCTAAACACCTCAGACTTGTCTTTCAAGAATGTGACCCACATCATTCTTGAGCAGTCATCAGTAAGAATCATGAAATACCAATCTCCTTGAATACTTCTAGTTTTCATTGGACCACACAAATCGATATGCACAAGATCAAGTAAGTTCTCTGCCAAAAAAGACTTACCTTTGAATGTTGAGGAAGACATATTCCCAAGTTGACATTCTCTGCATAAAGCATTCTCCAGTTTGTTTAGCAAAGGCAATCCTCTTACTACCTTGATCTTACTAACCTTTGCAATATTATCAAAGTTCATATGACAAAGTCTCTTATTCCATATCCAACTATCATCAAACTTCACCATCAGACACCGACTAATCTTGGTATTCAACTGAAACAAGTTACCTCTGGTCTTCTTACCAGTGGCAATAAGTTCACCACTCTTTCAAATTATACTGCAGACTCCACCTTTGAATTCCAGAATGAGTCCTTTATCATTTAGCTGAGTAACACTCATCAGGTTATGCTTAAGACCTTCTACCCAATAGACATCATCCACACTACTCTTTCCATTCAGTGAGATGGATCCTTTTCCTTTTACCAAGCATGGTGCATGATTGCCAAATCTGACAACACCTCCATCATATTCTTCTAGAGACAGAAACATTCCCCGGTCACCAGTCATGTGATGAGAACAACCACTATCAATAACCCACTCATTAGAGTTGTCAATGCAAGAGACAAGTGCTTTCTTGTCAAACACTTCTTCCTTTACAGCTACAAACACTATGTCCTCATTCTCTTCATCCTCAGATTCTTCATCAGTAACATCTTCATCCACTGCAACAAGACAATTTCATCTATTTCCTCCTTTATACTTTCTAAACCTCTCCGGTTTATCCTTATTGTCATTGTTAGCACAATTAATAGTTATATGTCTTATCTTATTGTAGGAAAAGCCTTTTAAAGGAAGCTTACCTCTGTATTTTCTAGTGCCTTTAGGAACTCTCTTGGTAAGAAGAGATTCAAACTCCATCAGAATCTTTTCATCATACTAGTACTTACTTCTTTTCCTTTTCTTGTTGGTAAAATAGATGCTCTAAAGGTTGACTCAGTCTTCTAAACACTGCCATCATAGCTATTCAACTCATATGCAGTCAAATTTGCAATGATAGAGTCTAAGGATACCTTGGTTTTGTAAATAGATTTTAGCTCCTGAATAGCAGGAACTCTAATTGCATAGACTGTTAAAAATGATCTCAAAACTTTATTGACAATGGTGGCATCATCAATTGTTCCACCAGTGCTCTTGATATCTCTAGCCATAGTCTTGATCCTTATGCAATATTGTTGAATGGTTTCACCTTCAACCATCCTCATGTCTTCAAATTTTCCTCTAAGGCTCTCTTCCTTAGCTTTCTTGACATGCTCATCACTGCCATAAATAGTTTCTAATGTGTCTCATACATCCTTAGGAGTGTCCTTATCTTGTACATAAATGAACTCAATATCGGATAATTGCTAATAAGGGCTTCCATGACTTGCCCATTTTCTTGAATCTCTCTTTTTTGATGATCGGTTAGAGTGCCAGTGGGGATTACATAGACATTCTCAACATAGCTCTAGTGTTGAGTGCCCAAACTCTTGATATATATCTTCATCCTATCCTTCCATATTTTGAAGTTATCTCTATTGAACTCAGGACCTTCCCTCTTCATCATTAAGGTAGGATCTTTTACCTCAAGTGGTTAAGCTTATATCATTGAGGACCTGAAGTAGCTTTGATACCAAGTGATGAATAATGATGAACAACAAATACCCTAACTAGTATTGAGAGGGGGGGGTGAATTAGTACATATGAAAAATTCTCCACAACTTATCAAGGTAAAAAAATGCTAACCAGTTGTCTTCATTACTGAACTTAACCATGGTAATACTAGTTAAACACAGTAAGACTTTAGACAACTTAAACTTGTAAAACTAAATACTTCAAATATCATTCAATACTTGATAACTACTTCACCCATAAACATATGCAAGTGGTGTATTAGTAATATCATAACCATTAGCTCTGCATGCATAATCACCTAAGCAAAGAATAATTAATCATCACATGAAAAATTCACAACTCATGATACACAAATTTTTCACGTGGAAACCCAAATGGGAAAAACCACAGTGGGGATGAATACCCACAAGCTTGTTTTGAACTCTTTTGAAGCTTACTTTGTTAGGAGCCTAGTCCGATTAAAGACTTTACAATAAGCTTCTCCTAGGAATCGATCCTATTAAAGATCGCATAGTTACGGGATGGCTATATACCCTGTTAAAGGTTGAAACCCTATTAAAGGTTACCTTGCTAGAGGATTTAAAGAACTCAATGATCTTGAGTCACTTGGTTAGAGGATTTATAGTAAGCTTGTTAAAGATACACAACAAAGGGATTTTCCTTCTGTTGAAATGGTTAGAAGACACCATCTAAAACTCTGATATGATAACAACACTATATGCTAAGGCAGATCCTTTTCAGTTTCTCTACTCTGTAATCACACTCTGTAGTTTTCACTGACTGGTCCGGCAAGTATCTCATCACTTAGATACACTCACAACTTTTTCCAACCAAAAAACAATGTCAAAACTCATCGACCTTATAGACAAGAATTAGGTCGGTAACATAAACCCTAAACCCTAAGTATTTTAGGTTTACAATTACAAGCGATCCAATCATGACCATTCAAAATACTTTTCATAGAGTGAAACAATCTCAAATAGATCACAAGTCATTCTGCATCATCCTTTCTTCACCACACATAGAAATCAATAACCTATCACACTTTCTTCTCATACCGCTAAGAAGGATGTTCATTCCCGAGGTAGACATTTAATGTAGTTGATCTTCACATGCAAGATCCTCAAGGAAATACTTCACATACACAAATCTGATGTGGCATCTTGAACTTATCCTTATTTATTAGCTAACTCATCACATAATATCATCGGTTGCATCGCACAAGCTAGATTGCCAAACTGGAAATCCTTGAGCTGAAACTACCAACCAGTAGTCACACTTAGTGAAACCTTGACACCGGTTCACTACATCTCTTCATATTGGTTGACCTATACCAATTCCAATATTCATACTAGTGCATACCAGTGTACCTTCTTGAGCACATATTGACATCAATGACAACATACTTTGTCACCACTTCATCATATGCCAACAAAATGCATACACTATTTTGGCCAATGGGTTGAAGCAAACCTTTTTTACCTTTGGATGAAGCTTTGAAGAATGAAGTCTATACGAATACCAGAATTTTTTTAGTAGATGGAAGGAAATTCATGGGTGGACTGAGACATGAGAATATTTATTTTATCTTAATTCCTGAGAAGACTAAGAGACTGGAACCAGAAGGAGAACACCTAGAAGAGATAAGAGATTTGCTGACAGAATATGAGGAAATCATTTCAGATAACGTACCTGATGGATTGACACTAGTTGACACTGATAGAGAATGAAGAACTAAATAGACAAGTGCAAGAATTGTTGATGTTGGTATTTTGGATATGTTGATATAGTTTTTTCATTGATGTCAAGACTTATCAGCATCTGGAGAATTGGTTATGTTAACTAGCAAGCAAGTGATTTATGTACAGTCATCGGTATTTGGTACACTGACAGGATATATTGTTCATCAGCACTTGGAATGACATGAAGAATACTTGGTTATATCAAATACATCATTTAGACACTTTGTCTTGGAGATTTGTTCATTGGTATATTCAAGTTTGCATATTTTCTATTACCAACAAATAGGTCTAGGATAAGCACCAACAGGCTTATCTATTCCAGATCAGCACGACATGCTATGGAGATGATTTGTTGTTATTGTAAATGCAGTAAGCCGACATGTTATATCAAATATTGCATCAGTTATTTTTTTACTTGTAAATTGTTTTTATTGTAATATCTTTTGTAAAGCTGACCTATAGATTTTGGTCCTAGGATTTGGTATATATGTAAGATCTTATTTGATCGAAGGTAGAAGTGAGGAATGTGAATGTGAAAAGGATTGAATTAAGGTATATGCGAGAATAAGCAAAGCGATACATGCAAACATCATCTAAAGGTTGAAGGAAGGTTTGAAGAAGGCATATTTGAGCTAAACTAGTACTGAATCTAGCATATGGAGATGCTATTTTGAGCAGTACATCATTATTGGATTTAACCATCCAATTGTAGTCAATGTGACTCCCATTTGTGATTGAGCAGTGAGCTCTAGGTGCTTGGCCTTTCTACATGTGTAGACCTCCTACTGTATACACATGCTACTTGTAGTAGTATCATATGAATGTGGGTAAGGTTTCCCACTATGGTTTTTCCCCTTATAGGGTTTCCACGTACAAACATTGGTGTTATGTGTTGTGGATGTTAATGTCTTTCTATTTCATGCATTAATCTTTACCTGTACTGCAACTAATTGATAAATTGTCTATTGGCATTAAGTTTGGTTTACCGGTATTAAGCATTAAGCTTTGGTTAACTTAATTTTTGTTTGAACTCATTTGACAACTGATTCACCCCCCCCCTCAGTTGTCTTCGAGACCTAACAATTGGTACCAGAGCCTAGTCCTCTTTTTGGAGAAGTTTAACTACTTGAGGAGATCCAATGTCTACTAACTATTTTAGGAAGGACAGTCCTAAACTTGTTGGAACCAACTATGGCATATGGAAGATCAAGATGGAGACACATCTGAATTGCATTGAAAAGGACATCTAGGAAGTTATGAAGAATGGTTATACTGCACCTACTCAAGGTCAACCTAATCCACCTAACTTGGCTAAAGATGAGGAAAATGATTGCAAGGAAAGAGAAGCACTTTTGAGCATATTATCATATCAACAAATCATGGGATTATCAGATATATCTACTGCTAAAGCTATTTGGGACCATCTAAAAACATTGAATGAAGGTTATTCCACAGTCAAAATTGCAAAACTTGAAAGCTTTCAGGTCAAGTATGAAAATCTGAAAATGGAAGAAGATGAAAGGATTCCTTCTTTTATGGAAAGAGTAAACAAAATTGTTTTGGTTATTAAATGTTGTGGAGGAACCTTAAGTGAAGATTAAATTGTTTCAAAAGTTTAAGAGGATTACCACCGGCATACAAAATGAATTTTATTGCTATAAATGAGTTAAGGACAATGCCTAATACATCAATAACTAGAGATACATTGATTGGAAAACTTTCAGCTTTTGAAATTGAGAAATTTGGTCATGTTGCTACTATAAAGACAAATTTAGTTTTTAAGGCATCAACATCATCATTTGACAAGTCTGATTGGAAAGCCTTTTATGCAAGAGAACTAGAAGAAAGTAGGAGAGAAAATGAAGAACTTGAAGAACTTAAAACACTATTTGGAAGGAAAATGCCTAAAGGTCCAGTTGGAAGTAAGTATGAAAGTAAAGCACCCTTTAAATGTTTTAATTGCAATAATATTGGTCATATGGCATCAAGGTGTCCTGATAGACACACAAGATTGAAAGAAGAAGCTAGAAGAACATACAAGCCTAACCCTGACTATCAGAGATACAAATTTAAGAAGAAGACAAACAAGTCTTGTTATCTTGCTGATGAAGGAGTCACTGATGATTCTGATGAGGATCCAATAGACAATGGATGAATTTTTTTTGCTATAGTAGAAAATCAACCGGTAGAAAAGGTCCTAGCAGCTAAAGTTGAGGATAAGGATGAATGGATCATTGATTTAGGATGTTCACATCATATGACTGGTGATAAAAGTAAATTCTTAACTTTTCAGGAATATAATGGAGGTGTAGTAAGATTTGGAGATGATAAAGCTTGTTTGATGAAAGGAAAAGGTACTATATCCCTTGATGGTAATCACAATACTGACAATGTTTACTACGTTGAAGGTTTAAAGCATAGTCTTTTGAGTGTTGGTCAATTAGTTAAAAAAGGAATTCAATTACAATTCAAGAATGGTAAATGCAAAATTATGAATAGAACTGGTTTGGAAATAGAAACCGGCAATCAATCTAAAGGTAATATATTTCATTTGAACAACAGTGAAAAGGCATGCTTGATTGCACATATTCATGAAAGTTGGCTATGGCATAAGAGGCTCTATCATGTAAATTTTGATTGCATTGTGAAAATTAGTACAAATAAAGCAGTTAGAGATTTACCTAGGATTGTTAAACCTCACAATCTGGTATGTAAGGAATGTCAATTTGGAAAGCAAGTTAGAGCATCTTTTAAGAGTATTCCAAAAAAATCCAATAATGCACTTTACTTAATTCATACTGATTTATATGGTCCAGCTAGAACTAGAAGTTTACAAGGAGAGATATTTCATGCTAATCATTGATGACTATTCTAGAATGTGTTGGGTTACTTTTCTTAGAGAAAAACCAGAAGAACTTGGGAAATTCAAGATATTCAAAGCAATGTTAGATAATGAAACCGATAAGAAAATCAAATGTCTGAGATCAGATCAAGGAGGTGAATTCACATCTAAGGAATTTAATACATTATGTGAAGTGAATGGGATCAGAAGACAATTATCAACACCCCAGGCACCCCAGGATAATGGAGTTGTAGAAAAGAAAAATAGAACTATCTTGGATGGAACTAGAAGTATGTTATCAAAAGAAAATCTACCTCATGTATATTGGAGAGAAGTAGTAAGTATAGCAGTCTACACATTCAACAAAGTTCACATCAAAGATGAAATAGGTAAGACTCCTCATGAACTATGGTTTGGTATTACTCCTACTCTTAAATATTTCAAAAATATTTGGAAGTAAATGCTATATTAGAAGAGATGAGTGTATTGGCAAATTTGATCCTAGAAATGATGAAAGAATATTTCTTGGTTATTCATCTAAAAGCAAGGCATATAGATGTTTTAACAAGAGATTGCAGAAAATTGTTGAGAGTACAAATGTGAAGATTGATGAACAGTTTAGAGGAACTTCAAGGTATATAGACTCTGATCCAACAATAGATATATTGACAACTAAACCTACATTGTACACACAGGTATAGAATGAAGATCCACTTGCACTAGTATCATTTGAAAATTCCACTGTAACTAAAGAATAACAACAAACAAAGACACCCTGGTATGTAAGATTGAACCACTCTAAAGATGAGATAATTGGGAACAAGTATCAAGGAGTTATGACTAGAGGAAGACTGGAAGATAAAGAGGTATGTCTTATTTCTCAAATTGAACCAGCATCAATTAATGAGGCATGTGAAGATAAATATTGGATTAAAGCTATGGAAGATGAATTGGAACAAATTGAAACGAATAACACTTGGTCATTAGTTTCTCGGCCTAAAGACAAAAATGTAATTGGAACTAAATGGGTTTTCTGAAATAAACTTAATGAAGATGGTAAGGTAATCAGAAACAAATCAAGATTAGTGTGTAAGGGATATTTACAGAAAGAAGGAATTGATTACAGTGAAACCTTTGCACTGGTAGCTAGAATTGAGGTAGTCTGACTTTTATTGGCTTTTGCAACACACAAGAACTATAAAGTATATCAAATGGATGTTAAATGTGCATTTCTAAATGGAGATCTTGAAAGTTTATATTGAACAACCTAATGGATTTTCTTTGACAGATAACAAAGACATGGTTTGTAGGTTAAGGAAAGCTTTATATGGTCTAAAATAAGCTCCTAGAGCTTGGTATGCTAGATTGGATAAATATCTTTTGAAGATTGGTTTTTCTAAAGGTAATGCTGACATCAACTTATACGGCAAAGTGAATAATGATGGCATCTTGTTTATAGAAGTTTTTATTGATGATATAACATTTGGAGGAGAAGATGGATTATGTAAAGACTTTTCTAGTGAAATGTAGCAAGAATTTGAAATGTCTATGATTGGAGAGATAAAATTCTTTTTAGGATTACAGATTTCACAGACTGATAAAGGTATATTCTTGAGTCAATCTAAGTACTTGAAGGACTTACTAAATTTGGAAAACTCTAAACCGGTAAGTACACCTATGACTACAACTAAAAAATTATCACTAAGGGATGAATCAACACTTGTTCATCTGACTAGGTACAAGTCTATGATAGGAGGACTAGTGTATTTGACACAAACAAGACCTGATATTATGAATGTAGTATGTATTGTTTCAAGATTTCAATGTATTCCTAAAGAAAATCATGAATCAGCAGTAAAAAGGATTTTCTGGTACTTACAAGGCACTACAAATCTTGGCTTATGGTACATCCTAGAGATGAAAACTTTGAATTATGTGCATACACAAATGCAAATTGGGCAGGAGATGTAGATGAGAGAAAAAGCACCACCGATGGAGCATTTTTTCTTGGAAGCAGATGAATTTCTTGGTTGAGTAAAAAACAAAGTTGCACATCTTTATCAATAGCTGAATCAGAATATGTTGCAACAACAACTAGTTGCACATAGGTATTATGGCTTAAGCAAATGTTGAAGGACATGAAGGTAAAATGCAAGGAACCTATAACTATTTACTATGATAATACAACAACAATTGATATATCTAAGAATCTGGTACTACATTCAAAAACTAAACGTGTTTTTATTAAATTGAATTTTCTGAAAGAGAATGTTGAAGAAAAAGAAGTAAAATTGGTTTATGTGAATTCTAAAGAATAGATTGCAGATATTTTTACTAATCATTTGCCTAAGGAGACTTTTGAATATCTCAGAGATCAGCTTGGGGTTATACCCCCACCGGTAGAGACTTAGACAGTTGATGAATGTCATCAACCAACAGAACTACAAGATAAATCTTTTATTCCATCTTTGATGAGGAGAACTACTTCTCAGGGGGAGTAGTTGGTATTTTGTAATGAGTTGGTATTTTGTATTTGAACCTAGTTTCTATATTTCTTTGGCATTTGATGTCAAAGGGGGAGAGATTATTATGGAAAAACACATGTTACTCCTAGGGGGAGAGACTTTATCCCTTTGTGAGAGATTCTTACTTTGGGGAGAGATTGATTACTCTTTGTATCTATATTTTCTTTTTTGGTTATGATCTCTTTGGGAGATTGTTGGTTTCTGGTATTTGGCATTTCTATTTTAGCACTTTGATGGTTTTTCCATCTTGTGTTGCCATCAATGCCAAAGGGCGAGATTGTTGGTATTTTGGATATGTTGTTATGGTTTTGTCATTGATGTCAACACTTATAACCATCTAGAGAATTGGTTATGTTCACCGGCAAGCAAGTGACTTATGCACAATCATCGGTATCTGGTACACCGGCAAGATATATTATTCACTGACACTTGGAATGATATGAAGAATACTTGGTTATGTCAAAGACATCATTTAGAGACTTTGACTCAGAGATTTTTTCATTGGTATATTCAAGTTTGCATATTTGATGTTATCGGCAAATAGGTCTAGGATAAGCACCGACTGGTTTATCTATTCCAGATCAGCATGACATGCTATGGAGATGATTTTTTGTTATTGTAAATGCATTATGTTGACATGTTATATCAAATATTGCATTGGTTATTGTTTTACCTATAAATTGTTTTTATTGTAATATCTTTTGTAAAGCCGACCTACACATTTTGGTCCTAGGCTTCGATATATATGTAAGATCTTATTTGATCAAAGGTAGAAGTGAGGAATGTGAATGCAAAAAGTATTGAATTAAGGTATATGAAAGAATAAGAAAAGCTATACATGCAGACATCATCTTAAAGTTGAAGGAAGGTTTGAAGAAGGGATATCTGAGCTAAACCGGTACTGAATCCAGCATATGGAGATGCTGTTTTGAGCAGTACATCATTATTGGATTTAACCAACCAATTGTAGTCAATGTGACTCCCATTAGTGATTGATCAGTGAGCTCTATGCACTTGGCCTTTCTGCATGTGTAGACCCCCTATTGTATACACATACTATCTATAGTAGTATCATATAAATGTGGGTAAGGTTTCCCACCATGGTTTTTCCCCTTACAGGGTTTCCATGTACAAACATTGGTGTTAAGTGTTGTGGATGTTATTGTCTTTCTGTTTCATTCATTAATCTTTACCGGTACTGCAATTAACTAATAAACTATCTACCAACATTAAGTTTGGTTTATCGATATTAAGCATTAAGTTTTGGTTAAGATAATTTTGGTTTGAACTCATTTGACAACTGATTCACACCCCCCCCACTCTCAACTGTCTCTAGGACCTAATAGTTGAAGAAAAGTCTGATCAGGGAGAGTTTGAGCCCTTGTGCAATACTATAGTATTAGCACCTAAGAAGAATGGAGAATGGAGGATGTGTACCAATTCAAGAGAAATAAACAAGATCACAGTGAAATAACAGTTTCCTTTGCCTAGGATAGATGACACAATGGACTGTTTAAGTGGAGCAAAATACTTTACAAAGGTAGATTTGAAGAGTGGATATAATCAAATTAGGATCAGTGAAGGTGATGAGTGGAAGACAATATTTAAGAGAAATGAAGGACTATATGAATGGTTGGTGATGCCTTTTGGATTGACTAATGCACCGAGTACTTTCATGAGGTTGATGATGAGGTATTAAAGAAAATCTTGGGTAAGTTTTTTTATTGTGTATTTGGATGACATTCTAATTTTCAGTAAAACAAAAGAGGAGCATTTATTGAAGTTAAGACAAGTTTTGAAGAGGTTGAGAGAAGAAAAGTTGCTAATTAATATCAAGAGATGTACTTTCATGAAGGATGATTTAGTCTATTTGGGATTTGTGATATCTAAGGATGGTTTGAGGATGGACCCTTAGAAAGTGAAAGCCATTATTGAGTGGCCTACACTGGAAAGGATTTGAGAGGTAATATCATTTCACGGATTACCTAGTTTTTACTAGAATTTTATCAATAATTTTAGTTTAGTTTGTAACCCTATGACTGAGACAATGAGAGGAGATTCAATGGAATTCAGATGGACCACTAGAGAAAACAAAAGTTTTGAACTTTTAAAGCGGAAAGTGATTGAGCATCATGTGTTAGATTTACCAGATTTCAATATAGTATTCCAAGTGGATTGTGATGCAAGTGGAACAATAATAGGAGTAGTCACATCAAGAAGGGAGAGTAGTAGCCTATTTCAGTGAGAAATTGAATGATTCCTAGACTAATACATTTGGCCTCAAATTCTAATGGAGGTTTTCGACTGACAAGTCATTTTTTGATCAAATTTGAATTTTTTTTAAAAATGCTCGATAACATTGAAATGCCAACGATGATGACGATGACATTTTTTGATGAAGCCTATTTTAGTCAAAAATCCAATGACCAGAGGCATTATTAAAAAAAAAGAAAAGCACAAGTGCATTTGAAAACCATGCGCAATGGATTGAATTAACTCTTGACTTCCTCTACCTCTGCCAATTCCTTTGTTTCTTTTGTCTCTTCCTTTGCCTCTACAATTTAGGTTTGATGTGTCCTTTGCTTCTTTTTACTCTGCCTCTACAAACTGGGTTGTCTAGCAGGTGATATTGAAGGATTGATTCTATAGTTTGGAGGGTATCTAACTATTAGAGATGGTGAAATTCTTGTAGATTTTTGCATGCTTATAAATTCCTATGGACTTGCAAGTTGTGTATTTGAATCATGTAAAATTGGTTGCAGACAAGTTCATTTCAGAGTGTGTGTCTCATAAATTTGAGCTTGTCATCCTACCGGTATGTTCTCATTTATTTGTTTTTCTTTACTTTTCTAATGCTACAGTTCCTAGTTATTGAAAAGTCTTCCAATTATCTATTATGTTAGATAAAGGCTAAAAGTATTGTATAAAAATTAAAAAATAAGTAAACCCTATTTACTATACCAGAGTCAATCTGCTTGCTTGCATGTAAATGAATGTTTTTCATCTGCTTTCTTGTAAATGAATGTTTATAAAGTTGTGATTGTATGAATTAGAAATATGATTCCTTAATGAAACTTGCTTTGGAAATACTTGATTCAAATATATAAAATCAATAAAAGACTAGTGCCTTCATTCCTTACTAGTTTCATATCATTTCAAATGAAAAATCCTACATTTAACCTTAGAGACAATTTTAATAACTTGGTAATGTAACATGACCATCATCTCAAAGGCTTCCATAAGAATTGCAATTAAAATGTGACAGCCAGTTAGTCTTACTGAATTTAACTTTATTTTGAAAGACCAATAGGACAATTCGAAGTTTGCCAACCAATCCTTCAAAATGATATTCAAATTGAAAGTCAATCTTAATTAAAACAACATAAGATTGTACAATGAAACAACCTATGTAAATAGATTTATGCAAGGAGATGATCAATCCATTGAAAAGATAGATACCATCATGAATGAGAAAAACTTGAATCTTTATATTGAAAATAAAATACTTAAACCAATTGATTTTAGTGCATATCCTCCATCAACTTGGTACTTCCAGACAACGAGTTCATAAGAAAATTCAAATAACTAATCAATCCATTGAAAATATAGATAGCATCATAAATGAGAAACACTTGAATCTTTATATTGAAAATAAAATACTTAAACTAGTTGATTTCAGTGCATATCCTCCATCAACTTGGTACTTCTAGACAACAAGTTCATAAGAAAATGCATAGAGATTGTCTTGATGAATAAAACTATAAACTTGTGATATTTGTCTCTCGTAAAATATCCTCCACATATAGATGACGATTCGATTTGAAAAATGAAAGGGTATACCCTTTCATTAAACTAAAATTAACAAAAAAATAACTAGAAACTAACTGCCTAAATACTGCCCTAACAAATTAAAACTATAAAATACGAAGGCAAATCTTTAAACATCTTTTTATATCTATGGTTGGTCTCCAAGAATCTGATCGCACTTCTGAATGTCCTTCAAATATCCCTCTAATTTGTAGATATCTGCATCGTAGATAATATCTCTGACCACAATCTCCAAAGTGATGAAGTTTTCCATCTGCTCGATTGTCTCTATCATGTCAAGTACACCAGACTGGGAAATGATAAGGGAAGCATTGAGAAGACTTTGGCACTCCACAATCCATTTGTCCTTATCCTTAATCTATCCATTCTGATCTTCAATTTATGGAAATCCATGTTGTACTATTTCCTTACATTCATTAAATTCATTTTGCAACTTTGTGTCAAAGTCTTCATGCTTTTTCAATAGCTTTTGTATTCCTTTAATCACTTCTGCATCTATATTCACCATTGTCTTATCATGCAATAGAGTTCCTAGTTTGTTATAAATCCAATTATGAGATATTTCATTGTCCATATTCTTTTGATAAACAACCAAGAAATATTCAAGGAAACCCTACAATTTTTCAAATCTCTTAGTCAATAAAATAGAGGTTGTGTCAGCCCTCACATTCTGCATTTGCCTTTTCAACTTTTTTATTTTCAAGTTGCACTTCCTCACATTTCATTTTCTATTAAGACCCATCATAGATTTGTGGCATAGGATGTCCTCCTCTTTTTAGCAATTCTTCATATAATCCCTTATATTGATCTCTTTCTTTGATCACTTTGACCAATTGTGCTTTATTAAATTTTGAAATGTCAATACCCATATCAGCAGTAACAATGGGATCCACTTCACTATCTTTCAATTTCATCATGTGACCAAAGGCTTTATCCACATAAATGATTTTTGGCCTCTTATTTGGAGGGTAAAGAGCCCACAAAAGAAAAGCCTCTTCATTCTAGTCAAATCTAGAGCCAACATACACATCATTTACCCCTTGAATATCCAATTTAAAATCCTTATTCTCAAAATATAACATGCTATCAAAAATAAATGATGCACTCATGTCCCATCCTGGAAAGATGATGATGCCTGCTTCACTAAGAAGTTGTCTTCCCCTTTGAGGGGTTATAGTGGTCAATTCTAAACTGATTTCTTCCTTTAGTTTCCCCAACAATTCTAATTCTTTTTCAGGGGTTACATTTGAGATAGAGTCTCTCAATTTCTTCCCTTTGAAATTATATAAAAATGATTTAAATTCTTTTGACTTAATAAAAACATCATCAGACAAAAAGGTAGAATACTCATCGTATCTTGCATTAGTATGGATGTTCAGCCAGGTAAGAATTTTCTCTTGCAAGTCTGGCTCTTCTACAGTGTTTGGTGCTTGATGCCTAGATACCACCTCAACTTATTTGGACTCACCTTCACTTTCTTCTTCTTTAGTTTCCATTTCTTGTAATCTCTTTTTCTTTTCTTCCAATTTCTTGTTTAATTCATCAATGACTGTCTAGGCCCCTTCCTCCTCCATGTTTCTAAACATGTTCTCTACTTCAAAGTAAACATGAATATAATCTCCCAGATAGTGACTTTTCTTTCAATTGTGAATATATCCCTCAGGATCATAATTGACCCTAGAAGCATATTTGAACAAACTGTATTCTTCAATTAGTTTCCTATCAATGGATTCATATGCCTTTCTTGATGCAATGGTAAAATCCCCAAAACTAAGAGTCCCAAGCAGGAAAGTCTTCTTATGCATACCTCCAAAATGTTTGGTATTCGAAGCACTTAACTGTCTCACAATCTACAAATAAGCAATTTTGTCTGGTACAAGTTTTTGCAAGAGATATAAGGTTCCTTCAAAACCATAAATCCTAAAGCAAGCAAAATCCTTGTGAACAAACCAATCTCCCTAGTGGTGATTGACAATACATCTTTTATCAAAAACAACAAGTCTAAGAAATATTTTAACTTTAGTGGAAATAGATCCTTCACATGGGACACCATACATCTGGTATAATGGCTTTACTATTAGCTCTTCAAACTTGATGTAATTTGATTTCACATATTGTGAATCCCAAATTGATGTCCACATCTGTAGTGGTTGTTCTTTACCTACTCTATCTACTATGTTCAATTTTAAATTCATTGGCCACATACCCCTAAATCTTCCATTAAATAAAATCAAATACATTAACAATGACTACAACTTGAAAGTGGGCTTCCTATTATCTTTGAGGTTCAAGAAACCTTCATGTAATTTTTCTACAACATAATTAGCATAATCAAAGGGTCTTGGCTCATACATCTATACATTTGCTGCTAACACCAGTGGCCCAATATTAGCTACATTAGGGACCTCTACACCTCCAACCTATCTGCATGACATATAGGTTTATTGTAAGTAGTGTCTAAAAATGTCCATGTTGAATGGGGGACTATCCTCTTCAGTTATAATTCCCTTCTCAACCCTGTGGAAAGCTAAGTTCCACCCTTCATAAGTAGTATCCATTTTAACAAATTCCTCCTCTAGTTCTTCAAACGACAAGCATCAGGGCTAGGGTCTAAGCTAAAAACTTCATCTATGGTGCCATGGCTAAATCTGATAAACACTTTGCCATTTGAAAACTGAATGCATCTCCTCACAGAATTGTAATATTTGACTAAGACTTCTGTCAATCTGATATTTACGAAAACATTTGCAACAACTAGTTTACCTAAGTTGGTTATCTACAGGTTACAAATTGGTACTTCTTTGTCCTTTCTCAGAAAATGAAATAAGGAGAGTTCATAACCTCTCACCTTTGTCCACACACCTCCAACCCCTTTAAACCTATCCTCAAGCTGGTCTTTTCTGGGCAAATGTTGTTTTGAGCTCCTTGATTTTGGGCCTGGGGACTACAATTGATCAATGATATCTTTATTCAGTTTTCGTGTAGGAGGGACTTTCGTTGTTTTGGATTTTTTAGATGTGGATTCAGAGCCCTTATCACTCCTCTTTCTTCTTGATGAACTTGAAACCTCCATGATGTGTGATGAATTGTGAGAAATAATTCTCACCTTGTGTGTTTTTTACTAAGACACAACTTGCATTTGGTTCTTAATTTGCCTTGTGTGAGCCATAAATCTACTCAATTACACACATGAAATATAGGCTACTTTGGTTTCAATTTTGAATTGTATATGTAATGACTCATCGGTATATGCTTTCCCAATGAATTACTCCCTTGGCACCAGCGGTAATATTTTATTCCTTAAGTCACTTTGTTTTTTATCGATGTGTGTCTTCCCAAGCGCTGCATTGGGTATTGACATAAACTTGAACAACCTCTCCCAATAGTTAATTTTTCCCTAATGAATCTCTTACTCTATTGTTTCCATTAGACATTGGGATAGCTTGAAATATTACACCCTAATATGTTTAAGTTGTATCGATGACTAAGGATATTCTTCCTATTAGTGTAAGTCTTACCGAGAGCCTTATCGTCTCTTAGCAAGACAACAATTTGCATGTTCTGATAGTGAAAGTCATGATGATGATACTTTAATAATGACTCGGTCAGTGTATATCCTCCTGATGTGTCTATCAAGTATTGAGATAACTCCTATCCCATTTTAGTGATATTCTATCACTTCTCGATGACCTTTGGCTTTTCTAGGGTTCTTCCTTCGGGGTAGGCTACACCAATGGTTTGATTTGCAAACTTATGGAGTTCTAATGGACTTCTTCCATTTCTCTTCCATTTCTAGACATCCATACTCTCTTGTTGCTTAAATAAAATGGAGAACTAAATGGTATTAAGAATAAGAAGCTACATACTCATCATGAGTAATGAGAAATAAACAAGCTATCAAACTTGAAATCAAAGTGTAAGGCTAACTAAGCCATTTTGTCAAAAGTTGTCAAATAGTCCTATTCAAGTCCTAGTTGTTTAAATAATGTAAATGTACCCATGGAAGGATAATAAATTCTTAATATTTTATTTTGAGTCCATTATAAGGTTTTAAAAGTATCTAAGTAATGTGTAGTGGTCACTCATGTCAAAAGGCAAAAGTTGTAATGCAACAATGCAAAAAATATTGTCAAATTGTACATTTTGGTCTTAGAGGTAGTTGGAACAGTTATATAACCATGAGAGGATATAAAATCCATCTTTTATTCAGATTAAGTGTGTGTGATAGAGTTGGAGGAAAGTCTTGTAAGGCTAGATGAAATAAATCCTCTGACTATCACTTAATTATGCATGGTTGTGATAGTTACAGGGTTGTATATCAGTTTGAAAGTAAAACTTCCATGTAATTTTGTGGGATAAATATGAAGGAAGTGTATTTTTATAAAGTATGTATTGGAAAATATTTTTCATGAAGATTCAATGAGAAAATTGATGTTTTGTTCAATACTTTTAATTGTTGCTTTCGACAGTCATGATTATTTGTTTCTTTAGATGTTTTTCCTAATATGATTTGGATTGAATCCGGCCCCTAATAACCTATTTGAGGTGGTATAATGAAAAGTTATCTTTAATTCAAGATAGGTTTGAAGGTCATATATGGATTATAAAGAAAGTTCTAATGGTTTTTGTCAAAACTGTCATAAAACCCTTGTTGACAAGGTTGCAACAAAAGAATTGATTATATCTCTTAATGTAACGACTCAAGTTTCTTCATATTTATGATTCTAATAGTCAATTCAATTCTCTTTCATATGAAGTTGGTTTCATGTTGACTTCTTTATAAATTCATCATTCCTAATTTGATTCTATTAGATGACACAATAAAAAGGTTTCTCTTTTTTTAAAACTCAAATATTTTTCATCAACTTGCCAAAATCAAGCTTCTTTTTTAGCCAAGAAAAATATCTAAATAAAATAGTCTTCATAATTGAAGAGAGTGTAAGTTTAAGTAACATTTCAACTTCTATATAACTAGTTATAAGAAGACTTCCGTACCTGCGATATCCTTCTACACACACTGAAGTTTCGATAGCCCAACTTTTTTGCATGTGAAGAAAGACCATGTTAGAAAATATCAGCGAAGAACAAAATAAGGAGACAATTTCTAGATTGTGGTCTAACTTGAAAAGAAAAGGTGATGGAAAATGTTATTGTCCTTGCAAAATTTGTAAGGGCTTAAAGACTAGAAGACTTCTAATCAAAACAACTAAGAAACATTGTACGCAACATGGTTACATTGAAGGGGGACATGATTATCATCCATTGGTAAGTTTTTGATTAAGGAAAATCAGGTTTTAAGGGACCCAAAACCCGCTTACATTATGAAGGATGAGAAAGAAAGAAACTAGAGAAGACAAGACCTAGACTAAAAGGTGCAAAAAAAACCAGCATAAAAACTAGCAGCTAGGACAAAAGGACAACACAGAGCCAACGAGAAACTGGCATCCAAAATCTTGCATTACATATCAAATAAAAACTTTTATAGATTCTTCAGCATTTTAAACCAACAACATCATGGCCTTAGTGGCTTCTCTCAGATCATTGTTCTCTTGTTTCATCTAAATGTATTTTGTCTTTGTTTCCATATCACTGGTTGTCTGCCTGGTCCTTCGCCTAGAGATTTGATGAGTAGAGCTAGAGGTTGATATACCATCAATGATTACCAAATCCTTATTTTGAGTTTTCCTCTCTAAATGATCCACCAAGGCATTCATGTTTTGAGATGAGATTCTCAAGACCTCAAGACTATGGTTCATGAAGTTTTTCAATGCCTTCTTAGTTTTAGCAACCCGATTGGTGATGGTCTCGTTATCTACCTCAGTCTTTTCTTTTACAATTCTAATCACATCCTCCAGATGTTTCAAATACCCCTTTATAAGATATTTTTCCGACCAGTCTTGCATTTCAAATTTCATCCTCTGCTTCACTGGTTTCCACCTCTACACTCTTTTTCTCTGAATTAGTATCCTTGATCAAATTGAGAATCTTATTGTCTAGGTCTCTCTATTTTCTTGGAATGCTGGTAATATTTTCAATAACCCACTTCTGAAAATTGAAAGACTCCAACGTGCAATTTCGAGTGGCATTCAAGATATTGTTCGTCGTATCCCTTCCCTACCCAGAGCTCATGAAATTAGGGTTGGCTTCCTCCATGGAGTTCTGGGCAACATTCCTTCTATCTGAACCCATAGGGTTAGAATCAGGGTTTTCAGTATTGGCATCTTTTTTCCCTTCCTCCTCTTCTCTAGCATACTCTTCCTTCTCACTCTACATTGGTAAGTTGTTCATTATATCATTTTAACAATTTATATACATAAGAAATCACTTTGTGATGAGATCATGATCATGCTTTATTTATTTTGATCATTTTTATATAGGTCGAGCTCCCTAGGGCACATGATATGGACCAACACAACCCGAAGATTATGTTTTTCAAAGTGGAGGAATATGCAGGTGTGAATATTGAAGCTGAAGATAATAATCCAATAGAAGATGATGATCATACACTAGAAAACACAATTGAAGATGATGGTACAAATACATTGATACATGACACATTTAGTACTGGCATAACTAATCATGATGATCAAGATGACTTTGATGTTGTTCATGATTTACCTGTACTTGAGAAGGCATACAAGCCCCTTTATGAAGGCTTGCAAACAACTCTTCTCTGGGCTGTATTTTTGTTGGTGAACTTCAAGGTTATGAATGGTTTATCCAATAGAACAATCTCATGTATGTTAAGGTATGTCGTATATTGCATTATATTTAATAAAGGGTGAATCATGTACCATTAATATTCTATAGATTGATAGGTGAGTTTTTGTTACCACCATCAAATATTCTACCTCGCTCATACTGAGAATTATCTTCCACTCTGAAAGATATTGGAATGTAGTATCAAACAATAGATGCTTGTCACAATGATCAGATTATATATCATAAAAAACATGAATTTGCAACAAAATTCCCTAAATGTCATATCAGTAGATATCGAATAGATCAAATAACAAAAAAGGTGCCTTGCAAGGTTCTTCATTATGTTCCCATTATTCCACTTATACAACAATTATTCAGACGCGCTAACTTGGCATAATTTGTGGATTACCATGCATGCAATAGAAGTCAAGATGACATCATTCAAATTCCTGCAGATGGTTCAATATTTATTGACATAGAGGAAAAGTGGCCACACTTTAAAGAATAACCTCATAATCTCAACCTTTCATTGGTAGCGGATGATGCCAATCCATTTGGAGAGATGAGATTTGTTTACTCGGTGTGGCCAGTTTTTGTTATCAACAATAAAATTCATCCATAGATATCAATAAAGAGGGAGCACATAATGTTGGTGCTGATTGTTCCACATATTTTATCATTATAGTCATCTACATTTAATTATAAATATTGTAGTAAAATGGTCATAATAATTATGTAATGTTTTTGTTCATTCAACTAGGTAAGTACCAAATTAAAGATATGAATGTGTATATTGAGCCTCTTATCGATAAGTTGTTGGAGTTATGGAATGGTGTCACTATGTATGACGTCTCTAGACCAATAGAACAAAGACAGTTTCAATTCCATGCAATGCTTGTATGGACAATCCATGATGCCCTAGGGCTAACACATTTTTGTGGTATGTTACAGTGTTCAAGTTACACATTATAATTATAATTATAAAAATTAACATATTTAATCCAATTATACATTATCTTGTAGGTCTTAAAACAAAGGGAAAATTTGCATGTCTAGTTTGTGGTCCAAAGATGAAATCCCGTCATTCAAAATGTTTAGGAAAGAAGGTGTTTGATGAGTATAGGAACTTCCTCCACATAAATAATAAGTATCAAAATACTAAAAAATATCTTTTCAATGGGAAACAAGAGACTACATCAAAGCAACGACGAATGATAGCTTGCCTATGGAAGTTGGAATATAATATAATTAATCATCAAGGTAATGGCATTCCATCTAATGGTTTATGTTTGGAATTTGTATTTTTTCTATTGTGTTTTTTTTATTGATGATGTAGTTAATGATCGTGAAGGTCATCAAGGCAATAATGACCACCTTCCAAAGAGAATAAAAAGTTATCCAAGATAATTTATTAGGCTTCCCTACTACAAGAAACTACAAATTATGCATTTATTTGATACTATGCATATTGGAGAGAATATAATAGAGACATTATGGAAAATATTAGAGGGAAGGCATGAGAAAGGAAAATTTGTCAAAATTTCTAGTGACATTCAGGAATCCAATCATGCAATGAAAAATATCATTCAATCAAATAGAAATGGAGACCATATTAATATACATGCCCTTCCTTGGTTATTAACAAACCAACAAAACAATGCTATAAAAGAAGTCATACGAAAAATTTGATTTCCCATAGGATTTGCTGTGAACATAAACAACCTCATATCAAATAAAAGTGAATTTGGGCTAGGGATGAAAACACATGATTGACATACTTTCATTAAGGTAATTCATGTTCTTGTGTATTTACTAAATATTTGTATACTACACATGTACTTTTCATTGTATTATGCTAGAAAACAATGAAAAGATCATTTGATAATTGTTGCAGTATGTTCTACCTCTATCTCTCCCAGACAACTTTGACAATAATATCAAGCAAGTCATATATGATCTTGGAAAATACATGAGGTAAGTAGTGATATTGTTCAATTTTTTGTATAGATAATATATTTGTGATTTGTTCTACTTGTTATGTAATATATTGGATATAATTTTGTAAAGTCTTGTTTATATATTTTTGCATCTTGAATCTCTTCTAGGTGGTTGTCATCTAAAGAAATCCATGTAGAAGATATTAAATATTGGAAGGCAAAAATTCCTCATTTAATGTGTGAAATGAAAAAGTGTCTACCTTCAACTTTTTTCAATGCACAAGAACACTACCTCATACACCAAGTTGAGGAGATTGAATTGTGTGGACTTGTACACATTAGGTCAATGTGGATGGTTGAGAGGCACTTGAAATTTTTGAAGGATTTGGTTTGACAAAGAGAACATCCTGAGGGTTCTATGGTGGAGGGATATATATTGTATACCAAACTATCCATGTAGATCACATTTGGGATCCTAACCTCATTAACAACTTCGAAGGGGAGTACTTGATGGGGAAAGGTAGATTGAGGAAAGTGAGAGGTAGTTATAAGATTTTATTGTAGTTAATTAATTCTTAATCTTCTAAACAAATCTGTTGTAAGTCATCTCTTAATTATTTGTACAATTAGTCTAGAGTGGGGTGTGCTACATTTGTATATTCAAACAATCTTGATTGGATGATGGTGTGGATTGAACGATGTCAACATTGTGGTTGCACATTCACATGGGAAGGTGTGACTTCATTGGTTAAAGAAGCTCATCGTAATGGAGATTCCAATGTTATGAAAAGGGAAATTGATTTAGCATATGGTTTAAGAGATAAACAAGTACGTGCATATGTATAAAAATGACCACTTTCCTAAGTTAATATTTAATATTGATTTTAACCTAATTCCTATATTTAATTCAATTTTGTTTAGTTAAATTATTCACATTCATCTATTTGATTAAATAAGTTATTCAATTTATTTAATTAAATTCACCTAAGTCTATCATAGCCTTTAATTAAATAAATCATTTATTTAATTAATTCTCCTTTCTTCCCCTTTTAATTAATTTTACATTTAATTAGATTGTTCATTGCAAATAAATAAATCTAATTTATTTATTTAAATCCCCCACTTTCATTTATGCAAGTTGCATCTATTTTTAGTTGAAATAAAGTAATTTATTTTAATTAAAATTCCCCTCCATCCACTTGCATTCTTCTACATCTCCCACTTGCCTCTCTAAACCCCCTTCTAGATTCTTCTAATCCCTTCCAATTTATCCTAACCCATCCCCTAAATATTGTCACATCCCTAAGCAAAGGGAAGTCACTTCTCAAACCCTCAAAGTCTTTTAAAACCATTAAAGGCTTTATGTCTTCAACAAGTTAACCTTGAAAGTCTTCCAAACCATCAATGGTTAAATCACCCTCTTGCATGATTAGATACTTTCTCTCTAACTCAACCTTCATCTAACCTAAGAATCTCATCACGCATTCATTTCTTTAACCATTGCATAAGAGTTTATCCTTTGGGTAAAAGTTTTATCCAATGGATAACCCTAACGTAACCTTAACCCTTACCTCCTAAGGTAACCATCAGGTCTTCTCAAGCAGTCTTATGTTGACAATTGTAACCATTTCATTGGTGAGAATTATAAGCATGGATTGATAACTTTCAATCCTGGCCCTTGATAAGATCATCCAATTTTGACCATCCATTGCCCCATTTTTCCTATAAATAGAGCTCTCATTCCTCCATTTTCATATCCAAGTCTTTAGTATCAAACTTATATACATTTTACTAAGAAACTAATCTAAATCATTTTAATCAAGTATTTAGCCTCTCTTTGATAGAAATAATCTTCATAGCATCTTAAATAGGTATTTGTATTCTCACATAATAATTATGGTAGACTAGTATAACATGCTAGGATAGTTTTGTTACTAATCCTTTCATTTTTTTATCATATCCATGTTAGTTTAAATCATGTTAGACTTAATATCATGCATAACTAGGAATGCATCCATGCCAGATTGATAAATATCTCTCATTTTCATGATTTTCATCCCTAAGTCACTTTTCTCAGTGATTTGAGAGCAAAGACATTAGCTTGAGGGGTCTTGTGAGACAAAGAACAATGGAACATCCCTTGGGAAGTTGAGTTATTCAATATAACTCCATAACTTGCACCAAGAGTCCCATTGGTGTGTGGAGTAGTTTGAAATCACATTTTATGTTTCATCCCCCCACTTTTCCTGCAAACATTTTTGGCACCCACCATGGGGCTTAACCCCATAAATGATATCATTTTTAATGCAGGACTAACACTGTAGGTACACAAAAAAGCTGAGTTAGCACATAGGTGCCTTCCTTTAGCACATCCGGGTTGTCTGTCAATGCATCCTTTTTACTGTTTAGCACATCGGACCCACAAATTAGAGCATCTTCTAGTCCTATTAGCGCATAACTATTCCACTGGTAACTGATAAATATTAGCACTTTGAAGCATCTGTTCAGTGCATCCGAGCAACAACTTAGCGCATCTGGTCTTTCTATTAGCGCATAGGGGATTTTATGTAGCGTGTCGGTTCTAAATATTAGTGCATAGAAGAAATAGAGAGAAAAAAAACATAGTTTGTAACTGAAACAGAAAGTTAGACTTGAAGAAGTTCACATTAAAAATCATTTTTCTAACTGATGTTTTGTTGTAGGTTACTAACCTCTATTTTGTAGGATTGGAAGATTTTTTTTTAAATTATTTTAGGCATTTGATTATTTTCTTGTTTCTAACTTTTTGCAAGTTAGTTATTAGAATTTTTTCATTTTCCCTGTTGGTAAAAGAATGAACTCATTTTCCTTTGGTATTTCTTAAAAAGAACAACAAAAAACATCATTTTCTTTCTTTCTTAGGAAGAACAACACTTCATTTTTGGGATCTAAAAAGAATAAAGAAAATTTTTATTTTTGCAAAAGTTTTAAAACAAACCTCGCCATCCTTTGGTGTTTAAAAGGATCCACTTTATTTTTGCACAAGTAAAAGAACCTCACTTTCAAATTCTAGACAAAGCAAAAGGAGGGAAATCTTTCCCCTTTCAAATTTACATTTCGTTGACCAAAATTGTGAATTTACTTTGTTGACTGGGTTTTAATTCAAGCATTTATTTTGGAAATACACACTTTTGATATGAGGACTTAAAAAGAATACCATGCCTTTTTGGAGCAACATCTCCCAATAGAAGTTAGAAAATAATTGCCTTGAGGGTTAAAAATAACTTAATTGCTTTGTCTCAAAAGTGGAAGGTATATGCTCTCCCCTTAATTGGGTGATCAAAAAGCGAAACCACTCTTATGCTTTCTTCTTTTCAAAGTACTTAAAACCTTTAGCAAGCCTACCCTCCTGAGTTGCTCTTAGAGTTCCATTTAAATGGTCATTGAGATGGGAATGACCTAAGTGGGAAACAACTTTATCATTGTTAGGTCCCAGAGACAACTGAGAGTGGGGGGGGTGAACTAGTTGTCCAATAAATTCAAACCAAAACTAACTTAACCAATCTTAATGCTTAATACCGGTAAACCAAACTTTATGTCGGTAGACAATTTTATCAGTTACTTGCAATGCCAGTAAAGTTTAATGCATAAAACAAAAAGACAATAATATGCACAACACACAACACAAATATTTATATGTGGAAACCCTGTAAGGGGAAAAACCACATTGGGAAAACTTACCCATAATTAGATGATACTACTACAAATAGTATGTGTGTACAATATGGAGTTTACACATGCATAAAGGCCAACTGCCTATAGCTCATTGCTCAATCACAAAATGGGAGTCACACTGACTATAATTGGATGGTTAAATCCAATGATATTGTACTGCTCAAAATAGCATCTTCATATGTTGGATTCAGTATCGGTTAAGCTTTGATATGCCTTCTTCAAACCTTCCTTCAATCTTGATTGATGTTTCCATGTATAGCTCTATTTATATTCACATATACCTTATGTTCTACCACTTATTACATTCCCATGTCAACCTCACAAATGAGATCTTACATATATACCATAACCTAAGTCCAAATGAGTACATCATCTCACTAAAAGATATTACAATGAAATCAATTACAAATGAATCAATATGTGATGCATCAAGTCATCTCAATGCATTTACAATAATAACAAATCATCTTCATGATGTGTCATGCTGATCTAGAACAGATATGCTTGCCGGTCCATAACCTAGACCTATTTGCCAGTAACAACAAATATGCAAACCTGATTAGACCAATGAAAAAATCACCAAAACCAAGTTTCCAAACAATGTCTTCAATATAACCAAGTAATCTCCAAGTCATTCCAAGTGCCAGTGAACAATATAATCTTCTGCTGAACCAGATATTGGTGACTATGCATAAGTGTTTGAAATCATGCTGGTGAACATAACCAAAAGATCTCCAAGTGCTAATAAGTGTTGACAAGTGTAGACATCAATGACAAAACCATATCAACATATCCAAAATACCAACAATATCCCCCTTTGGCATTGATGGCAACACAAGATGGAAAAACCATCAAAGTGCCAAAACAATAATGCCAAAAACCAAAAAAACCTACAATCTCTAAAAGAGATCATTAACCAAAAATCAAAATAAAAAGAGTAAGAATCTCTCCAACAATCTCTCCTTCAAAGGATAATGTGTTTTTCCATAGATATCTCCCCCCCTTTGACATCAAATGCCAAAGGAATACAAAAACCAGTTTCAAAACATATTACAAAGTACCAATTCATCAATTTAACCAACTACTCCCCCTGAGAAGTAGTTGTCCTCATCAAAGCCAGAATAAAGATTTCTTTGTTAATTATGTCGGTTGATGACAAACACCAACTGTCTAAGTCTCTACCAGTGGGGGTATAACCCCAAGCTTCTCTCTAAGATATGTGAAAGATTCTTTAGGCAAAGGCTTAGTAAAAATATTTGCAATCTTCTCTTTTGTATTCACATAAACCAATTTCACTTCTTTTGCTTCAACATTCTCTTTAAGAAAATTGAATTTGATAGAAACATGTTTAGTTTTTGAGTGAAATACTAGGTTCTTAGATATATCAATTGCTGCCAAATTATCACAATAGATAGTTATAGGTTCTTTGCATTTTACCTTTATATCCTTCAACATTTGCTTGATCCATAATACTTGTGTACAATTAGTTGCTAATGCAACATATTTTGATTCTGTTGTTGATAAAGATGTGAAACTCTATTTCTTGCTCAACCAAGAAATTAATCTACTACCAAGAAAAAATGCTCCACCGATGGTACTTTTTCTGTAGTCTACATCTCCTGCCCAATTTGCATCTGTGTATGCACATAAAACAAAATTTTCATCTCTAGGATACCATAAACCAAGATTTGTAGTGCCTTGTAGATACTGGAAAATCCTTTTTATTGTTGATTCATGATTTTCTTTAGGATTACTTTGAAATCTTGAAATAATACATACTGCATTCATAATATTAGGTCTTGTTTGTGTCAAATACAGTAAACCTCCTATCATAGATTTGTAGCTAGTTGGATTAACAGGTGTTGATTCATCCTTCAATGATAATTTATCAGTTGTAGTCATAGGTGTGCTTACTGGTTTAGAGTTTTCCATGCCAATTTTCTTTAGTAATTTCAAATTCTTCCTGCATCTTTTTAGAAAAGTCTTTACATAATCCATCTTCTCCTCCAAATATTATATAATCAACAAAAACTTCTATAACCAAGATATCATCATTAGTCACTTTGTAATATAAGTTGTTGTCAGCATTACCTTTAGTGAAACCAATCTTCAAAAGAGATTTGTCCAATCTAGCATACCAAGCTCTAGGAGCTTGCTTTAGTCCATACAAAACTTTCCTTAACCTGCAAACCATATCTTTGTCATTTGTCAATGAAAATCCATTAGGTTGTTCGATGTAAACTTCTTCTTCAAGATCACCATTTATAAATGCACATTTAACATCCATTTGATATACTTTATAGTTCTTGTGTGCTATAAAAGTTAAGAATAATCTAACTGCCTCAATTCTAGCTACTGGTGCAAAGGTTTCATTATAATCAACTCCTTCTTTCTGAAAATATCACTTACACACTAATCTTTCTTTGTTTCTGATTACCTTACCATGTTCATTAATTTATTTTCTGAATACCCATTTAGTTCCAATTACATTTTTGTCTTTAGGTCGGGGAACTAATGCCCATGTATTATTCTTTTCAATTTGTTCCAATTCATCTTCCATAGCTTTAATCCAATGTTTATCTTCACATGCCTCATTAACTAATACTACAATTTGAGAAATAAGACATACCTCTTCATTTGTCAGTCTTCCTCTAGTCATAACACCTTGATACTTGTTCCCAATTATATGACTTTCAGAGTGGTTCAATCTTACATACCAAGGTGTTTTTACTTGTTGTTGTTCCTCAATCACTATTGTATCCTTCGATGATGCCGGTGTAACTGGATCAACATTCTATACTGGTGTATTCATTGTAGATTCATTTGATATTATCTCTATTGATGGTTCAGAGTCCATGTACCTTGAATTTCCTCTAAACTATTCATCAATCTTCAGACTTGCACTCTCAACAATTTTCTACAATCTCTTATTAAAACATCTATATGCCTTGCTCCTAGATGAATAACCAAGAAATATTCCTTCATCACTTCTAGGATCAAATTTTCCAATATACTCATCTCTTCTAATATAGTATTTACTTCCAAATATTCTGAAATTTATAAGAGTAGGAGTATTACCAAACCATAGTTCATGAGGGGTCTTACCGGTTTCACCTTTGATGTGAACTTTGTTGAATGTGTAAGCCACTGTACTCACTGCTTCCCTCCAATATACATGAGGTAGATTTGCTTTTGATTACATACTTCTAGCTGCATCGAAAATAGTTTTTTTCTTTCTTTCCACAACTCCATTCTACTGGGGTGTCCGAGGTGCAGATAGTTGTCTCCTAATTCCATTCACTTCACATAATGTATTAAATTCCTTATATGTGAATTCACCTCCTTGATCTGATCTCAAACATTTTATTTTCTTACCAGTTTCATTCTCTACCATCACCTTGAATAATTTGAATTTCCCAAGTGCTTCTGATTTCTCCTTGAGAAAAGTAACCCAACACATTATAGAATAGTCATCAATGATCAGCATAAAATACCTATCTCCTTCTAAACTTCTAGTTCTTGCTGGACCACATAAATTAGTATGAATTAAGTCAAGATAATTATTGGATTTATCTAGTATACTTTTAAAATATTCTCTAACTTGATTTCCAAATTGACATTCCTTACATACCAGATTGTGAGGTTTAACAATCTTAGGTAAATCTCTTACTGCCTTAGTTGTGCTATTTTTCACAATGTAATCAAAATTTAGTTGACAAATTCTCTTATGCCATAACCAAATTTCATCAATATGTGCAATCAAGCATGCCTTCTCACTATTATTCAAATGAAAAATATTACCTCTAGTCTAATTACCAATTGCAATTTCCAAACCAGTTTTGTTCATGATTTTGCATTTACCATTCTTGAATTGTAACTGAAATCCTTTTTCAACTAATTGACCAACACTCAAAAGATTATGCTTCAAACCTTCAACATAGTAAACATTATTAGTATTATTCTTACCATCAAAAGATATAGTGCCTTTTCCTTTGATAAAATAGGCTTTATCATCTCCATATCGTACTAGACCTCCATTGTATTCCTGAAAGGTTAAGAAATTACTTTTATCACCAGTCATGTGATGTGAACATCCAAAGTCAATGATCCATTCATCCTTATCTTCAATTTTAGCTGCCAGGGCCTACTCTACTAGTTGAATAGTAGGTGTCAGTTGATCTTCTATTATAGAAACAAAAACCCATCTGTTGTTTGTCAGTTCCTCATCAGAATCATCAGTAATTCCTTCATCAGCAAGGTAACAATATTTGTCTCTATTCATCTTAAATTTGTATCTCTGATATTTAGGGTTAGGCTTATATGTTCTTTAAGCTTCTTTCAATCTTGCATGTCTATCAGGACACCTAGATGCCATATGACCAATTTTATTGCACTTAAAGAATTTAAAGGGTGCTTTACCTTCATACTTACTTCCAACTGGACCTTTAGGCATTTTCCTTGCAAATAGTGCTTCAAGTTCTTCCAGTTCTTCATTCTCCTTCTTGATTTCTTCAAGTTCTCTTGCATAAAAGGCTTTCCAATCAGATTTATCAGATAATGATGATGATGCTGCAGATGATGATGATGTCTTTCAAGCTAAATCTATCTTAATAGTAGCAATAGGACCAAATTCCTCAAGTTCAAAAGCTGAAAGTTTTCCAACCAAGGTGTCTCTAGATATTGATGTATTAGGAATTGTTCTTAATTCATTTATAGCAGTTACTTTCATCTTATATGGTGGTGGCAAAGCTCTTAAAACTTTAGAAACAATTTCATCTTCACTTAAGGTTCCTCCACAACATTGTATACCGAAAACAATTTCATTTACTCTTTCCATAACAGCAAAAATCCTTTCATCTTCTTCCATTTTCAGATTTTCATACCTGACCCAAAAGCATTCAAGTTTTGCAATTTTGACTATGGTATCACCTTCATTCAATGTTTCCAATTTGTCCCAAATAGATTTAGCAGTAGATTTGTCTTATAATCCCATGATTTTCTGATCTGACAATGCACTCAAAAGTGCTTCTTTTGCTTTGCAATCATTTTCCTCATCTCTAGCCAAGGTTGGTGGATTAGGTTGACCTTGAGTAGGAGAAACATAATCATTCTTTGTAACCTCCCATATTCCCTTTCCAATGCAATTTAAATGTGTCTCCATCCCGATCTTCCATATGCCATAGTTGGTTCCATCAAGTTTAGGACTGTCCTTCCTGCAATAGTTAGAAGACATTGGATCTCCTTAAGCTAGTAAACTTCTACAAAAGAGGACTACTTTCTGATACCAATTGTTAGGTCCCAGAGACAACTGAGAGGCGGGGGTGAATCAGTTGTTGAATAAATTCAAACCTAGACTAACTTAACCAATCTTAATGCTTAATACCGGTAAACCAAACTTTATGTTGGTAGATAGTTTTATCAGTGAATTGCAATGCTAGTAAAGTTTAATGCATGAAACAGAAAGACAATAATATGCACAACACACAACATAGATATTTGTATGTGGAAACCCTGTAAGGGAAAAACCACGGTGGGAAACCTTACCCACAATCAGATGATACTACTGTAGATAGTATGTGTGTACAATATGGAGTTTGCACATGCAGAAAGGTGACCTGCCTAGAGCTCACTGCTCAATCACAAAATGGGAGTCACACTGACTACAATTGGATGGTTAAATCCAATGATAATGTACTACTCAAAATAGCATCTTGATATGCTGGATTCAGTACCAGTTAAGCTCTTGATATGCCTTCTTCAAACCTTCTTTCAATCTTGATTGATGTTTGCATGTATTGCTCTTCTTATATTCACATATACCTTATGCTCTACCACTTATTACACTCCCTTGTCAATCTCACAAATGAGATCTTACATATATACCATAACCTAAGTCCAAATGAGTAGGTCGGCTCACTAAAAGATATTACAATAAAATCAATTACAAATGAATCAATATGTGATGAATCAAGTCATCTCAATGCATTTATAATAAGAACAAATCATCTTCATGATGTGTCATGTTGGTCTGGAATAGATATGCTTGTCTATCCATAACCTAGACCTATTTGCCGGTAACAGCAAATATACAAACCCGATTAGACCAATGAACAAATCACCAAAACCAAGTGTCCAAATAATGTTTTCGACATAACCAAGTAATATCCAACTCATTCCAAGTGCTGGTGAACAATATAATCTATTGGTGAACTAGATACCGGTGATTGTGCATAAGTCACTGAAATCATGTCAGTGAACATAACCAAAAGATCTCCAAGTGTTGATAAGTGTTGACAAGTGTTGACATCAATGACAAAACCATATCAACATATCCA
The DNA here is from genome assembly GCF_030272615.1 of Cryptomeria japonica. Lineage (NCBI taxonomy): Eukaryota > Viridiplantae > Streptophyta > Pinopsida > Cupressales > Cupressaceae > Cryptomeria > Cryptomeria japonica. The sequence continues at coordinate 69,473,310 of NC_081408.1, read as the reverse complement.
AAATACCAACAATCACCATGTGTTCCAACCCACTATAATCAAAAGTGGAGGATGATGAAAGTCCCTTCAACGGTTTTTCTCAGTGATTAGGCTTCCCCCAGTATCTTTATGATACATAAAGATTTTGTTCTAAAGGTTGGGAAGCCTCCCGAGGGAGTTTGTCATTGAAGATTGAACAAGAAGCTTGATTACGTACTTTAGCAATAAAAACCTTGAGGCAAGTCAGTATCCAAATATCCTCAATATCATAGTGCAATGGTGGGGAAGAATCCACCCCAAAGATTACTCACCATATATCTCCCAACATAACTATCCAATTGTGAAGCAATTCACTTTGGGTTAATTTCTAGAAAAAGGCAAAAAAATGGGCACCCCCTAGGGGGTGACATAGCTATTTGAGCTGACGAAGTATCGAGACTAGTAGGCTATGGTATTGTTGATGACCCTTGAGTAAAGTGTCTATCTGATTTGTATTATTTGTATCCAAACCTATGAAAGCATTAGGGATTTGAACATATCCTCACAAAACATACACTATCTATTTAATATAGGAAAATTTGGTTGTCTTTTTCATGTTGTGTTTTCAGTTTATATTTTCAGAAAATTATCCATCAAAAATCAAACAAGTGTTAAAAAATTACCAGAAGACAAAAAGCAGAGCAATCAGGACAGTTTAACGCATAAGAGCAATTTCTTAGCACATTGGAAGCATCATTTAGCACATACCAACCAAACCTTTATGCTTTTATCCATCAAGTTAGTGCATAACACTTCCTTTTTTGATAAACATTTCACTAGATTTGAGAGATCATATTAGCACTTTCAAGCATCAGTATAGCACATTTGGGGAAAACCTTAGTGCTTTGAGTTAGAACTTCAGTGCATATTCAGAACATAATAGTGCTTGATCATCCCTGTCAATAAAAATTTCAAAACTCTGAGTTAGCGTGTAGTACAAGAAGCTTAGTGCATAGGTGGCTTTGAATAGCGCATCTAGATCACACAGTAGTGCATCGAGTCTCTATCTTAGCGCATAGGTAAAACCTAGAAAAATAGAGAGTTAACTAGGCAGTTTGAAAATTTTTTATCGTCAGGCTTGGATACCCTTTTGGATCCTTAGTCAAACTCACCAATCAACATTTGAACCAGAACATCAGAGAAAATATTTCAACAATCCATCAAGCATCCTAGGACCAAAAATGTCAAATCCAAAACTAGCTAGAGATAAAACTTTCTCCAATAAAAATTAGGTAACATCATCACACTGATCAAAAGGTCTGCCAATTAAATGGATTCCATCAACCAAACATACCTAGTTTAAAATTAAGTCATCAAATTGATTCTCCATATCGGGAAACTCTTATCCATATCATTTGACGCACTTTGTCATGGAGGCGAATCTAAACCTCTACTTGATAAAAGTAGGCTTAATTTTTCAAATGAAGTATCTCAATCCAAACAAATCAAAGGAAATCATTGATGACTTGTGTATGACCACTCCTCATATTTTGAGAAGAAAAAGTCTTCATCACAACACTAAGTTGAAGAAACGACAACCTAGTTCCTAAACACTTACCAAATGAAATAAATTTCTCTACATAAATTGTTATCTCTTCAAATAACATCGCACCTTTCTCCGTCATATGTGGTTGTATCTTCAAGACAATTCAAACAGATTTGATGAATAACCATTGAAAAGTAAAGCCTTTTACCAAAAATCAGCATTCAGTCAACACTTGAATCGTAGAAGAAAGATCAACCCCACTTTCTTCCAAGAAGTCTGCATCACTTATAACATAGCTCGATTTGAACCACCAACCCCTAAACAACAAGAAGAAGAGGAGTTTGTCCCCTTTTTAGTGGAAAGTTTCTACTAGATGCTCATTGTCACTCGCTCTCAATGAAACAAGAAAAGAGAACCATAGCCAGAGTCCAGTATGGGTTGAAGATTATCAAACCCATTTGATTATACTAATCTATGAGAAACAAAGATCACTGAGGAGCTTATTCAAGAATGTCAAGAAAACCACTCATTGCAAAAAATTATGGAAAGACTCATAGAAACTGACAAAGAAAAATACATGCTCGTCCTAACAAGCAAAGGAGTTAGACTTCCTGAAGACATCGACACTGAAATCTTTAGGAAAAGGTCTCAAAATTATGCTTATCAAGAATAGTAGAGTGAAGAGGAAATATGTGACCCTAAAAACATACCTGAACAAAACATACCAAAACACACCCATACCTGAACTAGGGATAACAAAAGAGAAGAACCTTTTCCTTGGCAAAAAAATGCACTCATGGTTTCTCTTACACAACAAATGCAAATGTTGCAAAGACAAATGCAAGACATGAAACAAGGGACCACAGTACAATATTCCTTAAATGAAATTTGTCCTTACCCCTTTGACAGGAGATTAAACATGATAGCTTTTCCCCCAAATTTAGATATACCCAAATATATTGATCTTTGGAATAAGACCCTTTATCCAGGCTTTAGACTAGAAGGGGTTCTCTGAGGGGGCTGGAGTCAGCACTCCATACATAGAAGAAACAGTAATGTTGCCTTTGGGTTCAAATTTCCAAATAAGAATATCTTCTCCATTGTTCAACCAAGCAGAAGACAAGTATTTTTTGAGATTGATGAGATTGGGGTGAATACCTTCAATGTTCTTCCATTTATCACATATCCAATACCCCTCAACCAAGGAACCAAAAAATCTTTTACAAGGGGTAAAAAAGGTGCCCAGTCAGGGATTTCTAGGAAAGGCTTATCAAGCAACCAAGGATCTTCCCAAAATCTAACTTTCGTACCATTACCAACTCTCCATTTCACCCCTTTTGGTAATGTTGTCTTTACACTTAGAGGCATGATTCAAAATGTGAGACCTATTGATACTGAAATCATAATTAATGAAAGAGAAAAGAGAAGAAGATAGAAGTGGATACTTACTTCTCCAAATTTCACACCACTCATTGTCAGAGTGGAACAATCTCCAAACTTGTTTACACAAACAAGCTTCATTGAGGATCCTGATTCTCCTAAGACCTAGACCACCTTTTCTTTTTGATCTACAAACCTTGTCCCAAGGCACTAATGCCATTCTTTTCTTTTCCTCAACCCTAGACCAAAGAATTGTTTTTGAATTTTTTCAATAGCATCCACAAACTTAACTAGAATTCTAAAGAGACTGAGGGCATAAATAGGAATGCTTTGAAGGGATGATTTAAGAAGTTGTAGCTTGCCAACCTAACTTAAGAGAGCGCCTTTCCAACCAAAAAGATTTCTTTGAAATTTATCCACCAAAGATCTCCAAAAGGAATCAGGGGGAGCAATGGCTAGGGGGAGGCCAAGGTAGGTAGTAGGGAGATTAGCAATCTAACATTCCATAATTCTACTAATTCTATGTTGTCTTCTCTCAGGAGTGTTGATGAAAAACACTTCACTTTTAACCCAGTTGATAAGCTAGCCAGAAGCAAATGCAAACTTGCATTAGGTGTCCTTTAGAATTCTAGCTTCTGAAATGCTTGAATCCCCCATAATGATGGTGTCATCCACAAATTGCTGGTGGGAGAAAGTATGATCTATAGAGGAGGGTTAGAGACCTTAAAAAATACCTCTAGTCACCATTTTTTCCATGAACCTACCAAAACATTCATCCATAATGATGAAGAGAATAGGGGAGATGGGATCCTCTTGCCTCAAGCCTCTTGAGGCTTTAAAGAAGGAGGGAGATTTGTTAGCAAGAACAACAAAGGAGGCAGAGGAGATAAGCTGCTTGAAGAGGTCCACACATTTGTTAGAGAAGCCAAAATCCAAAAGAACCTACATGAGGATAGACCAATCGACCCAGTCATAGGCCTTAGAGAGATCAAGCTTGAGAATAAAACCATCCTTCTTAGCCATAACAAGGGAGTGGATATTCTCATGGACAGTAATGACGGAATCAAGAATTTTCCTTCCTATCACAAAACCATTCTGCTGATGATTGATCAAAGAGGGAAGGACATTTAAGAGTTTGTAGCTTAGGACCTTGGATATTATCTTATAAAAAGAGTTGCATAAATTCATTGGCCTAAACTTATCCATGGAGTCAGCTCCTTGAATTTTGGGGATCAAAGCAATGAAGGTGCCATTAATTTCTTTCAAAAGTTTTCTTGCCCCAAAAAATTCTTTAACCCCATTGGAGACATCTTTCCCAACTATATCCTAGAACTCTTGGAAAAAGAACATAGGGAAGCCATTTGGTCTAGGGGATTTGTTGCCTTCAAAAGAAAAGACAACATTTCTGATCTCCAAGTTTGAAGAGATGGAAGTTAAGAAAGCATTCTTCTACTCATCAATAAGGCAAAGAATTTTCTAAAGGAAGGAATTTTGATCATCATCATCCAAGATTTTATCCCTACAAAGAAGATTAGAGAAGAAACTTTTGGCCTCATTTGTTATCTCCTCCTGCTTGACCAGCTCCACATTTTCCACCATCAGGTTTTTGATCCTATTAACCACTTTATATTTGATAGTGGATATATGGAAGAATCTAGTATTCTTATTCCCTTCCTTCAGCCAAATACATCTAGACCTCTGCTTCCAAAAAGCTTCTTCTTTAGCAGTGATATCATGGTAACTTTTGGGGATCTCATTTTCTTCAACAATGGTCATAGTAGAGAATCCATCCTTCTAGATTTGGACTTGAATTTGATTCAGGTCTTCTTGAATTTTTCCTTTGGCCTCAAAAATATTCCCAAAGCTAGATTTATTCTAGCTCCTTATGTTGTCTTTTATGCTTTTAAGTTTCTTCACAACTCTATACATGGAAGCACCCTCAACTTGAATGTTCCACCATTCCTGAAATTTATGAGTAAGATCTAGATGTAAAGTCCACATTTTTTCAAACCTAAAAGGAAAATGCCTTCTCCTGTTAATGGGGTCAGCAATAAGAGTTATGGGATAGTGGTTAGAGCCAACACAAATGTGAATAGATAGAGAGTAGAAGTAGTGTCTGTACCAATCATCACAAATAAGAGCCCTATCAAGGTGAATCTGGATAAGGTCATTTCCAGCCCTCTTGTTAGTCCAAGTATAATGGAAACCTTGCATCTCCACATCATTAAGAGCCCGAGTGTTTATAAAATCCATGAGGGCCAGTCTACTATCCAGCTAAGAAGGGCATCCACCAAATTTTTCCTCCTCTCTCAACAGGGTATTGAAGTCTCCCATGACCAACCAGCTGAGGTTCTTGAAGCTGTCCCTTATTTCCATAAGTTTTTTCCAAAAATTGCTTCTAGCTTTCAAGGTATTAGGAGCATAAATGTTTGTGAGGACCCAAGAGGTTTCATCTTTTAAATGATCAAATTTAATGCAAGAAAAATTGCTTTCCTGAATGAGAACTTGACCTCTAACACTATTGAGATTCCAAATTGTTGTAATGCCTCCAGAGGCACCTTTCGAGATACCACCGCAGATGCTCCTAGATTTAAATAAATTCAAAGCTTCAACCTTTTCTCTACTCATCTTAGTTTCTTGAATAAGAAAAATATCAGGTTTACTATCCCTAATCATATTCCTAATAATATCATGCTTGTGGGGATTATAAAGTCCCCTAATGTTCCAAGAAATAATCTTCATAATTACTTACCAATTCCTAACTCCTTTAGAGTCCTCTGAGTCCCATCTACTATGTTCTTGTTGGCCTCCTTATCTCTAATTTTTTGGTTTGAAGGTCATCCTAGTAATGAGGAGACATACCCTACATCAACTTGAGCAATTCTACTAGACTTCCTTAATTGGGCAGTAGAGGGAGTGGATCCTTTATTTTTCCTATGTTTTGGAATTTTCCACTCATCTTCTCTCTCAAAAACCACTTTAGGATTACTAAGGATTCAATAAATTTCCTCTTCATTACCCCATTTATGTGATCTAGATTCATGTGAAGGGCTATTGACTATTTTAGAGGCTTGATCTAAATCAGAAAGGTTCAGACCCAAAATAGCACATTTTTGGGCCTCTTGAAAATTCAGAACTATTTGTGAGGGGAAGAGTTAGCCTTTTCTTCTTGTGATCCAATGATCTCCCCTTGCTCAGATTGTTCCACTTACTTAAAATACTTATCCTTCTGATCCTCTTCATTGGAAGCTTCCTTACTAGCCAAGGTGTCACTGTAAGGAAGTTAAGTAGCGGAAACAACTTCCTACACTAACCTTGAGAGGAGGGTAATGCAAAACTTTTTCAGATCATTACAACAGTTATAGACAATAGAAATAGATATAATAGCATTCATACCACAACACAATGATTTACGTGGGGAAAACCCTTTCGGGAGAAAAACCCCACCCTCCAAAAGCAGCTCAATATTTTATTCAGCAATCAAAAACAGATTACAAAATACTCGCAGAGCAAGCTCTTCGCAGGAGTATCACTAATCAGAGATTCAGAGGCAACTCAATAGCCATAGGACTCTTACACACAACCTCTATCTCACACACCTCATAAATAGGAGATCCAATACAAGAAACCGTCAAACGGTATTACAAAACCATGGGCTAAAACCACCCAATAAAGTGTAGCCGACCTTATCTCCCTTCTAGATTCCCTATGACATGTTAAAGCACACATCAACACATGTCGCTCCCTTTTACCGCTCATTTATGTATCCGACACAAATTATTTTTCCTATTTCAGGAGTACAAACTTCCGGAGGCCATAACTTGAGAACCGGGTGTCCGATTGACGAACCGTTTGAAGCGCCGGAAAGCTCGCGAAGTGCTCTATCACCTCGTAACCCGCTTTGCCGGTTACGGCCACTTTTCAGGGAATTTCGGAGCCTCTAAAGTCCCCAAAATTAAGTTTAAATATTTTATTGCACCCCTCCAAGATGAAAACTTTAATATCTTCAAAACTAGCTGTGACCTTGTGATGCAACTTTACCGGAATACTTATCTAACCAACCAGAAGCTTCAGGGAGAGTTTCGCACCATTTCGTGCTCAAATGAAAACTTACTATAAATAGTAACCTCGCATAAATGCAAGGTTGAGACACCATTTTTCTCAACAAATCTCCCACTTGTCGAACACCTTTCAGGAGCGGAAGGGAATGTCAACACAATGAATCAATTGCTAGGGGCCATAAGGCCCATAGACTCTAAACACCATCTGAACTTCTCTGTGCTCACAACCTTAGTTAAAGCATCTGCAACATTCATCAAAGTTTCCACCTTAACCAGCTTCACCCTACCATCTTCGACCATATCTCTAACAAAATGATACTGAACATCAATATGTTTGGTCCGGGCATGAAATGTCGGGTTCTTAGCTAGGCTAATTGCACTCTGACTGTCACAGTAAACTGTCACTGTACCTTGTTTTATTCCAATATCCGAACACAGTCTCTTAAGTCAAATGGCCTCTTTACAAGCATGAGTAGCTGCCATATACTCTGCTTCAGTAGTGGATAAAGCAACCACAGCCTGTCACTTACTCATCCAACTAATTGCACCACCAAACAAAGTAAACACATAAGCAATGGTGGATCTTCTGCTATCAATATCACCTGCCCAATCTGAATCCACATAACCATGGATATCAAGGGAAGTCATGTCTCCAACTGAATTACCATGATAACACAAAGAATACTCTGAAGTACCCTTCAAATATCTGAAGACTCTTTTGACTGCATCCCAATGAACTCTACCAGGATTAGACATATATCTAGAAAGTACTCCCACTGCTTGGGCAATGTCTGGTTTAGTACAGACCATAGCATACATCAAGCTTCCAACCGCACTCTGGTAAGGCACTCTGCTCATGTCTTCCATCTCCAATGGGGATGTAGGACAATCTGAAATAGATAGTTTCATTCCAACTGTAAAAGGAACACTCAATGGTCTACAATTCTGCATGTTGAACCTCTGTAACACTGAATTCACATACTTACTCTGGCCTAGCCATAGCTTTCTGTTCACCCTATCTCTTCTGATTTCCATCCCAAGAATGTGCTTTGCTGCACCAAGATCTTTCATTTCAAATTTAGCAGCGAGCTGAGACTTCAGTTCTGAAATCATACCTTTCCCTTTACCAATGAATAACATATCATCAACATACAATGCAATGAATAAGAAATGATCACCATAAGATTTATAATAAACACAGTGATCTGATTTAGAACGTTCAAATCCCAAACTCAACACATATGTATCAAATTTCTGGTACCACATCCTAGGACTTTGTTTGAGGCCATACAAAGATTTCTTCAATTTACAGAGCAAATTACTTTTGCCTTTCACCACATAGTGCTTCGGTTGTGTCATATAAATATCTTCCTCCAAATCACCATGAAGGAAAGCAGTTTTCACATCCATTTGCTCAACCTCTAAATCATAAGCAATAGCAATAGAAAGCAAAAATCTAATGGACGTCATTTTTGCAACAGGAGAAAATATCTCACCGTAATCAACACCCTCAACCTGAGAGTAGACTTTTGCAACCAACCTTGCTTTATACTTCTCAATGCTTCCATCTGAACCAATCTTTTTCTTGAACACCCATTTACAACCAACAGGTTTTCGTCCTTCAGGCAATGGTACAAGATCTCATGTATCATTCTTTTTCAAAGCTGCCATTTCTTCCTCCATAGCAATCTTCCAGGATTCTGCATCATTCATACCTAATGCCTTTTCTACAGATTTAGGTTCATCCACACTAGTATTCAGAGAAAAAATACATCTCCAATCATCAGGTGAATACCTTTCAGGTGGTTGTCTATGTCTTGTAGACCTTTGAACAAGCTAAGTTGGAGGTTCTTCCTCCTCTTCTGAAGATTCAGAGCTAGATGAGCTCTCCTCAAATTCTTGCCTATCTAGGGGTCTCGATTCAACTCTTTCAGGTGTAGAAGGAAGTTGAATCACATCTTCTTTTTTAGTCTATTCTGGCTGCAATGTAACAGAAGGAGACTTAATTTCTCTAAAAATAACACTTCTACTGTGAATTACCTTTTGTGCAATAGGGTCCCAAAGCTTGTATCCTTTCACACCATAACTATACCCGATGAAGATACATTTCACAGCCTTGTTCTCCAACTTTGTTCGCTTCTCCTTTGGCACATGTGCATATGCCTCGCAACCAAAAACTCTAAGATGTCTCAATGAAGGCTTGTGACCTGACCATGCTTCCATAGGCGTTTTATCAACAAGAGCTGATGTAGGAGACCTGTTAATCAGGTAGCAAGCAGTGGCAACAGCTTCAGCCCAAAACTTTTGTTCGAGACCAGCACCACTCAACATACTCCTAGCCTTCTCCATCAGTGTCCTGTTCATTCTTTCTGCAACTCCATTCTGCTGTGGAGAATATGGAGTTGTCTTCTGCCTGTTAATTCCACAGTCTTTACAGAATCTATCAAAATCATTAGAGCAAAACTCACCGCCATTATCAGTTCTCAGACATTTTATTTTCTTTCCAATCTGCAACTCAACCATTGCTTTAAATTCTTTAAAATGACTAAAAACTTCAGATTTACTCTTTAGAAAATATACCCATGTCCTTCTACTAAAATCATCAATAAATGAAACATAATATGTGGATTTTCCAATCGAAGAGACATCTACTGGACCAAACACATCAGAATGGATAAGATCCAAAACACCACAAGTTTTATGAGAACTCGAGTAAAACTGAACGCGGTTTTGTTTTCCATAAATGCAATGCTCACAGAAATCAAAGTCAAGATTATAATCATTCAAACCTTCAACAAGATTTTTATTTTTCAAGGTCCTTAGACCCTTTTCTCCAATGTGGCCAAGTCTCTGGTGCCATAACATAGTCTTCTCTACAGGTAACTTTGCTTCAGACGAAAGAGCACCCTTAGGTACCCAAAAACCATTTCCATCTACTGAAGGTGAAACCTTCAAATCTTCCAGTGAAGTATCCAAAGATTTACTTTTTACAGAAGTGCTATTACACTCAACAGTGTATGCTTCAAGCTTATACAAAGTGCCAAACCTGACACCTCTAGCAACTACCATAGCACCCTTAATCACCTTACATCCTGTTTCAGAAAAGACTACCTGTACACCTGCATCTATTAGTTTGCTCACAGATAACAGGTTTCGTTTTAATCCAGGGATATGCAGCACACCATTAATCCTTTTTATTCTACCATCAGAAAACCTGATTCTAACTTTACCTCAACCAACAATGTCTAGAGGTGAATCATCACCCAAGTACACCTTACCTCCATTAAATCCTTCATATTCAGAAAACCAATTTCTATTGGAAGTCATATGAAAAGATGCACCTGAGTCAATTAGCCGGGCATCATTACCTGCATGAGTCGCCAAAGCCACAATAAATGCATCGCCATCTTCCTTGTCGGACTCAGAATCAGAATCGAACTTTTTCTTTTTCTTCTTCTTTTCTTCTTTGCAGTCCTTACGGATGTGACCCGGTTTACCGCAATTCCAGCAAATGACTTTGGACTTTCCAGGAGATTTTGATCTCCCTTTGGATTTGGATTTGCCGTGCTTCTCATTCTTCTTGCCTTTCTCCTTAGGTCTTCCACGAATGGTTAGGGCTTCCTTTGAACTGATGGATACCTTCCTTCGCATCTCTTCACCGAGTAGGGTACCCACCACGTCTTCAGATTTCAAAACAACAGAAGTACTACCGATAGCCATAACAAGAGAATCCCATGAATCAGGCAAAGAGCAAAGCAAGATCTGACATTTCTCCTCCTCGTCCATCTTAACACCGACAGATACTAATTGAGCCACCAACATATTGAATGCTTCCAGGTGGTCTACAATTCGTCCACCCTCTTCCATCTTCAAGGAATACAATTTCTTTCTTAAGAAAATTTGATTTAATAAAGATTTCACTTGATACATCTCACCAAGCTTAGTCCATAGCTTCTTTGCAGAGTTTTCTTCATGGACATTGATTAGAACAGAGTCTGCCAGGCACAGTCTGATTAGACCCTTGGCTTTTCGGTCCATAACATCATACTGAGCTGCCGCAGTAGGATCTGAGGGCCTTTGGACATTCGCATCAACAGCATCCCAAAGATCTCGATCTATTAGCAAATCTTCCATCTTCAGCTTCCACATCTCAAAATTACTTCCATTAAATTTCTCCACCTCTATTCTCCCTGACGAACTCGCCATCTGAATATTCCTGCAACAAGATCAAAAAGTGTCTTCTGCACAAGCTCCCACTCAAATCTGGATTAGTTCAAAAAACCCAACTGCCCACAATTGAAACCAAAGGTGATCAGGCTCTGATACCACTTGTAAGGAAGTTAAGTAGCGGAAACAACTTCCTACACTAACCTTGAGAGGAGGGTAATGCAAAAATTTTTCAGATCATTACAATAGTTATAGAAAATAGAAATAGATATAATAGCATTCATACCACAACACAATGATTTACGTGGGGAAAACCTTTTCGGGAGAAAAACCCCACCCTCCAAAAGCAGCTCAATATTTTATTCAGCAATCAAAAACAGATTACAAAATACTCGCAGAGCAAGCTCTTCGCAGGAGTATCACTAATCAGAGATTCAGAGGCAACTCAATATCCATAGGACTCTTACACACAACCTCTATCTCACACACCTCATAAATAGGAGATACAATACAAGAAACCGTCAAACGGTATTACAAAACCATGGGCTAAAACCACCCAATAAAGTGTAGCCGACCTTATCTCCCTTCTAGATTCCCTATGACATGTTAAAGCACACATCAACACATGTCGCTCCCTTTTACCGCTCATTTATGTATCCGATACAAATTATTTTTCCTATTTCAGGAGTACAAACTTCCGGAGGCCATAACTTGAGAACCGGGTGTCCGATTGACGAACCGTTTGAAGCACCGGAAAGCTCATGAAGTGCTCTATCACCTCATAACCAGCTTCTCTGGTTACGGCCACTTTTCAGGGAATTTCAGAGCCTCTAAAGTCCCCAAAATTAAGTTTAAATATTTTATTGCACCCCTCCAAGACGAAAACTTTAATATCTTCAAAACTAGTTGTGACCTTGTGATGCAACTTTACCGGAATACTTATCTAATCAACTAGAAGCTTCAGGGAGAGTTTCACACCATTTCGTGCTCAAATGAAAACTTACTATAAATAGTAACCTCGCATAAATGCAAGGTTGAGACACCATTTTTCTCAACAGTCACCAATCACCATCTAGGTATTTTCTTTAGAAGATTCATTCTAATCTATTATTTCCTCTCTTCGGATCTGCCCTCCCAAGAGGTTGTCTACTTTCATTCATTCCTTCCTTAGAGCTTCCTATGGGGGAGGATGTTTAGAAATAGAGGTTGAGGAGACCACATCCTTATTCTCCCCTAGGGGTCTAAAACATTTGATCTCAACTGGGTGAGTTTCCTTATTTTCTATATTTTTGACTTGCCAGACCTTTTTCTCTAGAGCCTTTCTACTTTATACTATAGTTTTGGCTTGCTTATTCTCTTCTTTGGGCTTGAGAGGGTAATGTTTAGCCTAGTGACCTAATTTTTTATAGTGGAAGCAAGCAAAGGCAATGGATTTGTATTCAATCTGTTGTTTCCAAGTACCCATCTTAGACACAATATCTATCTGCTCAGGAATATTTACATCATGGGCAATCCCTACACAAAATCTAGCATGACTGAGCCTCCTTTTTGAGGTTGTTACTAGATCAATTGAAAGGAGCGCACCAAAATAGCTTACTACACTTGAGAAAATACTTTTTGCCTAGTATTCAAGAGGAAAACCTAGTAGCTTAACACAAACTGGGACTTGCCCTAGAAGAGATTCACTCATATTAGATTCAGGTACCATTTTTGGAGGACCAGAGCTGTCTTTCCAACCAACCAAGGGCTACCACAAAGGATCCTTACTTTGTATTCTTCACAGGAAAAAGAAAAGATGAGAAGACCTTTGGGTAGAGCCAAAATTTCAACATTGCCTTTCAAGCCCATTTTCATTTAACATAGGCCCTAACAACCTCAATAGAAGTATGTTAAGTAGTACATAGCTTGATAAATGTTTTTATGCAGAATTTATAAGTACTTCTTAGGACTTTTTAAATAGATCTCCTTGTAAAGTTCTTGATACAAAACCTTATAAAGTGAAGATAGGTAAGAAACCTTCTATTTCACATTTAAGGGTATTTGATTGTGAGGATTATTTTTATGTGCCTAAAGAAAAGAAAATTAGAAGTTGCAACCAAAAGCTAAAAAGTGAATTTTATTAGATATGGTGATAATATAAAATGATATAAGCTATGGAAATACTGACCAAGAAAATTATCTTTTCCAGAGATGATTTTCAAGGAACATAGGGTTATTTTTTATCTTGAACAACCGATAAAAAAGGATGGGGAAAAGAGTACATTTTAAAATTAAGTAGGAAAGTGCAACTTGAGAAGAACGAAGAGATGGGCATGAAGATGACGATGAGGATGAAGAAGATGAGGGCTCAAAAAAATATTATGATCAAATCATAGAACAAGAAGAAGTTGAGAAAGATCAAGAACAACAAGAGCCTCATACTCCTAGTCTCAAAAGATCCACAAGAAAATGAAATCTAGTTGACAACTATAGCCCACCAAATTTGTATTATATATTTTCTTTATTAAGTATTGATGATAAATCTAGATCCTGTAGGGTATTTATTTAGAAAGTTATTGTGATTCTTGGAAATAAGTAATGTTAGAGGAGATGATAGCATTATAATTGTGAAATATGTGGGATATTATCCTTTTTTCCAAAATGAAGAAAAACCATTTTTTGTAAATAATTCTACAAAGAGAAATTTAGAGCATAATATTCATTAGAAAAGTACAAAGCTAGACTGGTAGCTAAAGAGTATTCCTAGAGAGTGTTGATTCTAGTGATATTTTGTCTCCTATTTCTAAATTATGCTCTATTAGATTTTTTTTAATCCATTTCTACAACTAATTATTTTGAGATTGAGAAAATGGATATTAATTTTTTTTTGGCATTGAGACTTCGAAGAGAAAATTTCTATAAAAAACCTAAAGGATTTGAGGTAAAAGGAAAGGAGCACCTATTTTGTAGGTTAAAATGATATCTTTATGGTTAAAAGTTGTCTCGCAAAATGTGGTATAAAAAATTTGATTCATCTTTAATGAAATTTTGGCTTTTGTTAGAAGTGAAGAAAATCACCGTGTATATACTAAATATTTTGATGATCATATTCTAATCATTGTCTTGTATGTGGATGTAATGTTTCTTGTTGATTATTCCAAGGAAATAGTTAGTAAGCTAAAAGATCAAATTTTAGGGGCATTTTATAAGGACTTGGGGGCTACTAGGTACATACTTAGTATGGAAGGAAGAGAGATTGGGTAAACAGAAAGCTTTGGTTATTGGAAGGTAAGTATGCTAGAAATATTTAAAATAGATTTAAGATGCAAAATTATAAATCGATAAGAATTAATTTACTAATTGACACTAAAATTTAAATAGATATGTTTCCTAAGAATAATGATGATATAGAGGATAAGATGTAGTCTACCTTATGTTAGTGTTGTATGAAGTTTAGTGTATGTAATAATTTTCACTAGACCAAATATTGCACAAGTAGGGGGATTTTTACGTAGGTTCATGATTAATCTTGGTAGAAATGATTGGAATCATGTTAAAAGGGGGTTTGGATATTTGCAAGGAACTTTTGATTATTTTCTAGAATATTTTGGTACTAATAGTATGGATAAGACATGAGACATACATGGATTTGTTAATGCAAATTGGGGGAGTGACATGGATAGTTGATAATCCACAAGTGGATATGTGTTTACTTTCTTTGGAGGAGCAATGAATTGGATGAGTAAAAGATAAGATAATTTATTTATCCACCACTAAAGTAGAGTACATGGTTGTTTCTTATGATTCTAAGGAGGTAGTATAGTTACAAAGATTGTGTGCATAGGTATTAGTTTTAATTTCATTCAATTTCAAGTTAATTATGATAGTTAGAGTTGTTGGGAAAATGGTGTTGTACATCTTGCATAATAATGTTTCATTGTTATATTATTTTACTATTGTGTGAGGTGGGCATAGAATTATATTGTAATATCATATTGTAATGTTGCACCTAGGAGCACCTAGATGGACATGCAACATGTAGAGATTACCTTAAAATGTTCTTGTAACCACTTGATAAGTTGTAATGACACATTGGTATTATTATATTGTATTTATTTAATATTGGGGAATGTAATTATGATGAAGTACCCAATATTAAATGTGGGTCAAGGGTATGTAGGAAAAATATTATACTTTATTTTCACATTGTTTTCGGCACATGGTTTGATGTAATACCACTTGGTGGTTTTGTGGGATCTTGTGCTTATAAAAGAAACCACGAGGGTAGTTGTTGCTGGAAACTGAGAATAGTGAGAGGGGGGAGGGCGAGTCAGTGTTCTATCGGAATGGATAATTTTAACCTTATTAATACAACAACTCAGAAATCGGTAAACATAAAAGCATATAACAATAAGCAACAATGCAAGCACAAATATGAACACCATAACACCATAGATTTATACGTAGAAAACCTCAAAGAGAAAAGACCATAGTGAGAATGGAGATGATCCACAATATCTATCCACTAATCAGATGAATAAATATTACAATGAGGGGCCTGCACATGCAGGAAGGCCAACAACCTAGAGCACATTGGTCATCACAAAAGGAGTCCCACTGAATACATAAAGCATCAGACAACAAGCCAGAATGAAGATTGACCTACAAGAATAACATCTCCTATGCCTGAGTACAGTTCCAGTTAATCTCAATACTAGAGGCCTAAAACCTCTTCAACAAACACAACTCAATCACCAATGATCAACCAAATCCTCTGCCAGAATGATTATTACATTATTCGCTCTCATACATTCCATATCCCTTTTGTATATAATCTACAATGTGATCTTACATATATTTATACAACCCCTCGACCACAAACAATAAGGTCGGCCACTAGACAATAAAACAATTACATAATTACAAAATATGTCGGCCTAAGACCAAACAAATAATATCCAACCCATAATACAACCTGGAAACACATCGAGAAGTCCAATCCACATGTTACATTAAATCGGTCCATAACCTAGATAAATCAGGACCCAAATTAGATCCACACATGCTAAAGCAATGATCCTAATCAACTAAGTCTCAAACATGATCACCATCAACATCCTCAACTTCTAGTAGAAGCCACACAAACACCACTTATGCATAGAATCAAAGATCTTCAACAAAGCTCTACCGGTGAAACCCTCACCGTTACAACTAACCAAGCTTAATAGCATACAAGATATCATCCGATCACCAAATCAAGACCAACTGACTGAACATGAAATTGAGTAGCATGAATAAGCCAATTCCATAGCCAAAGCATACTGGAGCATACTAGATCATGATTATCCAATCCAACCAAAAACCAAAATAACCTACCAGAACTAGAAAGGATATTGGTAAACATCCAAAGCATCTAGTTTTTCCATCAATGACAAAAATCAATGCAACACATAATAAATTCCTCCAAATTGCCAACAATCTCCCCCTTTGGTATTAATGGCAACACTAGATGTGAAAAACATCCAAGTGCCAAGAAATGCCAAACAAGTCTCCCCCAATGGAAGAGATCCAACAATCTCACACAAAATGATATGAAAATGAGATTCTAAACCAATTAACCATCCATAGACCTTAACCAAAGTCCCCCAATGGGATACAACCAATCTCAAATACCTTTCCTTCTCATTGTTCCAATAATCTCCCCCTTCAACTGATATCTCAGTTAAGCTCTATATTACACATAAGTATCTCTCCCCTTAATGTATATAACTCCTTAAGTTTTTCACATCAATATCTCTCCCCCATTGACATCAATGCCAAAAATCTAACATAAATATCAAAGCAAAAACATAAACCACTAAATCACAAGACTAACTACTTTCTTGAGTTGTAGCATCCCCACATCAATGTTTTTTATTCCATATTGAATAATATCTCTGATAATACATACCAGACTGATAACATCAATCATGTCTCTACCACAGGGGCAAAAAACTTCAACCTATCTCTCAAATGCTCAAATAATTCCTCAAACCAATCAGAATTCATTTGCTTCAATCAACTCCTTTAGAAAGTTATACTTGATAGAAATACCAAATTCTTGATATGACAATAGCAATAGAGTTATTACAACGAATAACTATTAGTACATTACATTCTAGCTCAATATGCTTCAATGCATGATTCAACAATAAAACCTATGTACAATTAATAGTAGCAACAACATACTCATCTTCAGTAGTAGATAAGAAAGTACATGATTGTTTCTGCTGATCCATAAACCAAGTTTTCTTTCCAAGAAAGAAAGATTCACCAAATGAACCTATCTAATAACTTGTATCTCTAACGCAATCTGCATCTGAACATGCTCAAAGTGTAAAGTCATCATAAAACAAAAACCATACCATAAAATCCTTGAAAATATCTGAAAATCCTAGCTAGCAAAGCAAGGATTCAACATAATCAGTTCCTTCCTTCTGAATAAACCAATCAAGCCAAGTTCCAATAATATCCAAGACCATGTGTCCTTATCTAATTGATCCAATTCCTCTTCCATACCTTTCATCCAACATTCATCTTTACATGCTTCAATAACTGATGCCAATTAATTAAAGAAATTAAGCATACCTCATTAGCTGCTAACCATCTCCTTGTCCAATTATCTAATCTCTTGAATGATTCAACCTTACATACCTAGAAATCTTCTGACTTACTATTCCTCTTCCCTGATCTTTAGTTACAGTTGAATTTTTTGATATTGCCAGAGTAGCTGGTTCAACACTCTATTCTAGTAAAGGTGTTACTGGTTCAATTAAGACCCTTTCCACTGTCGGTTCCTTCTCATAAGCTCTAATTTGAACTCTATACAGCTCATCCATCTTGGCGTTAGCACTCGCCACAATTATTTGCAATCTCTTGTTATAAAATCTATATGCTTTGTTGAAATATTCCTTCATCACATCTAGGATCAAACTTCCAATGAAATTATCTCTTCTGATATAACATTTACTACCAAAGATTTTGAAATACTTAACTATACATATATTGCCAAACCATAGTTCATAAAGTGACTTATCAGTAAACCAAACTAGATCCAAGATTCAACAGGACTTTGTCAGATAACCTCCAAACTGACTTCTCCAAAAATCTAAAATAGGCTTTTAGACCACCACAAGGGGCAATACAAGATATGTCATCAATTTGCCTCCCCCTAAGGCAAATTGTTCAGTTGTCAAATGATTTTCCTACTAGTGCAGGAACATTTTACTCTACCGGTTGAGTAACCAGATTATATCCTTCAACCAAATGAACATTTGGGGAAATTTATTATGTTGGTTGAGCTTCAGACTTCATAATCTGCTTCTTCTCATGCTCCTTCTGAAAGTCATCGACCTTCTTCTTTCCCTTCTCATTATATTTATCACTTCCTACCGGTGGATTCTTGCTTCTGCAAAATTTAGCAATATGTCCACTTTGTTGCATGCATAACAAGTAACATTATTCTTCTGAATTGTCTTACTATAACCTTGACCATTACTTGACTTGTGTTGATTAGCCATATGTTTAAACTTTCCGCATGAATGACATTTCACATTCATTCTACAATCTTTTTTCCTATGACCATACTTCTTACAATTTAAACATTGATAGAGAACTGCATTATTATTCTGATTTTCTCTATTTCTACAGTGGCTTGCCATATGACCAAATTTATTACAAACAAAGCATCTACCATTAAATTTATATGCATTGAGTTTCCTTACCGATGACCTCTAATTTTGGTTAACCTTCTGATCATCATTTGCAGTACCAGAGCTCTCTCCACACTCAAATCCAAGACCACTAGTGTCTCTTGTGTACCTCTGATCCTTCAATAATTCATCAAGTGTAGCATAACTAATCTTGAACTTGTATTCATTTGCAACATCCATATCTCCTCTTAGGATTGTTACCATTCTTTCCAATTCTTTCTCATTGTTCTGTGATTGCATCATTTCAGTTCTCAACACATCATTCTCATGAAACAACCTAATGCATCCTCAGATCTATCCTTCAGAGATATAGCAAGATTTTCTTCCTTCTTGATCCAATCTTCAATCTCCTTTGACATCCTCATAGTTAGGGCTTGCATTTAATTCCTCATGACCATATTCTCTTGACTTGGCTTCTGGCATTGTTCCTTAAAGGCATCCTTCTCATCATCATCTTGATTTTATAAAATTTCCTTCCTCCTAGCTTGTGTGGTTTAAAACCTCTCCTGTAGAGTAAAAGTGAATTCCTTTGTGGACCTCAACTCATCTTATAACTTTATGTTCCTCAATATTTCAGCATCATAGTTTTCAAGAGCTATTTTAAGTTCCTTCCTTAAACAAATCTCCATAGATTCTGGAAATAGGATCTTCCTCAAGTTGTTAGACTTCTTGTAAGGCACTAGGATCTGATACCAATTATTGGAAACCGAGAACACTGAGAGGGGGGGTGAATTATTTTTCTACCGGAATGGATAATTTTAACCTTATTCATACAACAACTTAGAAACCGGTAAACATAAAAGCATATAACAATAAGCAACAATGCAAGCACAAAGATGAACACCATAACACCATAGATTTATACGTGGAAAACCTAAAAGAGGAAAAACCACAGTGGGATTGGAGACCCACAATATTTATCCACTGATTAGGTGAATAATAGTTTATAATGAGGGTCCTACACATGTAGGAAGGCCAATAGCCTAGAGCACACTGCTCATCACAAAAGAAGTCTCACTGACTACATAAAGCAACGAACAAAAATCTGAAATGAAGATTGAACTGCAAGAATAGAATCTCATATGTCTGCGTATAGTTTTGGTTAAGCTCAATACCAGAGGCCTAAAACCTCTTCCATAAACCTAAATTGATCACCAATGATTGACCAAATCCTCTCCCTGAATGATTATTACATTATTCGCTCGCATACATTCCATATCCCTTTTGTATATAATCTACAATGAGATATTTCATATATTTATACAAACCCTCGACCACAAACAAAAAGGTTGGCAACCAAACAATAAAACAAATAAATAATTACAAAACATGTCAGCCTGAGACCAAACAAATAATATCCAACCTATAAGACATTCTAGAAATACATCAACAAGTCCAATCCACACGTTACAATAAGCTGGTCCAAAACTTAGATATATCAGGACCCAAATTAGGTCCACACATGCTAAAGCAATGATCCCAATCAACTAAGTCTTGAACACGATCACCATCAGCATCCTGAACTTCCACTAGAAGCCACACCAACACCACTTATGCATAACATCAAAGATTTCAACAAAGATTTGTCGGTGAAGCCCTCGCTGGTACAACAAACCAAGCTTACTAGTATACATGATAGCATCTGATCACCAAATCAAGAGCAACTGACTGAACATGAAACTAAGTAGCATGAATAAGCCAATTCCATAACCAAATCATAACAGAGCATACCAGATCATGATGATCCAAGCCAAATAGAAACCAAAACAACCTACAAGGACTAAAAAGGATACCGGTAAACAACCAAACCAACTAGTGTTTCCATCAATGACAAACATCAATGCAACATATAACAAATTCCTCCAAATTGCCAACAGTTCTTTGAGTTAGTCAGTTAGCCAGGTTAGAATTTGTGGATTCATGCTTGGTCACATGGAGTGCTTGTTAATAGCTTGTTATGTCTGGGTTTCAGAATCTTTCCATAGTTGTATTGTAATGGACACATTGTTTATAATACATGGTGAATGATACTTTTGGCAGCTAGGTTTTTCCCTCATGAGGGTTTTCCCAGGGTATATCTTGTGTCACATTTTCATGGGTATGTTGTCTATTATTTGCATGTGGATTCTATGAGTTTATTTTGTTGAGATCTAAATTGGGTTATGTGTAAATTGTCATAAAGTTGGCTAGAAGTTTTCTTCCAAGTGGTATCAGAGGTATTGGTTAAATGGTTGTTATAACCCTAGGTTGAATCCATGAATGCATGTATAAATGAAAGACAAGACAAGAGACGAGGATTTGTTAAAGGTTGTAGGTTGGAGATTTGTGGGCATTTGTTGTAGATCTTGTGTTATAAATATTTGTGTCAAAATGGGTTTCCATTGATTTGCATTTTGGGGGTTTTTGGGGTGGAGGTTTAGATTTAACCCTGTAGACACCTAAAATTGATCTGTCTAATTAAATAAATATCTTTATTTATTTAATTATTTTAGGCTAATTTTTCTATTAATTAAATGAATCTTTATTTATTTTATTAATTCATTTATCTTCTTGTAGCCTTATTTCTCATTTAAATAAATACATTTATTTATTTAAATAGCCCTTTCCCTAAACTAAATAAATACTTTTATTTATTTAATTGATCCCACTTCCTCTATTAATTAGATAAATCTTTATTTATTTAATTAATTAATTATCCTTCTCTACCCATGACACATGTCATTCATCTCTTAATTCTTACACTACATACCCTCTCATTATTTTCTTATTTTCTTTTACCTACCCTCTAATCCTAGCTGACCATTTATCTTTTACACCTCTCAATCTTATCCATTCATTTGTTATAGTGTCTTCTATATAAGGAGATGATTCCTTCGTTATCAAGCCTAATCGATCCTTCAAGCATTCTAGTATCTGAACTTTCATATGCGATCAAGCCTACTTGCAACCACATTTCCATTCTTTGTTGAGCTCTTGTGCACACATAAAATCTGAGAGCAAATATATCAAGCAAGATCAATGGAGATAGGAAGAATGGAGATCCAAACCCTATTGGACATGTGATGGTATAATATTTGTGATTTTGTTGATTTGTATTGTCTTAGGTATCTTCATATGTTATGGTGGATTTTTGTTGTTGTTAGGCTAGGGTTTTATGGTTGAATCTATTCAATCTTTCAATATTGTTATTCTATTTTTACCATAAACATTTTGGCACACCCGGTGGGACTCTTGTCCTTTTGCATTTAACATCTTTTGTCATAGATTTTATGTTTTTGAAGTTGCATATGTGACATTTTCCAACAACATTTCAACATTTCCACATCTGTGCATTCTAGAATCATGTTTTTTTATTTTCCGTCGCATCTGTGACCTTTGTAATCACATCTGCATTCGACATTATTTTACTTTTTTTGCAAATTGCAGGGTCACGTTCGTGTTTCCAATTTGAGTTTGTGCATCTTTCAGTCACATCTGTGTTTTGGAACCGCGTCTATGTTGTCTAGGCGCATCTGCAAGGGTTTTAGATGTGTTTGTGATCTTTAACCATGTCTGTGTTAGGTTTAATAGCGTCTGTGTTTTTGATTTCACATTTTTCAATTTTTGTTCCTGTTTTAAGGCTTCATTTCATCATTTGGATTTCAAATCTAGTTTATTTCGAGCTAACATCTTGTGATCTAGCTAACAAATTTGTGCAATTTGTCCTTGAAGCAACACGTCTTGTTGAAGGCCCCTTTTCCACAAAGTTTGATCAAAGTTATTTGATTAGTTGTAGGGCATAACCCCTACCGGCTGGGAGCCTTCTGTATTTACAGAGCTAAAAGTGCCACATGTATGGCCACATGAGAGGATGCCCTTACTAGCACCTTTTTTTTTTAGAAAGCCAAAATCTTTCTAGTTGTTGGGGCAGGAGGTTGGACCTCTACAACGGCCCACACACATACAGTTCTTAGTAGAGATACAAAATTTGCCACGTGGAGTTTTCATGGGTACTGGTGCTTGGCTGCCCCACATAAGTGAGTGCCAAGGGTGGAGCCAGTAGGGTCAAGCATCTCAGTATCTACTTTGAATAGCGTAGCCTCAGGGAAACCCCATGTGGGATCAACAACTATTGTCTTGACCAACCATAAGAATTGTGCTTGTCCTCTTTTGAACACTCAAACATTCAAGATCAAACATCAAAACACTGTGTCTTTTGTGTCTTCAAGTGATGCAAAACATTTTTACATAAAACAACACACTTTTATTTGAGTCCTCATCAACACTGTGTCCTCTTGTCATGAAAAATAGTCAAAAATTATGATTTGGTCATAATATCAACTTTACAAAATTGGAAAAATTGCACTTAGTTTCTGGAAATGCGTCTGTATAGTGTTTAACAATGTCTGCGTCATTTAGCCACACTTGTGTAGCACAGAAACATGTCTATTTTATCACAAGAAAAACTGTATTTACAAAATCTCAAAAATGCGTCTGTGTAGTGTTAAAAAACATATGTGTCAGAAAACCGTGTTTGTGAAGCATACAGGCACGTCTGTGTTCACAATTGAAAAAAAACTTACAGTCTAGTAAACAAGAGCAACTAGTTTCAGACTCATTGAGCTTCCTAGGTCATTTCTCTAGGTTTTCATCTAGCATGGGGTCTGAAAAAGTTCATGTCAAAAGGTCACTTACTTGTCCACATCTTGCTAAGTGGTCCCTCATCAAGGTCTGTCACCTTTGGGTCTCATTTGGTCTTACTTTGAGTTAAGGTCAACTTACCCCATCAAGAGAAACTATCATCTCTTTGGAAGCCACACCTACTCTTCTACATACATACTTGGTCTTAAACTTTGGATATTGCAAGTACACCTCAGATTCATTTACATTCCATCGAACTCTTGGTCTTCCATACTCTTTCCATTTTCATCTAGTCTCACACATCTTGGTCAAGACCTAGTTCATTTTTGAAACCCATTTCCAAAAATATAGGAGAGAAGCTAATGAGGCTCAAGAGTCTGCAAAGATGATTGCTTATGAGTATGATAATGATATATGAAGAGGGAAAAAGCTAGCTAGGTGGATTTAGGTGGTTAGTGCACAAACAAAACACTAAAATATATTAAACATGAAAAATGCATAAAACCACATAAAAACATAAAGACAAGGCTTATACCTTGCTATTTTTACCTCTCCCTTAGATTGAGCTTGATTAAGTGGATGATGAGGATGCGCCCTTGATGCTCCACTTGATGTGCTTCTTGTTTGATTTGGATGTGGATTGATCTCCTTTGCTCAACAAGAATAATGGATTTCATTGGATTATTTGATGGATTTTGGATGGATTTGAATTGAAAGATTGGGGAAAGAAGAGGAGAAAAGAGTAGCATGACAATGCATGAAAAGTGGATCATTTGTGAGGAGAATAGGCTCCAATTTATAGATTGGAGAAGGCCAATGGAGGGCCAAGTTTGATTTGATTATGAAGGGTTGAGATTGATTTTAGAAAGAAGGCATGGATCAAGGGTGCCTTGGGAAAATAAACAAGAATATAAAATTCCTTGAGAAAAAGGGGGGAGAAATTTAAATTTCAAATATGAGGAATTAAAAATTCCAAAATACATATATATTGAGAGATTCAAAGAAATTTGAATTTCTTTGAGAGACTCAATGTTGATGTGACATGAGTGGGAATTAAAAATTGAGGGATAATGATAAGCATGATTATTAGAGATTCTAGAAGGATTAATTAGGCTAATGAGATTAGGAAAAGTGATTTGTAGGAATCACATAACCAGGTTAATTAATTAGAATTAATTAACTGAGTGGATTTAGAGGAAATATTTATTGGAGGGGACTTTAGAGGAATAGGTGTATAATTAATTTATTTGATAAATTAATTATTAGACAATAGTGACATGATTAATTAAATTAGATTTAATTGATTCTGAGAGGAACGAGGATAACACAATTAAATTAATTAATTATGTTGATAGGCTTAAATTAACAAAATATTAATTTTAGGTGTCCACATTTCCCCCCTCTTTGATATAGCATCATGAAATGATGTTATATCAAAGAAGAATAAAACATAGTGGAAGAAAAGGATAAGGACTAGTAGCATGATGCCCCAGTCATGAGTTGAAGAAAAGGATAAGGACTAGTAGCATGATGCCCTAGTCATGAGATGAGGAAGAATGATAAGGAGGAAGGATGACGAGGAAGAAGTGGTATGCCCCCTCGAGAGAACATGCATGTTCTAAGAACACGGGTGTGCTCTTGAAAATGAATTAGAAGAATAAGTGATGAAAGGATGAAGATAATGGAAGAGGGAAGTAGGATGAGTTGGAGTGTTGTGAATGAAATGAGACAAAGAAATGATATTGGATTTCTTATTGAGCAAGTATAGAGAGCAAACCTAGATTTGATATTGCCATGGATAGTCTACACCATTGATTATAAGAACTAGGATGATATGAAAATCTGAGGCATGGAATGACACTTAGTTAAACAAGAATGCCTTGCACATAATCATGCAAGTGTTGATAAAAACTAATGCAGGGTTGTCGATTCATACAAGGAAGACCTTCAAACACACCACACCATGAAAACTATGCCCCATTATACACTAGCCAAGACATACCAAGATATAGGATGATCAAGGCAGTCCTGAACAAGTATAGTCCTGGGACACAAGATGAAAACAAAGTGAAAAGCTCAAGAATACAAACAATATGCACATGACCAACTTACATCTCTTGCCAAGAGTAGGACATGGATTTGGATAAACTTTCAGACTAGGGAAGGATGCATCCCAATGGGTAGGTGATGGATTGATGGATGAGAAAAGACAAGCTAGATGTGTAAAGTCTGTAGATGAGAGGATTTCCACTTGGATTTAATTAGAAAAGTATGGATGGGTGCTTGGATTAGACACAATTCAGTGCAAGCTCAGGTAGATGGGGAAAACTTAGTTTGATGGATTGGATAGGATTGGAAGAAGAATAAATGATTAGATAGGATAAAAAAGGTGGATGGATGATTGAGTAGGATTGGATTGGGGTTGAGATTATTGATTAAATTAGAAGAGATGGAGAATATGATTGGATTGTTGGCATTTTTGATGATGATGTTCTGATTTTTATTGATGGACACAAACTTTCTTTGAGATCACTTTTTGTATGTATGAGTTATGCTCAACTGGTATTTGTTCCAACCAGTATTATGTATTATACTCTTTAGACTCAATGTTTTGCAGGAAGTGTTTACTGATCTCAAGCGGGATGAAGACCTCAAGCAGTTCGAGTATCTCAAGCAATACGAAGGAACTAAAGTGGCAGTTATCATTTTTCCACTTCTTCATTTTGACAACCGATAATCAGTTAAATGTATGAATCGGTATTACTCTATGATGAGTTACCAACCGATATTTTTGTGATGAGTTATCATCCACCGACACTTTGGTGGTGATTCTATGTCATGTTACCAAATGTGTCTAGATGCATTGAACCTAGGAACTTGCAGTGTAATCCTATTGGACTGACATGAAATCAGACTCCTTTTTAAGGACATCATGTCTAGGGTTTTAAGTGGTTGTGAGGGTTTTAAGTGGTTGATGAAGTTTTTGTATGTGCAATCTTAGAAGAGAAGATTAGGTCTATGTGAAGAAACAAAGTGAAGGGATTTTGAAGACTGAAGTAATGCTGAAATGCATTAATAATGAGCTATCAAGGATCTAACCAAGCATATTGTGCTAGTATCTAGATCACTCACTTGTTGATTACTCACATCTTTGACAAGTCTGAAACCCTTAACCTGGTAGGCTTGGCAAAGCCTTTGTAAATCCTCTAACAAGGTGGTTCACAACTGTGGATCTAAAATCCTCTCACAAGGTAGTCTTTAACAAGACTTATATCCTAATAGAGATCTAGATTCCTAATAGGATTTGTTCTGGTGAAGAACATTACAAGACCTTAACCTATCTGACCTTAACCGATCTAATTTCTATTCCACAGATAGTTACTTGTGAGTTTCTACTCAACGTGGTTTTTCCTATTTGGGTTTCCACATCAAATATCTTGTGTTATGGTGTTTGTGCTATTGTGGGTGAATGCCTTATTTGTTGTTTGGTTTGAATTTATTTTAACCAGTTTGTTAGTAAATCTATTATACCAATTGACTACTAAACTGTTTAAGTGTTTGAGTTCAGTATTTTTTGGTATACTAATTCATCCCCCCCTTAGTATTCATCAACTCGTATCAAAGCCAACCTTTTAATAAGTTTAACCACTTGGAAGGAGATATGAGGGAATACACTGTGAGGGAACTTACTCATCGGCTCACTCAAACTGAGAAAGCCTATGATGAACTCAAAGTCAAATATAAAGCCTCTCTAGGAAAAAGAAGAGAACATGCTGAGAAACTGATGGAGCTTACTGAAAATAGTTCTTTTGATGAAGTGAACATGGAAGCCCTAGTTGAAGAAGTTGAAAAACTAAATGAGTCTAATGCCAACCTGAGAAGTGAACTAGAAGGACTGACTAATAGAATGTGTCAAGAGCTTGAGAACTAGAGGAAAGATGAAGATCTGGTAAAAGACAAAGACCATGAGATCTCCAAGCTGAAGCAAGAAATCAGTGCCCTTACCACTCAACTCCAAGAGAGTAAAGTGGAAAAAGAAGAAATGCAAGGTGAACTAAACATGGCTATCTCTGAGAATGCAACCTTGAAGGAATATAATGCTTCTATTACCAAGGAACTAACTGAAACAAAGGAGATACTTGTCAAATTCAATCAGAGTGTTGCTAAGTTAGAGCAAAAGCTTGAATCAACAAAACTGGTAAAGAATACTAATGGACTTGGTTTCTCTGGTTATGA
This sequence comes from Cryptomeria japonica, assembly GCF_030272615.1. Classification (NCBI taxonomy): domain Eukaryota; kingdom Viridiplantae; phylum Streptophyta; class Pinopsida; order Cupressales; family Cupressaceae; genus Cryptomeria; species Cryptomeria japonica. The sequence goes on along the minus strand of NC_081408.1, from coordinate 69,445,612 downwards.
GGAAGGTGAGACCTCTGGAGCAAAAGATGTAGCATCAAAGAAGCAACCGACATCAAAAGATAAAGGTAAGAAAAAGATCAAACCTATTTGCTTAAATTGTCTCAAGGAAGGACATACTGCTAATGTATGTAGAAATAAGGCTTACAATAATTTTCCTTACTTTCTAAACAATAAGCCTAGATCTAATAGATTCAATGGAAACTATTATGCATGCAACAAGTTTGGGCATAGAGAATTTCAATGTAGGTCTATTGTGCACAACATTGGAAGCTGTCCTCAAAGGAGTCAAGGAGTTTTTCCTGAACCCTCTATGGAGAGGAATCCAAACCAGTATAATGCCTATAATCATCAGTCAGGTAGTGGTGGCTATCGAGTGACAACTAGTTGGAGAGCAACCTATTTGATCTGTCATGGTAATGGTCACACTGCTACAACATGTAGAAGGAAGAATGGAAACATGAATAATGGACCATGGAGAGCACCTGGAATGGTATGCTATAATTGCAACAAACTGAGTCACATAGCCATAATCTGCAGGATGAGAAATAACATATCGGATGATATAGCAGTCACTCTGGAAGGAAAGATTGATGTTGAAACTATTCAAGCAGATATGAAGAAAACCTAGAAAAATAAACCAGAAGAAGTATCACAAGAAGAAGTAGTTTTTGCACCTAGTGTGGAAATCACTGAACTGGGAAACTAAGCTTCAAAAAAGCTTAGGGGGAGAAAATCGATGAAATATTTCAAACCCCCAGTTTATGTCAGTAAAAGACCTTAACCGGTATGTGTTACCTACAAATCGGCAGAAGACTGGAAATGGCAAAAGGTAAAATTAGGGTTTATGCCCTAACGGTGGTACATTTATTATGGTAGATGAAGAATCTATTTAAAAGGGATTCTTATCGTCATTCTCACTAATCAATTTATGAGCAAAGAAATTTTCAAGTGCAGAGTGACTAAAGTTGATTCATTTTGTGATTGAGAGAGATCTCAAAACTTTGTAGTAGAATCTGGAGATAGTGTCATTCAATCAAGTGAAGAAGACAAAGTGGTAATCCAGCGACCGAAGTGGTTTGTGAGGAAGCTGAATTTGCAAACCCTAAATTTTAAAATTCTAAAGGTATTTATCAAAATTCTTGTTTATCAGTTTATCATGGCTTCTGCATCACACTCTAGTTCTAGTGCACCTATTGATTCTGTGGATTTTATCCAACAGAAGGTGAAATAAAATGCTCTATCCTAGATACCCGCTGGAGTTATAGTGGAAGGTGATATTTCAGGGTACATTGATTGTAAATTGGAAGACCTAGGATCTCTAGTGATCCATTCCTAGCTAGGTCTATTCTATGGGGATGACAAAAAGATCAAACCAGAATACAACATCTTGGAGAGGAAGAAACTTCACATTGCGGTGTACTTTCTTGAACGATTCATGGAAGATCACATCTGCATCATCCTGAGTAGAGTGCATGGCAACAAGATGTATCTCGAGAGGACACATGAAATTATGCCTAAAGCTATTCATGTTGTCACTAGTTTCTGCAACACTGGTGAGGTGTCTGCCCTAAGAAAAGTCATCAAGACTAAAATGACTAAGCTCACCGGTTCTGTGAGCGACCAATGAGGAATGTCCATCAACACCATCAAGGATGATTTGGTCAAGTATGCTTGCATGGTGATTGGATACCGGACATTCTATGCCAGTAGAATAAACTCTGTCTCTACTACTATGGTAAATGCTACCTACAGAATGATCATGGAAGATGCCTCATTTGACCTATGCACCTGTATGAAAAAGCAACTTCTAGTAAACTTGAAGTCCATCAAATAGGATAGTGCCCTAAGAATCAGATTTGGACAACTTTTGGTAGGTTTATTTTTCTACTTTCAAGGCTATTTCCCAAGAGTTGGTAATATTCAATGGTCTGCTGACCAACCAGTCACCAAACAAATTAGAGAAAGTCTCCAAGTGGTGGGAACCAAATATCCTGAAGTCTTGAATAAATACTTTGATGAATTCCAGTAGAAGATGAGCCAGTGCATGAGGATATCTGGTGATATTGTCAAGAAGTATGAAGAGGACATCTACTTTACCATCAGAGCAGATGAGTTCATAATGGAGGTGGTAGAGTCCAGAAAGGAAAGAGTTGAACCCTTGGGATATGAGGTGATGTATGAGATTCTAGATGGGTATGCATCTACCCTACTTTCCTCACCTCTTGATCCAAATAAGAAGAGAACCGACACCTACTTGGAAAGGGTAACACCAATTGAAGAACCTTCAGTAAAGAAGGGAAAGGAAGTGCCATCGGTATCAGCACCGGTTACCTCAGCAAGTCCTAAAGTGACCAAGCAATCACCTGCCAAGAAGAAACCGAAAGTTGCACCCGCCAAGGTATTTGAAAGGAAGCGAAAGACCAAAGGTAACTCATCAGATTCTAAGGAAATAGAACTTGAAGTGTAGCCTAAGAAGACTAGACAAACAAGGAAGAAGGTAAAGACAACTAGCAATGAACCTACATCATCAGTACCGGTAAATATAGACATTTGCTCTTACAAACCAGTGACACATTGTCAAAGGACTATCAAGAATGTTAGAAGAAAAGTACTAAGTGATTTAATAGATCATTTTGATGATTTTAGTGATAATGAAAAAGAGGAAGTTGAATAGAAAGTCATCCAATATCTATGTATTAATGACTAGTCACCATAAAAAATTAGATCGGTGACACCAGATTATTTATACAATTCTTTAGATAACAAATGGTGCATTTCCATAGAAAAGGAATAGGAAATAAGAGAGGAAATCTTTGCACAATAATTTCCTAATGTGTTAAATTTTGAGCTCTATGAAATCATGGATAATAACAAGGGGCTCTTCTTCATAAGAAGAAGAAGACTCTAGATACTAGAAGGCCGAATTGATGAAGCAAAAAAGGATATGCATCTACATATGAAAACTATTTTCCATACTTATCAAGTGTCTGAAGCCAACAAGAAGGCTAAACTTGAACCGAATCTATCCTCAGCCAAACCAAATGAGGTATTTGATGGTCAAGGAGAAAGAATTATAGAACAGGTAGACATGATTGATGTTGATGCTTTAGATGCTAAAGATGTCACTTTGGATGTAGCAAAGGAAAAGGCTGATAAAGAAAGAGTAGACAAAGAAAAATAGGATAAAGAAAAAGTAGAGAAGCAAAAACAAGACAAAGAAAAGGCTAACAAAGAGCAAGCAGAGAAAGAGGAAAAGAAAAAGAAAGATGAAGAGAAGAGGAAACAAGATGAAGAGAAAAAAAAACAACAAGAGAAGAGGAAACAAGTAGAAGAGGGGAAGAGAAAAGAGGACGAGAAAAGGAAAGAAGAGGAGAAGAGGAAATAGGAAGAGGAGAAGAGGAAATAGGAAGAGGAGAAGAGGAAATAGGAAGAGGAGAAGAGGAAACAAGAAGAGGAGAAGAAGAAAGAAGAGGAGAAGCAGAAAGAAGAAGAAATAAAGAAGGAGGAAGGAAAGAAAAAGCATAAAGCGGAGCTAAAGGAGAAAGAAGAGGAAAAGAAAAGAGTGGAAGAGAAGAAGGAAGCAGAAAAGCAGAAGCAAGGGGAGACTCCAAAGGCAACCGGTTGTCGATCTAAACTAGTGGACATCACCAGACCTCTTGACCTCTAATCTGCACATGAATTGGAGTTGTTGCAAGGCATCAAGCTTGCACAAGAATGATTGGAAGCATTAAGGAGGAAAAAGGAGCATGATGTAATTCACTCGTAATTGACACCCTTACTAGTTTAATTCTCAGTACCAACCTCCCCAGTACCAATTCCTCTCTGGCCCAACTAAAAATTCTATGCACAGTTGTAGAGGACTAGGTACAATGCCTAGAAGAAGTTGCTAAAGCTAATTCATAGAAGAAGCATCAAAAGGCACTAAATACTGTCTTGGTAAAGAAACTAAATGAGCTCCAGTCTCAACTTCAGAAAGAGAAGATGGACATAAGAGATGTTATGGATGAGGGAAAACTACTGCTGAGTAAGATAAGCCAACCCCATCTATTTTGTGATGATGTGCTTGCACAGAAGGAAAAACTACAATCTGATTTGCAGGCATACATAAGCAACTTTAAGACACCATATGATTCCTTCACTACATATGGGCAAATTGTTCACTGGTTTCAGCTCCAGTCTACCAGGATAGAGTTGGAGATTAGCAACCGAACCAGATATTTGTAGGAATGCCAACTAGTTTTATTACCCAGACTACAAATACTTCAGAAGTTCTTTCTCAATCTAGATGCCTTAACAGTCACTAAAGAGACGAGTACCTTAGATGCCATGGAAGAACAGGTATTCCAGATGCAAATGGAAAGTGAGGTTGCTACCTCATTACTTGAGTGATGGTCGTTATCCATGAAGACCTTTATACAAGATTTTAAATCAGTTTTTGATAAGTTTCACTCATTATTGTCATAAACATTTACTATTTTAATGATAATGAGAAACAGGGATTATTCTATAGTACTTTGTCATTGTTGGCAAAGGGGGAGTAGTATTTAAATTTTGATGAATGTTATGTATACTTTCATGTTTATCTCTTTAAGGGAGTAGTATACATTGTATTTTCTGCAAAAGGGATAGTGTATATGCTTAGGGGGAGTAATTTTGATTATGGCATATTTTTGTTGTAAAACACTTAGATGTTAGAATTTTCCTAAGTGTTGCCATCAATGCCAAAGGGGGAGATTGTTGGCATTTTTGATGATGATGTTGTGATTGTCATTGATGGACACACACTTGCTTTGAGATCACTTTTTGTATGTATGAGTTATGCTCAACCGGTATTTGTTCCAACCAGTATTATGTATTATAGTCTTTAGACTATCAGTGTTTTGCAGGAAGTGTACCGACCTCAAGCAGTTCGAGGATCTCAAGTAGTATGAAGGAACTAAAGCAGCAGTTATCACTTTTTTGAGTCTTCATTTTGACAACTGGTAACTGGTTATTACTCTGTGATAAGTTACCAACCAGTATTTTTGTGATGAGTTATCATCCACTGACACTTTGGCAGTGATTTTGTGTTGTGTTACCAAATTTGTCTAGATGCACTAAACCTATGAACTTGTAATGTAATCCTATTGGACCGACATGAAATTAGATGCCTTTTTAAGGACATCATGTCTAGGGTTTTAAGTGGTTGTGAGGGTTTTAGGTGGTTGATGAGGTTTTTGTATGTGTGATCTTAGAAGAGAAGATTAGGTCTATGTGAAGAAAAAGAGTGTGGGGATATTGAAGACTGAAGTAATGCTGAAATGCATTAACAATGAGCTATCAAGGATCTAACCAAGCATACTATGCTAGTATCTAGATCTCTCACTTGTTGATTACTCACATCTTCGACAAGTCTGAAACCCTTAACTGGGTAGGCCTGGCAAAGCCTTTGTAAATCCTCTAACAAGGTGGCTCACAACTATGGATCTGAAATCCTCTCACAAGGTAGTCATTAACATAACTTATCTCCTAACATAGATCTAGATTCCTAATAGGATATGATCTAGTGAAGAATATTGTAAGACCTTAATCGATCTGATTTCTATTCTACAGATAGTTACTTGTGAGTTTCTACTCACTATAGTTTTTCCCATTTGGGTTTCCACATCAAATATCTTGTGTTATGGTGTTTGTTCTCTTGTGGGTGAATGCCTTATTTGCTGTTTGGTTTGCATTTGTTTTAACTGGTTTCTTAGTAAATCTGTTATACCAATTGATTGCTAAACTATTTAAGTGTTTGAGTTTAGTATTTTTTAGTATACTAATTCACTCCCCTCTTAGTATTCATCATGGATGAGATAGGATTGGATTAGAAATTGGATAGGATGGGGTGGATTGTTGGATAGGATGTGATTTGAATTGCAAGAGATGGAGAATATGATTTGATGAGATAGGAGTGGATTAGAAATTGGATAGGATGGGGTAGATTGGTGGATAGGATTTGATTGAATGGAACCAATGACAAGGGATAACCAAGGATTGGTAAGAAGATGGACAGATGATTGGATGAAGATATTGTTTGGATAGATGGATAAAGTGGATGGATATGGATAGGAAATGGAGGAATAAAGGATGGAAGGTATAGTGATGGAGACCCAAGGACTATGATGTAAAGGAGTGAAATGCCCCACACTAGAGGTAGTGGAATTAAGGATGCAATGAATGATGGATAAAGATGTATGTGGTGGGAGGATAATGTGTAATGGATATGGATGGTAGAGGATTTAAGGCTTGTGTGCTCCAAAGCATGCATGCATATACATTGTTTTGCCTCTTATATGATCAAGATGAAAGATAGGAATGGAGAATTCATTTTGATAGGATGAAGGATATGAGATGGAGGATATGGATAGTATACTCAAGATCAAAGATAGGAAAGGAGAATGGACTTAGATATGATGTAGATGGATGGGAGGATGAAGCTTTCCCCCAAGTGTAGAGTGCAAGGGGATAAGGGGATTACACATGATACTTTTTTACCAAGTTTTCATCATGGTACTTACCCAAGGTGCCACAAGGAGTGGTTTTCACCATTGGATGAAATGATTTTTCTTTACTTTTGTTTTTCTTTTTTTTTTTGTATTTTTCTTGATTTTTTGATTTTTTTTTGAATTTTTTTTTCAATTTTTGGAATAGTTTGGATGGAGAAGGGTAAGGAGGAGTGGATATGGAAGAGTGGATGCGTGAAAGAGGAAGGGAGGAATCAAGAATCTAGTTTCATAGATGGTATCCCTTAGTATTGCTTTGAAGTGGAGGTATGCTCATAGATGTTGGTAACAATAATTGGGGAGATGAAATGGATAGAGGATGGAAGATAAGGATTTGGAAAGGATTGGACTAACGAAATGGGATTGTGAAAAATGGATGGTGGATAATGGATGGGGTTATGAATAATTTGTGGAAGATCAATATTGGCACACACCTTGAAGGGTGGTGAAGTAGTGAGGGATAGTGTTTTGAATTGGATGGGGGATAAAGTGTGGATTTTGGGAAATGACGATCAAAAATAGAAGAAGGAGATAGGATGGTGGATTACAAGACATAAGGACCCAAAATAGAATTTGAAGATGAAGGAGTGTTAGATGGAGGATTGGAGGATTTATAAATGGATGGAGCTTTTGGATTAGTAAGTTTGGATGCCAATTTTGATTTTACTTTGGGATGCATTACTTCTTTGGAAATCCACATTGTTTTTGATTTTTTCTTTTGGGGCCTTTGTGGCCTTTTTGATTTTTCTTTCTTTTGGATCACATTTTTCTTTTGAGCACGTTGTTTTGAGGGGACATGTTGATCCTTTTATTTTTGTGGATTTTGAGCTTTCTTATTTTTAGATTGGGCATCCAAATTGCTTCCAATAGCAATGGGATGGGTGTATGAGGATGAAAGATTGATGGATTTTATGGATGGGATGGTGGAAAGAGAGTGTTGGGAGGCATCCAAGGATGTGTACCTTTGTTGATCTTTCTTAGGGATTATATGAGGCGATGGAGTGGTGGATGAAGGGATGTAAGGACCTCAATATGGATGGAAGGGATGGAGGATTGAGTAGTAGAAGATAGGGGCCCAAAATGGATGGAAGGAATGAAGGGTTTAACTTTGGAACAAAGGGTCCCAAAATGGATGCAGAAGATGAGGGATAATGGGATTTTGATTTGTATGAGGTAAATTTAGATTTAGGAGGAATAGAGGATGTACCAACATCTTGAGCACTATCTTGAAGACCCTTATTATTTCGGAAACAAGATGTGAGTCCATTTTGAGGGGGATGAGATGTGGAAGGAAGATTAGGATCTTTAGATGGATTGGGATCATGACATGGAGATGAAGGGATACTTTGATTTTGACTAGGAAGGGTATCATGAGATGGAGTGGGAGGGGTGATTGGATCATGAGATGGAGGAGGATCATGTGATGGTAGAAGAATCATATGATCATGAGAGAAAGTGGAGGGGATGGGATCATTAGATGGAGTGGAGGGAGATGCATGATGAGATAGAGAGATTTCTATGCTAGCATTCTTTGGAACAAGCTTCTATCATGTTTGGAGTTGTGGGGATTGTGTGACAGATGAAGGTATGGAAGCTTTGATGTGAGTAGATGGGGAAATGGGGGTATCATGAAGTGTGGGGGATTGGGATTTTTTTTGAGGTGGAGGTGATTGGGGTGGATGGAGGACTTGAGGAGAATTGGCCACTTTGCTTTGAGGTGAGGATTTTGTCTCCTTTGCTAGCATGTCTTGGATAAGATTATAGATGATGGATTTGGAGGAGGTGGACAATATGGATTTTCAAGGATTAGGATTAGATGGAGGATTGGGATTGGGAATGGAATTGGATGGAGGATTAGGATAATGGATTGGGGAATTAGGATTAATGATTGGAGGACTATGGAGTAAAGGATTTTAATGGGGAGTAGAGGTAATTAATGTATTGTAGAAGGATGGGGATTGGAATGTAGATGGGGGGATATGGAGGCATACATATTGGATTAGAGGAGTATGTGGATGAGGGATAATATGGAGATTTGGATGGAGAATAAGATGGAGATATGGATGGGGAATAAGATGGATTTCCCTTGTCGAAGGTAATGGAAGGATAAGAGATATGGTATAGATTGGGATTGGTTGTAAGGTGTTGAGATGGGATGGATGAAGGTATGATGGGTGAGTGGGAGATTATGGGATTAACTTGGTAGGCAGATTCGTGAACTTCCATGAGCATTTTCTCATACCAAGCTTTGAAATTCTGGGTAGTCATGCTGAGAGTGAAGGATTAGATTGGAATTGGATGAATATGTTTTGGAGGGGAAAGATTATGAAGATGATGTTAAATGAAGATGAGGATTAGGACTTGGCTTAGAATAATGATGGATTAGATTTGATTAGGTTTAGATTGGATTTGATTTGAATTGGAATTGGTTTGATTGGAGTGGTCCTTGGATTAGGAATTGGCTTGATTGGATTGGTCCTTGGATTAGGACTTGATTTGATTGGATTAGCTGATTGATTGAATGGATTGGATTGAATTAGATTAGATTGGATTGAATTAGATTGAATTGGATTGGATTGAATTGGATTGGATTAGGTTGGATTTGATTTGATTGGATTGGATTGGATTAGGACTTGGTTTGACTGGATTGGATTTGATTTGGATTGATCCTTGGATTAGGACTTGATTGGATTTGGATTATATTAGATTGGTTGATTGGTTAGATTGGATAGCCAGATTATGAAGATGGATGGATTTGATTGATTGGAATTTTGGAGATTTGATTGGATTAGAGGAAGAATGAATATTAGTTGAGGAAGGATGATTGTTTGAATGGATGAAAGTGGATTGGTGAATTGGAGAATTTATTAGATATAGATAGAAATGGATTAAAGATTTGATGATGACAAGATGGAATTTGGAAAGAGAGAGGATTGATTGGTTGTGGGGGATGGACTTGGCAAGAGATGTCAATTAAAGAAAACACAATGGTCAAAAGAAGTTAGAGTCAAAAGACACTCATGCTCCTTCACAACATATCCTATGGCGAGAAAAGACAATAGTCAATGGATCCCAATTGGTTTCCTAGCTATGCTTACCTAGAGAAGACACTTATATGCTTGACCACACTGGCTCCCCTCCACAACACTCACTTCTCTAGGGCAACCAAGTATCAATTCCCATGAAAACTCCTCATGGAAAACTTTGTGTCTCTACTAAGGGCCATAAAAATATGGGTGGCTTTGGAGGTTTGACCTCCTGCACCAATCACTAGAAGGTTTTTGGCCACTATGCACAAGGTGTTTAGTATGGCTTCCCGTTAGGAGCTACCCTTCATAGTTGCACAAGTAGAATTGAGTCCTATAGCCCAATGAAGCACCAAGAACTTATTAGTCACACAAGTGTGATTGAGATCTCTAGGATCCTACAAAGCACCCAATGTGAGAGTGAACTCTCATATAGCCACAACCATTGACCCTTTCATCATCAATGGCCTATTTATTATAGTGAGTTGGGAACCCTAGGTCCAGGTGTACTCACTTGGGTCATTCCCCTCTCACCAACTCAAAGAGAAAGTTGGGAGGGCAGGCCCGCTAAGGGTAAACATGCAACAAACATGAAAAGATTGGAAGGTCTAGATTTCTAATTGTCTAGATAGATGAGAGCATACTCTCCTACCTTTACACTTTTCACAAACACAAAAAGAAATGGTTTATTTACTCCCTAATTTGATCTAGGCGCCTAAGAAAATTATAAAAGAGACACGATGTTTGCTTGTATGTCCTTAGGCAACCTGCAAGAATGATGGATTAGTAGTTTTTGTGATAAGTGATCTTGGGCATTCGAAAGAAAAGAAGCTACAAACATGAGGATTATCCCCAAAAAAAATATTGAAAAATCAGTTTTCTTATGATTTTCTAAGTAATTTCAAAAGAAAGTTTGATAAAAACTAATTTTATATGCTAAAAATATGGAAATCTAAAGTTCAAAATGAAGGGTTGACTTTGAACATGTTAACATATTTTTTGAAAATAGATATGAAAAATCTATAGACAACCTTTTTAGATCCTTGAATCCTCTTTCCAACACATTTTGAATTTTCAAAATCTGACACTCGAGCAAAACATTGTCTATTTTATGAAAACCAATTTTTTCACGCGCTAAACTCATGGTGCTCGTGCTATTTTGTAGTTGCACTGATTTAGAGGTGCTCACACTGAAGTGCATGCATAGGTGCTATTTTGCAGTTTTTATGATTTTTTGACTATGCGCATGTGTTTTGGCATGAGCGCAGGCACTATTTTGCCTACGCATGCGCTATTTGACAGTTTCAATGAAAAAAATGATTTTTTTACCAACCACATGCGCTAATTCATAGTCGGATGCACTAATTGACCAAAAACTACAGAAAAGGCACTAGAAAATTCAAATTTTTAATCGCTTGCACTGTTTTACCTACGGACGCGCTGAACTAGTGAGGCAGATGCGCTGAAGTACAGATGGATGCCCTGAAATGATAATCTGAGATCTAAAAACACTTCAAACTCATAAAAGCATTTAAAATAGGGACATAGGTCCCACTGGGTGTGCCAGAATGAAGAGGGGAAAATGGAATAAAAGGTGAAATGATAAAAAACACAATGAAATAAAGCATGAAAACACTAAAACATCAAGACATGATTTTTACCTTCCTATTTTGGCCTCTCCCTCAGATTGAGCTTGATGAAGTGGATGATGAGGATGTGCCTTTGATGTGCTAATTGCTTGATTTGGATGTGGATTGATCTCCTTTACTCAACAAGAATAATGGATTTCATTGAATTATTGGATGGATTTTGGATGGATTTGAATTGAAAGATTGGAGAAAGAAGAGGAGAAAAGAGTAGCATTACAATGCATGAGAAGTGGATCATTTGTGAGGAGAATAGGCTCCAATTTATAGATTGGAGAAGGCCAATGATGGGCCAAGATTATTTTGATTATGAAGGGTTGAGATTGATTTTAGATAGAAGGCATGGATCAAGGGTGCCTTGGGAAAATAAACAAGAATATAAAATTCCTTGGGAAAAAGTGAGGAGAAATTTAAATTTCAAATATGAGGAATTAAAAATTTGAAAATAAGGATGCATTAAGGGATTCAAAGAAATTTGAATTTCTTTGAGAGACTCAATGTTAATGTGACATGAGTGGGAATTAAAATTTGAGGGATAATGATAAGCATGCTTATGAGAGATTCTAGAAGGATTAATTAGGTTAATGAGATTAGGAAAAGTTATTTGTAGGAATCATTAATTAACTAAGTGGGTTTAGAGGAAATGATTATTCGAGGGGAATTTAGAGGAATAGGGGAATAATTAATTTATTTGATAAATTAATTATTGGACAATAGTGATAGGATTAATTAAATTAGATTTAATTGATTCTGAGAGGAATGAGGATAACACAATTAAATTAATTAATTATGATGATAGGCTTAAATTAATAAAACATTAATTTTAGGTGTCTACAATATATTCTTCAATTTTGATCATACCATGGATCCTTATAGAAACACTCAAAATATTGAGAACATGGATAGCACAAACAACAATGATATGTACAAAGACAATACAAACAACTTTTCCATACATTCAGCAAAAGTGGAAGACTCCATCATGGATCCCCATTTTAATAGATTGGTTGAGGAAATCATGAGAAGAGATAGACAATATTTCTTACAAGTGATGGCACAAATTGGAGCTAAAATACCTCATGATTTTGACATGTCTCAAATAATGGAAAATCAACCTATGCAAGAAACTCAACTCAACATGGATCAAAGGAGACCTAATAGTGGAGGTACTAGAGGACCATGTTTCATGCCCTAGTCTCCATCATCTTTGTTTCAAAAACCTGAGATCCCCAATACACATGGTCAAGCTTATGATGCTCATGAAAGAGAATCTCATGAACAACTACATCTACGCAGACATCTATGGAAGTCTTATGCAGACAAATACACTCAATTACATACCAATGCTAAGGACCAGCCTCAAAAGCAATTGGATATCCATAGGCATGCTCAAAATTTGGACACAAGGAAACCCTATGTCAAATTTGGGGGCAACACACTAGAAAAAACTCATGACATACCTGTAGAATATGATATACATGAACAAAGAAGATATCCCATTCCTCATTAGACTCTATAATAGTTGGTTCCTATACGCAACATCATTATATACCTCCTCCATATGAACATGTGTATGATCAATACCATCCATACATGTAGTATGCTCCTCCTCCACCTAGTGGCTCAGGCATGGGATATGGTCCAAGAAGTTGGTCTACACCTAATAACAATTTGGAACAACAAATAAAGGACTTACAAAAGAAAATGGAGGACATAAATACACCGAAGCCAACTTACACAATGAGAGACATATGTCCCTATCCATTTGACAAAAGCATTCCAATGGCTCCTTTTCATACACATTTCATGACACCTAAGTTTGATAAGTACAGAGGCAAAAGAGACCCTAAAGCACATATAAGATAGTTTTTCATATCCTGCATTGAGGTAGCATTAGAAGAAATGTACTTGATGAGACTGTTCCCACAAAGATTAGGTGATCAAGATATGGAATGGTTCTCCCAACTTCCACCTGGAATTAAGTCTTGGGGAGATCTAGCAGAAGATTTTATCCAACATTTCTCATATAACATAGAGATAGACATATCAGTCACCACTTTGTGAAACACCAAGCAAAAGGATGGGGAGTCATTTTCATCATTCCTACAAAGATGGAGGAATTTAGCCAGCAGATGCTCTTGTGAAATTCCACAAAAATAAATGGTAGAGATGTTCACACACAATCTCCACAAAGAAATTGGTTATGATCTAAGGAAAGCTTGCTTGTCCACTTTCAAGGACATCATTGAGAAAGGCTTAGCAAAAGAGAAGGTCTTAATCGAACAAGGAGTAATTAAGATATTCAAAGAAAACAAAGAGGACTTTAAAGGAAAGGAAAAGCCATGATTTTGGAACAAAAACAAGAACATAGTAAATGATGGTGTTGTTGATGCTAACACAGTAAGACCTAAAATCATTCTTTCTGGATCAAGTTCTACAAACAACCAAGTGAATACTCAAACGACTTCTAAACCATGAAGGAAATACACCCCATTGGGAGAACCACTTGAATCATCTTTCAAGAAGCTAGTGGTAAACAAGATAATAAAAATTCCTAACAATCCTCCATATGAGCCAAAAGTCAAACCAAATTGGTGGAATGATGATGAGTACCGTGAGTATCATAGGAGTAAGGGAAATAAAATAGGAAATTGTCATCGATTGAAGAACATCATACAAGATCTTATTGAGAGAGCTGACATTGGGATCAAAGAACATTCATCCAATCGAGAACATGAGATGTTTAAGGAGCCATTCCCAAAACATGACAATGGAAAATCCAAAGCCACAGATGAGAAAACCAACTATACCAGAGCATCCTATAACTATGATTCAACTATTAATCACATTTTGATGGACAATTATATCTCTACCATTATCATAAAGGACAAAATGCCTAAAAATTCTACCCAAAGACCCAAAGTTGTCCTAAAAGGCATTGGACCTTCTTTTGAATCTACCTCTGAATGTAGTTTCACAACTCATCAAGGTAAGGTCACTTTGCAAGGTTCCTCTAGCTAAAACAACCACTTCCTCATCAACCAAAATTGAGTATGATCTTGTAGAATAGTTAGGGAGGACACCCACGCTTATCTCCATCCTTGAGCTTTTACGCATATCCCCCACACATAAAGCCATTATTGACAAAACTTTGAGAGACACTTTTGTCCCCATTGATCTGAATGGGGAACAGTTTCAAGCCATGGTAGGATACCTTTCTATTCCACATTCTCTTACATTCATAGAAGTCGATGATGCCTCCATGAGCCAACCACATAATGAACCTTTACACATTGAAGGCTTCCTACACAAATTTTGAATAAAATGAGTCCTGATAGATGGAGAAGCTGGTTTTAATATATGTACTTTGAACACAATAATACAATTGAGATATTCAAATAAAGTTGTGAATGCTACAAACAAAATCACCATCAAGGCATATGATGACAAATAGCATTCATCCAAAGGTACAATCACCTTACGTCTTAGAGTAGGGACAATTACAAAGGATGTGGTTTGTCAAGTCGTAGACCTCGATCTCACATACAACATATTGCTAGGATGTCCATGGATTCATGAGATGAGAGCAGTCCCATCTACATACCATCAATGCATTAATTTTCTTCACAATGGAGTTGAAGTAATAGTTAATGGTGATCCTAATCCATTTATATACTACAATAATTTGAGGCCAAAAGCCAAGACAATCATTCCAATTAATAGAGAAGTTATCCCATGTTTTGCATATATTGACCCCGAATCATTAAAACCTTCAACATCAAAGCAAGGTGAGCTTAAATGGAAATATTAGGAAAAAGAAATGGGTGAATACACTTTGAATCAAACCATGTGCTTGTGGAAATTTATGAGTTCACCAAAAGAATATGGATGACTACATCCTTCTAAATGGGATCCTACTATATTCCAAAAGTGGGGTGAAATGGAAGAACAAGACTTATACAAAATGCTTTACAAAGACTTTGAAGATGGTACACAAGATCACATCAAGATACCATACGAAAAATATGGCAAAGGATTCAAGATCCTACAAAAGTTTTGGTATGATGGTAAAATTCCTCTTGGCTTAAGAAAAGAAGGTATCACTCAACCTTTGCAACTAGACTTGACATTTAAAAATCAGTGCTCAAAAGGGCTTGGTTTCATCTCTTCCAGGGTAAACACTCACAAATCAAAAAAAGCATTACAAATCATGATTTCCAATGATCAATAAGAGAGCCACTATTCCACTGACTCTAATGGATGGGAATGGGGATCAGACAAATCCTTCAGTGATTATGAACTCACTAAGACATTTAGAGAACTAGGTGTGATAACTCAATGATGAACAGTTAGTACCAAACCAGTACTGAGAGGGGGGGTGAATCAGTACAGACACAAAACCTTTTCCTGAACTAGTATGACTACAAATAGTGCACTTGACTGACAATCACTAACACTGGTCTAAACCAGATTACTACCAGTTAAACACAGTGAGAATGTGAAAGACATAAAATGGTAACCCTTAGCTTTCCACACAACCTTATACCTCATTTTCACTTTACCCTTACGCATAAATAGGTAATCTACCATCAAAAATATAATAACTTGCTAGTTCAACATGATTTACCACTTTGACATAAAACACTAAGCGATCACATGAAAGGCATCACACATGACACATTGATTTTTCACATGGAAACCCAACTAGGAAAAACCACAGTGGGGATGAATACCTACTAGTTGTTCTTTGAACTCTCATGAAGTCTTCTCTATTAGGAGCCTAGTCCGGTTAAAGACTATTACAATAGGTTCTGTTAGGAACCAATCCTGCTAGGGATCACCCGATTAAGGGATGGCTAAATTCTTGATTAAGGGTTAAAACCTATTAAAGGTTACCTTGTTAGAGGATTTTAAGAACTCAATGGTTTTGAGTCACCCTATTAAAGAATTTACATCAAGATAGTTAAAGCTGCCTTGTTAAGGGATTTTCCAACTATTGAAGTGGTTAGAGATCAATAGGTATTACAATGATCTAGTAACATCAGTCAATGCCAATGTAGATCCACTTTAGTTCCTTCCTTCTGCAACCATACTCTGCAGGTATCTACTCTCTTATCTGGTTTGGCAAGAATCACATATCTTTGCACTTATATACACACATAACATTTTCCAACAACCTTAAAATCAAAACAACATTGACCTTATAGGAAACAGATAGGTCGATAGCATAAACCCTAAACCCTAAACATTTAGGTTAAGCAATTCAATTAGTTAAATCCTGACCATTGAACACATTGCATTGAATAAAACAGTCTTGAATAGATCTCAAGACATTCTCCAATGTTCGTTCATCATCACTTCTTTGAGGCGATAACCCATCACGCATTCTCCACTGTTTGCAGAGACTTCACACATTCCCGAGGTAGATAGGATCAATCTCCTTCATGCAAGATCCTTCATGCGCATAAGGCTGACATGGAAACACAGTCTGATCCCCATTACAATACTAACTCATCACACGATGTCATTAGTCGAATCACACAAGCTTGCAACACTTCAACTGGAAACCCTAAAGCCAAGACTACCAACAGGTAGTCATACCATATGAAACCTTGATACAGAACATTCCATATATTGGTTCACATTCCAACATACCGGTTCAGTTGGAAAATATACCACTTCACTTTATCACATATACCGGTTCACAACATCATACCGATTCTCTTACCAGTTGCTTACTTCAATATACCAGTTCACTCTTCAGCATATTGACATCAATGATAACATACAATATCATCATGTCATCATACTCTGCACATATGCCAACAATCTCCCCCTTTGGCATTGATGGAAATACACAAAGATATCTCTTTGCATCACATCTTCTCCCTAATACTGCAGATATCTTCTTCACTTCACATCTTCTCCCCCTTTGACAACAATGCCAAAGTGGAGGCACAAGCTTCCCTGTTCCATTATGTTGCTCCCCCTGAGGAGTAGCATATGTCAACACATCAATCTTAAAAAGATATATCAATATAAGACCTAACTGATGTGGAGCACAAACCTTTAGTTCACCTCTTCAAGGGCCAGCACCCCTAATTCACCTCTCAAATAGGTAAATGTAGCCTTTGGTAGAGGATTGGTGAATATGTCTGCTAACTACTCCTTATTGGAAACATGTTCCAATACAGCCTCTTTGTTCTTAACCTTTTCCCTCAAGAAATGATACTTGAGTTCAAAGTGCTTGGTTCTAGAATACAAAACCGGATTCTTGGAGATGTTAATTACACTTGTATTGTCACAAAATATACTTACCAATTCAGATATAGGAAGTTTGAAGCCATTTAATACATGCTTCATCCAAATAGTCTGGGTGCAGTTCATAAAAGCTACAACATACTCCACTTCTATTGTAGACTGAGAGATACAACTCTCCTTTTTACTCATCCATGAGACCATTCTACCACTGAAAAAGAATGCACCACTGGTTGTGCTCTTCCAGTCATCCACATTACCAGCCCAATCAGCATCTATGAACACTCTCAGGTTGAAGTCATTGCTGTATGGATAGCATAATCCATAGTCAATAGTTCCCTTCAGATATCTAAGAATCCACTTGACTGCTACCAAGTGGGATTCTCTTGTGATTTTTTAGAACCATGCAGTAATGCCCACTACATGTGAAATGTCTGGTCTACTATGCACTATATAATGCAACTTACCAATCATTGATCAGTATTCCTTCTCAGTTACCAACGCTAAGTCATCCTCTTTTGATAATTTACAACCGGTCACCATTGGTGTACCAACCGGTTTGCTATCTTCCATGCCAAAGGTCTTCAACACATCTTTGACATACTTGGACTGAGTGATAAAGATTCCATCTTTCATTTTTTGAATATGTAGTCCAATGAAGAACTTAATCTCCCCTATTAGTGACATCTCAAATTCCTTCATCTCATTTGCAAATTCATGACTCATTTTGTCATCTCCACCAAAAATTATGTCATCTACAAATACTTCAAAGATCAAAATCTGATCTCCTTTTGATTTCAATTAGATATTGCTATCTTCACTTGTCCTTTCAAATCCAAACTTCACAAGATGGGAGTGCAAGTGTTCATACCATGCTCTAGGTGCCTACTTTAGTCCATACAAGGCTTTATGTAGCCTACACACCATGTCACTCTTTTTTGATAGGGCAAACCCATCTAGTTTCTCTATATACACCTCCTCTTCAAGTATTCCATTCAAGAATGTAGATTTTACATCCATTTGTTATACCTTGAATCCCTTAAAAGCTACATATGCAAGAAGCATACGAACTCCTTCCAATCTGGTTACTGGAGCAAAGGTTTCTCCATAGTCTTCTCCTTCTTCTTGAGCATATCCTTTGCACACCAGTTTGGCTTTTTTTCTTACCACTGAGCCATCTTCATTCAACTTATTTCTAAAAACCCATTTGGTGCCAATGACATTTTTATGCTCAGGTTTAGGTACCAAAGACCATGTTCCATTCTTTTCTATCTGGTCAAGTTCCTCTTCCATTGCCTTGATCTAGTCTTCATCTTTATGTGCCTCTTTAAATGATTTAGGCTCAAATTCAGAGATCATACAAGAGTTTTCTCTAACCTTTCTTCTTATAAGAATTCCTGCATCCTTATCTCCTATGATTTGCTTTGGATCATGATTCAGTTTAACTTACTTAGGGATGATCTTAACAAATTCCTCATGCTTTTCATCTTCATCCTTTTCTCCATCAGCATCAACATCTACTGTATACGAGCACCATTAGTGGTCCTAGGCTGTTTTGCAACCAGTTCCCAAAAGGTTACTACTAGTTCATCTCCTACTTGCTCACTGTTAGTTTCCTTAGGTTTCTCAAAGGTTTCATCAACTCTAACATTGATGCTTTCAACAATTCTCTAATTTCTACTATTGAAACATTTGAGAGCTTTACTCTTGGTGGAATATCTTAGGAATATTCCCTCATCACATTTTGCATCGAACTTGCTCTAATTTTCACTCCTATTGATATAACATTTTCTACCAAACACTCTAAAGTAGCTTACCACTGGTTTCTTATAGGTCCAATACTTATAAGGAGTCTTATCCTTACCTTTCTTGATGAGTACCCGGTTCATCATGTAGACTACAGTGCTCAGTGCTTCTCTCCAAAAGGTGTGAGCAACCTTCCCTTGGATCAACATAGTTCTAGCTGCTTCAACCACAGTCTAGTTGTTCCTCTCTACTAGGCCATTTTTCTATGGAGTTTGGGGGGCAGACAGTTGCCTCTTGATGTCATTCTCTTCATAGTATTTGTTGAATTCACTGGAAGTGAATTCCCCTCCTTGATCGGTTCTAAGGCATTTGATTCTTTTACTGCTTTCTTTTTCTACCAATGCTCTAAAAGATTTGAACTTTCCAAAGGCTTCAGACTTATCCTTGAAGAATGTGACCCACATCATTCTTGAGAAATCATCAGTAAGAATCATAAAATACCTATCGCCCTACACACTCCTAGTTTTCATAGGACCAGACAAATTAGTATGCACAAGATCAAGTAAATTATCTGCAATGAAAGATTTACCTTTGAAAGTTGAGGAAGACATTTTCCCCAGTTGACACTCTCTGCATAAAGGATTTTTCAGTTTGCTCAGCATAGGAAATCCTCTAACTGCCTTGATCTTACTAATCTTCACAATGTTATCAAAGTTTACATGGTAGAGTCTCCTATGCCATATCCAGCTATCATCAAACTTAGCCATAAGACATGTACTGATATTTGCATTCAACTGAAATAGGTTACCTTTGGTCTGCATATCAGTGGCCATCAGTTCACCATTCTTTCCTTTCATTTTGCACACTTCATTTTTGAATTCTAGTGTGAGTCCATTATCATTCAGCTGGGCAACACTCAAAAGGTTGTGTCTGAGACCTTCTACCCAATACACATTGTCAACACTACTTTTTCCATTTAGAGAGATAGACCCTCTACCTTTTACCATACATGGTGCATCATTACCAAATTGGACCACACCACCATCATACTCTTCTAGAGATAGAAACTTACTCTGATCACCAGTCATATGATGAGAAAAGGCACTGTTAATAATCCACTCATTGGCATTATCAAAGAGGGAGAAAAGAGCCTTCTTGTCTGACACATCCTCCTTGACTGCTACAAACATAATATCTTCATTTTCTTCATCTTCTGATTCCTCATCAGTGACACCTTCATCAACTGCTACAAAATAATTTCTTCAGTTTCCTCCTTTGAACTTCTTGAACTTTCCAGTTTGTCCTTATTATCACCATTAGGACAGTTTACAGCAATGTGTCCTATCTAGTTACAAGAAAAGTATTTCAAAGGGAGATTACCTCTATATTTACCGGTTCCCTTAGAAAGTCTCTTGGTAAGAAGAGCTTCAAATTCCATTAGGATCTCCTCATTATCTATTTCTCTACTTTGCTTTGGTTCACAGCTGGTGCTTGCTTCTTTTCCTTTTCTAGACGGTGCAACAGATGCTCTAAAGGCTGATTCAATCTTCTGAATATTGCCATCATAATTATTTAGCTCATAGGCTGTCAACTTTGCAATGATGGTTTCTAGGGATACCTTTGTCTTGTCTATAGACCTCAACTACTGAATAGCAGCAACCCTTATTGCATAGACCGGTAATAAGGATCTCAAGACTTTGCTAACAATAGTGGAATCATCTATTTTTCCTCCTGCACTCTTGATATCACCAACAACTGTTTTGATTCTTATTCCATATTGTTGAATGGTCTCTCCTTCAATCATCTACATGTCTTCAAACTTTCCCCTAAGGCTCTCTTCCTTAGCTTGTTTCACATGCTCATCACCACCATAGATATTCTCAAGAGCATCCCATACTTCTTTGGGATTGTCTTTATCCTAGACATCAATGAACTCAATGTTAGATAATCTGCTGATTAGGGCTTCCATGACTTGCCCATTCTCCTGAATCTCTCTCTTTTGATTATTGGTGAGAGTACTAGTAGGGATAACATAGGCATTCTCAACATATCTCTAGTGTTGACCACCCATGCTTCTGATTTATATCTTCATTCTATCCTTCCATATTTTAAAGTTGTCTCTGTTAAACTTTAGACCTTCCCTCTTCATCATTAGAATAGGATCTTTCTCTCAAGCAGTTAGTATTACAACATAGAGGACTTAGAGGACGCTCTAATACTAATTGATAACTCAATGATGAACAATCAGTACCAAACTAGTACTAAGAGGGGGGGGGGGGTGAATTAGTACAGACACAAACTTTTCCTGAACCGGTTTGACTGCAAACAGTACACTTGACTGGCAATCACTAACACTGGTCTAAACCAGATTACTACCGATTAAACACAGTGAGAATGTGAAAGACATAAATCGGTAACCCTTAGCTTTCCACACAACGTAAAACCTCATTTTCACTTTACCCTTATGAATAAATAGGTGATCTACCATCAGAAATATAATAACTTGCTAGTTCAACATGATTTACCACTTTGACATAAAACACTAAGCCATCACATGAAAGGTATCACACATGACAAACTAATTTTTCACGTGGAAACCCAACTGGGAAAAACCATGGTGGAGATGAATACCCACAAGCTATTCTTTGAACTCTCTTTAGGTCCGCTCTGTTAGGAGCCTAGTCTGGTTAAAGACTATTACAATAGGTTCTGTTAGGAACCAATCTTGCTAGGGATCACCTGGTTAAGGGATGGCTAAATACCTAGTTAAGGGTTAAACCCTGTTAAAGGTTATGTTGTTAGAGGATTTTAAGAACTCAATGGTTTTTAGTCACCCTGTTAAAGGATTTACAACAAGCTGGTTAAAGCTACCCTATTAAGGGATTTTCCAACTGTTGAAATGGTTAGAGATCAATAGGTATTACAATGATCTAGTAACAACACTCAATGCCAATGTAGATCCGCTTTAGTTCCTTCCTTCTGCAATCATACTCTGGAGGTATCTACTCTCTTATCTGGTCTGGCAAGAATCACATATCTCTGCACTTAGATAAACACACAACATTTGCCAGCAACCTTAAAATGAAAAACGACATCGACCTTATAGGAAACAGATAGGTCGGTAGCATAAACCCTAAATCCTAAACATTTAGGTTAAGCAATTCAATCAGTTCAATCCTAACCATTGATCACATTGCATTGAATACAATAGTCTTGAATAGATCTCAAGACATTCTCCAACATTCATTCATCACCGCTTCTTGGAGGTGATAACCCATGATGCGTTCTCCACCGTTTGCAGAGACTTTGTACATTCTCAAGGTAGATAGGATCAATCTCATTCATGCAAGATCCTTCATGTGCACAAGGATGATGTGGCAACGTGATCTGATCTCCATTACAATGCTAACTCATCACATGATGTCATCAGTTGAATCACACAATCTTGGAACACTTCAACTAGAAACCCTAAAGCTGAGACTACCAACTAGTAGTCATACCATATGAAACCTTGATACAAAACATTCCATTTACTGGTTCACATTCCAACATACTATTTCACTTGGAAAAACATACCACTTCACTTTATCACATATACCGGTTCACAACATCATACCGATTCTCTTGCCAGTTGCTTACTTCAATATGCTAGTTCACTCTTCAGCATATTGACATCAATGACAATATACAATATCATCATGTCATCATAGTCTACACATATGCCAATAAGGTGAACCCATAGGAGAAAAGGAATTTCATAGAAAATTAAAAGTTGGTCAAGAAACAACCCTGAGGATCCCACAGTCTTTTTCTGTAGGTTCTAGGTCGAAATCATGACGGATGAGAACACTAGTTCTAGAATACACTTTTAGTAATGACAATTTGGACTCATTCATGATTGAGACAGATGAGGAGAGTGCCAATGATGACCTCAACAACTACCTTGACATACCTAAATATAGCTGTATCTGCACCCTAATGCCCGCTGACTTTGAAAACATTGAGGGCCTTCCCCTTGTTCACCATCAACTTATTGACTAGGACCTTGAAGGACCTATACAATTAGACACATTCCAAAATCATGAAGCATTTATCGTGTTGGGTCTCAAATCAACAGATTGGATAGGTTCTAAGGAAATGCCAACTCCTATGTAAAAACCCTCCAATTGACTTGCCAACTTATAAAGTGAACCTATTTGGTTACTATCTCTCTCAGTTTAGGTTTTGTAGGACCTGGGCGGGTATACCTACTCACTAGTTATTTTCAATGACTAGTGCCTTTATAGCAGATTAAATATCTCGATCTGACTTCCTCCTATCTCAGAATGGCATAAGTTCCTAGGATGGAGATATAGCAGACGAGTTCAAGATTGTTGTTGTATAAACTATTTGATCTTTGTGCTTGAAATTTATATGTATATACTATTGCTAATTTACTCTATATTTCCTACTTAGCTACTCCTATTACTTTTAAAGTGAAATGTGAACTAATATGGTAATGATTTGTATTTTATAGATGACCAGTGCCTCCTTTGCTATTTGGGCTACATAGTCTTTATATTTCTCTAGGACTTATTGTGTAAACTTATGAGACAATTTTTAAACCCACCCCTTTTGGTAAGTCTGTCAGTTACTATTTCTTATGAGCTCTATTTTGATATTTATATTGTAAGCCACTTGAATGAATTTAACCCTAACTTTAAGAGACCATCCAAGGAACAATTACAAGGAACAATTACAATTCACAAGTAAATCTTTTTGATTCAAATCTACAATATGAAACATGAAGAAGAACACAAATAACCTTATCTCCTTTAGACAATATCACAAGCAACTGCTTACAGAAAGTGCAGTAATCCACAACACATACACAAAATAAAAATAACTGATTGTATTTATGTATTTGTCAAAATGGTACAATGGTAAGCCTAAGCCTATAATGTATCTCTATCTTTTTCTTTAAATATTACAAAAGTTCCCTCATTTATATGAGTGTACAATTTCACCAAAAGGTGTGACTATTTAGTATGTAACCACTAACTAGTGCTTTTGTTAACAAACTGAAAGATAAGAAAATTTAACATCCCCACATGTTCTATGTATTTGTCATCTTTGTACATTACAATATCACTATTCATTCTCCTCGTGTCAATTTCTATCATAAAATAATTAGAGAGAATGTGATTCACATAAGGTGACAAATATTTGTCTCGATCCAATCCTGTCATTGCTCGATCATTGTCATTAATGAACTCTTGTTTCCACTGCTCCAATGACACCAGTTCACCATCAATATAAAAAGAGGGCACCCTAGGGGTATTCCCATCATCCAATCTTTGAAGCTCTTTTCTCAATCGATCTGCAAACTCATCATGTGACTTCAGGTAAGTCTCATCTTCAACCCTCTCACCAAGAGTCATTGAACTATCAACACTCATCATCTCCTACAACAGTGATCTAAGCCTTTCATGCTCCCTCAAATCTTTGGTTCTTCCAGTGTATGTCTTCCAATAGTTTTCTATGACTAGCATCACACTTCTGAATCTATGCTCAATGATCTCATGAACAAACCTATCCATCTTATGTTGCATCTTTTCTATTTTCCGAGATGACTTTTCTACCTTGCTCCTCCAATATATTGCATCTGTCCAGGCATCCATAGCATCTTTTTCAATACCATATGACATCCTTGTTTCACTGGTGCCTATCTCAATCTACAGTAATCTTGCTTGCAGTCTTTGCTTCTCTTCATCAGCCTTTTCATATAGGCTCTTGTATGTAGAGTTCTCTCTGACAAGAAACTATATTTGATCTTGATTTAGCTTGGCCACATCCAATTTTAATTTGGCAGTGATTCTAGGATCAGTCTTTCCAACTTGTTGTATCATCAAATATCCAATAGCTTCTTCTGTGTCAACGAGTGTGGGTCTCTTATCTTTAGGATAGATAGCCCATTGTAGAAGAGCTTTTTGATTTGGATCATACCCTGATCCCCTAAAGAGTTTATCAATTTCATCTAGTATCATTTGCTTATTTGGATCTTGTTTTTTGAGAAAGTCATCAAATAACAGGGTAGACTTCATATCCCATCCAGAATAGAATAGCATGCCAACCTCCTTCAGCAATTGTCTCCCTTTCTCAAGTGTCATTTCCTTCATCATAAGATCCATTTCCTCTTGTAGATTTTGGACTTGCTGCTCTTCATTGCTATCTTTAATTGAGGAATCTTCACCAGAGTCCTTAGGCCTCAAGAATCTTTGAATCTCTGGTGCAAGGGCATGGTCACATGGACAACCCAACAATCTGTACAATGTTTTAACAAAGAACTCCTCAAAGTGCCAATACTAATTACTAGCATATCTCTGGTCCCATGAGGAAACCCATAATTGAACTGATTTTCTCACTCCAGCCTTGTCATAGGCTCTGACACATAATTCTTCCAGCCACAATCCTTCATCTTGGCCAACATATAGTAGCATATGCATAAGAAAGGAATAATGCTTAAAGTGCATATTGATCACATCTCCTTTCAACTTCTCCAACCCATGATTCAGGGCTTCAACTAGGTAAGCAGTAAAATCAAAGAAATGAGGGTCTCTAGACTACAAATCAACATAAATAACCATGGTTGCAATATCCATCAAAGGATGGGCTTTTATCCCTAGAACCTAAGCAACATAGTAATGAGTGTATTTGAAGTAAGGGTGGAATGAGTTGATATCATAAGGGGATTTTTCATCCTAGCCTAATGGCACTAAAGACCTTGCATTTCTAGGCTTGTGTATGGGGAGCCTCCATGTTTTGTAAATGTGTTCTAGGTTAAAGTATTCATTTGTCAATTTCTTGAGGTCAATTGGTTCCTCAAACCCCCAATATAACTCAAACACAATTTTGATAACCTCCCTTGTAATTGAAAGAATCATCTTACCCATACAGTTATAAATGGTTTTGGTTTTAGGGTCATAGTTGCTTGCTAAGGATTTCATGAGTTCTACATTTACAAAAATGTTAGATACAACCAGTTTGCCTAGGTTTAATCACCATAAATTATTTATAGGCTAAGGGGCAACTCTTCTATTGTAGCCATATACAAACAACTCATATCCCCTTAACTTGGTCCATGTGTCTCCAAGATCCTCAAATCAATCCTCCAAACCTTCCTCATCTGCCTTAATCTTCTTAGACCTTAAATTGGATTATGGACATTGGTCAATCAAATCCTGGGCCAAGGAACGCCCTTCCTTCTTTTGTCTTTTCGATTTTTCCTCTGTGGTAAGAGGTTCCTTTCCCTTTCTAGTTTTACTAGCCTTAGATGATGAGTCCATTTGAATTTATAAAAGGGCTCTGTGTATGGACAACTTACTTGAAATCTGTGAGCCTTCTCTATGAATTTGCCCGATTTCTACTTCTGGTTCGTCAACTATGAATTCCTCAATACTATGTCCTTTGTTCTCAATTCATCACTTATGGCGAATTAAGTAGTTAGTAATGGGAGGTCAACAATGGTCACTTAGATACACATTTGAATTAAATAGTGATGTGACCTCCCTGGGATTTGATTATGATCTTTGTGGTAATCAATAATCACTTCGATGAAAACATGTCTTCCGAACACTAGTTTTTTGATCTATCAATCCCTTTGTTTCCATTGAAAATGCTTTTTCTTTGAATATCATGTCGATTAAGTATTTTCTCCTTTTATTGAAATTATGTATTTGATGAGAATGTCTACCTTTTCACCGACACATATCCTATGTCAATCAGGTTCCATGTCGAAGAAACTCCAAGCTTTGATAACTCCCTCTATCTTTCCATCAAAACATATTTTCTATCGATATCATTATACTCTCTCAATGAATGAGTATATAATTTCATCGAAGCTCTTCTTTCTTTGATGACTTGCTTTCATCATCATCTCTCATTGACGAACTCATTAATAATTTCTTTGATAAAATTCCATCCGTGAAACAACACGTATCAGTAACTTGTCTTTTGGTCTCCTCAAAACTCATATCCTATTGATATCCTTTATCGATGTAACTTCCTTTTATTTGATCGACATTACTCTTTCAATAAGACTATTGTTATCAGTGAGTCTTCTATGTGTTAAGCTGATAGAATTATTTACTCAAAATATTTTTCCTGTTTGATGAGACCATCTCCACTTTCTTCGATATCCTTTGTTGATGGAATCATTGCTTTCGATGAGTCCCCTTTCAAGTTCATCGGTATTCTTTTTTCTTCGACAATCCGTTTATATCGATGAGACATCGCTGGGTCTCATCAATACCATTTGAATTTGGATTTTTTGATAGGATGCCATCAGACTTGTTCGACAACTTATAGGGCACTTTACTTTGGATGGAAAATGATGATTTTTTCTTATAAAAATGCAGGATTTTATGATTTAATTTCACAAATCATGAGGTTTTATTTAATTTACATTTGGTACTCAACATATTGACTATTTAGGCATATGAGATGATATTTTGCTTGGGGACCATAAGGCAGTATACACTATAGAACTCAACAACATGGCATATTTTGGTGAGGGTGTTGGGCCTTCCAATCACAAAAATGTAAAAATAAAAACAAATCATGGGTTTTATAGTGAAAACCACATTGTGGGACCATCTGACCCCAATAAAGTAAAAAGAAAGGATGTATCTGAGGGTGAAAACCTCTCTGAGGTGCCCGAAGATGGAAGGCTCAACATTATCCCAACATCACATGAAGAAAAATCATCCATATTAGTAGAGGAGACCATCAAAACAAACATTGGTATAGAAGAGATTCCACATAACATCTTCCTAGCACAATCTTTGACAGAGATAAAAAGACCGAAGTTCATAAGTTTCTTCACAAAGCGACAAATCAATTTTGCATGGTCATATGTCGATATGCCTGAACTAGATCTGGACTTGGTAATGCATCATTTGACAGTTAAACCAAGGGCAAAGCCAGTGAAATAGAAATTAAGAAAGATGCATCCACAAGTGGCACTATTAGTCAAGGAAGAGCTTGAAAAATTATTGGATATCAGATTCATACGACGAATTGATTATCCTAAATGGATCTCCAACCTAGTGCCAGTCAGTAAATTGGATCATGACATCAAAATATGTACAGATTTTAGAAACATCAACAAACCTTGTCCCAAGGATGACTTTCCGTTTCCAAACATCGACCTGATCATAGATCTTACAGCAAGTCATGCAATGTTATCTTTGATAGATGGATTCTTTGGCTACAATCAAATAAAAATCACATCTGAGGGTCAGCACAAAACAACATTTACTTGTCCCTGGGGAACCTTTTGTTGGAATGCCATGCCCTTCGGGCTAAAGAATGTAGGTGCTACATACCAACGAGCCATGATCACTATCTTTCATGATCTCATGCACGTAACTATAGAAGATTATGTTGATGAACTCTTGGGAAAATCGATAGACAAAGATACACATTTGGACATCCTTTCAGTCATTTTTGATCGGTTGGAAAAATACAAAGTGAGACTAAATCCCAAGAAATGTGTCTTTGGAGTAACCTTCGGAAAGCTCCTTAGATACATTGTTTCAAAAAGAGGAATTGAAGCCGATCTTGAAAAAGTTGAGGCAATATTAGAAATGGCATCACCATGAAATATTAGTCAAATTTGATCTTTACAAGGCAGACTCTAGTCCATACGATGATTCATAGCACAACTTGCAGATAAATGTCATCCTTTTTAGCACTTGCTGCACAAAAAAATCAAATTCAAATGCGATGATAACTATCAATAGGCTTTTCAGATACTCAAATATTATTTTCTGAATCCACCAGTCTTGATGCCACCAGTCCTAAAACAACCCTTGTTGCTCTACATATTAGGTACATCAACAACACTAGGGGCACTCTTAGCGCAACAAGATGTTGAGGGAAAAGAAAAGGTAGTATATTAGATTAGTCATACTTTTGTTGGTTATGAGCTAAAATACACACCAATTGAGCGTGTGTGTCTCATTGTGGTTTTTGCTTCATAGAAGTCACGACATTACATGCTAACTCATAAAACTATGTTGGTCACAAGGATTGATCCATTAAAGTACCTTCTCAATAAGGTGATGCTTATCGACATACTAGCCAAATGGGTGATACTATTGAGTGAATTCAACATTGAATATGTGGATAGAAAAGAAATAAAGGGACAAGCTATCACAAATCTATTAGTAGATGCACCCATGATAGATGATGCTCCTCTTATTTCAAATTTTCTAGATGAATCCATCTTGACGGTATAACACAAAGCCTTGGCAACCATACTTTGATGGCTCATACACGCAACATGGTGCAGGAACTAGTATTCTCTTTGTCACACTTTAAGGGAATTCCATTCCAAAATCATATCAATTTTCATTTCCTTGCACTAATAACATAGTAGAATATGAGGCATTAACAACTAGACTATGGATTGCAGTTCAGTGGATGATCCAGGAACTTCATGTTTTTGGGGACTCTCAACTAGTAATTCGTCAAGCAACCGATGACTATCAAACAAAGGATGAAAAATTAATTCCTTACAAGAAAATGGTAGATGAATTCAAGCAACATTTGATGAAGTTAACCTTTGAGCATATACCAAGAGAGGAGAATCGAGCCATAGATGCCATGGCTACTATTGCTTCACTGATCGATCTACTGCAAAATGAAACCCGCTATGAGTTCTTGGTGGATAACCTTTTGGTTCCCTCATATGAGATCACTCTTACTGAGATGATATGTGTCATTGGTCCTGATTCCTAGTTATACAGTTCCATTTTCACATACCTTTGTCACAATACCCTTCCTCCTGACTTATCCAACAACCAACGTCGCACTTTCATTTGCCAATCTTCTCGATACATCATTTTAGTTGATATCATATACCATTGAGGTCTAGATGGCACTCTCCTTAGATGTTTAGAAAGGGACGAACATCAGATTGTGCTAGGTGAAGTTCATGAAGGAATATGTGGTCCACATTCTAGTGGTCCTATCTTAGCCAAGAAACTCATCTGAACTAGATATTACTAGCCCAATATGGAAAAAGATTCATATTAGTTTGTCAAGAAATGTAAGAAATGTCAAATTCATGGAGACCTTATTCATGCACCAGCATAAGAACTTCAATCAATTGTGACTCCTTGGCCCTTTTGTCAGTGGGGATTCAATCTCATAGGCAAGATTCACCCTCCTTCCAATGGCCACAAATTCATTATCACTACCACAAAGTATTTCACAAAATGGATCGAAGCAGTGCCTCTTACATAAGTCACTAGAAAACAAATTGCTACATTCATTATCAATTATATCATTTGTCAATATAGTATTCCTCTTGCCATCATCACCGACAATGGATGTCCCTTCAAAAATTAGGATTTTCATGAACTTTGTGATCGATTCCATATTACCCATCATTTCTTCACTCCCTATTACCCCCAAGGTAATGGTCAAGCTGAGGAGTCTAATGAAACTATTCTTAAAATCCTCAAAAATATAGTCAATGATGCTAGTCAAAATTGGCATATCCAACGTAATCTTGTACTTTGGGCTTATTGCACAAGTGTTTGCATACCTACAAGAGCCACACCTTGTTCACTTGTCTATGGAATTGAAGCTATCTTTCCTATTGAGGTTGAGTTACCATCTTTATGAGTCTCTTTGCACAACATTATCTGTGATGAAGACTACAAGGTATCTCGCTTACAAGAACTTTAACTATTGGATGAACGAAGACAAACTGCTTTTAATCATCTCAAGGCTTATCAACAAAGAATGAGTCGCAATTACAATCACAAGGTAAAGCCTCACACATTTGAGGTAGGTGACCTAGTTCTCAAAGAAAATCCTAAAAATCAGCAAGACATAGAGAAGAAGGGCAAGTTTGAACCAAATTGGCTTGGTCCTTACATCATCACATCAGCCTATGGATCTAGGGCATATCAACTCTCAACCCTAGAGGGAGAAACTTTGGAGGATCCTATCAACAACATGCACCTTCATAGGTTTTACACATAGCTCTTCAGAATATCCTAATTAAAAAATACAAAATAATCAAAAAATTATCAAAAATACAAAAAACTTAAAAAAAATAAAAAAATACAAAAAAATAAAAAAAATAGACAATCATTACTTGGTGAAAACCTAGCAAACAGGTGCCTTCTGACACAAAAAATTAAAAAATCAAAAAAAGTAAAGAAAAATAAATCTGTCCAAAGGTGAAAACCACTTCAGTGGTGCCCTGAACAAGTACCATGGTAAAAACCAGGTTACTTTGCACTTTGCACACACTCACAACCTATCCATCCATAATAACCTTATCCATTCCCATCATGGCTTTCTATTGATCTACCCAACATTGGTTAGCCATTCATAACAATCCTCCCTTTTCACCCCTTTTCATCCGTAATAAATCAGCTCCTATCTATGGCTAAGGAAAATCCTACATCTAGTGATGGTGTAGAACTAAGAACATCACACATTCCGAGAATTATAGTTTCTTCTAGTTTTCTTTAGTCTATTTGTGCACAATCCACAATAAAGAAACACTTGCATCGC
This sequence comes from Cryptomeria japonica, assembly GCF_030272615.1. Lineage (NCBI taxonomy): Eukaryota > Viridiplantae > Streptophyta > Pinopsida > Cupressales > Cupressaceae > Cryptomeria > Cryptomeria japonica. The sequence goes on along the minus strand of NC_081408.1, from coordinate 69,413,833 downwards.
CAATCCGCAATAAAGTTTTGTCTTCTCTGCAATAAAGTTTCAGGTTCATGGATTCAAATTAGTTTCAGATGAGACACAAGCAGCAATGATCCTCAACAAATCATATCTTTCAACAGACTTAGACAACATTATTGTTCAGTGCTATCTATCCTTTTGTGAATGAAAACATTGTGACCACAATCAAATAGACTTATACAAGTGACAAGAGACACTAAACTTGAGGACTATAGTGGATGTTGGTGTCGAGTCTTGGTTTTCTTTTGATTTTATCTTTTTGGTGACATGTCTTTTAGCTTTTCCAGGATGTCTTTGACTAGAGATTTTATCTCTAGGATGTCTTTGACTAGAAAAGAGAGGATGGGGTATCATCACCTATTTTTCTTTTTTGTCTGTGAATTGTCTCTTCGTAATGCTATGACTTGTCCAAAGATATGAGGACACTGAGAGTCTAGGGTGAACTGGGGCATTCCTTGTTTATGACTATCTAATTTCCATGCAAATAGGTACAATGACTTTTTGGGTCGAACATATACCTCAATTCTCATAACCTATTTTCCATAATAAAGCTCAATGATGATAACACATAAGAAGCTCTTTCACTTCCATATCTTCTATCTTTCATCCCCCTTTCTTGATTGACCTCCATTGTCCTTGAGTCCATGTAGCTTGCTATCACATGGCTGATTATAATGACATGGCAAAAAATATTTTGCTTTTCATGTAGTTTGCACCTACATTATCACATATTAGCATTTCATACATACATATAGATATCATAATTGCACCATATCCTCCACACAACACATGTTAGCACATTTTACATTTTTTCATCATGCAAATAGTTATTTGCATTATAATATTCATTTGCATAACATATAAAACATAAAAGAACAAAAAAAAATATTGCATTTCATCATGTACATATTTGCATCCATATCATAAGCAACATCACATAGGTACACATGCATATAGCTGCAACAAAGATGAATCATCTTATATATATCTCAAAATCATAAGTGTCATGATACAATGATGTCAAAATGCATATGGCTACAATCACCCGAAGGTGTCATCATACAAAATGCTACAATAGTGATACATAGGGATACCTCTAAGGCTATGATGAACTCCCTCCCTCAGAGCCAACTGGCCTCAATAGACTCTAAGCCCTAGAAGGACCCACCCTAGGATCATCTCTCCTGCCCCCTCTATCTGGTGGTGGTGGAGGACCCATGACCCCACCTCTAGACACCTATCTCCTAGCTCTCCCTCCAGTGGTCGTCGTCATTCGCGATGGTCTCTGGAAGCTCCTAGCCTGTTGATCTGGTGGCACCACTCCATAGTACAGGTCTCACTAGTAGGCTATCTCCTCCCTTGCCCACAGAACATAGGCATATTTGGCCCTTGTGTCCTCTACTACCTATCTCCCTACCCTCAGTTCTTTCTCAGCCTCTGTATAGCACTAAATAGCCTGATCCCTCTCTTGCTCAGTGTCTCTTAGTTTTCTCCTAAGCCTAGCCATATCCCTCTCTAGATCCTGGATCTCATCTACATATCCTTGGCAGATATCCCTCAAGGATAGTAGCTTATCCTCCTCCTCTCTCCCCTCACCCTGTCTCTGTGGCTACTCCTATGGCTGCTCCTATCCCTATCTCCATCCTTGTACCTATCTAGGAACTTGTGCTACTAGCACTTGTAATGGTAATCCACCTCTACCCCTCACTACATGTATCTGTCTCTCCTGTCCACCCTCTCTCATCTACGTAACTCTCATCTCTACCACTACACCCCACTATCATCACCATCACCTCCAACATCTCCCTCTATCAGCTCCCTTGGATCCTTTAGCCATGGAAATGGACTCTCTCCCCAATATGTAGCATACTCTGCATCCATCCCTGCATCCTCCACATCTACCCAAATGTCCCAAGGCATGGCAACCATCTCTAGAAGTTGTGTCACAACCTGATCATAAGAAAACAATGGCCCCAAATGCACCTGATCCCTCATGGTCCATGCATATGTCCTGACCCTCGTGGCATCTGTTATATCCTATCGAACTACTTGCATACTATGTCTATCAACTGCCTCTCAATAATATATATAGTGTCCTCCCTATCAAATACATGCTCCTGAATACATATCGCAACTCCATTCCATCATCCTCCCACTCCTCACAGTCCCGGTATGGCCTCCATACCACACTATCTATCTCATCAATCACCCTATGCCAATACTCTAGTCTCCCAATCCATTACTAAGAAGTAATCATATCATATAGGTGTACAAAACTGCATCCACATCCCCTACCTCTAAAGTGTATCAGACGTGTAATCGATAAATGATCATATGCCCAAACCTACAGCAAGGTCACTCCACACACCAATCTTGCTAATCTGTGATAGACAAACTGATGTAGCTCATAGTACAAGCATGCTAGTAGACACACCCCCATGCAAACATGGTGTGCTCAGTCACCAATGTCTCTGGAGTCCTTCCCCATCCCACAACCAACCCTCATGTTGCCCTATCTGGACAAAGGAACCCACTGGTCACTCCAACTAGCACCACTCGTAGCGTCAATCCTATCACTATCATGGTGTTCCAAGCCACATGCCCCACCCTCATCTCTAGTCCTAGTTCTTAGAACACTCGTCTTAGTGCAACCCTGTCTCAATCTTCATTGTAGGGAACCAACTCCCCATCGATCGATATCCGCAGTATCCTATATACATCCTCTAAGGTAACTGTCATCTCACCCATCGACAAATGAAAAGTGCATGTCTCAAAGTACCATCTCTCAACTAATGCAGTCAGCAATCCCATGTTCACCCAAAACTTAGGCACATACATAATGTATCGCAAACCCATAGCCTCTACTACTGCTCTATCCTCGAATGTCAGCTCTAGTCTTAAACACTGAGTTGAAGGGAATCGCTCCTGTGACTCTAGCATAGGCAAGTGTACTCCTTCACTCAAGAAAATCAACTATGTCAATCCTAGTGATACTCCCTATTCATCACAAAGTACTTCTTTTTGTCCTAGTGCTTATATCAATCATATGGCACTCTATCCTAGTCATACTCCCCATTCATCACAAAGTGTTATTTTTTATCCTAGTGCTCATATCTATCATATGGCACTCTATCCTAGTAGTACTCCTTGTTCATCACAAAGTGCTTCTTTTATCTTATCTTTTAGGGCACCTACTTGAGTGTATCCTCTTGAGTAGCTTATCGAATTGAAAATGTATGTTGTATCACATAATTATCAATTTCAGCCTGATCCAATTGGTAACGTATGTTTTATCACATAATTTCCAATTTCTTTGGTACTCCGTATTCATCACAAAGTGCCTCGATCTATCCTATCCTAGGGTCTCTTCTTGGGTGTATCCTCTTGAGTAGTTTCCTCATTGACAACATATGTTCTATCATAAAATTGTTAATCCTAGCCCTATTTGCTACCCTAGACTTCCCTATAGGACCTACTTAAGTGTATCCTCTTGGCAGCTTATCCAATTGATAGCGTATGTTTATCACAAAACTACTAATTCGACCTTGAAGACATAAACATGCATTCATGACACAAACATGCTTGCATACTTCACATATGTGCCTACCCTACACAGACATGCCTGAATCACACAGACGCACCTCTACTCTGCATAGATGTGCCTATCCTGCACAAACACGCCTGAAATGCACAGATGCGCTCACATCTGACACAGATGCTACTAAAATCGTAGATGCGCCTAGCACAAACATAGATGCACCTAGCCTACCCAGACGTGCCTAGCACTAACGCAGACGTGCCTTGGCATTTTTCCCCCCATTGACATTTTTTTTTGACATACCTAATATGCATTTATTACCCTACCTGACATGCATTTATGACAACAATTAATGCAACAAAGTACAAGGAGGTTTTGTGGTACTTACTGACTCTCCTGCATCTGTTGGCCTCTGATATTGGTGAACACGATCGAATCTGTGCACCAATGCCATTGCTCCTGACTGCTCTCTTCTCTCTGCACTATGATCTCTTAGGTGTGAGATGATAATGAGGATGTTTTCCCTCATAGTCTATCTTATAGACTACCCTAGCCCTAGTCTCTTGTGTCAGTCTTCTTTATCTCGTGACTCTGTCGCTCTATCTTGTCAGTCCATTCTAGCATTTCTTTCTTATAGGAGATTGTCTATGATCTTTTTAGACATTTTCGTCCAATCTGTCAAGGGGGCATATCATTACCATCTTGGGACAACATTTTATCAATTCATCTTATCTTCTATGAAACAATGCGACAAGTTGCATTGTCTCAAAGAGGGGCAAAATGTAGACACCTAAAATTGTCCTATCTAATTAAATAAATATCTTTATTTATTTAATTATTTTAGCCTACTTCTTCTATTAATTAAATGAAAATGTATTTATTTAATTAATTAATTTATCCTCTTCTAGCCTTATTTCTCATTTAAATAAATAGATTTATTTATTTAAATAGCCCTTTTCCTAAATTAAATAAATACTTGTATTTATTTAATTGATCCCACTTCCTCTATTAATTAAAAAATTATTTATTTATTTAATTAATTCATTATCATTTTCTACCCATGACACATGTCATTCATCTCTTAATTCTTACACTACCTACCCTCTCATTATTTTCTTATTTGCTTTTACCTATCCTCTGATCCTAGCCAACCATTTATCTTTTACACCTCTCAATCTTATCCCTCCATTTCTTATAGTTTCTTCTATATAAAGAGATGCTTCCTTCATTATCAACCCTAATCGATCCTTCAAGCATTCTAGAATTTGAACTTTCATATGCGATCAAGCCTACTTGCAACCACATTTTTCATTCTTTATTGAGATCTTGTGCACACATAAAATCTGAGAGCAAATATATCAAGCAAGATCAATGGAGATAGGAAGAATGGAGATCCAAACCCTATTGGACATGTGATGGTATAATCTTTGTGATTTTGTTGATTTGAATTATCTTAGGTAATATTCATATGTTATGGTGGATCTTTGTTATTATTAGGCTAGGGTTTTATGGTTGAATCTATTCACTCTTTCAATATTGTTATTCCATTTTTACCATAAACAAACCCGGTGGGACAAACCAAACACCATGTTTGTTATCAGGGAGGTTGGGAGATGAATTTTGATATATAACTCGACCGATTTTGATGATAGTGCTTTGAGTTTGAATTTTGTTTTAGCCTGACGACCGTATGCATTGGGTCATCATTAAAAAAACTAAAAAAAAATCCTGCAGATAAAAACCTGAAATTGCCTTTTGAAAAAATTAATTATGAAAAATCAAAATGAAAAATGAATTTTGAAAAAGGAAAAAAATTTAAAGAAACTTAAAAATATGGGAGGGGGTCTGGAGATACCCTTACCCATGGACATGTCGGTAACTGTGGTATCGATAGGGACCTGTAGGCCAATTAGTCATAGGTCCAGGCTATGGTACCTAGTACCACCAGTGCTAGTGGTACCAGTGTACCATGTCCCATCCGGTACCTCCTGGTACTAGGGGTATAGGGCCACTACAACCCTTACCACTGTGGGGTGTGGGCTAGGCTTCCCCATGAGGGTTGATATTTATTAAAAAAAAAAAAACATTTGAAATTAAATCCACAAAACAATAAAATGAAAAAGTGAAAATCATTTTTTATAAAGTTTTTTAAATAAAAAACATTGAAAATTAACTAACATGCCAATGATATTATTTTATATGCCATTAATTTATATGTCAATGTTAGTTGGTGGGTGGGCCTAGCTAGTGGATCCCATCTAGAGATTTAAAAAATGAAAATTATTTGTTGTCATATTCGGAGAAATTGAAAATTGATTTATTATGGCATATTGGTGAAATTGCTTTGGATCTTGTTGCTTGCGTATAGTCTAATTGGTTGTTTTTCTTTCACAAAGCACATCTTGGGCATATGATGTTGGATTTTTTACTTCTTATAGTTGTTGGAAAGTTAATTTAGTGCAATTCATGACTATATGATTATTTTTTCCATATATTTTTGTTTGGGCACTGAAATGTCAGTTGGAAGTCAGAGTTACCTCGATGGCTTTGAGAGGTCATAACTTGAGCATATGGAGTTGGATTTTGGACTTTGTGTAGTTGATGAAAAGCTATTGGAGAGCACACATTTCGGTTCAGGTTTGAAGCAGATTTGACATGATTTATTCATTGATATTTTGATCTAAGATGTTTATGGGTTCTTTTGACTTTGGTGACAGTATGAGTTTATGGCATGTTACATATTGGTGGTTTTGATTTGATGTCATTGTACACTCAATTTTGTATATTCATTCCTCTCATGTTGACATAGATATCGATTTGGTTTGATTATGTATGTTGCATTGTTGGGTCTACAAGTTGTGCAATGTTGTAGGTGGTCTATACTTATAGGATTGCAGTTATGGCTCAGATATGGGTTGATGCATATTCAGATTGGTGGCTTGGTTTAGTCACATGGTTTGCTGATTTTTTTCTCATGGTGAGGAGGAGAGATGTTGTTACTAGGTACAATCATGATGGGGGGCTACATGGTTGACTATGTGATACCGATAGGTTGGACTCATTGAGTTATATTCTTGCTTCGTGGATGTAATCATGATGTCATGGATGTTCCTTGTGTTTAGGGACTTTGACATGACATGATTCGATTTGCAGGTTCTTTTATTGATTATGGTTTGATATAGATTCTTGATTGGTTATGGCATTTTATCTTTTTGTTTGAGGATCATGGTTACTTTGACTTTTGGGAGCTCATGAGGTCAACTTTGAGTTCTTTGATTGTTAGATGGCTTTGGTTGATTCTCATGTTAGAGGATGGTTTTATCATGATGTCATGGATAGCTTTTATATACTTTTAGTGGGAGCTTTTGATAGTGTGATGTGGCGGTGTGAGATTTGATCCTAATTGTTTGCTAGTGGTTTTGTATCTTCTTCAGATGGAGTTCATGGTTTACTTGATATTGTTGACATTTCAGTTGTATGTGTGTAGAGTTGGATGATATTCATTTAGGGGATGGTTATCCCAGTTCAGTGGGAGCTTGTAGCAGTAATGTGTAATCACCATTGCATGGTGGATGATATTCTTAGTGTCCAGATGTTTGGAGGATTCCTTAGATCTTGTTTCTATAGAAGGATCTTTCACATTTGTAGGTACACTTGTAGGAGATGGTGATCTTCATTATATTTAAGGATGTTGACATCTTGAGGGCTCAAGGAGTCCTTAGTTGAGGTGTGGTTTAAGATTTCATTTGACATGTTATCCTTGCTTGACAGGATGGTTGATATTATGTCATGATACACTCTTGATGGCTAGCTTAGAGTTTTGTTATGATATGGTTATTTGATATGCTCATATGGAGAATGTTATCTCTTTGGTGGAGATGGTTAGATCATGTTGTCATGTTTATGTTCCTTATTCTACGGTTGGAGCTTTGACATTGATCTTGGTAGTTCTCTTTGTATTGGGTACATGATCATTTGCTTGATAATTAATGATATTGTTGTGTTGCATTTGGAGTTTTGCATGTATTGGTCAGTTACAAGTACTTATGGATACCTAGAGGATGTTGGTGATGCTATTATTCTCTTGTGATTAGAGGCATATGTTGAGGCAGGTTTTTGTTTCAACAGGAAGACCAAGGAGCATTCACCTAGAATGGACTTGAGATGAGATTGTTCTTAGATGATTCATAATGAATTTGATGTCTTGGATAAGCATTCTCATTCCCCACTCTTGGTTTACTCGATAGTTTACTACTTGAGAGGTATTTCACATTGTTTCCTTTCAGGTGCATTATGTTTATGCTTATATTTCATAGATAAGGATCTTGAGCTATGGAGATATTTAATTTTGGAGGGTTCATTTGAGAGATTATGGTATTTTTTATCTCCTTGTGCATTTGAGATATTATTATGATGGTGCCATTCATTGGGCATATTCCATTGGGATTGGGAATGGATATTTAGTTTGATCTTCTTGGTTATGAGAGGCTTACATCCATGTTGATTACATGTTATATATGTTGGTTTAGTCCAAGGGACTGAATGGGTTTTGGTTGTTGTGATGGCTTTTGATTTGGGGTTTTCTAGAAGAGATCATACTTGACATATTTAGCATTTAGAGGTGTGTGTAGAAGGACATGCTACAGGATTTGATTTGCAGTATTTCTCTTTTTATTTTGGTTATCTTCCTAGATGTTTGTAGTCATATTACATTGGTTTGAGGTTGTTTGGAGCTATGTTATGATTAGTTTGTATTCATGATATGTCATGTGGAAGATGATTTAGTCATTCCTTTATCTCTTTCTTTTTTTGGTGTGGAGAACATGGGAGAATGTTGGAGACATGGTCTGAGAGTGGTTCTTGTAGGTTATTAGTTTACATGATGTTCATATTGATGTGGATTTTCTTGATACTGCATGGTTACACTTTTATGATATGTTGTTAGTGGATTCATTTTTGATATTGACATTACCTATGCAGTGGGAGTTCCTTGGTGTATACACATGGAAGGTATTGCACGCGGGGCTTATGGTTACATGTTATAGGTTGCATATGTTGATGAGATGTTATTCACTTGGTTTGTATGCCTTATAGGCATGCATAGTTGATGTGTTAGCACTTGTTGTGGGTCTTATTTCATCTATGTAAATAGATACCTTTGTATTGGATACCTTTGGATTAGTGTTTGTGTTTGGATATCGGTTGGTGCAAGACTTATCATTTGTTGTGATAGATTGTGTGGCTTTCTCTTTGGATGACCTTTTCATGTCTAGTGGCAGTGGCATGGTGAAGAGTGGGAGCATTCATCTATGAGATGGTGGTCACTTTGTTTTTTGTTGCAGGTATCTTGGTGGAGCACATGGATCACTTGAATTCTATGATGGTATATGTGCATGGAGAGATCAGTCTCTTGTTCATGTGAGGGATTACTTCTTAGCCCTTATGCAATGTATACAACAATTGAGAGAATCTTGGGAAAATGGTGTTGTACACCTTGCATAATAATGTTTCATTGTTATATTATTGTATTATTGTGTGAGGTGGAAATGGAATTATATTATAATATCATATTGTATTGTTGCACCTAGAAGCACATAGAGGGATGTGCAACATGTAGAGATTCTCTTGGAATATTCTTGTAACCACTTGATAAGTTGTACTGACACATTTGTAGTATTATATTGTATTTATTTAATAATGGGTAATATAATTGTGATGAAGTAACCAATATTAAATGTGGGTCAAGGGTAGGTAGGAAAAATATTATACTTTATTGTCACATGGTTTGGGGCACATGGTTTGATGTAATACAACTTGGTGGTTTTGTGGGAGCTTGTGTTTATAAAAGTAACCACAAGGGTAGTTGTTTGAGTTAGCCAGTTTAGCATTTGTTTTGGAAGCATGGCATGAGATGTGTGGATTTCTGCTTGGTCACATGGAGTTCTTGTTGATGGCTTGTTATGGCTGGATTTCATAAGCTTTCCATAGTTGTATTGTAATGGATGCATTGTTGATAATAAATGGTGGATGAAGCTTTTGGAGGCTAGGTTTTTCCCTCATGAGGGCTTTCCCAGGGTATATACCATATAACATATTCATGGGTATGTTGTCTATTGTTTACATGTGGATTCTATGAGTTTATTTTATTGAGATCTAAATTGGGTTGTGTGGAAATTGTCATAAAGTTGGCTGCAAGTATCCTTTCAAGAGTGTAATTCATTTAACTAAGAATCCTATGTATCATGCATGGACTAAGAATGTAGATGCACAGTACCATTTTATTCAAGAGTTTATTACAAATGGACAAATTCTATTGACAAAAATTGATACTTAGGTGAAGGTCATAGATTATCTCACCAAAGTTATGAGCACAGAAAAGTGGACATGGTGCAGAAAGCTCACAAGCCTTGTTTCTTGTTCCTAGTTGATTCCATGGTAGTGTGACTCCCCTTGCTCTTGTAAGGTGGTAAACAAGTTGGAGAATGTTAAGAATTAAGGTATCTCAACCTTAGTAATTCAAGTTTATGTATTTATTATTATTTTATATTTTTCCACGGTTAATTAACATTTACATAATTAAATAATTATTCTCCATTATACGTGACATCGGTTTTATGAGTTGGAACCTCTTCCACATGTTGCTACCTTTAATATCATGATATTAATTGTCAAAAGATGCTCATCAAGTGTTATAACACGGAAAGCCTATTTTAGGGATGTTATGATAGATTTTATGTCAAATGTAACAACTAAAAGTGGGGTGATTTATTTTGGACTTGAAAATTAGTTATTATGACATGTGTAAGAGGATCCTTATTTTATTTATTGATAGTCATTTTGATTAGATGAAATGACAAGAGTCTCAAACCATTATTTTATTGATAGTCATTGATATATGTAAGTGCCTATCCTACTTTTGTGGATTGTTATTGCAGCCTATAATAAGGTGTAATTAGATGTAAGAGGCTAGTTATCATGAAGGGGTGATATGAATTTTTACATGGTTTTTTGGAGTCTTTCTTGACTCATGGTAATATTTTATGGTTCTATTTTGAGCTCCCATGAGTCTATATATTAAGGGTTTGAGTTGGAAACAAGTATGATTTTGTTAAATTTCTATTTTCTAGGGGTTATGATGCCAAATTGAAGATTAAGTAGACTTTGAGAGTTTTATTTTAATTTAATATCACTAATAATACAAATATTCCATCTCTTCTTGGTGGAGTTGTTTCTTAAAAGGGATTCTTGACATAATTTCAGTATTATGTGTTCAATATTCCACCTTAGATGAAACTTCTACTAATTTATCATCCCTTTAATCTCTTCTTCACTTCATAAAGCTCGAACAAACGTCCAAAATTAACATTTAAACAAAACCAAAGTGGAATCATCACTACAAATGGCTTTCTAATGGAATTCCCTCATCACTATGAGATTAATTATTTTTTAAGATGCAAACCTACCTCCTTCATTGGAATTTTCATGTATGTGCCTACATGCTTTTACATGGAGAGGGTATAATTAAATTCAAACCTCTTGAAACCACTAAAAGCTTATTTCTTTTCATATATGCACATTTCAAATTTCAACTATAGTACTACCCATTGATTGTCAAGATAAGAAACAATAGTTAGATTAGTCAAACATGTACTCTTTGTTAGTGACCATTAGTATAAGGATATCAAAACTAGTAGAACCTTCCTCATCCACTTCCCATTGAGACTTGAGGTAGCCTTGGCTACTATGATAGTTTTCAAAAATTAGGAAAGGAACCTAAAATTTACCATTTAATCCTAATGAGTTCAACTTATTCAATTGAATCTCAAACTTCTTTTCGAACGTGAATCTCTCCACTCCATGAAATGTAGACTTGTCAAGCTAATAATGTTTTTAAAATATTTATAACAATATTGAGCTATTTTCCTCTTGTTGTTTAATCTAATAAAAATAATATAAAGGTATCTCCTTAAACCTAATTGGAAGTTAAAACCTTCAAATGGGCTAAAAGGTACAACCTAACTTACGAATTCAAAATATGATCAACTTTACAAAAGTTTCACCTCTAAAAGAATTTTCAAAAAAATTTAAGTCCTAATAATCTATTTGGTATGAATATTTAGAAAAATGGGGCAAAAAGAAGCTAACAATAACTATGAAAAAATGTAATTCTAATAAGTCAATTTTAATCCAATTTTATGAAACTTCACATGTTTGATTAATATAGTCAAACATTAGAGGAAATTTTGTTTGAATGTAAATTCAAGAATAATTTCATAAATAAGATATTAAATTATTTAAAATTAAAGAAACTAGACTACATGCATATTGATTGAAAACAATTAATGCTATTGGAGTAATTTCACTCATGTATGTATTGAGTGTCATGATTTTTACAATTACTTTGATGTGTTAATTTGAGTTCTGATCTATTGTTAATTTAACATACTAAAAATTATGTAATAATGTTTCAAATTTTTTAAAATTGAATATCAATAGAAAATATCTTTTTCATATTAGCATTAACATCAAACCAATACAAGTTTCTTAAGAGAAAAAAATAGAAAACACCTATGAAAGACCATGAGTCACTACATATAAATCCACATTTATATTGAACTATTTTCCTCTTGTTGTTTAATCTAATAAAAATAATATAAAGGTATCTCCTTAAACCTAATTGGAAGTTAAAACCTTCAAATGGGCTAAAAGGCACAACCTAACTTACGAATTCAAAATATGATCAATGTTACAAAAGTTTCACCTCTAAAAGCATTTTCAAAAAAATTTAAGTCCTAATAATCTATTTGGTGTGAATATTTAGAAAAAAGGGGCAAAAAGAAGCTAACAATAACTATGAAAAAATGTAGTTCTAATAAGTCAATTTTAATCCAATTTTATGAAATCACCAATGACAATTTCCAAGAATTAATGATGTATTGAGTGATGAGGAATATTTTACAACATAAAAAATATAAATATTTTGATAATGCCTTTCAAGCATTGCCTTCTAGAAAAATAGAGATAATAAAATATAAAGTGTATACTTTTTTATATAATAGACAAGGTAACCATCAATCTAGTTTGTGAGACCCTCATTGTTGAAGCTTACAATTATATCTATGTCTAGTTTGTGAGACACCAGTTTCTTACTTGCTAGTGCCCTTAAGAAACTATGCTTTGTTTTTTGTTTTTCATAAATTGGTAGAATTTTTTTTTTTTTTTTTTTTTTTTTTTTGGCATGAAGCTATATATTTTAATGTTATGTAAGAAAATAGGAAATTTTTTTTTGAAATAATTAAAAATTGTAAGGAAAGTTATGTAGAAAACTTCACATGTTTTATTAATATAGTCAAACATTAGAGGAAATTTTGTTTGAATATAAATTCAGGAATAATTTCATAAATAAGATATTAAATTATTTAAAATTAAAGAAACTAGACTACATGCATATTGATTGAAAACAATTAATGCTATTGGAGTAATTTCACTCATGTATGTATTGAGTGTCATGATTTTTACAATTGCTTTGACGTGTTAATTTGAGTTCTGATCTATTGATAATTTAACATACTAAAAATTGTGTAATAATGTTTCAAATTTTTAAAAATTGAATATCAATAGAAAATATCTTTTTCATATGAGCATTAACATCAAACCAATACAAGTTTCTTAAGAGAAAAAAAATAGAAAACACCTATGGAAGACCATGAGTCACTACATATAAATCCACATTTATGTAGACAAAATCTACAATGGAATACCAAAAGTGACAACTTAGAATTCCACTTTAGATACCCTATGAGGAATTAAATATGGATTTATATAATGGGAACCCAATGTTTCAACCAATTAAGCTTAGCTCCTTAGACTATTGATAATTTAACACATTGCTAATAGTGTATGTGTGAGGCCTTCAATATTAAAGGAGATAATAATAAAAAATCTTTTATACAATCAACTCTTGTGTTGTTAAGTGTAAGAATGTGTCCAGATTGAAATGTCATCCCCTACCTACCAACAAAATATTTTTGATGGTTATCTATTTGAAGTTATTTTTTGTAATTTGGAGGCCTACCTTATTTTAGAAATTATTTTTAGAAACTAAATACATGTGAAACTAATTATGAAAAGAAAATTATGAACTACATAAAATCTTTCCTTTCAAGTGATACAACCTTCTCAAAATTATAATTATATTTTATAGCTAACATGGCCTCTCTCATTTTATCTAATCCGAACATGACCAAATAGGATCATAGAACAATAACATTTAGACTGTATTAATTGTAGTTGGACTAGAACAAATCTTTCATTCAATAATGTTGGTTTAAGTGGATTATACAATGATTCTAATGTGAAGCCTTTGTTGATTAATTAATACTAAAGGAACATTTCCACAATAGAAAAGCTAAACTATAGGCATGGGTTGTTAAGGGCATTAAAAAGTGATAATTGATTTCTACCATGTAAATATCATGTAGTACTATATCTAATTTGCTTACATAATATAATATATTTTTTAAACAACCAAAACAATTGACAAACACCAAATGAAATAATTAAAAATCATTCCAATCTTTCCATTTTCAATTATTAATAGTAAGTCATATAAATAAAAATCTAAATTCAGAATTGAATAGATTTTTATTAAGGAAAAACAAGTTTTTAAGAGACCAGAAACCCTATACAAGACAACTTTTAGAAGGACCTGCAACCCAAACCGAAAAATAAACTTGAAAGACCACTCAAAGAACCAAAACACAAAAGAGATTTGGCTGAGCCAATCAAAAGAAGGGGAACAACATTAACCTCCACCAAAAACCAACAGGTTGCAAAAAAACCAGCAACCCTAACCCAACTAGGAAGGATCAAGAATTTGACCTACCCTTATGGGATCGAAGGGTCATATAAAAAGAGGACTGGGACAATTTAGATTTTTTACTTTTAACAATAATCCATCCCTCCTCAACCCTAGCAGCAGCCTTTTGCCAAGAGGATGGGTCCAGAATAGAGGACCTCCCATCATCAGGAGGAATAGAGCCAACATCTAGAGAGGCAGAGACAGTAGAAGATCCAACAACAATCTGTGATATGGGAGGGTCATCCATTGAAGAGGAAGATCCAGCATTTTTCAAACGATCACTCGGGATGCCACTGCAGGCATCCACACATTCCTAAGGCAAGGCAACACGAGAAATAAGAGGCGTACCCTCAGTCTTAGGAACTTGTGTCACCACCTGGGAGAAGCTTTTCTTTTTAACAAAATAGTGTTCAGAGGATGCACCTTTCCACCAAGAAGCAGATCTCTTTTTCTTTTTATCTATTTCACACCCTGCAACAACATGTCCACTCTGGACCCAAGATCCCAAGGAAGATTCAAAGGAAGATTCAATCTCTAACTTAGCTGGAAGCCCTTTAGAGATATCAATGTTAACCAAAATACGAGCATAAGTAGAATGATAACCATTAGGAATTCGTCTAAAGCCTCCCCCACTTCCTCTAGCAGAGAGTTCGTCCATAGATGAAGGAGAAGGTTGGGGAGCCTAACCCAAATAGAAATCTCATTAAATGAATCAGTAGATGGGTTAAAGCCTGAGAACCAGGGTTTAACCATCAAAACATATTTGTCCTCCGAGATGAAAGGATTAATCCCTAAGATTTTGGATCTGTCCTCTGCATATTCAAATTTAGTAATGAAAAAACCCTTGGCTGAGGGAAAAATGTTAACTGAACCTTTTAATTGAATAGTTTATTATTCATGAGATCTTGAATAAATTTAAGATCTTTTTATAATTTAGAAATGAAGAGAGGAATATTTAAGTTTATGGTCTTTTAATTAATACATATTTTTCTTTGAAAGGGTTAAACGGGTTGTGGTGTAAGAATGTGAATTTGAGACAATTTTTACACGGACATGTTTGATTAAAAGGGCTTTTAAGAATTGATAATATATATTTATTTTTTAAGTGGTAATTGGTTGCGTGGGATTTAAATTTAATATAACATTCATAAATTCCATTTTTGATATTATGCATGTAGAGATAGACATGACATTTATATATCTATTGAGAATTATAGGTTGTATCTTTTGAGCATGGCATTTATATATTCTTCTCCCTTGCTCTCTTACTTGCTCATTTGTCTTGATGATGGATTGTGGTGTTTGATCAGAAATGAAAGCAACCTAAAAATCTACACAGTTGAATCCAGAAGATTTACAAACATATTGGAAGTCCATGTTTGAATAAATCAATGGAATAGGTAGGTTTGTTGTATTTTTTTTTCTTGCAAAACAACAACAACAATCAGGTTGGATCTGCTAATTCCAAAGAGACAATTTTATGTTAGCTATTGGTGCCTCACTTTTTTGTGGTACGTCATAAAGATTCACTCCCAACTGTTGCTGTTAATTTAACAGGTGTTTTTCAAATTTTTTGTATCTGTGATTGCATGAAAATGTTAATTATCAACCTCAGCTAACTATTTTGAGATTTGTGTGAATAAATATTTTAAGTTTGTTTCACTAATATGTCATGTGAAAGGTTTTGTTAGAAAAGTGATGTTCAATGACTTATTCATTGTAGCTAGGAATAGCCTTGAATGGCATATGTTTGGAATAGCCTTGAATGACATTTGTTTGTGTATTTAGAGATATAGTGACATCCTAAAATAGAATTAACATTTCAGCGATAGTTATATATTTTAAAATATTTTCAAAATTGTAAAGCTTTTAAGAGATCACTGCTTCCTATTCATTATAAGATTTTGATATTATTCAAATTAGATAAAGTTTATTTATCCAGAAGAATTAAGCAATTTACATACAACAGGTTCATAAAACTGTCCAACAATCAAAGCTACATAAATTTTTTATCAAGAAAGATAGTCAAGAGAGTGGAAATCGAAATCAACCATTAGATTGCATGGCTCAAATTTAATTGCAAAACAAGTCATATACAGAGGCATACTCCAAAAAAATAAAATAAAAGGATTGTTCTTTCAAAATGTCACCCATGTCATCAGGAGTCAAAACCATGGCCCTAATCTGCTGCCCTATCCATCAAAACTAGTTAAATATATTGCCTGGACCACATGCAGCTTGGACCACATGCAGCTTGGCAACATACAGATAAAATTATATAAATTCCAAAAACGATGCATTATTCTCCATGTTTGACAGAAAGTATGCCTTCTGTTTAAAGAGACACGACATCCATATAACCTCCAGAAAGTTTTGATTCCCATAGATGAACGTTCAGCAACATTCTTTGCAATTTAATTATCACAAACGCAAACTTGAAGAGTGGACCATTTTCACCACTCTCAAAACTTCGAAGCCACTAACGGCTCAATTTTTGGGGTCAGGATTCATCTTCTCATTCATTGAAGAATGCATCTGACCTGATTTTTTATCCGATGCAGGATCAGACGGCCGACCTCCAACCTATGTAACAAGTCCAATAAAGATTCTTCAGAAAAAAAGTAAGTTGAAACAGTACCATAATAGTTAATAATATAAACCTACAATGACAATAGTAAATTATATACTCATCAATAAATCTATGTCAGCAAAAAGCGTAGTAAATTAATACTAAATCTACATGATAAACATATGTAAGCTGAAAATGGATGAATATTTGGCATGACACATATGCATCAGATATTAGCAGTAACAGTTAAGTCAAGTTATAAGAGGACAGGAATCACGGAAATTACTTGTGTCACATGCCATCAAAACGAAATAGTATTACTAATCTTCAGGCACTGGATTTGGGCTTATGCGACAGATTTTGTGAAATGTTAAACTGAAAAGTTGTGCAAGAAGGATATGTTTGAATCATAAAGAAGATTCCTAAACAAGTAGGACAGACCTTGATTTATTGTTGAAATTTTCTATCCTATGGAATCCAACCTTTGAAGAAGATCACTCTTTCTTTGCAGTTAAAAAGATTGTTTATGGAGATATTTAGCAGACATTTTTTTATGTTCAGTTAAGTAAATAGACAGGAGTGAACACAATACTATAGCTAAATTTGTGGTTGGTGAAAAATGGAGATGGCTGTATGGCGGTTACATGGTTCATATCTTCTATGTAGAAATTGTCAATCTCAAAACAATCATATTAATTATATAGTATTTTTCTGGAAAGAAAACAAAGCCACCTGATTGTGACCCAACATCCCTTGCAAGGGGTCAACAAACACTGAGCTAGTTGCACAAAATAAGAAAAACAAAATGAACTTACAGTCTCAGGCACTAATCTTGCATGTTGTCTTGCTTTCAATTTAGATAAATACTCTGCAAAACACAAGCCGCAACATAGAGCAATCAAATATCTGCCAAATGCTACAAATAATTTCTTCCAGCCAATCGTCAATTTCAATAAAGAGCAAATAACAAACAAAACAACATTTCAAATTTGGGCACAAAGAGAAAAGAACATTACCATGTACATGCGGAGAAACCTTAAAGCTAACAACATATTCTGGCAGAATATGTGTGTTCATGTGTGTACTCCACACGATGTAACGCGTTGGATCAATAATATCATCTATGCCACTATCGAAATCTTCATTACTAGGATGGCATTGCCGTGTGCCAGGTATCACCACCTCCGTATTCCCCAATATTACGCGACACAATAACATGTGTTGTTCGCCATTTTTGTCAATATCAGAGTATACTGCACTGCAATGTGCAAAACTAACATTCAAAAGACTGGACAAGAAACACTTTCTATTGACATCCACAAAAACACAAATCATTTAGTGCAAAGGCCAAGCCCACAAAATCAAGATTCGTGGTGTGCATCTATCAAACAAATGATTATATTTATGCCAACGCAAGTGGTGCAGATGGACAAATTATGGGATTTATGAAGTTAGGAGTGGATCTGCGCACTCTACAGTGCAAAAATTATTTGCTGCATGGGCACCTAATATTGGAGGATAACAACCTTACATACCACAGTTTGAAGATATATAGCAGTAGACTCTAAAATTGTTTCAAAGAGTGGTATAGCAAAAGAGAAAAACAAGAAAAACAAAATTCTCCTTACCTAACGTGCGAGCGATTTGCAGGTGCAAGGTAGACTCCATTACCATAAACTGCACCATGTTTCGGGGTCACAGGCTGCACAAAACCATTCTTTATTATTCCACAGATGCCATCCCTCGACGTTCCATGCCAGGCACACTGGACATTGGCATCACCCCCATTCTTTCTGGTAATGTTATCTATGTGCCCCTGAAAAGCATTCAATCGGGATTGCCCCACAACACTGCCATGCAAGTTGCGATAAATTCCAATAATACTTGTAAAAGTTGCTAGCATTCTAAGGCCGGCCAAAAACTTGTTTCTCACATCGGCAAACTCCTGCTCATCTTCACCCAGCTTGATCAAATTATCTCCCGCGCCCTCAAAAGCCTCATTTGCAATGCAAACCCTAGCAGAAGTGGGGCCTTCAGAGTCACACGAATCGTAATCAATAGAACCCAGCTCTGCTTGGACAGATTTTGGATCTCCGTCACGAACTACTTTACAATTTTCAGGCTCAAAACCATTATTTGAAGTGCAATGCCTATCACTCTTGGGGTCATAGAGAATTCTGGGGAAAAAGCATTTTCCATCAATGTCTATCCAGGCAATGGATCTCTGGGCACCAGAATTCAGATTAATCAATAGCATATGGAGAAAATCCACCAGGCACGGTAACCCATCAATGGCCACTTCCACCACTATCTTACCCTCTCGGAAAACCTGCTTGAAGAGCACAGCAATTTCAGACCGGAATTCCATCCAGTCACCCTGGTCGAAATACATAACGCGAGCGGGAATGCCGCTTTTTTTAAGATTACTATAATTTTCCACAACCGCCTTACTGTGGGAGCAGCACTTGACAAATCCACAGGGTATTTTCGCCCTCTTTGCAGAGGACACCAATGACCGCTTTTTAGCATTCGGATATGAAGTTACAGCCCGTTTTCCCTTCAATTTGGCTTTGTTGACCAATGATCGATACAGAAACTTTTTTCTGACATCCATTTTAAAGCAAAGCAAAGAAATGAAAACTGTAATATAAATCGCTATTTCCCTCCACTTACTGTGGGGTCTAGGCTCCAATGCCCAAACAAACCGACACAATGACTATAAACCCTACTTGTATTTAAGAATAACCACGACCGCCTAAGTCACTCGCGCCGTTCAAACAACTCTGAGATATAAACCCTACCGGTATTTAAGAATAACCACGACCGCCTAAGTCACTCGCACCGTTTGTTTGGCGGTTTAATAGGTTGGCTTGCCCAGCAAGTAAAAAGGCTACTTGGGGGCTTTTTTAATTTATAGGCTATTGGTGGTGAGAACTTTTCATGGGAATTCTTATATCTCATATATGATACATTTATCATGTCAAAGATTTTGATTTTCTTTTATTTCAATTTTCAATTTGGATTGTAAATTTAAAAAATTATTTTAAATGTTGTAATTTAAGCATAATTAATTAGGGTTATAAATTGGTGATGTTACAATTGGGGGACCTTATCCTAGCATAACAATGCTAAGACTAAAAATAACACCATCACCACTTGAAAAGAATCCATATTATTGTTTATTTTTAATTCCATTGAATACAAATAATTATAAACACATACACATATGTAATTGAAAATAAATAAAAGAATTAATCTTAGAATATTTTTTTATTTTATAAAAAAAATTAGTTTGTATTTTTATAAAGTAAATTATGAATCAATAAAAGAGTATATATTATTATAATAATAACAATAATAATAATAATAATAATAATAAATAAAAAATAGTAATGTAATATTATTTCAATACAATAAAATATAATATAATTTCATAATAGTTTAAGCAATAAAGAATAATTAATATATATAATACTATTATATATGTAAAAAACATTAATATAAATATATTATTAATATAAATTTTAATATAACATATTAATAATATTATTTAAGGATAGGGATAGTGTGCAATATTAATATTATATTATCTTATTTTAAGCCATTTTAGACCTTGAGTCTTGTCATTTAGTCCTCTTAAAGAAGTCTTCGTGCATTTTGTATTTATGCATGGTCTAAAAGGTTGAAATAGTGGGTGTTGAATGCTTAAGTCATTTCTTATGGTCTTTTCCCTTCATGCAAAGGTCAAATTTTTATCTTTCGCAAATTTTTTATCTTTCGCAAAGGAGGTAAGTTCTAATGATGTTTATCATGTTCTATATGATTCAAAAGGCATTTTTAAAATTTTATTCATTCAAAAGCCATTCTTAAAAATAAGAAAAAAAAAAGAAGTTTCTGAGAGGTCTTGTAAGAAGCTTTTATTTTTGTCTTGTTTTTAACATAGAAACAAAGGTTCTTTAAATGAACTAACAATAAATAATACATTAATAAATGATATTTGTAGACACCTAAAATTGTCCTATCTTAATTAAATAAATTATTTTATTTATTTAAATATTTTATTCTAAGCCTTCTATTAATTAAATAGATTTTTATTTATTTAATTAATTAATTTATTTTCATCTAGCCTTTACCTATTTAAAAAAATAGTTTTTATTTATTTAAATTATCTTTTTCCTAAATTAAATAAATATTTTATTTATTTAATTGGTCTCACTTCCTCTATTAATTAAATAGATCTTTATTTATTTAATTTATTCATTAGTTTTATTTGTAATCGATGGAGTGCAGGAGGAGGTTAGAGTTTGCAGGTGGCAACGATTTCAAATGCGAGAGTTGAAGAATGGCTTATGACGTCTTGACAACCATTGGCCTTGGTTTCCACCTCATGCTAAACAGTTATGGCGTTATGGTTTAGATCAAAGAAGGGGGGATAGTGGCTATTTTGGTGATGCCTGCATTTCCTTTGAGTCAAACTACAATAAATGGGGCCATTCCAGGATCCTGAACTTCCCTGAGTGGAGTAAAAAGCAGATTGAGGAGCAGTTTTGAAAGAAAAAACCAACAGCTACCAAGAAACCCATCACTATGGAGGTACTAGCGACGATGGAAAAGAGAACCATTAGCATCTATATTGATTCACCGGCTTGGAAGGAATCGGTTGAAGTTTTGCATGCTAGAGCCTTCTTCATGAAGTGGGGAGGAGATTGGCCTACTTTTTCAAAGATAAGGAAATGGGTTGATGAGGAATGGGGGAGCCATTTCGAGATCAAAACCCTAACTAATGGTTTTTTCTTAATCATTATTGAGTCAGAAGTGGAAAAAATCAGAATCATGTATAATGGGTCTTTCATGATGAAGGGAGTAGGGTTCTACATTAAAGATTGGATCCCCAACTTTGATCCCCAGCAAGCCTCCATTGAGGAAATCCCAGTATGGATTAGGTTGTACAAATTACCACATGAGTATTGGAAGGAGGAATTTTTCAAGATAATCGGTGACAAGATAGGGAGATTCATCAAATTAGATGAAGCCATTGATAAACTAGACTCATGCATGTATGCTTGAATCTGCATAATGTGGAAACCCCGTCCCTTGCTCTCCAAGGCCATTGAAATCCACTCCCCTAAGGGCTTCTGGTGGCAAGAGATTGAAGTTGAAGAGATCATGGTGAAATGTAAGTCCTGTAAAGAGTGGGGGCATGAGGAATCTGAATGTATGGTAGGTCAGAAAGGAAAAGGTAGGGCTGATAGAGCACTAGAGGACCAGTTGGTAGCATCAACAAAATCTGCAAAGGATGTGTTGGATGTCATGCTCACAAAATTGGCTCTTGCCACCGATTTTGCTATTTTTTTGAGCGTGATAAGCCTAAAATGCGATGCTGGAAAGGAGCAGCTGGTAGTGTCCACAGAAGTCACCAAAGATGCAATGGATACTAAGTTGGTTGACCAATCTCAGGTCATTATTTTTGCAGTAGGTTTAGATGCCACAAATCTAAAAGGTGTTGAAGGGGAGGCTGTATCGGCACATGGATCGCTCCTAGCAGGATATGACGAGGAGACCCACACAATTTTAATAAGTGGTGAAGCTCTTAGGGGCAATCTCATTCCAATGATTGGATCGATCTTGGTGTTGGACCCAAGTTTTAAACCTCAGGCTGGGGTAGGCAGTGTAGGATTTCCTTTTCCTCCCCCACCGCCTCCTCCCCTTAGGACTAGAAGGGAGGTACCTTTGGCTAGAATCATGGGGAGACTACCGGCGACCCTGATTTCTGACACTATTGTAGAGTTTTAAGAGTTAAAGGTGGGCAGGTTCAAAGATATTCATGTCTCCCCACCCAAGAAGGACAATGAGAAATCCATGGAGATGGAATCTAGAGATGAAGATGACTTGAGTGATGATTCCTTGGGGTTGTCTGCACAGGTAGGGGAGATGGACACAAGGACCATCAAATAGACCAAATCAAAGGCCAATAAGGTGACTAAAGGGAGTACGAGGGGAAGGAAAAATAGACAAAAGTTGCTGGAGGAAGCAGGCAATATGAAGGGATATACTAGACTTCTTAGATCTGGGAGAGACCTGTTCTCTCTTGGGTAGCAATGAAGTTCCTAACATGGAATGCCAAGGGCTTCAATGCCCCTAATAAGTGTCGCATGATCAAAAGAGGATTTGATCAGGCGAAACCAAAGGTAATTTGCATTCAGGAAATAAAGTTAGGTAGTGAAGAGGTGGCTAGGATACTTGGTGTTAGAAAGAGGTGGTCTGGTTTTTTTGTTGATGTGGAAGGGGATTTAGGTTGCCTGGGAATCTTGTGGACCCCTAATTAGTGAAAGTGGAAGTAGTCTCAAGCTCTAGATACTGACAAATGGCAAAGGTAAGCTCACAGACTATTAATTTTTCAAGTTTCTTAATCAATGTTTATGGCCCTATTAAAATAGTGGATAAGTGGTAGCTCTAGGAGGAAGTTACCAAGACTCTAGAGGAAATTAAGTCGGCCATAACAATTGTAGTGGAGGATTTCAATGCCACCTTTTCCCACTCGGACAAGCGAGGAGGGGTGAGAAGGATGTGCAGGATCCAAGCTGATTTTTAGACCTTTGTGGATTGTAATGCTTTGTTTCAAGTGGTTGCTAAAGGTGGGAACTTCACATGGACTAATAGGAGTTTGGGTTTCTCTAACATAGCAAAGAAACTAGATAGGTTCTTTTTGGCAGGGGAATGGAACCTGGCTCCCCTTGTTTTTGAGGCAGAAGTTTTGGCAATCTCCAACTCAGATCATTTCCCGGTCTGACTAGTTTTGTAGAAGGATGGAGTTCTGCTCAGATGCCCTCTTAAGGTGGAAAAGATGTGGCTAAGGGAGTAGGGCTTCAGTGATTAGGTTGTTCAATGATGGAAGAAGGCCCCTATGGTTGATGGATTCTTATCCTTTCAGCTCTTTAAGAAGTTAAACTATGTCAAACAGAAAATGGAAAGTTAGAACAAGACTGTATTTGGAAATATCTTTGAAGAGAAATGAAAGATTGAAGGAGAGCTGGGGGATCTAAATTCAAAAGTCTTAGTAGAGGGAATGGATGAGGCGGACTACCTTATGGAGAAAGACATGCTCAGGAGATATGATGAAGTATTGCAAAGGGAAGAGATTTTTGGGAGACAAATATTGTGCGAGAATTGGCTTAGAGCAGGAGACAAAAATACAAAATTCTTCCACAGTTCTATGAAGGTGAAGAGAAGCCTTAATAGAATTTTATCTCTCCTTCTGAAGGATGGAACTTCGATGGATGATTCTAATCGAATTAACTAGGAGGCTGTTGATTTTTTTGGAAATTTATGGAACAAGAGTGGGATTGATCAAGTCAGATTGAAAGAGGAGTTCTTGGCTATGATCCCACAATTAGTTACTAGGAAGGACAATCAAACACTTGAGGAGCTAGTTTCTCTAAAGGAATTGAAAGCAGTTATTTTTGGTCTTGGTGGGGAGAAAGAACCAAGCTCGGATGACTTTCAAGCTTTCTTTTATAGTATTTTTGGGATTTGTTAGGCGGTGAGTTGCTAATAGTGGTTGAAGAGTCTAGGACTAGGGGATTTATCCTGAAAGAATTCAATAGTACTCTGGTGGCACTTATCCCAAAGAAAGATAAACCGATGTGCTTTGAGGAATTTTGACCGATCTTGCTGTGCAATACTATTTACAAAATCATTTCAAAAGTTGTTGCCAATAGACTCAAATTGATCCTGGAAAAACTTATATAATGTGAACAGAGCGGCTTCACCCCTAGGAGGAACATTGTTGATGGGATTATTGTGGCTCATGAGGCAATACACATGACTATGAAGAGAAGATAGAGAAGAATGATGCTGAAGCTCGACATCCAAAAAGCCTCTGATAGAGTTGATAGTTCTTTTCTATTGGTTGTGCTTGCTAAGTTTGGTTTCAGTAATGGTTGGATTAAGTGGATCTCTAGTATGATTATATAGTTCAATGTTTGGGTATTAGTGAATGGGAACCCTCAAGGTTTTTTTCCTACCTCACGGGGTATTCACCAGGGGGATCCCATCTCCTCCTTTCTATTCATCTTGTTGGCAGAAGTATTAGGTCGATTGATTGCAAGAAAGCGATCTCAGGGATTGTGGAAAGGCATTGAGATTGCTAGAGGTGTGGAACTGACTACACATTCTCAGTTTGCTGATGATACTTGCCTTTTCGGAGTAGCTTCCATGCAAGAAGAAATGATGATGAAACATGTTATTGACAGATTTAGTTGGGTCACTAGATAGGAGGTCAATTGGCAAAAGTTAGAGATATTCTTTTTTCACACTAAGGTAGGCACTAAGAGGGTCATTGCCAGACTCTTTGGCAACAGAATTGGACATCTCCCAGGGAAGTTTCTTGGTACGTCGCTCCTTTCTGGAGCTGGTAAGATTGAGATTTGTAAGGGGCTAATTGATGGTTGTAAAGAAAAAATGGAGGGTTGGAAAAGAAAATGGCTCATGTTGGCCGGTCGCATTTTAATGTTGAAATCAGTAATCTTGACAATGCCATTTTTTTCCATGGCTTGCTTGAAACTTCTAGGTATGATCATCGAGAACATTGAACAAAATATCAAGAAATTCTTGTGGAATGGTTAGCAAGATCAGGACAAAATTCCTTTAATGGCTTGGGATCGACTTTGCAAACCGAAAGGGGGTGGTGGTATGGGGCCTGTGAATGGAAGTTAATCAATAAAGCTATGGGGGCAAAGTTGGTGTGGAAGATGTATAGTAAGTCAGGGCAGAGATGGGTATGAATTCATCAGGCCAAGTACCTGGACAATGAAAATAGGGAGAGAATACTCACGGTTGAAAATCCCACTAGAGGATCTGCCCTTTGGAACTTTGTAATGAATTGTAGAAGCTTGGTTACAAATCACCTGACATGGAGAATAGGAGATGGCCATAAGGCTAGTTTTTGGCAGGATTCTTGGGATGGTCGCCCATCCTTGGATATTGGGGTTCCTCCGCAGATTGTTCAAAAGAACATCCAACAATGGGGAGACAAAGTGAGCAATTTTCTAGTCCGAAAATCATTTAATATGGGATAGAGAATGACTTGGAAGTATCCTAGTGATCTAAATTTGGGGGAGGATGATCAAAGGACGTTGGGGAATATCCTATCAAGTAGAGAGGCGATGGGTTCCAGGGAGCAAGATGAAATCATTTGGTTTGGTGTGAAGAGTGGAATTTATTCTGTCAAGCTAGGGTATGTCTTGTTGGAGGAAGATGTCTAGAAGGTGGATTGGGAAGCAAAGATATGTTAGAACAATACTTGTCTGCCCAAAGCAGGTGCATTCTCATGGCTGGCGGGTAACAACCATATTTTGACCAGGGATAGAATTATAAGAATGGGGTTTGTGGGTCCCTTTCGTTATGTGCTTTGTAAGAAGGAGGAGGAAGATGTGGACCATCTTCCTCTGGGATGTGAGTTTTCCTAGGAAGTATTATGATTTGGGTTGCAGAGGCTTAGTTGGAAGGGATCGTTGGTAGGGAAACTGAGAGATTGGCTGGAATCATGGCCGGTTTTGAACAATTCATCAACTTTCACTGCAATTTGGAAATTCATGACATCAATAGTAATGTGGGAAGTTTGGAAGGAACAGAATCGATGGCTCTTTGACTATAAAATATAACCCATGGAGCGATTTTTGATCAGATTGGAGAGGGCAATTTTGGAATTAGTCTTTAATACTGCTTCCTAGGTAAATAAAGCGAAGACCACATTCACTCGGTTTGATGTTGGTATCCTGGTGGGCTGGTCTTTGATCAAGTTCAGGCCTGCTAATTGGCTTTTGAGGGCTTATCCTCCAAGGCTGTTGAAAAAATTCATGTGTGGATGTTGGCAGATAAGGGATGGATCAAAATCAACTTTGATGGGGCATCCAACGGGAATCCCGGGACCTCAGGTGCATGGGTCATTGCTCGAGATGAGAAAGGTAGTATTTTAGAATTTGGAGCAAAGAGATTGGTGAATGGCATTAACAATGAAGTTGAGTTTTAGGCGGTAATTCAAGCAATTCTTATGGCAAAAAAATTGGAGGTGAAAATACTACACCTTGAAGGGGACTCCCAGATAGTGGTGAATGGCATCGCTAGGGGTAGGATGGATGCTTGGCACCTGGATAAACATATCAGAAGAATACATAACCTCTTGAATGGGTTCAAGGACTTTAAAGTATCACATGTTCTAAGGGAAGTGAATGCAGAAGCTAATGTGCTCTCGAATGGAGGTGCAAATGGTTCCGTGGTTGAATATTTTAATTTGTTTGAAGACTTGAGAGAGATTTGGATCCCTTAGAATTTGTATGAAAAGGTATTGAGTATGAAAGGTGAACCCATTTTAGATATGCATGTTTTGGCATGGGGAAGGCTTATATGGATTGAGTACACTGCAAAGGCAGCGTAGATGCAATTATATGATAGTGATTGGAACTTTGGATTTTTTGGCAATGTGCGGTGTGAGGTGGTGCATGTAGTGTAATAAATGGAAGGGGTGGCAGCATGTTGTGACATTATGGTCCTCAGTTTTTGGCATTTCGTAGAGGGATTGCAATTTCCTTTGTGAGTGTGGATTTCTTGGAAGTGTGGCAAGGGAACGATGGAAGCAAATTTCTCATTGTCCACTCTGGGCCAAATGCCTTTCGAGGCCCTATTTCAAGCCATCATCTAAAAAAAGTATTTAGGGTGGATGAGGAAGAATTTCAGAAGGTTGTTCATTTGATGTTTGGAGATAAATTCCTGGACACTAACTATCGCCCGCGAACTAATTTGGATGTATCGTCCATGTTTGTGGCACTGGCACTGATGGTGGGAAGTTCAAGGGAGGAGGTGACATGGGTGGCATCTCTCATTCTGGGACCAAAATGGTCGGTTGGCTTGGCAGAGTTGGTGGAACATGCAGAGATTGGTGTGGGTTTTTGAATGGAGAAAGAGCCCTGGAGGTGCTTAGGCGGGTGGAATGATGCAATGCAGCCTCTGGTGGTGTGTTTGGCCTCTCACTCGGTTGAAACCCAGTTGGAGGAATCAAGGAAAGAGTGGTGGGATCTACTAGACTTTGTGCAGAATATGGGTCTGACAGAGCGGGTGAAACTACGCGGCAAGTAGACCCCGATGAAGTTGTAGGTTCCGATTGGTGAGGATGGGTAGTCGATGGTGTGACATCAAATCCCACTAAAGATTGCAAAGATCGTGGAATGCAGTGAGTTACGAGGAGGATGGTTGGGAGCCATGACCAGTGCTAGGATGGCTTAGTCTAATGTAGGACCCAGTCATGCCATCCCCAATTTCTCCAAGGAGGAGGCCCTTGGCTGGTTCCGGTAGGATGGTTTCATGAATAATTTTTTGTTAGTAGGCCATTGGTTTTTTTGGTGGTTTTTCACTGATGTAAGGAATGTAACCTTAGTGGTAGGCATAACTAGTGTTGTTTTTCTATCTCGGGTTTCATTTTGAGTTTTGTAGGGGTGAGATTGTTGGCATTCTACACTCTTATGAGAATAGTTGATGTTGTTATTGATGGAAACCAATTGGCAATCATGTCAACCCACCAGCAATTACCGGCATTGGCAATAGACTTCTACATACATCGAGAGACACTTCATGGGTAGCAGCAATAATGCATACTGACACTCAAGCTGACATGGAATAAACTTTTTTTTATTGTTTAATAATGTAATTATCTCTTGTAAAATCTGACATGGTATATTGTAAAAGACTCATATATACGTATGAGATCTTATAGGTCATTTTGGAGATAGAGATAAAAGAGAGAGAGAGAGAGGATAGATGATATTTTGTATAAGGTGATATAGTTGACAGCGAAGGTTTTGGTTATAGACTGAGCTTAAACCGGTACTGAACTTGGCAAAGTTGATGCATATTTGAAGCAGTACATTGTATTGGATTTTGATAATCCATTTTGTAAGTTAGTGAGACTTTTTTATTGTATTTGAGCAGTGAGCTCTAGGCTTCTAGCCTTCCTACATGTGTAGGCCCCTCATTGTAAGTAATATTTATTCATTGGCTAGTGAGTGAATATTGTGGGTCAAAAATCCCACCGAGGTTTTTCCCACACCATGTTTCCTCGTTAAATATCTTGTGTTATGGTGTGTTCTCTATGTTGTCTCTGCTATTCTTAATTGCTGCATTAATTCTTATTTACCCGTACACTATTTTTGGATACAAAGTTCTTAATAAGTTTAAATATTCTGCTAACCGGTTAACACTGATTCACCCCCCCTCTAAGTGTCTTTTGGACTATCATTGATTCTAACAAAGACCCCATATAGTCTTATGATAGTGGAAAAGCTATAGAGTAGCTGAAGGCACGTGATTTTCTCCTCTTAATCAATACAAATATTAAACCTATTATTGATCAAAAAATAAATTGATTCATTAGTTTCTCCCCTTCATGACACTTGTCATTTATCTCTTAATTTTCCTCCAACTACCCTTTTATTACTTTACCATTTCCCTCTACCTACCCTTTAATCCTAGATGACCATTTATCCTTTGAATTCTTAATCTTAACCCTCCATTTCCTATGGTGTCTTCTATATAAGAGGATCCTTTCATCCTTGTCAACCCTAAACATTCATCTAAGACTTTTATGCAATCTACTTTTTAGTGATCAAGAAATAAAGCATCTACACAACCTTAATCCATTCTTTGTTGAGCTCTTGTGCACAATAAAAAATTTGAGATAAATCTTATCAAACAAGATCAATGGAGATAGGAAATAATTGAGATCAAACCCAACTAAGGATTTGGATGGTATAGTCTTTCTATTTTGTTGTGGTTTGCATGTTTTAGGTTCTTCATTGATGTATGGTGGATTCTTAATTGTAGAACTAGGTTTTTATGTGGTTTTATCTTTGTTGGTTTACAATTGTTTTCTCATTCCATTTTTACCATATACATTTTGTAATTTTAAGTTTTTTTGTCAAGTTGCAGATCAGATTTGTGATGATTGTAGGTTTAAATCATGTCCATGAAATATTCTATTGCATCTATATTTTCTTTGGTTGTTTTATTTTGTAGGATCATTAGAATTGTGTCTATAGATCATCGTTTAGCATCTACGATCGATCAAAGTGCATATGTGCATCCTTTTACAACATTTGTGTACCATTTTTCAGCGTGTTTGTATCCCTTTTTAGTGTCTACATATTATTATTACACATCTAGGTTTTCTTGATCTTACAGAACTTTGCATTTTTATTCTGCATCTATGTTGAGTGTTTCTGCATCTAAGTTTAATAGAATCACATCTTTGAATAGTTATATTACATATATACTAGTTTATTTTGCTTATTTGACATCTGTTATCATGTATACGATCCATAATGTCAAAAAATTTTGGTTTCTATGCTTTTGTAGGTTGTAGATTTTTGGTTAGAATATTTTCATGTCTGCATATAATCTTCTCGTGTCTACATTAGGTATAACTGCATATTTGTTTTCTATATTTAGGCTTTCTTTTTTATTTAGGTTGAATTTTGGATTTGATTTGTCTTTTTTTTCTAACCCCTTTGTGGCCTAACAAAGTGGTGCAATTGTCTATATCATCTTGTGGAAGGCCCCTTTTCACAATTTATTTTAGATTTTCTAAAATCAACCTATTAAGTGTGCTTCCAGATTGCGGGTAATCATTGAAACTACTAATTATTTTCTTCCAGGGGTAATTTAGGTGTGTTTCTTAATTTTTTAGCTTGATTAGGGTCACATGATTTTTATTTGGGGTTAATTAACTTTTTTCAAGTGTGTTGTGCTTTTGGCACATTTTTTGTTTTTGATCCCTAAGGTAATAACAAAAGTATCTCGTCCCCTCGCTTTTCATTGGACCTTGGGTGTAATAGAAATTGTTATTGTCTTCTTTATTTAGGTAGAAGGCATTGCTTCCTGAGTAGCCCATAAGGCCAAATAAGAGGGAAAAACCCAAGTAGTAGTTCTTTAGCCTGCTATATAAATTAAAATGCTAGGCAAAATCCACGACTGCTTGGTGAAGTTGGTCTACCTGACAACTTTCTTTAGTATCCACACTTGTGTGAGATGTGAAAAAATCCTCTTACAAGGACTAGGATAGGCTCTTTAGTGAGTCATTATCACATTGTATACACCAAGTTTCGTAGAAGTTCCCCCACTAGACATCTTCGATTAGTGGCTCACCCTTATTTTGTTTGAACATCGAGATAGCTTCAGTGCAAGGGGATAGCCGTGTTGAAAAGAATAGAATACTAAGAGGGGGGGTGGAGGTGAATAAGTATTATACAAAAATTTTGAAACTAAAATTGATGATATGCTGATCATAACTTAATCCTAATTATCCTTGAAAAAATAAAAATAAATTGTATAACACAGCCACAAAAGAGACACCAAATATTTTTATACATGGAAAACCCAAAAAGGGAAAAAATACGGAGAGGGTTAACTCTCAAGATAATATAACTATTTATATGAGGCTACAAAATAGGCTCACTATCGGACGGATCATTGCCCAAAGGGCTTATTGCTCAAATACAATCAACTTACTGCTAGAAAGGCTTATAGCCAAATAGAGTGAACTGAGAAAGTTCTGCATCTACATATGCATGAAATCAGTTCTAATGAAAGACTTGACAAGCAACCAACTACTTGTAGTAGATTCAGTTAAGAATCTCTACAAAATACTTCACAAAATCACTACAGTACACTAACTCTATAATTTACCAATTCACTAAAAATATACTGACTATTTACAACAGATCTAGTTAAGAATCTCTACAAATCACTTTACCAACTTACTGCACCAATCTACTCATACCGAACCAACACTTCTCCTCTATCTCTTACCACTTTTTTTCTTTGCTTATGCTCATTCCACTTTTCACGCTTTAGATACATACTATTCCTCTCACACATCCAATCTTGAATTTTTTTTTCACAATCGAAAGAGATCATATATATAATATCAATTCAGCCTCAGAGATATTTTACTAAAGATCATTTCAATGACACACTACAATCATTAGAGTAGAATAC
This sequence comes from Cryptomeria japonica, assembly GCF_030272615.1. Classification (NCBI taxonomy): domain Eukaryota; kingdom Viridiplantae; phylum Streptophyta; class Pinopsida; order Cupressales; family Cupressaceae; genus Cryptomeria; species Cryptomeria japonica. The sequence continues at coordinate 69,381,805 of NC_081408.1, read as the reverse complement.
CAATATAGATCTTCCAAGTCATCCAATCCAGGAAGGAACACATCCACAAAGCACCAAAGAAACACACTACCATAATGTCACAATTGTTGGAGCACAAAATGGAATAACTAGAACATAACTAAGACCAAAAATTTCAAGGTGCACTATTCACAATCCAAGCTTGCATTACACGATTCAAGACATGAAAACCAAACCAATGAATGAATGTTACCAAAAACCAATGAAGCTAAAAGAAACCAAAGCACAATAATATGCTCATGACAACATATCCAAACATACAACTCAAAGATGACATCTAGAGAACAACTTTTGAAGAACATGACCAAATGTCACAACCAACACCAAAAACACTCACATCCATACACTTATATTCTCATGATTTCAGAGCAATAATCATATCAAAAACTATGACATTAACAACAACAATGATTTGCAATTTGTAACAAACATACCTTTCATCCACTATGCTTCAACTCAACATATACAACATCTTACATATCAATCCACATATACAACATCTCACATATCAATCATATACCAATCTGGATCACTGGATTTGGTATCAATGACAACATAGATAAGTAATTCCAACAATATCTCAACAATCTCCCCCTTTTTTATTGATGGCAAAATGCATATATCAAAACTTTCCATAACTTCTCCTTAGATAATACTTCCAAGATTTCTAAAATTCAAAACTCACCATTTCTTCCCGAAACACAATATTTCTTCCTGATACACAAGATTTCCCCCCTTTGACATCAAGGACAAAGGGAAACAACAAAATGAGTTACCAAAACAAAATCTTGAGTATAAACGAAAGATTGCCTTATGCTTTTTTTTGAAATCTGGATAATAAGATTTCCAAGGGTTCCTTGCCAAATGGATACTCAAGCTCAAACTATCATTCTCCACAAACACATCAATTGCATCTAATAATGAACCAAGAACAAAGATGTTTTGCTCACACTTCTCAACATCAAACAAAATACCAAAATGATTCTTTAACTGAGGTTCTTGACAATCTTCTTTACTTTCAGGAATATACTTACCACATCTTCTTTTTGTTTTTGACAAGAAGTAAGATCTGATTGGAAGAAGTTTATCTTCTTTCTCTCTACACCATCAATATCATTGAAAAAAATCAAATACCTATCCCAAGGAACACAACTCAAATTCAAAAGAGTCAATTTTTTCTCTGAAATGCTCTGGACAATAGTAGGCCACTGGAAATAGTATTTGTATACTTTGCTTTCTTCTACCACAAAAACTCTCATATTTCTTATGACTTCAGATAATCTATTTTGAGCATATATATATATTTCTTTTGTAAATTAGTCTGAATATCTTCTTCAACTACCGATGCCTTAATAGATTACTTCATACAATCTCTAAGCACTTATATTAGGACATCCAACAAGATATCTACAATACTGTCTAGAGAAATAGTGTTTTGGACTAGATAATCAACTAGAATTTCCTCAATTTGATCTTGATCATAGGCAGGACACTCAAGCTAGCATTCACCAATCCTTTTCAATCCAAATTCTTTCTTTAACAAACTCAAAATGTTACCAACATTGCACAGATCATCTTCTTCATCCTTTCTTTCTTTAGCAACATGCTCATCCTTAATCACAATAGATGATTCTAGATCATCTTGAAAAATAAATTCATGCACAACTTTGCTTTTTTTCCTTCTTCATTGATCCAAGAGGAGACATCACACTTTTTCTCATTGAACTCTTATTACCGGGGGCAATTGCTTCAATAATACTGATAGAATTGGGAATCAGACCAAAGAACGAGTTCTTCTCTGGAACTCTAAAAAATATTCCATGCATGCTAGATCTTTGTTTTCTGGAACAAGCTAAATATCTGCAAATTGTTTTTCCAAAATATATTTTCAATTTCCATGTAATGTTTTTTTTCAAGGGTAAAGAATTTGTGGTTTATAAAACATTAAACATACAATCAAGGAGCCAAATCTGAAAGGATAACCCTATTCCTTAGTCATCTTGATGTTTTCCACCAACTATTCTATCAAGAATTCACATTAATCAAATCTCTTCTCCTATCACCATCTGATGGACAATGTATACATCAAGAGCCAAAGTAGAACCTTCTATATTTCTGAAATAGACCTTATAAGAAACTTCATAAATAACATAACTCACTGTAGGATCAAAATTAGTATCAATTATGAGTACCCATTGATCACTTGAGATGCCAGATAGGATTCAACTTTTTTAGTTCTGATCAATTTTTGTACCGAAAGGGGTGTGCTATCACATAAACTAGTCACAACAAAAATAACTTCTTTTAAAATCAGATATGGCTTGTCAAAAATCATTGCAACATCTTATTACACCCAAGTGTTATGGATGAAGTAAATATTGAAGGATATCAAGATTGTATATGATGATCCTATTTGTATTATGTGTGATAATACAAGTGTTATAAACATTTCAAAGAATCCAGTGATGTATCCAAGAACCAAACATATTACTATCAGGTATCACTTTCTAAGATAGAAGTAGTAAGGCAAGAAGTTAGATTATAGTATGTTCCTACAAAAGATTAGATTGTAGACATTTTTATGAAGGATCTTTCAAAAGATATATTGGGTTGTTAGAATAACTGGTGGACAACTGAGAGAGGGGGGGTGGGTGAATCAGTTGTAAATAGATTATATTAATCAAACCACTTTAGAACCTTTAACTAAAGAACGTAAACATTAAATATTGGAATAGCAGAAATACATACCGGTAAGCAATAAAACTTAAGAATGAAATAGAGAATCAACATAGTGCAACCATACCACATAACACCATGATTTTTAGGTGGAAAACCTGATAAAGGGAAAAACCATGGTGGGAAGCCTACCCACAGATAGATGATACTTCTATAGAAAGTATGTGATGCAATAAGGGGCCTACACATGCAGGGAGGCACACTGCCTAGAGTGTACTACTCATTACAAAGGATTCTTACTAACTATAGAGAGGTTATAACCACCTCCATATAATTGGAGAATAGTCAGAAAGAATGAATTGTCAATGATAGCATCTAACATGCCTGATTACAGTCTTGATTAAGCTCAATACTGAAGGCCTTTGACCTCTTACATAAACCCAATTCGATCACCTATGATTGACCAAATCTCCTTTGCATATGATATTTCATTCCATAACCATTACCACCACCACAATCTACATTGAGATCTTACATCAATTTATACAAACCCTAAGGCCTAAACCAATTAAGTCAGCCACCTAAAAGATATTACAATAAGATTATTACATATGTTCACATTAAAATGATATACCATGTTGGCTTTAGACAAAAATAAAATTAACCAATCCATAAATCATCCCAGTAATGTGTAGAAAACATGTAACATGATACCGGTCCATAACCTGGACCCAAATAGATTCACCACACCAAAACAATGTCTCCAATCAGTTGAGGAAGGAACAAAGATCACCTTTTGCATCCTGAATTCCATATAGAATCCACACCAACACCACTTATGCATCCTGTCAAAGATTCTCAATAAAATCTCTACCAATAAAACCTTAAACCCTTGCTGGTATAGGCTTACTAGAGTGTATGATAGCTTCCTAGCATCAAGTCAATACCAACTGACCAAAACATATTCCATTGATCCAAACATGTTGGTAGTATCCAACTAATAGTCCCTTCTGTCGACAACACTAGTTCTTCTACTGGTAACCAAAATCTGTCTGTTAGTAACCAATCATAACATCTAGTGTTGACATCAATGACAAAACATCAATGCAACACATAATCAATTCATTCATATTTCCAACATGGGTATCCTAGGAAGAAGCTAGGGGTTATTGGTCCTCCTTCTTCTAAGTAGATGCATAAGATGATGCATCTATTTAGGGGGAGAAATTAAAGTAATATTATTTTTCTCCTTGATTAATGTAGGCTACCTATTAATGATACTAGGTTCTCTACTAGTTTTACTAATAGGAGGAACATGTGTAAGTAGGGAAGAGTATAGATGAGTTAGTATAGATACTAGGGAAGGTCTTTTCCCTTTGTCCTCTATGTCAAAGGATGAGAGAGAGTGTAGATGGTTATTTTACTAGCGAGTGTTGTCTGCGATGTAAAGGGAGATATTGTTGGATATTGATGTCATTAATGCATACGTGTTATCATTAATGTGTGTTGTCATCGATGTCAACCCTCAACATTGTGGAAATTATTGGATAATGTTATCATTGATACCTAGGTGTTGGCATTGATTTCAACCATTAGTATTAAGTAAAGTATTGGAGATTTATGTTTAGGTATTGGGTACTGATGGATTCCATTTAGTCAAAGATGTTGCTGAGCTAATGGAGTCTATAGTTGGATGTCAACCTTTGCTAGTGTTAATGCCTACACTCATTTTTTGACACATGCACTTGTATGATGATGATGCTACTAATGTTAGTGTTGAAGTGTTGGAGAATAAATATGGTGATGAAGTTAGTAGTTGGATAATAGAAATGTTATTATGATGATAATATATTAGGATTACAAGCATCAAGATGAATATTAGAAGTGTTCACATGAGTGTTAGAAGAGTTTTGATGCAATAGATAAGTTGATGATGGTCTTGTGGATGATACAAGTTGTTCCATCTCTCTTGTTTATCTTAAGTGAGAAAATGGTGCTACTAGGATGTTCTAGTATTTGAAGATTGATAAATTATGAAAATGTAGAAAGATGATATGAAAATTGTTTATGAGAATGCTATATGTTCCTCCAAATTTTTAGATATGGTAATCTAGTCTATTATTAAGTTATGTATGTAGTGTATGTTGTACTCCTTTTTTTTGAAGTCCTTGGTGCTGCTATAGGCATTTCTGGTAAACACAATTTGTTGGTAGATTGGTTGCTTGTTAGAGGTGGTCCAAAATATGCTCCTCATTACTCTAGATTATTTTTCTACTCTAATAGTGTACTGGACATTCTTTTATTGTCTATGTAGTGTCTTAGTTTATATTTTAGGTGATGAAATGTTTTGCAAGTATATTTGACAACACTTTATTTCATAACTATGTTTCTTGTCTTCTAAGTACAAATAAATATGTATCAGTTGCCTTATGCCATCTTGATTAGACATGAAAACATGGAATATGTGCTTGGAAATTATGTTGGATGATCATAGAATGATTCTATGTGGTCCACATGATAATGGATGATACTTTTGGTGATGCATTGTGTCTTGAGTTGGTTCTCATGGCAATTTGTAGTTGTTTGGATGATAGGGTCTTGTCTTTTTCTCATGTTATGAATTTGGGGATCCATGTTAGTATTGAAGGATGTAACAAGTTGTATTTGGTTAATACTATTCCTATTTTTGATCTATATTTCATAAATTTATTTGGAGAATATGTGTTTGGGTTAACTAATTACATGTTATACATTCCCCTATTGTTGACTATGGATGATGTGTACCATCTTGGTTGATGTTTAGGTCTACATAGAAAGATTCAATAAGTTTTTCTGGGTACTCTCAATCTCCTAGATTGGGTGAAATTCACCATAATTATGTTTGGTGACTCACTTGATGGGGTGATTCATTGTTTCCTATTTTGGTCAGTATATACATATATATGTATATATATACATGCATATATATACATATATATATACATGTATATATACATATATATATACATGTATATATACATATATATATACATATATATATACACACACATGTATATATGTATATCTACATATGTATATATATGTGTGTGTATATATACATGTGTATAGTATATATATACATACATATACATATATGTATATATACATACATATATATATCTATGTATATACATATATATACATGTATATCTACATATGTATATATATACAAATATAGATATACATATATATATATGTATGTATATATGTGTGTATATATATGTATATTTATATATATGTATATATATATGCACACACACACACATATATATATACACATATACATATTGTATTGTCTTAAAACTATGACCCTAGAAATTTTTGACTACATTAGTATCCTCACACATGCGAACTTGAATCCTCTAACCTAATCAGAAACTGGAGATTGCTCGGCTTGTAGAAACAACTTCTTTCTTGGCCTCTGTATCACCTTGCCTACACTCTACCCTGGAGAAATGGGTAGGATAGGGGCATGGCACCATTGTTCCCCCTTGGAAAAAGGCATGGAGCCCTTTTCCTCCCAAGATAAAGGTGCAGCACCCCTATCCCTACCCTATTTTGGGGGAGGACCCTTCCGAGTGTTGCATTGTTGGTTGTGCATCAGGCGAGAAACTCCCCTGATGTTAGCCTGTGACATAATTCAAATCCACCAACATGTATTTAAAGGGGCATTTGTCCTCTCATTTGCATAAGTTGGAGTTTGATGAGTTCAGTAGGTAGAAGTTTTAAAAGATTGGAGTATGTACAAGCAATCAAGCATTCAATAGCATTCAAGTATTCTTTTCTAGCATTGAGCATTCTCAAGTCTCCCTTAAAGGCTAGGTGTTGCATTCAAGTTAAGGATTCAACCATTGAAGAGGAGATTGATTCCAGTATTCAATTCTACACAAGCATTTCTATCAACATTGCTACTACAACCTCCCTTGAGGTTATTTACAATTCAGTCTTTCATTTACATCTACTTGCAAGTACTCTCTTTCATTACTTGGTGAATTCCAAAAATAGGGTTTGACCTAGAGGAAAACCCCCAATCCCAACCCATTTTTGTCTCTTTTTTTTGTGTAGGTTGCAGGTGCGCAATGGTACTTTCAGATTTAGGATCCATTTGTAGAGGTGGAAAAACCCTTTTCATTTTGTCAATTTTTTGGAGGACCATGTACGTTCTCGCCACAGTCTAGGCAACTTTTCCTCAAATTTGCAAGATGACTTTGTCTCGACATTTTACTACTAAATCCAGGTGCACAGCTATGTCCCATATTCCTATCTCAAGTTATAATCAGTTCTTTGTTACTTTTGCACTACATAATTCAATCAATTTCCATTCCATTTCAAACAAGGAAGAGGAGATCAACTTATCATTCCCAAATCATTTAGAATTCAAACTACAATCTTCATGTAGAGAGATTGAATCTAGTGAATTATCCTCTCCTCTTCCTAATGTAACATGGTGAAAAATGCTTGAATGGTAATCAATAGTGAAACTCTCATCTCTCTTTGAAGGAAATGGTAGTTTCCTTCTTGATCTATCATTCACCATTTTCCCACCATTAAATTTTGGTGAACCCGACATCTTCCATGATTTCCTTTGAACAAAATTGCATATTTTTCATTTACAAGTTTCAAATTTTTGCAAACTTTGTGGTTAATTCATTAAAGCCCCTAAGTTTTAAAATTAATATTGAACTTGTGATTTGTAAAAATTTCTTGTGGTTATCTTAGATCTGAAAATGGTTTTGATTGTCAAATTCAAATTTCCTCTTTGCCTTGTTCAATTTACAATTAAATTTTATAAAATTAAGAGGTTACTTGTTAAAACCCTAATTTTCAAAAAATCATCTTGAACTTGTGTAAAAATTGGATTTCCATTGAATTTTCAGATTTCTAATTGTTCTCAGATTTGTCTTCAATCCTACAATTCAAAATTTCAATTTCCCCTGTTTTTCCCAAAATTCAAAATTCAAAATTAAGTGGTTAGGTTATCAAACCCTAATTTTTAAAATTAATTGGATTTTGTGTGAATTTCAAATCAATTTCATTTACATTCAGATTTCTAAACATTTTCCAAGGTGTCCCTATCCATTAGGTTTGACCTTTTTCAAAATTGCAATTCAATTCCTAATTTTCTTCAAAATGCAATAGGGTCCTATTTTCATGTTATTCCTTCATTTCACCCATCTAGAGATCGTAAAATTCATGAATTTTTTGGGGTTAGCTGTAAAATCATCATAATATCCATCCCTAAAAATTTTGAAAAAAGTTGGTCAGACCATGTGTGTTCCCGCCACGGTCCTCGACTTTTTTCTCAAAATTTTGGGAGACTGTTATGACTGTATTTACTAGCCTAAATCCAAAACATTGGTTGATTTTATCAATTTTTGATCCCTCTAGAATCAAAAATACCTTCAAAATTCAACATTTCAAATTTCAATATTTTTTTTAAAATTAAGAGGTTAATTATAGTCTGACCTAATTTTAAAAATTCTCATTTTAAAATTAAGTGGTATTCCCTTGGCCCTAATTTTAAAATTTCAATTTCCTTTCATTCTTGGAAATTGTGTCATCCTCCTCTCCCAACAAAGTTCAAATTGTGTAATTATTATTTTCTTAAATTTTGCATTACTCAATTTTGTAAGCTTTGTTCCACAATTTAAAATTCAAATTTTCCATTTAGTGCATGAGTTTTACCACTATTAGTCCTACCTATCCTATCCATGTTAGATGAGGCATTAAAATTAAGGCTTCCTAAGGTTTAATTACTGAGGATATGGAACCTAATTTGGGTAACTTCTTTAATGAAGATCATGCTAATTCTTCCCATCCTAATCATCTGCCTATTCACCCCATTGATGGATCCCATGATGAAGAAGAAGCTTTAACTAGGGTTTCTTTAGATCAACTTTCTACATTGGACAATCAATTTGATAGCTTTCAACAATATATGTCCCAAGAGTACCCTAATAGTGAAGCTCTACCATTAATTGAATGTCTTAAGTGCATGCTTCAAAGTGATAATAATGGAATTGATATATTGCATGGCATTGCACATATTGTTGATACTAATTCCATGCCTATCAAGAGTTGTGCTGCAACCCTAGGTTACTCACAACCTTGAACATAAGTCAATTCTTCTATTCCTTTGACTACTCCTATCACTAGTATTTCTTCCTTCACATTCAACATCATGGCTACTTCAACTCAAAATTTCACTCTTTCAACCATAGGTCATGGGGGCAATCCATCTTCTTCATTTAATCCTCCATCATTACCTATGTCTTCCATGAGTGGTCCTATTATTCCTCAACCAATCAGTGTGACACAAGGAGGCAATTCCTTAAATAACTTTATTCCTCCTTTAAGTGTCCCTTTTCCTACCCAATCATCACCAATGCCTACTTATCATAATGTCCCACCACCTTATTCTCAGTCCATGCCTTCTTTCAACAACATCACACCACCTTCTCAATCACCTATGTCTCACATCAATTCTTCTACCGAAATGACAATTAACAATCTTGCTCAAACTATGTCTTCCTTACAAAATTGCTTCTATGAGCCAATCCAAGTTTAGTGTGCTCATGTTTGATGTTGCGAGCCCACTTTCTCTTGATATTGTTAAAGCCATGCCACCTAAACATGTGAAGATCTCTCAACTAGAACTTTATAATGGAAAAGGTGATCCTCTTATGCATGTCAAAACATTTCAAACCTTGTGCACTAATTTTACTTATGATCAACGATTGCTTGCAAAATTGTTTACAAGAACACTAAGAGATAAGCCCTTACAATGGTATTTCTCTTTGCCTTCTTATTCAATCACTTCCTTTGAACAATTGGAAAATGCTTTCATCCAAAATTTTCAAAAAAATATTGGTCCTAAAATCACTTTGACTGATTTAATGCATTATAAACAAGGTATTAAAGAAAAAGTGATTGCTTTCATTGGTAGCTATAAGCATTTGTGTGCTCAAATTTCATTTCATGTGTGTGTTAATGATATTCAAATAATTTTCATTTCTAATTTACAAAAAGATGTTAGGGAAAATATTATTTTGTTTGAGTTTACTTCCTTCCACAGTTGTGCACAACACTCCACAATTTTCAACTAGTTGTGAGTCAAATAGATCAATCTACTCCTATGCATCTAAGTGATAAAGGGGAGAGTGTTCAACAACCATATGCGAATCTCAAACCAACAAAAAGATTCATCAATTTCAATGATCATGTTTCTACACCTAAATGTCATGTGTATTAAGCTAATTAGAAAGTAAGAATGAATCACCAATTCCTAACTAATTAACAAGCAAACAAACATAATCAATGAAAATCAATACTAAATAAGAAATAAATTCAAATAAGAAACTTCCTCATTCTGCATCTTTGCTTCCATTGTTCTTCTCCAGTTTGAGTGGTTGGTGGCTCTCAGGTATTACACCAATTTCCTGCATACAAATACTTTGAAGACTATGATTCCAAAAAAGATAGATTGAATTGATGAAAATGATGTTGAAGTTATAGATTTTCAACACAAAGGGGGTTTGAAATAGAACTCAAGTGTTCATTGATATATAACTGATTTAGATTGATAAGTTAACAAAGTTCATTGATTTGTTAACTAAGATTGATTGATTAGTTAACTCATTTGATTGAGTAGTCAACTAGATTGATTGAAGAGTGAACTGAATAGATTGACTAGTAAACTCATTTGATTAATAAGTGAACTAAATAGACTAGGGAGATGATTGAATTCATGGATTAGTCATAAAAAGCTGATTTTGAGTTAAAAAGGATGATTGATGAGTTAACTGATTTGATCAATTAGTTCTGATTTTAGCATGTGTTGTAGGATTTTGAAATTGAATTTGATTTTCATTTTCAATTTGGATTTGAATTTGGTCTTTTGAATGGTGAAATGCACATGAAATTAATTAAAATTTAGCTTTGGTCAAATGTGAATTTGGAAATGTGAAATTAGATGAATGATATGAAATTTGAATTTGGGGAAATATGAAATGAAATAAGTTGGAATTAATTAGAATTATAAGTTTTGAGATTAGAGGAATTTAATTAATTAATTTAAATTAAATGAATTTGTTTAAACTTAGGAGATTGAATTAATTAAATAATAAAGATTATTTAACTAAGAAATAAATCATAATTAATTAAATAATTGATATTTAATTAATATTTGAGATATGGTTAGTTGATTAACATGATTTGAGAATACAAATAAAATAATTATAAGTGTTGAAGGGTGATGATTAGAAGAAATGGTTAGTTTAATCAAATAATCAAAGAATTACTTAATTAAATAGAGGAATAATTAGTGTAGAATTAACAAGACATTTTTAGGTGTCTACATTTGCCCCTCTTGAGACAATGGCAAAAAACAATTGTTTCAAAGAAAATGAAAAGAAAAACTGGCCCAGTATGCCTTGGTGACAGTCAGGGTATAAATATGCCCCCTCATAAAAAGTGGTCGGAAAATTGTGGAACGAAGACTAGTTTTTCGAAAATGTGCTTGATAGTGATAATATGAAGTTTGAAATGGTGTCGATCTCATTTTCTATGTCTACAACTACATTCAATTTGGAGGGGTCCATGGGCGTTATGTTGAGAAAAACCCTAATTTTGAGCTTATAAATTAAAGATTTTTATTGATTTGAGCTCATTTGCACTATTTTGTTTTGCAAGAAGTCCTTAGAGATATTAGTGCTTTTGGCATCCTTGGAGAAAAATGGTAGTTTACAAAGCAAGGCTGCATTTATCCAAGCGAGTGTGGTATTATTAGAGACCTCCCAACATTGGTGACATGGTGAGTTGCATGATTTATTGTTCATTTATGTCTACTTTTTTGAAATTTTTAATTTTTTGGTGATATGTACTTTTCCTTGATTTTCGCATTTGACTATCGAATTTTTTGCAATTGATGTTATTATTGCTCAATTGATTCAAATGTACTACATTTGATGTTTTACACCGTATTTGCTTCTCCTAATTCATAGTTGCAAGTTTTTCTTCACAATTGATAATTTTGTTTCACAGTTGCTAAAAATAATTCGCATTTGATAAAATCAATACACAATTGATAATTTTACTTCGCACTTGATATAATTATGCTAGATTTGATAGTAACGGAATTTTTTTGTTATACATCTTGACAATTTGATGATGTAACTAACTCATTTGTATATTTTTGAAATGCAGGCACATTACCCAGTATTGCTTGCTAGATAGACAAGGCCAGATGGTCTTGATCAATGCCATGAGTTGGATCTAGAGGATACCACTTTGTTAGGACAAGTTGGATTATATTATATAGCATATTTTCCTGAGATTACAACCAAAAGGGCCATGATTATTTCTTTGATTGAGCGGTGGCATTCAGAGACATGTTATTTGTTAGGTCCCGGGGACAACTGAGAGGGGGGGGTGAATCAGTTGTCTTAATAACATTAACCAAAAACAACTTAATCAATTTACTGTTTAATACTAGTGAGACAATCTATTATGTTGGTGGATAGATTTAATAGATAAATGCAATATCGGTGAAGATTAATGCATGAAACTAAAAGATAAAGTCATCCACAACAAATAACACCAATATTTGTACATGGAAATCCTCTAAGGGGAAAAACCACGATGGGAAACCTTACCCACAATTAGATGATACTATTGCAAATAGTAAGTGTACATAAATGGGGTCTACACATGCAGAAAGGCCAAGTGCCTAGAGCTCACTTCCTCAAACACATAAGGGAAGTCACACTGACTTATAGTTGGATGGTTAAATCCAATAATAATGTACTGCACAAAATAGCATCATCATATGCTACATTCAGTACCGGTGTAGTTCTTATATGCTTTCACAAAAACCTAGTTTCATCTTCAAATGATGTCTGCATGTGTAGCTCTGCTTAATCTCGCATATACCTTCACACAAAACCTTCTTCACATTCCCTCCATCGATCTTATAATTAAGATCTTACATTTATACCATAACCTAAGACCAATTTTAGTAGGTCGGCTCTACAAGATATTACAATAAAATATTTGATGCAATAACTGATTGAACATGTCAGCTTAATGAATTTTCAACAATAATTAATCATCTCCATAGCATGCCATGCTGATCTAGAAAAGATAAACCTGTCAGTGTAACCCTGGATCTATTTGTCGGTAATACCAAATATGCAAATATGAATATACCAATAAACAATTCTCCAAGATAAGATGTCCAAACAATGTCTTCAACATTACCAAGTGTTTTCCAAGTCATTCTAGGTGCCGGTGATCATTATTTCCTGTCAGTGGACCATATACCAATGACTGTGCAAAAGTCATTTGCTTGTCAGTGAATGTTGCTGGATCTCCAAAGTGCTAAAGTTTTAGTAGGTGTTGGCATCAATGACAAAACCATACCAAAATACCAACAATATCCCCCTTTGGCATTGATGGCAACACAAGATGGAAAAACCATCAAAGTACCAAAACAGAAATGCCAAGTATAAAACCAATAATCTCCCCAAAGTAACAATCTCTCCCCCTAAGAGTAATATGAGTTTCTTTATGTTTTTCTGTACCAATCTCTTCCCAAAAGATAGTGTATAATGTATATCTCCCCAAAAGATGGTGTATAATGTGTTTTTCCAATAGATATCTCTCCCCCTTTGACATCAAATGCCAAAGTTACAAAAATAGTATTCAAAATACCAACCAATTACAATATACCAACTACTCCCCCTGAGAAGTAGCTTCCTCATTAAAGCCAGAGTAAAAGATTTCTTTTGTTAGTTCTACCGATTGATGACAATCATCAACTATCTAAGTATCTACCGGTGGGGGTATGACCCCAAGCTGATCTCTTAGATACTCAAAAGTCTCTTTAGGTAGAGGTTTAGTGAAAATATTTGCAATTTGCTCTTTAGTATTCACATAAACCATTTTGACTATTTTTGCTTCAACATTTTCTTTTAGAAAGTTTAGTTTGATAGAAACATGTTTAGTTTTAGAATGTTGTACCGGATTCTTGGATATATCAATTGCTGCAATGTTATCACAATAGATAGTTATAGGTTCCTTGCAATTTACCTTTATGTCTTTTAACATTTGTTTAAGCCATAATACCTGTGTACAGTTTGTTGCTGCTACAACATATTCTAATTTGATTGTTGATAAAGATGTGCAACTCTATTTCTTACTTAACCAAGAAATTAATCTGTTTCCATGGAAAAATGCTCCGCCAGTGGTGCTTTTCCTATCATCTACATCTCCTGCCCAATTTGCATCTGTGTATGCACATAATTCAAAGTTTTCATCTCTAGGATACCATAAGCCAAGATTTGTAGTGACTTGTAAGTACCAGAAAATCCTTTTTACTGCTGATTCATGATTTTCTCTAGGATTAATTAAAAATCTTGAAACAATACATATTGCATTCATAATATCTAGTCTTGTTTGTGTTAAATATAGTAAACCTCCTATCATAGATTTGTACCTAGTTGGATTAACATGTGTTGATTCATCTCTTAGTGATAATTTGTCATTTGTAGTCACAGGTGTACTTACCGGTTTAGAGTTCTCCATCCCAAATTTCTTTAGTAGCTCTTTTAAGTACTTAGTTTGACTCAAGAATATACCTTTATTAGTATGTGAGATCTACAATCCTAAAAAGAATTTTACTTCTCCAATCATAGACATTTCAAATTCTTTTTGCATTTTGATAGAAAAATCCTTACATAATCCATCTTTTCTTCCAAATATTATATCATCAACAAAAACTTCTATAACCAAGATGTCATCATTAGTCACTTTATAGTATAAATTATTGTCTGCATTTCCTTTAGAGAAACCAATCTTCCAAAAGATACTTATCTAATCTTGCATACCAAGCTCTTGGAGCTTGCTTTAACCCATATAAAGCTTTCCTTAACCTGCAAACCATATCTTTGTCTTCTGTCAAAGAAAATCCATCAGGTTGTTCAATGTAAACTACTTCTTCAAGAATTCCATTCAAAAATGCACATTTAATATCCATCTGATATACTTTATAGTTCTTGTGAGCTGCAAAAGCCAAGAATAATCTAACTGCCTCAATTCTAGCTATCGGTGCAAAGGTTTCATTGTAATCAATTCCTTCTTTGTGAGAATATCCCTTACATACTAGTCTTGCTTTGTTTCTAATTACTTCACCATATTCATTAAGTTTGTTTCTGAATACCCATTTGGTTCCAATAACATTTTTATCTTTAGGCCGGGAACTAATGTCCATGTGTCATTCTTTTCAATCTGTTCTAATTCTTCTTCCATAGCTTTAATCCAAAATTTAATTTCACATGCCTCATTAATTGATGATGGTTCAATTTGAGAAATAAGACATACCTCTTCATTTTCCAATCTTCCTCTTGTCATAACTCCTCTATATTTGTTTCCTATTATCTAATCTTCAGAATGATTCAATCTTACAAACTGGGGTGTCTTTGTTTGCTACTGTTCCTCAGTTACTGTGGAATTTTTAGATGATACCGGTGTAACTAGATCTTCACTCTGTACTGGTGGATTTAGTGTAGATTCATTTGTTAGAATTTTTGTTGTTGGTTCAAAATCCATATACCTTGAAGTTCCTCTAAATTGTTCATCAATCTTTACATTTGTGCTTTCAACAATTTTCTGTAATCTCTTGTTAAAACATCTATATGCTTTACTCTTAGATGAATAACCTAAAAATATTCCTTCATCACTTCTAGGATCAAATTTCCCAATGTACTCATCTCTTCTAATATAGCCTTTACTTCCAAAAATTCTGAAATACTTAAGAGTAGGAGTAATACCAAACCATAGTTCATGAGGGGTCTTACCAGTTTCACCTTTGATGCGAACTTTGTTGAATGTATAAACTGATGTACTTACTGCTTCTCTCCAATATACATGTGGTACATTTGATTTAGACAACATACTTCTTGCTGCATCCAAGATAGTTTTGTTCTTTCTTTCTACAACTCCATTCTGCTGTGGTGTCTGGGGTGTTGATAGTTGTCTTTTAATTCCATTTACTTCACAGTAGGTATTAAATTCCTTAGATGTAAACTCACCTCCTTGATCTAATCTTAAACATTTGATTTTCTTACCGGTTTCATTTTCAACCATTGCTTTGAACAGTTTAAACTTTCCAAGTGCTTCTGATTTTTCTCTGAGAAAAGTAACCCAGCATATTCTAGAGTAGTCATCAATGATTAGCATGAAATATCTATCACCTTGTAAACTTTTAGTTCTAGCTAGACCACATGAGTCAATATGAATTAAATCAAGAGCATTATTTGATTTTTCTAGAATACTTTTGAATCTAGCTCTAGCCTATTTTCCAAATTGACATTCCTTACATACTATGTTGTGAGGTTTGACAATTTTAGGTAAATCTCTAATTGCCTTAGTAGTATTGATCTTTACCATGCAATCAAAATTTACATGACAGAGTCTCTTATGCCATAACCAACTTTCATCAATATGTGCAATCAAGCATGTCTTTTCATTGTTATTCAAATGAAAGATATTAACTATAGTCTGATTACCAGTTGCAATTTCTAAACTAGTTCTCTTCATGATTTTGCATTTACCATTCTTAAATTGTAACTGAAATCCTTTCTCAACTAATTGACCAACACTCAAAATATTATGCTTTAAAA
This sequence comes from Cryptomeria japonica, assembly GCF_030272615.1. Classification (NCBI taxonomy): domain Eukaryota; kingdom Viridiplantae; phylum Streptophyta; class Pinopsida; order Cupressales; family Cupressaceae; genus Cryptomeria; species Cryptomeria japonica. The sequence goes on along the minus strand of NC_081408.1, from coordinate 69,365,393 downwards.
CTTCAACATAGTAAACATTGTCAGTGTTATGCTTACCATCAAGAGATATTGAAACCTTACCTTTGATTGAACAAGCTTTGTCATCTCCAAATCTTACTAGACCTCCAGTATACTCCTGAAAAGTTAAGAATTTACTTCTGTCACCAGTCATGTGATGTGAGCATCCTGAATCAATGATCCATTCATCCTTAGTTTCAATTCTAGAAACCAAGGCCTATTCTATCGGTTGTACTACAGGTGTCGGTTGATCTTCTATTATAGCAACAAAAACCCATCCATTGTCTGTCGGATCCTCATCAAAATAATCAGTCACTCCTTCATTAGCAACATAACAAGATTTGTCCTTATTCTTCTTGAATTTGTATCTTTGATATTCAGGGTTAGGTTTGTATGTCCTTCTAGCTTCTTCTCTTAACCTAGCATGTCTATCAGGGCATCTTGAAGCCATATGACCAATCTTATTGTAGTTAAAACATTTAAAGGGTTCTTTACCTTCATACTTACTTCCAACTGGACCTTTGGGCATTTTTCTTGCAAATAGTGCTTCAAGTTGTTCAAGTTCTTCATTTTCTGTCATGCTTTCTTCAAGTTCTCTTGCATAAAAGGCTTTCCAATCAGACTTGTCAAATGATGGTTCAGATGATGTTGATGCCTTAATAGCTAAGTCTATTTTTATAGTAGCAATAGGACCAAATTCCTCAATTTCAAAGGTTGCTAGTTTTCCAATCAATGTATCCCTAGTTACTGAAGTGTTAGGCATTGTTCTAAGTTCATTTATTGTGGTAACCTTCATTTTATATGCTGGTGGAAATCCTCTTAAAACTTTTGAAACAATTTCATCTTCACTTAAGGTTCCTCCACAACATTTAATACCCAAAACAACTTCATTTACTCTTTACATAAAAGTAGAGATTATTTCATCCTCTTCCATTTTTAGACTTTCATACCTGACCTGAAAGCTTTCAAGTCTTGCAATTTTGACTGTGGAATCTCCTTCATTCAGTGTTTCCAATTGATCCCAAATAGCTTTAGCAGCAGACCTATCTGATAATGCCATGATTTTTTGATTTGATAGAGCACTTAAGAGTGCTTCTCTTGCCTTGCAATCATTCTCCTCATCTTTAGTCAGATTTGGTGGATTAGGCTGACTTATAGTAGGAGCAGTATATCCATTCTTTGTTACATCCTGGATGTCCTTTCCAATGCAATTTAGATGTGTCTCCATCATGATCTTCCATATGCCATAGTTGGTTCCATCAAGTTTAGGACTGTCCTTCTTAAAATAGTTAGTAGACATTGGATCTCCTCAAGCTATTAAACTTCTGCAAAAGAGGACTAGGCTTTGATACCAATTGTTAGGTCCCAGGGACAATTGAGAAGGGAGGGGGGGGTGAATCAGTTGTCTTAATAGTATTAACCAAAAACAACTTAATCAATTTACCGCTTAATATTGGTGAGATAGTCTATTATACTGATGGACAGATTTAATAGATAAATGCAATACCGGTGAAGATTAATGCATGAAACTAAAAGATAAAGTCATCCACAACACATAACACCAATATTTGTATGCGGAAACCCTGTAAGGGGAAAAACAACGGTGGGAAATCTTACCCACAATCAGATGATACTACTGCAGATAGTAAGTGTACATAAATGGGGTCTGCACATGCAAAAAGGCCAAGTGCCTAGAGCTCACTACTCAAACACATAAGGGAAGTCACACTGACTTATAGTTGGATGGTTAAATCCAATAATAATGTACTGCACAAAATAGCATCTTCATATGCTGGATTCAGTACTGGTGTAGTTCTTATATGCTTTCACAAAAACCTAGCTTCATCTTCAAATGATGTTTGCATGTGTAGCTCTACTTAATCTCACATATACCTTCACACAAAACCTTCTTCACATTCCCTCCATTGATCTTACAATTAAGATCTTACATTTATACCATAACCTAAGACCAATTTTAGTAGGTCAGCTCTACAAGATATTACAATAAAATATTTTATGAACAAAACAAATATCCAATGCAATAACCAATTGAACATGTCAGTTTAATGCATTTTCAACAATAATTAATCATCTCCATAGTGTGCCATGCTGATCTGGAAAAGATAAACCTGCCAGTGTAACCCTAGATCTATTTGTCAATAACAACAAATATGCAAATACGAATATGCCAATAAACAATTCTCCAAGATAAGATGTCCAAACAATGTCTTCAACATTACCAAGTGTTTTCCAAGTCATTCCAGATGTCGATGATCATTATTTCCTACCGGTGGACCATATACTAGTGACTGTGCAAAAGTCATTTGCTTGTCAGTGAATGTTGTTGGATCTCCAAAGTGCTAAAGTTTTAGTAGGTGTTGACATCAATGACAAAACCATACCAAAATACCAACATTATTTTCATTTACCAATAGGTGAGGCGTCCATCACACTTGAGGATGTGTGGCATATCTTACACATTTTGATACTTGGTACACAAGTTATTTTTGATCATCATGATGGTGTTTCTTCTTTGTGTACATTGTTTGAGTGTGAGGAGAAGGATCTACATATTCATGGTCATCACGAGATTCATTAGGATGATTTTAATTATGATGATCTCATTGTTGTTCTTGCTTGCACTGTTGTTGGATTATTGATTCCTAATAGATGTACCCATGGTTTTCCAGTTGGATGGGGATGAATTATACATGATATGATTATTGATAGACATGTGTTTTCTTGGGGTCCTTGTCTTCTTTCCACTTTATATCATTAGATGCATGTGATTGTTTACTTGCAACAAAAATCAATTGGATGTAGCATTACTTTTCTCCAGACATGGGCTTGGGAGCACATAGCTATCTCCCATCCTGGATTACATATTGATTTAGAGAGAGATCAACCATATGCTTTTAGGTACACTGTTGGTGTGAGATATAGGGCATCGGGTAACATCTTATATTGGAGTCATTAGATTGATATCTTATAATATTTCTTATGGAGACCTTATCTTACTTGCCCTAGTTGGACTGATGACGCTCAACATCTTCCTTTTTGTTGACATCAAAGATATCTTATTGGTCGAGACATGGGTGGTCATAGGGTTATTGACATGCATCTTCTTGGTCGTGTACTTAGACAGTTCAGAGAGGTACATGGTATTCTAGATGTAACAACTTATTTTGCTCAAACTAATTGAGAGGTTGGTGATTGGGGTGCTTGCGTATAGCCCCATGTTGCTATTATTGAGTTTGATACTCTTTCTCCTATTTTTTGGGGATGGTGTGCTGGGGTAGCGGATCCTAGATCGACAACACAAGCCTATACCTTTGACAGAACTGACATTTTTGATTGGTTCTTAGTAGATTAGACATGGAAATGGTCCTAGTGGGAGAGGGAGAGGTGGGGGGAGAAATGGAGGAGGTAGAGATGGAGGAGGTAGAGGTGGAGGTAGCAAAGGTGGAGGTGGTATAGATCTGATAGAAGCAGTTACATAGCAGGTGGATAGTGGAGAGGAGGATGTGGATATTAGTGGAGATACTACATCTATGGGCAATTTTGACGAGTGTGATGAGTTAGGATCAGGCTCATCGAGTATTGTTGTAGATGAGGGTGTGGAAGATTAACAAGATGCGTACATGCCCCAGGCTATAGAGTCTGGAAGTGTGGAGAGAGGAGATGAGGAGAGATTGAGAGATCAAGTTCATCATTTAGAGGACTTGGTCACTACTTTACCACACCGATGGATGGAGTATTGAGATCTGTATAGGCAAGTGATGGAGGATTTGACTGAGAGGGATCATTTGCAAAGAGAAAGGGATGAGGAAGTTAGAAGAGCTCAAACTACCATGGATGCATATGATTAGTTATTTGGGCTAGTGATAGAGGCACATAGCCAAGCGGATAGATATTTTGCTACTGCACAGGAGGCTATTTCTTATCGATAGGCTTATGAGAGAGCTATTGCTAAGGGTTAGAGGGAGCCTAGTTTTAGTTCTTTCATGGGGAGAAGATCAAGTCTATCTACCTCTTGATAGACTAGCAGTAGTGGAGTGATGGGTCCACCTAGGGTGTTGTCAAGACAAACTGGAGTTAGGCGAGATTCACCTACTGATAGAGGCAACATAGGTTGAGAGATTGGATATTGATGTTGATGTTGTAGATATGATGTATTTTGACACATTTCTATATGATATGTAATATGCATTCTTGATGATCTATTTGATGATGAACTTCATGGTATAATATTTCTTTAGTGTATTTTATGCTATTGTGATGATGAATGCAATGTGAATGTGGTATCATGTAGTGATTTGATGTACCTTTAAATTTTGATGTATAATGGTTGATGAAATTCTTATTATAATGCAATGGACTAGCATGATGAAATGATATATATGAAAATGTAATGTGATGATGTTTATTTTTGTGTCAAAATAGGTGTTGACAATTGTGAATTTGGAAGAACTATTAGTTGTTAAACGTAGAATAGACATGAAATGATCAATCAATTGAATCAACCTTTGTTTATTCCAGATTTAGATATGATAGAGATGATTTGATATTATTTTGATGCAAAATTCTTCATTTCTATACTTGTAGTGAAATACATTATCATCATTCAGCCTTATTATATAACAATGGAGCTTATTACACCAGGGTATGAGGAACCAAGATGTATAGATATTTCATTGCAAAGAAACAAACATGTAGCAGACAAGGAATGAACCCTCCATTCAAGGAATTACACTAGGGGTCGAGGTATGTGTGGCATTCATAGGTTGAATGCTTCTATCATAGACACCCACTAGAGCAATTGCCCCAAAACTTCATTGGTTATGTTTACGGTGAAAATGGATAAAACAATATTGAAAGGCTAAATGAATTCAACCACAAAACCCCAGCCTAACAACAACAAAGATCCACCATAACATATGAAGATTACCTAAGACAATGCAAATCAAATAAAATCACAAAGATTATACCATCACATGTCCAATAGGGTTTGGATCTCCATTCTTCCTATCTCCATTGATTTTTCTTGATATATTTTCTCTCAGATTTTATGTGTGCACAAGAGCTCAACAAAGAACAAAAATGTGGTTGCAAGTAGGCTTGATCACATATGAAAGTTCGAAAGCATAGAGTAGTCAGGTAGTCAATTGATCAGATTGATTAGGGTTGATAATGAAGGAAGCATCTCCTTATATAGAAGACACTATAAGAAATGGAGGGATAAGATTAAGAGGTGTAAAAGATAAATGGTCAACTAAGATTAGAGGGTAGGTAGAGGAATAAGAAAATAATGAGAGGGTAGTAGTGTAGGAATTAAGAGATGAATGACATGTGTCATAAGTAGAAAAGGCTAATGAATTAATTAAATAAATAAAGATTTAATTAATTAATAGAGGAAGTGGGATCAATTAAATAAATAAGAGTATTTATTTAATTTAGAAAAAGGATAATTTAAATAATAAATGTATTTATTTAAATGAGAAATAAGGCTAGAAGAGGATAAATTAATTAATTAAATAAAAAAGATTTATTTAATTAATAGAAGAATTAGGTTAAAGATAATTAAATAAATAAAGATTTTTATTTAATTAGACTATACAATTTTAGGTGTCTACATTTTGCCCCTCTTTGAGACAATGTAGCTTGTCACATTGTTTCAAAGAAGATAATATGAACTGATACAAAGTTGCCCCAAGATGGGAATGATATGCCCCCTCGAGAGATTGGATGAAAATGTTTGAAAAGATTATAGAAAATCTCTCGAGAAGAACGAAAGGCTAGAATGAACTGACAAGATAGGATAGAGTGACAAAGTCACGGGATAAAGAAGACTGACTCGGGAGACTAGGGCTATGGTAGTCTATAAGATAGACTATGAGGGAAAACATCCACATTGTCATCCACACACCTAAGAGATCATAGTGCAGAGAGACCAGAGAGTAGTCAACAACGATGGCATTGGTACATAGATTTGATCACGTTCACCGATTTTAGAGGCCAACAAATGCAGGAGAGCGGGTGAGTACCACAAAACCTCCTTGTACTTTACTGCATTAATTATTGTCATAAGTGCATGTCAAGTAGGGTAGAGAAATAAATCCACTTTAGATATGTCTACAAAAAATGTCAAGCAGGGTAAAAACATCAAGGTGTGTCTGTGTCATGAATGTGCGTTTATGTCTTCAAGGATAAATCGACAATTCTGTGATGAACATATGTTGTCGATTGGATAAGCTGCTGAGAGGATACACTCAAGCAGGTCCTCTAAGGAAGACCAGAATAGCAGATAGGGCTAGGATTGACAATTCCATGATAGAACATACGTTGCCAATCAAGAAACTACTCAAGAGGATACACTCAAGCAGAGGCCCTAGGATAGGATAGATCAAGGCACTTTGTGATGAATAGGGAGTACCAAAATGCAGTACTTTGTGATGAATAGGGAGTACTAAAAAGAACAACACTTTGTGATGAACAGGGAGTGTCACTAGGATAGAGTACCATAAGCACTAGGATAAAAAGAAGCATTTTGTGATGAACAGAGAATACCACTATGATTGACACAATTGATTTGCTTGACTGCAAGAGGACCTACCTATGCTGGAGTCATGGGAGAGATTCCCATCGACTCAGAGTTTATGATCGGAGCTGATATTTGAGGATAGGGTAGTGATTGAGGTTATGGGTTTGTGATATATTCTACATGTGCCTGAGTTTCGAGTGAACATGGGGTTGCTAACTATGCTGGCTCAGAGATAGCACTCAGAGACTTGCAGTTTTTATTTGTCAATGGGTGAGATGATAGTCACCTTAGAGGATGTTTACAGGATTCTAAGGATACCAATAGATGGGGGGTTAGTTCTTTATGATCGAGATGAAGATGAGGATGCATTGAGACAAGTGTTTCAGGATCTAAGACTAGAAATGAGGGTTGGACATGTGGCTTTTGATACCATGACACAGACAAGATTAACACTACCATCAGTGTTGTTAGGAGTGATCAGTGGGTTCCTCTATCTGGATAGGGTGACATGAGGATTGGTTATGGGATGGGAGAGGAGGATGAGCTACTATCCTTGAGGGAGATCTGCTAGGGATAGGCAGATGAGATCTAGGATCTAGAGAGGGAGACAACTAGACTTAGGAGATAGATGGGGGACACTGAGCGAGAGAGGGATCAGGTTATTCAACGCTATACAGAGGCTAAGACAACACTGAGAGAAGGGAGACATGTAGCAAAGAACATAGGGACTAGATACGCCCATGTTCTATAGGCAGGGGAGGAGATAGCCTACTGGAAAGACCTATACTATGGAGTGGTGCCACCAAAGTAGCGGGCTAGGAGCTTTCGTGGACCATCATGGATAGCGACGACCACTAGAGGGAGGGACAGGAGACAGGCATAGAGTGGGGGGGTCATGGGTCCTCCACCACCACTAGATAGAGGGGATAGGAGAGATGATCCTAGGGTAGGTCCTTCTAGGGCTCAGACTCTGTTGAGGCCAGGCGGCTCCGAGGGAGGGAGTTCATCATAGCCTAGAGGGCTCCCTATGTATCAATTTTGTATCATTTTGTATTATGATGTAGACACCTTTGGGTGATTGTAGCCATATGATTTTGACATCATTGTATCATGGCACTTATGATTTTGATATATATATGAGATGATTCATCCTTGTGGTAGCTATATGCATGTGTACCTATGTGATGCTTCTATATGATTTATGATGTATGCTTATGATATGGATGCAAATACATGTATATGATGAAATGCCATATTTTTGTTCTTTTATGTTTTATATGTTATGTATGATGCAAATGTGAATGTATGAAATGCAGATGAATATGACGAGAATGTCGAATGTGCTAACATGTGTTGTGTGCAGGATGTGATACAATTGTGATATCTATATGTATGTAAGAAATGCTAATATGTGGGAATGCAGGTGCAACTACATGAAATGCAAATGTTTTTAGCGTGTCATTATACTTAGTCATGTGATAACAGGCTACATGGACTCGAGAAGGATGATGCAGGTCAATCAAGAAAGGGGGATGGAAGATAGAAGATATGGAAGTGAAAGAAATTCTTGTGCTATTATCATAATTGAGCTTTATTATGGCAAGTAGGTTATGACAATCAAGGCATATGTTCGACCCAGAAAGTAATTGTACCCATTTGCATGGAGATCAGATAGTTGTAATCAAGGAATGCCCTAGTTCACACTAGACTCATAGTGTCCTCATATCCTTGGAAAAGTCATAGCATTACTAAGGGACAATCCACAGACAGCAAAGAAAAATAGGTGACTATACCCCATCCTCGCCTTTCTAGTCAAAGACATCCTGGAGATAGAATCTCTAGTTAGAGACATCCTGGAAAAGCTAAAAGACATGTCACCAAAAGATAAAATCAAAATAAAACCAAGAATCGACACCGACATCCACTGTAGTCCTCAAGTTTAGTTTCTCTTGTCACTTGTAGAAGTCTTATTTGATTGTGGTCACAATGTTTACTTTTCACAAAAAGGATAGATAGCACTGAACCATAATGTTGTCTGAGTCTATTGAAAGATTTGATTTGTTGAAGCCCATTGTTGTTGTTGTATCTCATCTAAAACTAACTAAATCCATGCAACTGATACTTTATTGTGGAGAAAACATAACTCTTATTGCAGATTTGTGATGCAAGTGTTGCTTTATTGCAGATTGTGCATGGATAGACTAAAGAAAATTGGAAGAAACTGTACTCCTTGAAACATGTGATGCTCTTAGTTCCACACCCATCACTAGACATAGGATTTGCCTTAGCCACAGATAGGAGCTGATTTATCATAGATGGAAAGGGGTGAAAAGGAAGGATTGTTATGAATGGCTAACCAATATTAGGTAGATCAATAACAAGCCATGATGGGAATGGGTAAGTTTGTTATGAATGAATAGGTCATGAGTGTGTGCAAAGTGAAAGGATGAGATGGAATCCTGAAGGAGGGAGGAGCAATGTCCATACACACGGCATCGGTGACCCAGTTTTCACCATGGTACTTGACCAGGGTGCCACCAAAGTGGTTTTCACCGTTGGACAAAATGTTTTTCTTTACTTTTTTTTAGTTTTCAAATTTTTTTTGTGTCACAAGGCGCTTGTTTGCCAGGTTTCCACCAAGTAATGAATTTTTTTTGTATTTTTGAATTACGATACTCTAAAGAGCTATGTGTAAAACCTACAAAGGAGCATGCTATTGATAGGATCCTCTAAAGGTTCACCCTCTGTGGTTGAGAGCTGATATGCACTAGATCCATAGGCTATTGTGATGATGTAAGGACCAAGCCAATTTGGTTCAAACTTGCCCTTCTTCTCTCTATCTTGCTGACTTTTAGGATTTTCTCTGAGAACTAAGTCACCCACCTCAAGTGTATGAGGCTTAACCTTATGATTGTAGTTGTATTGTTCCTTGACTAAATTATGTATAGCTCAAGTGACTATATTCCTTGATAAAGGAACTAAGATAGAATTACTAGTGTGTGGACTATGTAGGCCCGTATGCGTGTCACCTAAAGAAGTTTGGGCATCCTTGATAACAAATTCCTTTGAGAAAGCTCCATTAAAGGTCCATGATATATCACCAGAAGGGAAATGATGTATGAAACAAGTGAATGAGTTATTAAGGCTTATGATTGCAAAAAGAAGTGAAAGTAGGATAGAATTATGGAGACTTAGGATCAAAAAGTATTCTTTTTTATTTAAAATTTTAAAAAAATTTCCCCCAGTTATTTTGACATTAGGGGAGATCATATCTTGCTCTTTTTCTTTCATAGGATTTTTATATTTGACTTTGATTTTTTCAGAGTCCAATAGCTTTTGATTTTTATTTTTGACTTTTAGATTTTTCTTTTCAAAGCTTGATTTTTGATCCACAATTAGTAAGGGCTTTTGTGATTCTTGTTGATCCAAGTCTAGGAGCCAAGTGGAAATGGAATGAGTAGATGAAATGGTAGAGCTATGTGAGTTTTCAAGAGGGTTGGTGATATACTTAATAGATTCTTCATTGGAATCACTCTTAGGACTATTGATATCAAGAGTTGCTTGCACCACTAGAGGAGATTTGCATTCAGACTTAGTAGCCACAACACTAGGTGGTTCACACCCAATTTCTTGACATTGCAAATTCTTTGTAGGTTGTTCATGTTGGTTGAATACCTTAGGAGATAGTGGGAGTTGATCAATATGAAAGATATACTCACCACATCCCAGGTCTTTAATCTTGAACTTTTCTTTGATCTCTACTTGTTTTGATGTAAAAGCTTTCAAGGATTCTGGATCCACATATGCCAATGAAGGAATAACCTCTCGATTGGCTGGAATTGTTATTTCTAACCTAGGTCACAGATTGTTACAATATATAAATGGATTTGGGTCACCTTTGATGGTCACTTCAACTCCATTGTGAGGAAACTTAATGCATCGGTGGTATGTAGATGGGACTGCACTCATCTCATGAATCCATGGATGTCCTAGCAATATGTTGTATGTGAGATCTAGGTCTAGGACTTGAAAAACCACATCCTTTGTAATTGGCCCAACTCTGAGAGGTGAGGTGACTGTGCCCTTAGATGAATGCTCTTCATCATCATATGCCTTGATGGTAATTTTGTTTGTAGCATTCACAACTTTGTCTAAATATCCCAATTATTTAATAGTGCTTAATGTACAAATGTTTAGACCTACTCCTCCATTTATTAGGACTCATTTTATTTGATGCTTTTGTAGGAAGGCTTCGATGTGTAAAGGTGCATTATGTGGCTGACTTACGGAGGCGTCATCGGCTTCTATGAATGTAAGGGAGTGTGGAACAGAAAGGTATCCCATCATGGCTTGAAACTGGTCCACGTTCAGATCAGTGGGGATAGAAGTGTCTCTCAAGATTTTGTCAAGAATATCTTTATGTGCATGTGATAATTGTAAGAGCTCAAGGATGGAGATGAGCGTGGGTGTCTTCCCTAACTGTTCTACAAGGTCATACTCAAGATTGGTTGATGAGGAAGAAGTGTTTTTAGCTGGAGCACCTTGTAAAGTGAATTTACCTCAATGAGTTGTAACATTACATTCAAAGGTAGGTTCGGAAGAGGATCTGATGCAAAGACAAGAGAATCTAATACAAATTTGCAAATAAAAGGTGTATTTTGGACCCAAACCCTTTACACTCCTCAGGTGTCTCAAATGCACTCAATGCCTCAATAGGCTCAAAACCTAAAATACTTCAAAGGACCTCAAAAAAAAATGATTCAAAGGCTTTCTAAGCCCCTAATCCTCTAGCTTCAACACAAACTCAATACATTTATTCAACTAAGCATCTAGCCCTTCAAATCGGGTAATTTCCCTTTAACTCAAAACTTTTCCAAAAAACTTTCACAAAAAAATTACATATTTAGACACCCATTTGGATGTTACACAACATATCAGAAAACCAATATAGGTTGTTTTCGACGGACCCTTTGCTGTCCTCAAATGTGCCCCTTTTTAGCCTTAAAAACCACCCACTTTACAAAGGAAGTACCTACAAAACTTAACACCAGGTTACAAAACTTTGTACAGTATTCAATCAGGTTCCCAAACAAAGTATTTTATAGTTTTTATGGATTTATTCAACTTCTAAGTGTCCAAACTCTAAAACCCTCCTTAAATCACCCTCTAAACTAGGGCTTGCTCAAAATCACGCCTCCAATCACCCAACAAATTCACCATTTATGAGTGATCACTCTAAAAAACCACTTCAATCCTACACTTTCATGTTAGTTTGATATGATACAACATTATTTTCCATCCCCAAGTCACAGTAAGCACATAAAGGGGATGGATTACATATTCATACTTGAGAAAACAAGGAAAATCAGACTTTTAAAACAGGACAGTCAATATAAATCCTTAGATCAGATTAAAAATGATATAAAATGATTTAGATCATGCACATTAAATTCCTATCAACCTTCCTCAATGATTAGAACTCAAAGATCATCAAAGGAATGCAAGTTTTTGCAAGGAAAATCAAGTTTTTTGCATTAAAACTGTCTTAGTCCGTACAACAGCACCTTCAGTCCGTACAATCTGTACTTTTCTCTCTTTTATTCCATCATAAATGATGAATACAACTTCCCCAACCAACCCAAGGTGGTTGGAGGGGTTTACAAATTCATTAAGACTTAAAAACTCAATTTCCCTCCAAAATGCTACTAAACGTTGGAATACAAAGATTTGAATTTTCCAACTTTATTTAATACATTCTATTTGCTAAAATAATTCCAAATCAATGGAATTTTATTTCATATACCTAAATAACCCTACGAAAGATCCTACTAACCATTCTAGACCCTTGAAACACTATTGGCCTACTTGACACCATATTTTGTCTTAGGTCCCTTATCAGGACTTATTACATTTAAATCAAATTGAGCATTACATACAACCATTATTGGCTTCAAAACATTCCAATTCACTTTCAAGGATTCTCTAGGGTCTTTGTTCATGTTTATAATCTCCTTGGTCTCAGGTGGACTCTTGGATGCTCCTGCATCAGGATCCAATTCCTTTCAGGACGATCTTGGGTCTTTGGGTAGAATTCTTAGATGTTTTGTCCTTGATAATAATGGTAGAGACATAATTGTTCATTGAAATGTGATTGATAGTTGAATCATAGTTATAAGATGCTTTGGTATAGTTGGTTTGGTCATCTATGGCTCTAGCTTTTCCCTTGTCATGTTTTGGGAATTTTTCCTTAAACATCTCATGTTCTTGATTGGATGAGTGTCCTTCAATCTCAATGTCACCTCTATCAACGAGATCTTGTATGATGTTCTTCAGTCGATGACAATTTCCTATTTTATGACCCTTGCTCTTATGAAATTCACAATACTCATCATCATTCCACCAATTTGGTTTAACCTTTGGCTCATATGGAGGTAAATCTAGAATTGTTATTATTTTGTTTGCCACTAGCTTTTTGAAAATTGACTTTAGTGGTTCTCCTAATGGGGTGTACTTCCTTCATGATTTTGAAGTTGTTTGAGTATTCACTTGATTGTTTTTAGAGCTTGATCCAGAAAAAATGATTTTGGGTCGCACTGTATTGGCATCCACAACACCATCATTGATTGTGTTCTTGTTTTTATTCCAAAATCTTGGCTTGTCTTTTACTTTAAAGTCCTCTTTGTTTTGTTTGAATATCTTAAATACTCCTTATTCAACTAGGACTTTTTCTATTGCTAAGCCTTTTTCAATGACATCCTTGAAGGTGGACAAACAAGATTTTCTTAATTCATAACCAATGTATTTGTTAACATTTTGGGTGAACATCTCTACCATTTGTTTTTGTGGAATTTCACAAGAGCATCTGCTGGCTAAATTCCTCCATCTTTGTAAAAATGATGAAAAATATTCTCCATCCTTTTGCTTGGTGTTGCATAAAGTAGTGACTGATATGTCTATCTCTATGTTGTATGAGAAATGTTCGATAAATGCCTCTGCTAAGTCACCCCATGACTTAATACCAGGTTGAGTTGGGAGAACCATTCCATAGCTTGATCACCTAAGCTTTGTGGGAATAATCTCATCAAATATGTCTCTTCTACTACTACCTCAATGCAAGCTATGAAAAACTGCCTTATGTGTGCCTTAGGATCCCCTTTTCCTTTGTACTTATCAAACTTAGGTGTCATGAAATGTGTAGGAAATGGAGGAATTGGAATTATTTTGTCAAATGGATAGGGACATATGTCTCTCATTGTATAAGTTGGCTTCGATATATTTATGTCCTCCATTTTCTTTTGTAAGTCCTTAATTTGCTATTCCAAATTATTCTTAGGTGGAGACCAACTTCTTGGACCATACCCCATGCCTGAACCACTGGGTGGAGGAGGAGCAAGTTACATATATGGATGATACTGATCATAAACATGTTCATATGGAGGAGGTCTATAATGATGCTACGTATATGGACCACTTGGTATAGAGTCATGGTGAGGAATGGAATATCTGCTTTGTCCATGTATACCATACTCTACAAGAATGTCATGAGTTTGTTCTAGTGTGTTGCCCCCAAATTTGACATGGGGTTTCCTTGTGTCAAAATTTTGAACATGCCTTTGAATATCCAATTGCTTTGGTGGTTGATCCTTAGCATTGGTATGTGATTAAGTATATTTTTCTACATAAGACTTCCATAATGGTCTACAAAGGTGAGTATCATATGCTTGACCATGTGTGTATGGGACCTCTAGTTTTTGAAACAAAGATGATGGTGATTCAGGCACAAGATGTGGTCCTCAATTGCCTTCACTATTTGAGACATGTCAAAATCATGAGGGATCTTGGCTCCACTTTGTGCCATCACTTGTAAGAAATATTGTCTATCTCTTCTCATGATTTCCTCAACCAATCTATTAAATTGGGGATCCATAATGGAGTCTTCCACTTCTACTAAATGTACAGAAAAGTTGTCCATATTGTCATTGTGTGTATCATTGTTGTTTGTGTTATCCATGTTCTCAACATTTGGAATGTTTCTATAAGCATCCATGTCAAGTAATGTAGTATGATCAGAATTGAAAAAGACATCACTATCATACTCATAGGAACTCATGTTTGCGGACTCTTGAGCCTCTTTAGCTTCTCTCCTAGATTTTTTGGAATGGGTTTCAACCATAAACTAGGTCTTGACCAAGATGTGAGAGACTAGATGAAAACGGAAAGAGTATGGAAGACCAAGAGTTGGATGGAATGTAAATGAATTTGAGCTGTACTTGCAATGTCCAAAGTGTAAGACCAATTATGTATGTAGTAGAGTAGGTGTGGCTTCCAAAGAGATGATAGTTTCTCTTGATGAGGTAAGTTGACCTTGACTCTAAGTAAGACCAAATGAGACCCAAAGGTGATAGACCTTGATGAGGGACCACTTAGTAAAATGTTGTTGTATGTAATGTGTTGACAAAGTATGATGAGGACAAGCAAGTGACCTTTTGACTCAAGTTTAGACAAATGTGAATGTAATGCAAGGTGTAAAGCAATGATGGATTTTGTGGGACCAAAAGATAGGTTGAATGCTAGATGAAAACCCAGAGAGATAACTTAGGAAGCTCAATAAGTCTGAAACTGACTATTATTGTTTGTTGGACTATAAATTTTTCCAATTTGTGAAGTTGTTTGTTGTGACCAAATCTAAATTTTTTGATTGTTTTTCGTGACAAGATGACACAATGTTGATGAGGACTCAATATTTGCAAGTGTTTAGACTCAAAAATGACTCAAAAAATAATGTGTCATTTGATGTAAAAATGTTTTGCATACAATTGAAGACACAAAAGACACAATATTTTTGATATTTGGTCTTGAATGTTTGATTGTTTAAAATAAGTCAAGCACAATTCTTATGGCTAGCCAGGACAATAGTTGTTGATCCCACATGAGGCTACGCTATTTAGAGAGGATACTTATATTCTTGACCCCACTAGCTCCACCCTCGGTACTCACTTCTTGGGGCAACCAAGCATCAATCCCCATGAAAACTCCCCATGGTGAACTTTGCATCTCTACTAAGAACCGTATGTGTGTGGGCCACTCTAGAGGTCTGACCTCCTACCCCAACAACTAGAAGGATTTTGGCTTCTAAAACAAAAAGGTGCTAGTAAGGGCATCTGCTCGTGTGGCCATACATGTGACACTTTCAGCTCTGTAAATATAGAAGGATCCCAGCCGGTAGGGGTTACACCCTACAACTGATCAAATAAATTTTATCAAACGGCTTTATGGGGAGATATAGTGTCGTTATGAACTAATCAACACATGTTACCCATGGCTTTCACCATGGATACAGTTTTTTATAGTGGTTCAGAAGAGGATAGGTTTTCCTCGCTACCACTTGGGTCATTCTCTCCTCACTAGTAGTCCTAATGACCACACGAGGAGACAAGCCCTCTAGAGATTAAACAAAAAGGGCCTATTGCTCAAGACACAAAAGACACTAGTTCAATTTTAGTGCACCAATTGAAGTGTTTGCTAGTCTATAAAAACAAGGCACACAATAAAGATCAAAAACCCTTGCCAAGGTCCTGCAACAAAGATCTATTAGTAGTTTGGATTGTTTCAAATGATCACCCTTTCCTGGAGGCACACAAGTTATGTAAATTTTAGATCCAAAAGGCTTTGTGAAATAGGGGCCTTCAACAATGCATGTTTTTGACCAATTCAAAGATCTGATTCATCATAAAAAAAGACCTCTTGTAAAATTTCAAGAAATTTCTAGAAATGTAAGAAAATCCAAAAAAATTGCTAATTTGCTCCAAAAAATAATTTTTTATGAAAAATCATATAAAATACAAAATTGATTCAAAAAATCAGAAATTTTTACTTGACAGTCTTGATGGTCTTCCAAACTTGCATGCCAAAATATTTATGGTGAAAATGGATAAAACAATATTGAAAGGCTAAATGAATTCAACCAAAAAACCCTAGCCTAACAACAACAAAGATCCACCATAACATATGAAGATTACCTAAGACAATGCAAATCAAATAAAATCACAAAGATTATACCATCACATGTCCAATAGGGTTTGGATCTCCATTCTTCCTATCTCCATTGATCTTGCTTGATATATTTTCTCTCAGATTTTATGTGTGCACAAGAGCTCAACAAAGAACGGAAATATGGTTGCAAGTAGGCTTGATCGCATATGAAAGTTCGAAAGCGTAGAGTAGTCGAGTAGTCAACTGATCAGATTGATTAGGGTTGATAATGAAGGAAGCATCTCCTTATATAGAGGACACTATAAGAAATGGAGGGATAAGATTAAGAGGTGTAAAAGATAAATGGTCGACTAAGATTAGAGGGTAGGTAGAGGAAATAAGAAAATAATGAGAGGGTAGGTAGTGTAGGAATTAAGAGATGAATGACATGTGTCATAGGTAGAAAAGGCTAATGAATTAATTAAATAAATAAAGATTTATTTAATTAATAAAGGAAGTGGGATCAATTAAATAAATAAGAGTATTTATTTAATTTAGAAAAAGGATAATTTAAATAATAAAATGTATTTATTTAAATGAGAAATAAGGCCAGAAGAGGATAAATGAATTAATTAAATAAATAAAGAATTATTTAATTAATAGAAGAATTAGGTTAAAGATTATTAAAAAACTAAAGCTATTTATTTAATTAGACTAGACAATTTTAGCTGTCTACAGGTTCAAACCACAAACAACAAACAACGAAAAGGATCATGCCCATCATGGCTCCTCTAGTCAATTTTTGAACATCCTTGAGTAGCTAAAAGAAATGATCTTCACCAATTTGATAAAAAGAGTCAACCAAAATAGACAAAACTCAGTAGTTAGACTGATTGTGCCTTTGCTTTGATATGTTTGATGTGATTTTGATAAACTCTGGTTTCAGAAGTTTTGGACCTCATTTAAGAGTGACCTATCTGGTTTTGAGTGTACTGATTTTGTTTCAGATAAGATGTTAATCATGTTGATAGTTTGATAGTGATTTGATAGATTAGACAGTTGATTAGTTTGATTGCAGACATTTTGATAAGATAGTTGTATCCTTTGTTTAACTTCATGAGAAGTGTTTGTTGGATATCTACTAGGGTGTTTGATTCTTGAATTTTTTGATGGTTTTATTTGATGTTTAATTTTTTCATGACTTTTTTGAATGTTTTGCAATCTTTTATGGTTTTCAAATTTTTTTGGTATGTTGATTTTTTTGATGTTTTTGTTTGATTTTTAATTGTTCGATGTTTATCGATTTTGATGTTTTTTTATTGTTTTTGGATTTTTTCAGGTCTTTATTTGATTTTTTAGAATTTTTTTAGGACTTTATTTTATTTTTAGAATTTTTTCAGGTCTTTCTCTGATTTTCAAGATTTTTTAAGGTCTTTATCTGATTTTTAGGATTTTTTCAAGTCTTTTATCTAATTCTTAGGATTTGTTTAGGTCTTTATCTGATTTTTTATATTTTTTTCAGTTATGCCCCCAAGTGTAGACCCATGATGATGATATGCATCATGTATGTGGAGACAATGAATTTTTGATAATGAGTTATGCTAATGCAGGATGCATGACATAATGCAATTCCTATTCTAACAAAGATGATTGTTTGTTTCCTTCATTTTGACATGCACTAATTGGATTAAAGGTGCGAAACATTTCAGAGATAGGAGTTCAATCCATTCTCAAATGACTTAGACCATCCAACCTAACACACTATGTGACCAAGATTTATGAATGGAGGCGCGAATAAATTCTCCATCAATTCTTGAAGCATTGATCTTATTTTTCCCATGTGTGTGCAATTGAGTTTATTTTGACTCTTATAACTAACAAAGACCCTTATAATTATATGTGGCTAGCTACATGAGTTATTCTAACTTTAAAAGCATCCTGGATAGAGCCTCACTACTAGCAAGCTTTTAGGGTTCTGAGGAGGTTATGCACTATAATATCTCAAACATTGATCCATTTCCAGTAGGCGTCCATAGCCTTGATGGAGTTATTTGCATGTTCCCATGGTCAAACTTTTATCACACATGAAATTTTAGTTATATATCATTGTTTATGTTTCCTTGAGATGAATATTGGCAATTTTTCTTTTATTTTCTTGTCGTGACTTGTAAGTAATGAAACCTACATAGGTATGACAATTACAATGACTCTGAAGTAGAATATTGGATTTTTCACTAGTAACATGACCAACTAGGTATCTGTAATGACTTAGAGCTTTTCATTAATGTGTGAGATATAGAAATTGATATTTTTTGGGTAACAAGACTTGATAATGAAACCTCTACCCAACCAAGGATAAAGCTTAATCACAATATGACGTTGAAGATGAATCACTAAAGACCTCCCAAGGACTCCATGAACAAGTATCTAGGAAATGAGACAACCTTCGTTCCTTTCAATGGAGACAGCTAAATAGCTTAGACAATCATCATGATTTATTAATGCAACTATATGAGAAAGGAATAGTGATCTATGCAATGTGGTAAATAAATATGCAAATGCAGTGCTGAGAATTGAGATGAAACCACCCTTAGATGTAATATCTTGTTAGGTGCATGTTGTTGATGGGATCAGGGAGTGAATCTCCCTCCATTGTTTGCAAGTGATAAACGCTTTTTCCAATTACTTTCATTATGAGAAAAGGACCTAACCAGTTAGGCTCAAATTTTCTTGTTTTTTTGCGTTCAATGAGGTTCCTTTAATTTTCTTTAAGAACTATATCTCCTATTTTGAAGCAATGTGGGTTGACTCTTTTGTTGTAGCTTCTCCTCATTCTGGTTTGGTATCCTTGTAAATGATTTAGAGTGCTTTTTAAATTTTTATCTAGGAATTCTAACTTTTGCAGACATGGTACTCTATAGTCTTCTTCTGAGATAATGTGTTTCAAAGAGACCCTTAGGGATGACAATTCTACTTCGATAGGCAAAATAGGTTCTAAACCATAAACCAAAGAGAATGGTGTTGTACCAGTTGCCATGAAGACACTAGTTCGATAATCCCAGAGAGATAGATTCAGTTGGAGATGCCAATCTCATCCATTGTCATTGACAACTTTATTTAAAAATTTAAAATTGTTTTGTTTGTCGCCTCTGCTTGACCATTGCTTTAGGGATAGTAGGGTGTCGCAAAATGTTGTTGGATGTTAAATTGTTTGCAAAGCTCAATCACTTCTTGATTTTTGAAGGGTCATCAAATATCAATTACAATGCACATGGGTAACCCATATCTACAAATAATATAATTCATAATGAATATAGATTTCTTTCTTGTTGTGAAAGTCATCGAGATTGTTTCAATCTATTGGTGGTATATAGAAGTTTACATTTTTATATCGCCTTATGGAGTTATGTCCCTAAATGGTCCTTTGGTCAGGTTGTGTTTCTCAAATTTTCTATGCAAATCAGTCTTCGCAGTCTTCTTTATTTAGGTTTCATTGTGCTGAACCTAAACCTTGAACTTGAACCAAATGGGTTGAATGGGCATCATGTTTAATTTTTTTTTCCCGACACAATTTTGTGTCTTTTTCACTGTTTGATAGTATTTTAAATTAGTTGAACCTTGAACTTGAACCTTTTTGGTTCAAGGTTCAAAGTTCAATATTGGTCATGTATATGTTTTTGTGTCGATATTGTTCTTCATGGTTCAAAGTTCAATGTTTGATTTCTTGGAAATCATATGACTTTTCATGAGATGATGGCACAGATTTTGAGGAATAGCTAAATGGCAGTAGGAAAAGGGAATATTCTTTCTTAATGATTTAAAAGTTCCCATTAATAGTAAGTATGGCGTGGGAATCTATGTTTTCAAATATGAAGTGACTTGTTATTAAATGCATGATCATGTGCGATCATTTCAGAGTAATATCGCACGAGTAAAGAGTAATGATGATAACTTATGGAAATCATGGGTAAGATTTTCTTGGCTTTTTAAATTGAGCAGTTCTTTTGTCAAAGATTATCATTTGTGAAACATAAGTTTTAAAGAGATTTTTGGAGTGAAAGAGAAATAGACTGCGATAGGGATTTTCTAGATGGCAGAGGAAGGTATGTTCAATGACTTTCCTAATTGTTGTAGTTTTTAAAAGATCAAGGTATATTGTTTTGCTGCTTGTTTCTATTTTACCTATTTTTTGCTTTACTTGAGTTGATTGGGGAAAGATTACAGGTTAAACATGAGGCCAACTTTTCCTAAATTAGAAAGCTCTTCTTCCCTTGTGAGTTACTTACTAGAGCTAGCAGATACGGTTATAGTTTAATTAGATTTAGATGTTTTCTTAGAAAGAGTAAGCAACTTAGCTACCGATTCTATGCTAAAAGACATTGCACAAAGTGGTTTATTGGAAGAGGTGCCATTTCCTCTAGCTACCCCTTGTCTTGAGTTGGTTTTGAGAGTGCATGAATCACTATGACAAAGTTAACAGGTGCATTAGGAGAAACAATGGTGAGGTTTTGTTGTCAATTGATAGAGAGATAGTAATGGCAGCCATGGGTATCCCACTTCGGGAACCCTATGAGGATTGGACTATTGGAAAGTCTAATGGGATTTATTCTAAGAAGAAGTAGTATTACAAAACCATTATTGCATGAAATTGGCTTTTGAGGTTTCAAAAGGGTGGCTCAAGGCTGTGAAGGCCATTAACCTGAGAGCATTTGATTCCTAGAATCAGGGATTTGGTAGTAATGTTGAGTAGAATTAGGGGAAATTCACTCCTTCTATTAGGAGGACTAGATGTATTTCTTCATCCAAGTCACTCTTGACAAAGACTGGTTCATTGACTGGGGCACCATAATTGCAGAAAGGCTGCATGAGGGTTTGATCAATTACCCTGGGATGTCAAATTTTTATATGTCTTCATATCTGTCTGTATATTAGCTCGTGTGAGGGAGTGGCCTAGATTGTTGCATACAAAATGGGTTTAGGGTATAAAAATCTATGAATATCACCCCCATTTGACCCAAATATAACATGTTGACAATTACCTCTGCTAGAATGATATTTTTCTTGGGAGATTAACTTTTCAGTTATAAGGTATTTTGCACAGGAGAATGTCGGGTGAATCTATTGAGCTAATTAATGCCTATGGTAGCTTCTTTATTCAATTCAATGACTTCACTTATATAAGAGCAGGAGGCTTTAAAGGTGAACCCTTTAGGTTACCTAGATATGTTTCAGACTACTGTGTTTTGATTGAATTTTCTAGGCAATTAGCCCATGTTGTAAAGGATTACGGTGAAGATTCTAGCACAAGTGGAATTTTTCCTATTGAGTTAGGCCATTACAGTTGTAGGTCTATTTCTGATGCACTGAATCTTGAGTTAGAATTTAAGAGGTTTTATTTGAAAACCTTCGTGAAGAGAGATGATTTTGACAACAAAGATTTTATTGCTCACTATGTGAAAAAGAT
This sequence comes from Cryptomeria japonica, assembly GCF_030272615.1. Lineage (NCBI taxonomy): Eukaryota > Viridiplantae > Streptophyta > Pinopsida > Cupressales > Cupressaceae > Cryptomeria > Cryptomeria japonica. The sequence goes on along the minus strand of NC_081408.1, from coordinate 69,343,419 downwards.
AATGCCTGATCAACATGTCCCTAAGTTAGAAGATTACTGGGAATAATTCTCAGATGAATTTGAAGTGAGAAAAAGGAATTGGTCTAGGTTAACTCTAAAGTAGATTCTTGATATGAAGCTACAAATGGATACTTCTAGTGTGACCATTAATAATGGAGATGTATTGGATCTAGAATTTGTGAAATAGGTACATAATGAACCCCTTCCAGAGGTTGATTGGAGTAGAAATATGGAAGATAGTGTACAGGCATGCACCTTCAGTATAATTTGCATAACAAAGAATTGGTTAAGGAGTTGCAGGTTTCATTCGGAAAAGGCAACCAGTTCAAGAAATGAGGGTAGAAAAAGGGAGATTATGAGAGAAACCACTATTTTAACTAACATTCCTATTTCTATTGCAGGAAAGAAGCAAGTTAAGATTAAAGAGGAAAAACTTAACTTTGAAGTTGCACATTTCATTAGTGGTTGAGTTACTAGGTTAAGATACAAGAAGACCTTTCAGCCACCTGCCGCTCATCTCATTCTTGATTTGGATGCCGAAGAAGTACAGGGTAATATGACAACCCTTGTTTCTAATGCTAACAAAGTTGTAACCAATGTTGATGCTGATGTCCAAGATTCATAGGGACTTGATGTTCCATCTAACACAGATAATGCTATACTGCTAACTTAAGGAGGGCCTTCACCCATGCAATCCAAGGATCTAACTATAGCTCCTAAATGGTTAAGTGATTTAATTACCAAGAAAAAGGATGTTGTTCCTATTTCTGTGTCCATGGAAAATGTTGTGAGTAAATGTCTAGGGAGAGCTACTGAGCCAAAGTGGCTAGAAATGGAGACCATGATCAGTTTTGATGAAGGCACAAAACATTGGACTACAAATATTGCTAAGCCTACATCTGATAAGGATACTACTACTACTTCAAGGGTCGATTATACTATTGAGCAAGTTGATTTGGGGGTAGGAACTAGAGCAGTTGATGTGAAACATTTAGAGACTTCAACCAAAAGGATTATCTCCCGCACTTGGAAGGATGAAAAGCATAAAGCAGAGTTGAAACATAGTTTAATGCAAACGGCTCAATACATCCACGCTCTATAAAATAGTCCGCTGCCATTGTCCCAAAGCTCTATTCCCTTTAGTTCAAAATCTCCTAGTAATCAGTTATGAATACTAAGAGGTGGGGTGAATTAGTATACCAAAAATTACTGTACTTAAACACTTTACTTGTCTAGTAGTAAACCGGTAAAACAATTTAATAAACAAACTGGTTAGCACATATGCAAACCAAATAGAAAATAATACATTCACCCACAAAAGCACAATCACCATAACACAAGAGATTTTGACATGGAAACCCAAATGCGAAAAACCATGGTGAGATGAAACTCACAAGTAACTATTTGCAAAATAGTAACCAGACCGGTTAAGGTCAGACCGGTTAAGGTCATACAATGTTCTTTACCAAAATAGATCCTATTAGGAATCTCAATCTCTATTAGGAGATAAGTCTGATTAAAGACTACCTTGTGAGAGGATTTAAGATCCATAGATGTGAACCACCTTGTTAGAGGATTTACAAAGGCTTTGCTAGGCCTACCCGGTTAAGGGTCTACAGACTTATCGAAGATGTAAGTAATCAACAAGTGAGTGATCTAGATACTAGCATAGTATGCTTGTTTAGATCCATTAAAGCTCATTGTTAATGGATGTTGCATTACTTCAGTCTTCAGAAAAACTCCACACTCTGTTAAAACACATAGACTTGATCTTCTATCTTAAGATCGCACACTCAAACTCATCAACCACAAAAAACATAACAACACACCTAAAACCCTAGACATGATGTCCTTAAGAAGGAATCTGATTTCATGTTGGTCCAATATGATTACAGTGCAAGTTCCTAGGTTCAGTGTACCTAGACATACTTGGTAACATGGCACAAAAGCACTGTCAGAGTGTCGGCACCACCAAAAAAATGGTGGATGGTAACTCATCATAGAGTAATACCAGTTCATACAAAATGCCGGTTGCTAGTTTGGAACTCGGAGTAATACCGGTTTAAATATTAAACTGATTATTGGTTCTCACTTTCACCAATTACCGATTTGTGAAAAATGAAGACTAGGAATATGATAACTATCGCTATCGTTTCTTTTCTCTACTCCGCTTGAGATCCTCAAACTACTTGAGGTCTTCATGCCACTTATGTCTTTATGCTGCTTGAGATCAGTAAACACTTTTTGCATAACAACAGTAGTCTAAAGACTACAACATGATACCGGTTTGGAACAATTGATGGTTGAGCAAAATTCATATATTCACAAAGTGATCTCATAGCAAGTGTGTGTCCATCAATAACAATCACAATATAATCATCAAAATGCCAACAATCTCCCCCTTTGGCATTGATAGAAACACTTAGGAAAACCTTTGACATCTAAGTGTTTTACAACAAAATCATGCCATAAACAAAATTACTCCCCCTAAGCATATACACTATCCCTTTTGCAGACAATACAATGTATACAACTTTCTTCCAGAGATAGACATGAAAGTATACATAGCATGCATCAAAATTTAAATATAGATATTATTCCCCATCAAAATTTAATTCAAGTATACTACTCCCCCTTTGCCAGCAATGACAAAGTATAGCTGATAACTCTTGTTCTATTAGCATTAACAAAAATAAGAGTTTATGACAATAGAGAGTGAAATTTGTCAAAAACAGATTTAAAGTCCTACATAAATGTCTTCATGGATAAAGACCATGGTTCAAGAAATGAGGTAGCAACCTCATTCTCCATTTGCATCTAATAAACCTACTCCTCCATGGCATCCATGGTACTCATCTCTTAAGTAACCATTAGAGCATCTATATTGAGGTAGCATTTCTGGAGAATTTGCAGTCTTGGTAGTAGGACCAATTGAAGTTCCTACAAATTACATGTCTGGTTTCTTATCTCTACCTCTATTCTTGCAAACTATAGTTGAAACCGATGAGCAGTTTGTCCATATGTGGAGAAGGAGTCATATGGCATCTTGAAGGTGCTAATAAATGACTGCATATCAGATTGTAGTTTGTCCTTTTGAGTGAGCACATCATCATAGAATAAATGAGATTAACAAATCTTGTTGAGTAGTAGATTGCCCTCATCCATTACATCTCTAATGTCCTTCTATGCCTTTTGTAGATCAGACTAGAGTTCTATTAACTTTTTCACCAAGGATGTGTCTAGAGCCTTTTGATGTTTCTTCTTGGCATTTTCTTCTGCAACCTCTTCCAGGCTTTGGACCTAGTCTTTCATAATTGTACATAGAAGCTTTAATTGGGAAAGTGAGGAATCAGTACTAGGGAGGTTTGTATCAGGTATCAAACTGGTGAGTGTTTCCACCACAGTTTGGATAACATCTTGCTCCTTTTTCTCCTTATTACTTCCAGGCATTTTTGGGCAAGCTTGATTCTTTGGAGAAACTCCATTTCATTTGCATATTGGAGGTCAATGGGACTAAAAATGTCAGCTGGTCTAGCCTGACTACCGATTGCCATTGGGGTCTCCACCTATGTGCTCTTTGTTGCTACTTCCTTGTCCTTGGCTTTTTGCTTGTCTTCTTGAGCCTTCCTCTTCTCCTCTTCTTCTTTCTTTCTTTTCTCTTCTTCTTGTCTCTTCTCTTCATCTTTTCGATTCTTCTCTTCTTTATCCTTCTTCTCCTCTTCCTTCTTCCTCTTCTCCTCTTCCTATTTCTTCTTTTCCTCTTTCCGCTTCTCCTCTTCTTTCTTTTCCTCTTCCTTCTTCTTCTTCTTCTCTTCCTCTTGTTTCTTATTTTTCTCTTCTCTTCCCCTCTTCTCCTCTTCTTTTCTCTTATCCTCTTCCTCTTTCCTCTTTTCCTCCTCTTTTCTCTTTTCCTCTTCATCTTTCCTCTTTTCCTCCTCTTTTCTCTTTTCCTCTTCATCTACCTGTTTCTTCTTTTCTGCTTCCTATTGCTTCTTTTCTTCTTCTGCCTGCTTCTCTTGTCCTTTTCCTTCTAATGGTGTACCTTGAGTAACTTTTTCACCATCTAAGGTGTCAACATCAATGGGTTCCATTTGTTTAGTGACTGGTTTTTTTTCACTGTCATACACCTCATCCAGTTTATTGATTTCTAGTTCTTGCTCTGCTTTCTTGTTGGCTTCAGCCACTTGATGCATCTTCAAAGTAGCTTTTGCATTAAAGTGGGTATCTTTTACCACTTCAGAGGATTTTCCCTCTAGTAACAAGAGTCTTCTTCTTCTCATGAAGAAGAGATCTTTATATTTGTCCACAACTTCATAGAGTTCTAAATGAGATACATCAGGAAAATATTATGCAAATATTTCCTCCCTTATTTCCTATTCTTTCTTAATGGCAATGCACCATTTGTTATCCATAGAATTATATAAAGAATTAGGTACAACAAATCTAATTTCTGATGGCCACCGATCATTAATACATAAATACTTAATAATTTCTTGCTCTACTTCTTCTTTCTCTATATCGGAAAAAACATCAAAATAATCTTTTAAATCACTGAGCAATTTCCTTTTGATATTCTTAATAATCCTCTAAAAATGTGTCAAAGGTTTGTAAGAGGAAATATCTATATTTACTGGTGCAGATGTTGCTGGTTCATTCTTTTTCATTTTCCTCATTTGCCTAGTCTTCTTAGGTGGTTCTTTTGATACAGTTTCTTTTGATTCTGGTGTATTTCTTTTTGTCTTTCACTTCCTCTCAAAGACTTTGGTAGATGCCACTTCTGGTTTCTTCTTTACTGGTGACCACTTGGTCACTTTGGGATTTGTTGGAGTAATCGGTGTCAATGTTGAAGGCATTGCCTTTCCCTTCTTTACTGAGGGTTCTTCAACTGGTGTCACCCTTTCCAAATAGGTGTCGGTTCTCTTTGCCTTTGGATCAAAGGGTGAGGTGATTAGGGTACAAGGATACCCATCCAACATATCATACATTACCTCATAGCCCATAGGCTCCACTTATTCCTGTCTGGGCTCAATGGCCTCCATTATGAATTCATCTACTTTGATGGTGAAGCAGATGTCTTCCTCATACTTTTTGACTATATCACCATATATTCTTAACCTTTGGTTCATTTTGCATCTGAACTCATCAAAGTATTTGTTCAGTACTTCTAGATAGCCTATTCCAACCACTTGTAGACTTTCCTTGATTTTCTTTGTCACTGGTTGGTCAATAGACCATTGAATATCACCTACTCCTAGAAAGTAGCCTTGGAAGTAAAAGAGCAACCCAACCAGTAGTTGTCTGATCTTAAATCTTAGTGCATTGTCCTATTTGATTGAATTAAGATTCAATAGAAGTTGTCTTTGCATACAAGTGCACAGATCAAATGATGCATCTTCCTTGATCATCCTATAGGTGGCATTTACTGCTGCAGTAGAGACAGAGTTGATTTTGCTAGCATGGAACATTCGATATCCTATCACCATACACACATATTTAACCAGATCATCCTTGATGGAATTGATAGTCATTCCCCATGAATCGCTCACTGAACCGATGAGCTTAGTCATTTCTGTCTTGCTAACTTTCCTCAAGGCTGGCACTTCACTGACATTGTAGAAACTGGTGACGGCATGAATCTCTTCTGGTGTGAAATCATGTGTCTACTCTAAGTACATATTATCACTGTGTACTCTGCTCAAAATGATTCAAATGTGATCATCCAAAAATTCTTCAAGAAAATAGGCTGCGTTTTGAAGTTTCTTCTTTTCCAAAATAGTGAACTTCAGTTTAATCTTCTTATCCTTTCTGTAGAATAGACTCGGCTAGGAATGGATTACAAGAGACTCTAAGTCTTCAATTTTACAATCAATCTAATCTAAAATACCTTCCTCCACTATAACCCCAGCAGGTACTTGGGATAGGGCATTGTATTTTGCCTTTTGTTTGATGAAATCTACAAAATCAATAGGTGCACTAGAACTCGCATGTGATGCAGAAGCCATGATAAACAGAGAATTTTGAAAAATACCTTCGTAGATCAAAATGTAGGGCTTCGCAATTTGAACTTTGCTACACACTCCTTTGGTTGCAAAAATACCGCTTTGCGTTCTACACTTCTGTAATAGATGTTTGCCTCAGATTCTTCTTCAACATTTTGATAAATTCTTTGAATTGCAGTGTAAATCACTTTTCTTTGCTCTACACTTGAAAAACTTCTTCACCCAAAAAATGATCATGAAAAATGATTTGAAAATTCCTTTTAAACAGATTCTCCACCTACCATAATAAATGCTCCACTATTAGGGTGTAAACCCTAATTTGCCTTATACCATTTCCAGTCTTCTGCCAAAAGACAAGTATCTCATACCAGTTAAGGTCTTTTATCGGTGTCAACCGGGGGTTCGAGATATTTCACTATTTGCTCCCCCTAAGCTTTTTAGATGCTTAGTTTTTTGGTTCAACAACTTCCACACTAGGTGTAGAAACCGGTTCTTCTTGAATTACTTCTTTTGTCTTCTTCTTCCAGGTTTTCTTCATACCTACTTGAATAGTTTCAACATCAATCTTTCCTTCTAGAGTGACCAGTATATCATTTGATATATTCTTTCTCATTCTACAAAACCTTGTTGTATGACTTGGTTTGTTGCAATGATAGCAAACCATTCTAGGTGCTCTCCAAGGTCCATTATTCATGTTTCCATTCTTCCTTTTGCATGTTGTAGTAGTGTGATCATGACCATGACAAATCCAACAGTTTTCTCTCCATCTGGTTGCCTCTTGATAGCCACCGCTACCTGACTAGTGATTATAGGTATTAAACTAGTTTGGGTTCTGGTTCCAAGAGGGTTCAGGAAAAACTCCTTGACTCCTTTGAGGATACCTTCCAGTATTGTGCATGACATACCTGCATTCAAATCCTCTATGCCCAAACTTGTTGCATGCATAACAATTACCATTGAATCTATTGGATCTAGGCTTATCATTTAGAAAATAAGGAAAATTATTGTAAGCCTTACTTCTACATACATTAGCAGTGTGTCCTTCCTTGAGATAGTTAAAGCCTTACTTCTACATACAGTAGCAGTGTGTCCTTCCTTGAGATAGTTAAAGAAAATTGGTTTGAACTTTTTCTTACCCTTTTCCTTTGATGTTGGTTGCTTCTTTGATGTTCCATCTTTTGTTCCAGAGGTCTCACCTTTCTCATATTTAGAGAAACCAAGTCCATTAGTATTCTTTACCGGTTTAGCTAATTCAAGCTTTTTCTCTAGCTTAACAATGCTTTTATTGAATTTGGCAAGTATTTCCTTAGACTCATTGAGTTCTTTGGAAATAGCAGCATTGGATTCCTTCAGGGTTGAATTCACAGAAATAGCCATGTTCAACTCACCTTGCATTTCTTCTTTTTCCATTCTTCTCTCATGAAGATGAGTGGTAAGAACACTGATCTCTTGCTTCATCTTTGAGATCTCACAATCTTTTTCTTTTGCTAGATCTTCAACTTTCCTCCAGTTCTCAAGCTCTTGACACATTCGAATAGTCAGTCCTTCCAACTCCTTTCTTAGGTTGGAATTGGATTCATTCAGCTTTTCTACTTCTTGAATTAGGGCTTCCTTGTCAGCTTCATCAGAGGAACTATTTTCAGTTAGCTCCATCATTTTTTCAGCATGCTCTCTCCTTTTTTCCTGAGAGGCCTTATATTTGACCATAAGTTCATCATAGGCTTGCTCAAACTAAGTGAGCCAATGAGTATGTTTCCTCATAGTGTATTCCCCCATATCTCTTTCCAAGTGGTTAGACTTATAGAAAGGTTGGCTCTGATACCAATTGATGAATACTAAGAGGGGAGGTGAATTAGTATACCAAAAATTACTATACTTAAACACTTTACTAGTCTAGCAGTAAACCGACAAAACAGTTTAGCAAACAAATCGGTTAGCACATATGCAAACCAAATAGAAAATAATGCATTCACCCATAGAAGCACAATCACCATAACACAAGATTTTGATGTGGAAACCCAAATGGGAAAAACCACAGTGAGATGAAACTCACAAGTAACTATTTGCAGAATAGTAACCAGACTGGTTAAGGTCATACAATGTTCTTTACTAGAACAGATCCTATTAGGAATCTCAATCTCTGTTAGGAGATAAGTCTGATTAAAGACTACCTTGTGAGAGGATTTAAGATCCATAGATGTGAACCACCTTGTTAGAGGATTTACAAAGGCTTTGCTAGGCCTACCCGGTTAAGGGTCTACAGACTTATCGAAGATGTAAGTAATCAACAAGTGAGTGATCTAGATACTAGCATAGTATGCTTGTTTAGATCCATTAAAGCTCATTGTTAATGTATGTTGCATTACTTCAGTCTTCAGAAAAAATCCACACTCTGTTACAGCACACAAACTTGATCTTCTATCTTAAAATCGCACACTCAAACTCATCAACCACAAAAAACCTAACAACACACCTAAATCCCTAGACATGATGTCCTTAAGAAGGAATTTGATTTCATGTCGGTCCAATAGGATTATAGTGCAAGTTCCCAGGTTCAGTGTACCTAGACATACTTGGTAACACAGCACAAAAGCACCATCAAAGTGTCGGCACCACCAAACAAATGGTGGATGGTAACTCATCACAAAGTAATACCGGTTCATACAAAATGTTGGTTGTCGGTTTGGAACTTCGAGTAATACCAGTTCAAGTATTAAACTGATTGCCGGTTCTCACTTTCACCAATTACCGGTTTGCAAAAATGAAGACTAGGAATATGATAATTGCTACTATCATTTCTTTGCTCCACTCCACTTGAGATCCTCGAACTGCTTAAGGTCTTCATGCTGCTTAGGTCTTTATGCCACTTGAGATCGGTAAACACTTTCTGCATAACAATAGTAGTCTAAAGACTACAACATGATACCAGTTTGGAACAATTACCGGTTGAGCATAATTCATACATTCACAAAGTGATCTCATAGCAAGTGTATGTCCATCAATGACAATCACAACATAATCATCAAAATGCCAACAATCAGAAGTTCTTGGATTAGGTTCAATGGACCAAGATGATCGTAGAGATTTTCTTTGAGGGGCTCACATCAATTGCGCATCAAGGAACTAAGTGTATATCAAATTTAGTTCAAATTTTCAAGGATGCCAATGATCTTACCAAGAATTGGATGTTGACTTAATCACATGGAAAAAAGAAAAGACCAAATGGGTAGTAATTTCAAAGAAAATGCGCAATTTCTATGGCTTAATGAATTATCTTGCTGAAAGACATGTGTCAGGATTAGACGAGGATATAATGTTCATATGCAAGGAAAGTATAGAATGGCACAATCAAATCATTGAGCAAGGTCACAATGAGTCTATCAGTCTATGAGGTAAACTAACAACCCTGTGAACAACCATGCAAAAAGATCTGCATTGTGTTGATGTTCAGCTGCTTAAAGAGGATGGCCAGACTCTAGAAGATACAATAGAAATGGGCAATCTTTTCAGTAGTTGCATTAAGAAGATTAAGGTGGAAAAGTCCTTAGCCATGGAAGACTTTACAAAGATTGCTAAAGTGGAGTCGATGCTTACAATATGTCTCGATCATTTGGACTCTCATAAAGATAAAGTGCTACTGGTGAAAAGGAAAAAGGAACGCTAGAAGCAAAGGGTAATTCATATCAGCTTGCCACTTGTAGCAGTAATCTAGGAATTCTCAAGAGTTCATCGGGAGTGGAGTGCAACAAAAGTGGTTATGGTGTCCGCCTAGAATAGCAATCCAGGCAATCTGGCTAAAACTTTATCGACCGCATGACTAGCACTGCTGGCAGTTGTATGCCAGCATGTCTATCTTTCTTTCATTTTTCGTTATGCAATTAGGATAGTTTCTCATTAACTCATTTGGATTTAATTTTACCTTGGGTTGAACTATTGGGTTTGGTGGCCTATTTATAATCTTTGTAATGACTTTATAAAGGTTCACTAAGTTGTTGAAAAACTATCTCTTTAATTTTGGCTAAATACTTTAGGTATGTATTGAAATTTGATTATCATCTTTGAATGAAAATCGAATGATAGTTTGTCTTTGGCTTCAAATCTGTGTTTTTGGTGTTTGCAATTTGATTTATGTGAGAATCTATTTCAATAAAGAATTTGTCATAGCTTTCCATATGTAGAAAATGTCACTTAAATTCATCTTAAAAGGTTTTCATTTTGTTTTAGTGTACATGTGAAGTCTATCAACTTTACACAAAGAATTTTATATATGAATCAATTCTTGTGTTCATTTGGTATTGACTAGTGAATACAATTACCTTTTTGTACTTTCTAGTGAAAAGTATAATATTGGTTGTGTGTAATTTGGAGTTGATTGAATATTAATTAAAGGGAGTTGTACCTTAATTCAGAGGTTAATCAATATGATGATTTTCCCAATTGTATGGTGAAATTTGTCTTTCATTCCTTGGGCTAAAGGGTATAAAAATTAAATAAATTGTGAGAGACAAATCTATTTACCAACAGATTTTTTGGTGACTCTATTGGGAACGAATGGGATAATTAATCTTTTTTTTTTTAAAAAGTCATCTTTATGGTGATGCTTTGTTATTTATAAATGGTGCTGCCTCATGAAGGGTTTTTACCTATTTTACAACCAAATCTAAGTTTGGTACAAGAAGAGCAAAGAAACATCATCTCTAAGTTGGATACTCTAGCTTGGAGACATAGAAGAAGTCAAGATGAGTATGATAGAATAAGTGCATTCCTTGATGAAGTAGAAAGACTAGTAGATCATCCTGTGTTAGTTTTTGGAAGGGTGATTGTTCTGAGAGTCTTCTTTATTGGAATCCCTGATAATCAACAACAAAATCCTAGATGCTTGTTACCCTGATTGCTTTCCAAATTGGAGTCCAAGCCATATACCCGGTCACAACGAAGGGAGGGAATTGTTGATCAAACCTTCCAGGAACTCTTAGACCTTGGTTTTATTTCTCGGGCTACACATAGAAGGGCTAGAAGTAGACACGTATCTCCACCAAGACAAACTATTTCACCTACCTGTCAAGCCTTAAATTTACATGGTGTTGTTGTAATGCCCCGCCAGGAAACCCCTAAGGGTTTAAGTTAAAAACACTCAAATAGAGTGTAAATTTTTTTTTTTTTAAAATAATAATTAAGAGCGTTAATGAAAAATTACAATATTAAGATAGGTTGAAGTTATCTCAAAGTTATCTCTAACTAGATAACACAACAGAAGGCTAAATGATCCTAAGAGATTTCCCAATGCGATTACATAACCTTACACCTAACTCAACTTGCATCATTAGATCCATTAAACTGGATATCTTAATTACGAGATAATGCATAGATCTTGATTATATATGTGTTCAATGGTTTAACATCTTATAACTTTAGGGAACGTTCAATTACTTTGGTTGGTGAGGAGGCCATCGAGAGGTTAATTACTCAATGCACTTTAATTCATAATTTCATTAGGAGGCCTCCCAATAGGTTCAAGTGTTTTAAATACAACAAAGTTCATTCATTAGGTTTTTAAGATAACCATCCACACTTGACGTCATCCTTTAATGCTATAAATATGCCTAACGAGATTCATTCATTTAGGGTTAAACTACGATTAGTAAAACAAGGATTCCATCATTTGATTTTAAAATATTCACCCACATTTGATATATATATTTCTTAAATATTAAAAGGTATGGTTAATAAGAAGAATTCGTTCCTTAAGGATTAACTACAATTAATAGAGTGAGGTCCCTTCATTTGATTTCGTGCATAGCCAACTGATGAGTTGAAGTTCTTTTATGAAAGGTATAATGTGAGTAGCCATGGAATTCATTTGAAGTTTTAATAATGCAAATAAATGGACTAATTTCATTAAGATGGATATGCATTAGGACACACGAGAGCATCCTTTAAATTAAAGTATCGTTAACTAGATGACATTCATCATTTCAAGATTAGAATAATTAAGATCATAGTGACATTCTTCTATTAGGATTAAAATACAATTATCTGATTGCATATCACTTTTTTTTCTTTTTGTTAAATGAAGTTAATATGCGAGAGATACTTTTACTAAGATTTAATGTATAAACAACAAATCAATTATTTCCCATTTTAGATCAATTTTAGCAATCATGAGGGATTCCTTTTATAAGGATTAAAATATGGATATCTAATTGAGTTCACCCAATTATAAAATAAATCTGGTGAGGATTATTGGTTACAATTGCAACATAATTAACTATATATATTCATTCAATATAGCGGGATCTAATTAACATGGCGTTGCTCATTTAAGAAGATAAAAGTAAATATCTATATGATGTTTATCCTTTAGAATCCAGCTTAGGGATTATAACATTAATTCTATCTTTATTTTCCCCTACTCATTTGGTCAATTTACATGCTTAATAACAAGTTAATTCATTGATGTAACCTAGCAAGATTCTTTCCACTATTACTACGTTTAATTAACCTTATCAAAATACTTCTTTCCACAACTTTAATTACAATATTTTAAATACTTTTCCATAATCATAATTCACAATGTTTTATGAACTTAAATAACTACATTTATCCAGATGAATAATGTTATGCACTTAAATTTGAATTCATTAAATTTCCACCATACACTTATGCAAGAATACAACCATTCATGATAATTTAAAACATAAAACAAAGTACGCTATAAACATCGCATAACACAGATATGATCTCGGAGTTCACCCCTAATGGGCTACATCTCTGGGTCTGCTGAACTGCAAGACCCCTTTGGTATTATATTGTTAGGAATACATAATTTATAAGTCTTTACATCTTTGCCTCATAGGAGAACTCAACCAATAAACAATAGACACCTCCTTCGGAGTTTACATAATGGTCCCTTCTAGAGTGGCTCCAACTGAAACACTTCAAAGCAAAAACAGCAAGGATTTCTTAACTGGTGGTACCCTAAATGAAGACTTGACCAATGTGGGTCAGACAAAGCAATCAGATGACGGTGACCCAACATACCTATCTAGGCCATGCTATTATAACAGACGCATCAAATTTCCAAGAATAATAAGCCATGCTCAAGCGTTAACGGTTAAATACTACATTTTCTGAAGTTGACTCAAAAATTTGAACAGATTATCAACCCTTAGTCACACACAGATGACAAGTTGGTTTTACAATAACAATCTAGCCCCCTTCTCTGACTACACAAAAGAGTTACCTTTTTACTATATAGGAACAAAATAAATTAAGAGTAAATGAAGAAATGAGAAAACCGTTCCTGAGCTAAATGAAGCTTCTACTGCATACATGAAAGCAAATTAAGGACTACACCACCATCCGATTTATTAATTAGCACCTTAACGAGAGTCCCAACATCTCCCTACATAAAAGAATTTAAGCCTAAATGTACATTTCAACATTTGAAGAGATAATGAAAATCATTTCCATATTATATTTCAAAAGGAAAAGCCCATATAGTTCATCAAAGTATATATACTAATTAGATGTTACCTATATAAACATATATTTTAACATATCTATTTATTCTCTTTTTTTTTTTTTACATTTAAAATAGAAAATCATTACTATATAGAATGTACATTTCAGCTCAAATTTTAATATAACATATTGCTTATAATATATAATTTATATTAATAAGCTTTTTTCTTTTTTTTTTTATTGTATAAAATAAAACAACTAAAACCAACTTTTAACTTGCCAAACAAAAACTAATTTAATGATTAATAAACAACAGCAAATAAAAAACAAACAAATTTAAAAATTTGTATCGGCCAAACCCTAGCCGAGCCCCAATCCGCAGGGAACTGCGGCCACCATGACGGGCGCAGCCCAGGGGTTCTGCGTCCGCCATGGGGGACGCAGTCCCTATGACTCCCCCACACAGTGGTGCCGGAAGGGGCTGCGGCCTCCAATGGAGACGCAGTCCCCTTCGGCCACCACTGTGTGTGGGCACCGATAGAGGTCTGCGAGCGGCGCGCGCGGGGAGGGGCGGGTTGAGCTTCGGCTCCCCCCCCCCGAAACCCCAAAATTTGCATTAATTTTTTTTGTTTAATTTTTTTTTTCTCATTCGATTCATAGTTCGATATAACCCCCTTTTTTTTTGCATAAAAACTTAACAAGAATGAAATCCTCCATTATTGCCTCATTCATTTTTATTTTTATTTTATTTTGTTTTTTTTATTTTTTATTTTTTTGTTTTGTGTTTTCTATTCAATTTCCAGATTTACCCAAAACTTCATTACGGAACAATTATCCCCACATCCGGTTTGAAGCCACTAAATTCTTTAAGAAACAGAAATTCGTATCAAGAACAACCAAACTTTTAAAAGAAACTGAAACTATCTTCCAAACAAAACATCCATGGATAATATCCTCTTTCTTTTTTTTTTTTATCCAACAAGAAATGAAAAAGTAGAATCGAATTCCTACCTCATAATGCATTCCGGGCAAGAATCTTGATGAAGAGCTCCACCTGCAACTCCAAGCAAGAGAACTCCATTTTTCTTTTCAACATTTTTCTCCCACCTCCATTTTTCCAAAAAAAAATCCCCAAAAGAGAGAACCCCCAAAATGTTTACAAAACTAGGTTAAAAAGAGAAACCCTAATTTTGCCCTAATTTTCAATTTTGAAATTAGGCATTTATTTTTTTTAAATAAAATAAATGAAAATCCAAAATGGAAACCACTATTCAATCCTTCTTATTCATTTTTTCTTTTAAAATTAAAAAGTTTCCATTTCTTATTTAACTCTAATTTTAAATTTCTTCATATCATTTTAGCCAACACTTTATATTTTGATTAATTTAATTTTCTAAAAACCAAACTTTTATACTATATCCACTTTACAAGTAAAAAGGAAATAATTTCTTTTAAATAATAATAATTTACCCCTTTTTCTTCCAAAATGCGAAAATGAGTAATTTATTTCTATTTCTTAATTGACTTTTAAATTTTTCCTTTTCAAAACGCATAACTCATTAAATTCATTATTTTCGAATTTAACTATTAAATTGACTTGCTATAACATAGTAAAGCAACCTTTTTAAAATAAATGACTAATCTAATGCAAGAGTCTTATTTCTTCTAATTTCTCAACTACAAATATGTAAATGTTACAAATGCGTAAATGAGCACACTAACCCTAGTTAAATACCTTAAGCTTGCTACAATAATAATTTAAAGCAATCTCTTAAATTAATGATTAATCATATAAAGGAAACTACCCATTTAAATTTCTAAATTACTAATGTGCACGTCTACTCATAAATTTGAATTTAATACTTAGAACAACAAACTCAGCTTACCTCGTGCAAGGCATGCAAAACAAGGAAGTCCTCCAAATCTCTTGACATGCATCCCAATGAAAAGAAAGCCCCACGAATCCACACACGATGCTCACCTAACCATGGCTAAGGCAAGACAAGAGTTATATGACCACCAAATCCGAATTCTAAAGATGAAGGAGGCATACTCAACCTTGCAAATCCCAAAGGAGATGAACCTTGCCTTAGGCGAAGTCGTACCTGAAATCTCCTGCACTCATGAATCATGCAAGCATACATATACATATACATATTCAATGAAGGCGTTAGCTCAAGCTTTATCACAAGGGTTAGGAACAATTACATTTACACGAGAATCGATGCAAAAGCATAATAATAAGTATGCACAGTTATTTATATTATCTAAACTACACATTTCACCATGGTTAACCTACCATTCAAGAATGCCACATAGGAGGTCAATCATGGTCAAACGGGTTTTACAAGTCTAACTAGGGTATGGGCATTAGGGGAAATCCATAACCTTCCTAAGGGAGTGAAAGATCATCTACCTAAGTTTAGTGGTGATGGCAAAGTAACCACCACTGAACACTTGAATGCTTTCAAAGTTTCATGTGGAGTGTTGGCAGTTCAACATGAAGATGTGGCAGTGAGGTTATTTGTTCAAAATTTTACTGACATTGTCATTGATTGGTTCTACCATCTGCCTGATGGAGTTATTACAAATTGGAAGGTTTTAATAGATAATTTTGAGGTAAGATTCAAATTGACTGAAGATGACCATTCTCTCATTGCTCAGTTGGCTCAATTAAAGAAAGAAATAACAGAGCCTATGAGGGACTTGGTTGCCCATTTTGATAAACTTTGTCATAAGATTCCAACAACACAAAAACCCTCTGATGAAAACATGAAATGTTTCTTCATGAACTCCATGCCTATAGAAATAAGTTTCTTGATGAGGCGCGAGAGGTTACAAACCCTTGATGCTATGAAAGCTTCAGTTGTGAGTCTAGAAGATGATTTAATCATGATAGGCAAGTGGAAAAGAGAAGTGCAAACTCCTGCTTCTCAAGTTGCAAATGCCTCTAATTCGTCTGACCGTGTGATTCAATAGTTAATGAATGATGTGATTTCCCTAAAGAGACAGGCTCCTAAAGCAAGTACTTCATATTCTCAACAATACCAGAACATTCCTAGAAAATATCCCACTCAACAAGGAGGAAATGGAGGAATAAAATTACAATTACCTACTACGCAATAAAGACTTGCTATTGAAGCACCACTGCCTAAGACAAACCCATGTGTATTTCATTTAACTAATGAACATGATGGTTCTTCATGTCCAAAGATGGTTCATTTTTCTCAAATGATCAGTAAAGGAGAAACAATCTTAGAAGCTGATGAAGGAGGTTCTCAAAGTATACCTGGTGACTCTAAAATTCATTATATGGAATATGTCTTTGACTCAGAAAGGGGAGGAAACATGTGTTGAAATGTGGCGACTGATCAGCAAAGTACTATACACTCAGCACGTATCCTCGCCGGGGTCCAGGGCCGGGCTAGGCCCCGGCAGGGGTTCGGGGGCGGCAGCCCCCGAGAAAATTTTTTTTTTGCCATTTTTTTGATGAAAACCGACATTGTAATAAAACCCTAAAAAAGGCCGACTTTGTTTGTTGCCCTAAAAATGCATGTTATAAGCGGCTGGGATGCTTAAGGCATTGTAAGGTTGATGTACTATTTTTGCTGGATAATAAGAAAGATTGGACGGCTGTGTATGGTGGACGTAACCCATTCTAGGTGAACCACGTTAAATCTCTATGTTATCTGTGTCTTGTTTCATTTCTTTATCTTTTGTATTTAAATCTGCATATAATTGTTAGTTCATATTTGCTTTGGATCTGCTTGAAACCCTAACAATTGGTATCAGAGCGAGGTTTTTCTATAAATTGGCAGGACTTTCAGATTTGAGTGGGAGCAATGGAGGATTCCAAATTCAAGGTCGAAAAGTTTAACGGCCAGAATTATCAGTTATGGAAAATGCAGATGGAGGATTACCTATATCAAAAGGATTTGTGGCGGCCATTGGAAGGAAAGGCAAAGAAACCGACCACGATATCAGATGAAGAGTGGGACATTTTAGATAGAAAGGCATTGGGATCCATTCGATTGTGCCTTGCGTCGTCTGTAGCATTCAATATAACAGAAGCAAAAACGACTGTAGATTTGATGGCAACATTGGCTAAGCTGTATGAGAAACCCTCGGCTTCGAATAATGTATTTCTTATGAAGTGTTTGTTTAATTTGAAAATGAGTGAGGGAGGATCTGTAGCGGAGCACTTAAATGAATTTAATACAATTACTAGTCAATTGTCTTCGGTAAAAATTACCTTTGCAGAAGAGGTTAGGGCTCTCTTGATTTTATGTTCTTTGCCAGAAAGCTGGAATAGCTTGGTTATGGCTGTAAGTAACTCTGTCTCTGGTAAAAATACTTTGGTATTTGATGATATTGTTGGTGTTATCCTAAGCGAGGAAATGCGAGGGAAAAGCATAGGTGAGACTTCAACATCATCGGGTAGTGTTTTGAATGTGGAGAACAGAGGAAGATCAAAGGAAAGAGGAAAAGGCCCTGGGAATGAGAAGTCACGAGGGAAGTCAAAGAAAGGATGCTCTCAATCTAGAGGAAAGAAAGATTGCTGGTACTGTGGAAAGCCTGGTCATCTAAAGAAAGACTGTTGGTCTCGGAAAAACAAAGAAGGAGACAAAAATGAAAATGACAGTAAGGAAGCTAATATTGCAAGTAATACTTTACAAGATGCTTTAATCTTATGTTTGGATAATGTTAATGATTCCTAGGTAATAGATTCTGGGGCTTCATTTCATGCTACACCCCATAGAAAATATTTTCTATATTATGTTCAAGGTGATTTTGGACAGGTATATTTGGGTGATGATGAGCCCTGTCAAATTGTTGGAAAAGGAAAGATAAAGATCAAGTTGCAGAATGGTAATGACTGGTTTCTGCAGGAGGTAAGACATGTTCCTAATTTAAAAAGAAATTTAATTTCTACAGGGCAACTAGGTAGTGAAGGTTGCATAGTTACCTTCTCAGACAGTATGTGGAAGGTCACTAAAGGATCATTAGTAGTAGCTAAAGGTGCAAAGGTAGGCACATTATATCTGTGTACTGGTAACACTTACTCTACCTTAGCTGCTACAGATAAAGTTACTGCAGGGACAACAACAATAAATGTTGCAAGAACAGATTCGATAATGTGGCACCATAGGCTTGGGCACATGAGTGAGAAAGGGATGAAAATATTTCACTCCAAAAATCTATTGCCAGGACTAAAGAAGATTGATTTAGAGTTCTGTGAAAACTATGTTTATGGTAAACAGAAAAGAGTCAGATTTCTCAAGGTTGGGAAAGAGAAGAAGAGTGAGAAGTTAGAGCTTGTACATTTAGATGTATGGGGACCGGCTCAGGTATCATCTCTTGGTGGCTCTTGTTATTATGTTATTTTTATTGATGACTCAACCAGGAAAACATGGGTATATTTCCTAAAACAAAAATCAGATGTTTTTGAAACTTTCAAGAAATGGAAAGCTTTGGTTGAGAATGAGACAGGAAAAAAGTTGAAGTGTCTCAGATCGGATAATGGAGGTGAGTATTGTAGCAAAGCATTTGAAGATTACTATTCCTTAAATGGGATTCGAAAGCAGAAGACAGTTCCAGGAACTCCACAGGAAAATGGTGTGTCAGAGAGAATGAATAGGACCATCATGGAACGTGCAAGGAGCATGAGATTGCATGCTGGATTGCCCTTACATTTTTGGGCAGATGTTGTACATACTGCTGTCTATTTGATAAATAGAGGACCTTCAACCCCTTTGGATGGTGGTATTCCAGAGGAGGCATGGACTGGTAAAAAGGTAAATTATTCTTTTTTAAAAACTTTTGGTTGCGAAGCTTTTGTCCATGTTGATAAAGAAAACAGAACCAAGCTTGATGCTAAATCTCAGAAATGTACCTTCATTGGATATGGGATAGATGAATATGGCTATCGGTTATGGGATTTTGAAAATAAGAAAATAATTAGAAGTAGAGATGTTATATTCAATGAGAAGGTTGTGTATAAAGAACAAATGCAGGAAAAGAAGCATGAACAGGACAAACAAGAATATGTGGTGTTGGATGAGATTCCTGAAAATGAAATGCCACAGGTACCTGATGCTCAGCAACAATAGATTGTCCCACAAACTCCTGCAAGTGTTAGACGTTCTACGAGGACAAGTAGACCCCCTGAAAGATTTTCTCCTTCTTTGTATTCTATTTTATTAACAGATTCTGGTGAACCAGAACAATATGAAGAAGCAATGTAGGTGGATGCCAAACAACAGTGGCAACTAGGCATGAAAGAGGAGATGGACTCCTTGATGAAAAATAAGACTTGGGACTTAGTCCCTTTACCTGCAGAAAAAAGAGCCTTGCCTAACAAATGGGTTTATCGACTGAAGGAGGAGGAAGGAGGTCAGAAAAGATATAAGGCCAGACTTGTGGTAAAAGGTTTTGCACAGAAAAAGGGTATAGATTATGATGAAATATTTTCTCCAGTTGTAAAAATGACTTCAATTAGAACTGTACTTAGTTTTGTGGCTGCAGATGATTTACATCTTGAACAATTAGATGTCAAAACAGCTTTTCTCCATGGAGATTTGGAGGAGGAAATTTACATGTTGCAACCATAGGGATATGAGGTCAAAGGTAAGGAGAACTTGGTGTGCAGGTTGAAGAAAAGTCTGTATGGCCTAAAGCAAGCACCTCGACAATGGTATTTAAAATTTGATAGTTTCATGGCTGAACACGGTTATCATAGATGTCATTCTAATCATTGTGTATATTTTAAGAGATTTGATAATGGCAGTTATATTATCCTATTGCTTTATGTTGATGACATGCTTGTTGCTGGGTCTAACATGCAACATATAAATGATCTTAAACAGAAATTAGCCAGGTCATTTGCTATGAAGGATTTGGGTGCAGCTAAGCAAATTCTTGGTATGAGGATTACACGGGACAGGAAAAATAGAATCTTGAATTTGTCCCAAAGTGAGTATATAAAGAAGGTGTTGAAAAGATTTAACATGCAGGATGCAAAAGCAGTTAGTACACCTTTGGCTAGTCATTTCAAATTGACTAAGGAGATGTGCCCAAAGGCACAGGAAGAGGTTAATAAAATGTCTAACATCCCGTATTCATTAGCTGTTGGCAGTCTGATGTATGCAATGGTATGCACAAGGCCAGATATTGCACATGCAGTGGGAGTTGTGAGCAGGTTTATGAGTAATCCGGGTATGGAACATTGGAATGCTGTGAAATGGATTCTTCGGTATTTGAAAGGAACTACTACAAAAGCATTATGTTTCAAAGGATCTAATGCTACTCTAAGTGGATTTGTTGACTCTGATCTAGCTGGTGATATTGATTCACGGAGGAGTACTACAGGGTATGTTTTTACTATAGGGGGAACTGCAGTCAGTTGGATTTCTAGGCTGCAAAAGGTTGTTGCACTTTCAACCACTGAAAATGAGTATGTTGCTGCTACAGAAGCCAGCAAAGAGATGATTTGGTTGCAATATTTTCTAAAGGAATTGGGTCAGACACAAGAGGATAGCCCATTATATACTGATAGCCAGAGTGTCATTCATCTTGCGAAGAACTCTGCTTTTCATTCAAGGACAAAGCACATTCAGCTCAGGTACCACTTCATCCAGACTGTTTTGGAGGAGGGTCAGTTACGGCTTGAGAAGATTCACACAAGTGAGAATCCTGCTGATATGTTCACAAAGGCAGTTCCACGGGAGAAGCTGATTTCTTCATCAGTTTCTGTTGGTCTTCTTGATTGATAATTGTGGAATTTATACCAGTCAAGTCCTAATGTTTTATCCAGCGGATGTTGCATGTACAGTGGTGTCGTGTAGTATCAGTCTCCCAGTGGGAGATTGTTCAGTGTGGAGCCTGATCAGTGTCCAAGTGGGAGATTGTTGAAATGTGACGACTGATTAGCAAAGTACTGTACACTCAGCACGTATCCTTGCCAGGGTCCGGGGCCGGGCTGGGCCCCGGGCAGGGGTTCAGGGGCGGCAGCCCCCAAGAAAATTTTTTTTTTGCCATTTTTTTGATGAAAACCGACATTGTAATAAAACCCTAAAAAAGGCCGACTTTGTTTGTTGCCCTAAAAATGAATGTTATAAGCGGCTGGGATGCTTAAGGCATTGTAAGGTTGATGTACTATTTTTGCTGGATAATAAGAAAGATTGGACGGCTGTGTATGGTGGACGTAACCCATTCTGGGTGAACCACGTTAAATCTCTGTGTTATCTGTGTCTTGTTTCATTTCTTTATCTTTTGTATTTAAATCTGCATATAATTGTTAGTTCATATTTGCTTCGGATCTGCTTGAAACCCTAACAACATGTTGGTGACTTTGGAGGATTCCTCATATGCAATTCTTACTAGAACTCAACAAAATTCAAAACCTCAAGATGTTATAACACTGTCCATAGCATTGCAAAGGGTAAGGAAATTTTGACTCATCTTGCGAGTGTTTCAAAAGTTGTTCAAGAAGTTGCTTCTTGAAGTTCTGATTCATTTAATAGTTCCTTTGATATCATTGAATTTTGCAAATCATCTTGTGTTCAGATTACTCTAGCTGAGTAACTGAAGTTGAACCCTAAGGAGTTAGATAGACTGGTTGAATTTGTCAAAGGGAATGATACTCATGTTTTAGCAATTGAAACCCAAATGCTTGTGACTTGCAATTATTCAACATAGGAAAATGCCAACCTTGCTCTAGTAATTCATAAAGTTTCATCAAATATTATTCCTCAACAAGCTAAATTGGTTCAACTTAGTCTAGAAGATAAGCCTGAACACTTTTATGTGTCCTTGTTTATCAATGGGAATAAATTAAGTAACTGTATAATAGACTCTGGAGCATCAAACAATGTCATGCCCTCAACAGTAGCAAAAGCTTTAGGTTTAACCTTAACAAAGACCTTTGGCAAATGTTATTCCATGGAGTCCAAAAAGGTGCCTTTGTTAGGGCAAATTAAGGATGCACAAGTGGCTTTAGTAGTACATCCTGATAAAAGAATCAAGTTGACAATTCTGGTGGCTAACATCCTTGCCAGTTATGGCATGTTATTGAGTCATACCTTTTGTAAAGACATGGGTGGGAAAATTAGAATGGATTAGTCTTAGGCAATGATCACAGTTGGAAAACAAAGAGTCATCCTGCATCCTAAAACAAAAGATAAATACACAGTCTTTCCTTCAGATGATCCAAAAGCTCAAATTTTGTATTAAGATTGTGGCTTCAAAAATTATATGATATCAACCAATTTTCAAGAGGTGGATAAGACCGTAGATTCAGGATTGTCTAATGAACTATGGTCTATGGAGTTTGATAGGAGTTGTTCATCAGCTGGTTCAGGGGCTAGGGTAGTATTAATACCTCTTGAAGGTAAAGTTATTCTTATGCTTTCAAGTTGGAGTTTCAAAACACTAATAATACGACTGAATATGAAGCTCTATTATTAGGTCTTGCCGAAGCAAAGAAATTGCAGATGAAGATGTTGAAGGTCAAGGGTGATGTTGAACTTATTGTGAAGCAAGTAAGAGGTCTATTCATAGTAAAAAATGAGAGGTTGAGACATTAAAGAAACCATGTTTAGGATGAGATTGAGGCATTTGATGCTTTCTCAATCGAAGAAGTACCAAGGGAGTTCAACTCAAAGGCTAATTCTTTGGCGATATCTACAACTTTATTAGTGCCTCATTCTAATTTCATAACTGATACCTACAGGGTAGAATTGGTTTATAGACCGAGTGTGCTTGACAATTCTGAATCCTGACAGGTGTTTGAAAATGATAAGCAGATTCAGAATTTTTTATGGGGTGCTGAGATTTTTAATTCTTTGTTTTATGAAGGATCAGAAACAAGTTGTAAAGAGTTTTCTCTTGATTCACCAGAGGAACTGCATGATGGGGTATTACAGTTGAAAGGAAATAAAATTCCAAAAGGCTTAGTGTCTCTTGAATGCCTTTTTGATAGAAAGGATGGGTATGTGAAGCAAGGGAAGAAAGAGACTCTTGTAATTCAAAACTCTGGTGAGTATTAGTGAATCAACATTGGTACTAAGGAGGATCCTAAATTTGTTAATTTGCGTAAATATTGTTCCGAAGAGGAGAAAGGGAGGTTCATCAACCTGTTGATTGAGTTCACAGATGTTTTTGCATGGACTTATGATGATTTAAGGAATTTCAGAGATGGTAATTTCTGTTAGGTCCTGGAGACAACTGAGATGGGGTTGTGAAACAGTTGTCTGATAAATTCAAACCAAAAACAACTTAACCAACTTAATGCTTAATACCGATAAACCAATCTAATATGTCAGTAGATAGTTTTAACAGTTAATTGCAATACCAATAAGATTAAATGCATGAAACAAAAAGGACAAAGTCATCCACAACACATAACACCAAAACTTGTACGTGGAAACCCTCTAAGGGGAAAAAAAATGGTGGGAAACCTTACCCACAATCAGATGATACTACTATAGATAGTAAGTGTATACAAATGGGGTCTGCACATGTAGAAAGGCCAACCTCCTAGAGCTCACTGCTCAATGGGAGTCACACTGACTACAATTGGATGGTTAAATCCAATAAGAATGTACTGCTTAATTTAGCATCTTTCTATGCTAGATTCAGTACCGGTATAGTTTTAATTATCTTCACAAAACCCTCCTTCAATCTTCAAATGATGTCTACATGAATATATTTACTTATTCTTGCATATTCCTTCACACTACTCTTTTTTGCATTCCACATCCGATCTTACAATTAAGATCTTACATTTATACCATAACCTAAGACCAATTTTAGTAGGTCAGCTCTAAAGGATATTACAATAAAATCAATTTACAAATAAATTAATGTCTAATGCAATAACCGATTTAACATGTCGGCTTAATGTATTTACAACAATAATAAGTCATCTCCAAAGTGTGCCATGTTGATCTGGAAACGATAAGCCTATCAGTGTATATCCTAGACCTATTCACCGGTAATAGAAAATATGCAAATACAATTATTCCAATAAACCAATCTTTAAGACAAGGTGTCCAAAAGATGTCTTCAACATAACCATGTATTTTCCATGCCATTCCAAGTGTCAGTGAACATTATATCCTATTGGTGTACCATATATTAGTGACTATATACTTGTCAGTGAATGTTGTTGATTCTCCAAAGTGCCAGAGTTGATAGTGTTTAGTAGGTGTTGACATCAATGACAAAACCTTACCAAAATACAACCAATCTCCCCCTTTGGTATTGATGGAAACACAAGATGGAAAAACCATCAAAGTGCCAAAACAGAAATGCCAAATACCAAAAACCAACAATTTCAAAAAAAGGAAATTATAACTAGAATTCAGATATGAATAATATCTCCTCAAAGTAACAGTCTCTCCCCCTGAGAGTAACATGTGTCTTCCCTGTGTTTTACCTGTGTTTTTCCATACCAATCTCTCCCCCTTTGACATCAAATGCCAAAGTAAAAACATTTTACAAAATACCAACCAATACAGTATACCAAATACTCCCCTTGAGAAGTAGCTTCCTCATCAAAGACCGGAATAAAAAAGATTTTCTCTTCTTAATTTTGTCGGTTGATGACAATCATCAACTTCTAAGTCTCTACCGGTGGGGGTATAACCCCAAGCTAATCTCTAAGATATTCAAAGGTTGCCTTAGGTAGAGGTTTAGTAAAAATATCTGCAATCTACTCTTTTGTTTTCACATACACCAATTTTATCTCTTTTGCTTCAACTTTCTCCCTTAGAAAATTCAATTTTATAGAAACGTGTTTGGTTTTAGAGTGTAATACCAGGTTCTTAGATATATCAATTGTTGTAGTATTATCACAATAGATAGTTATAGGTTCCTTGAATTTTACCTTTATGTCCTTCAACATTTGTTTAGGCCATAATACTTGTGTATAGTTTATTGTTGCTGCAATATATTCTGATTCAACTATTGATAAAGATGTAGAACTTTGTTTCTTTCTTAACAAAGAAATTAGTTTGTTTCCAAGAAAAAATGCTCCACCTATGGTGCTCTTCCTATCATCCACATCTCCTACCCAATTTGCATTTGTGTATGCATATAATTCAAATTTTTCATCTCTAGGATACCATAATCCAAGATTTGTAGTGCCTTGTAAGTACTGAAAAATCCTTTTTACTGCTGATTCATGATTTTCTCTAGGATTACTCAGAAATCTTGAAACAATACATACTGTATTCATGATATTAGGTCTTATTTGTGTCAAATACAGTAAACCTCCTATCATAGATTTATACCTAGTTGGGTTAACAGGTGTAGATTCATCTCTTAGTGATAATTTGTCATTTGTAGTCATAGGTGTGCTTACCGGTTTAGAGTTTTCCATTCCAAATTTATTTAGTAACTCCTTCAAGTACTTAGATTGACTCAAGAATATACCTTTATTAGTTTGTGAGATCTACAATCCTAAAAAGAATTTTATTTCTCCAATCATAGACATTTCAAATTCTTGCTGCATTTCAATAGAAAAGTCTTCACATAATCCATTTTCTCCTCCAAAGATTATATCATCAACAAAAACTTCTATAACCAAGATGTCATCATTAGTCACTTTATAATATAAATTGTTGTCTGCAATACCTTTAGAAAAACCAATCTTCAAAAGATACTTATCTAACCTTGCATACCGAGCTCTTGGAGCTTGCTTCAATCCATATAAGGCTTTCCTTAACTTACAAACCATATCTTTGTTTTCTATCAAAGAAAATCCATCAAGTTGTTCAATGTATACTTCTTCTTCAAGATCTCCATTCAGAAATGCACATTTAATATCTATTTGATAAACTTTGTAGTTTTTGTGTGCTACAAAAGCCAAGAATAATCTAACTACCTCAATTCTAGCTACCAATGCAAAAGTTTCATTATAATCAATTCCTTCTTTATGAGAATATCTTTTACACAATAGTCTTGCTTTATTTTTGATAACCTTACCATCTTCATTAATTTTGTTTCTGAATACCCATTTGGTTCCAATCACATTTTTATCTTTAGGCCGGGGAACTAATGTCCAAGTGTTATTCTTCTCAATTTCTTCTAATTCTTCTTCCATAGCTTTAATCCAGTGTTTATCTTCACATGCCTCATTAACAGATGATGGTTCAATTTGAGAAATAAGACATACCTCTTCATTTTCCAATCTCCCTCTTGTCATAACTCCTTTATGTTTTTTTCCAATTATCTAATCTTCAGAATGATTTAGTCTTACATACCGAGGTGTCTTTGTTTGCTACTGTTCCTCAGTCATAGTGGAATTTTTAGATGATACCGGTGTACTTGGATCTTCATTCTACGCCGGTGGATTTTGTACAGATTCATTTGTCAGTATTTATGTTACCAATTTAGAGTCTGTATACCTTGAAGTTTCTCTAAATTGTTCATCAATCTTTACATTTGTACTTTCAATAATTTTCTGCAATATTTTGTTAAAGCATCTATATGCCTTGCTCTTAGATGAATAACCAAGAAATATTCCTTCATCACTTCTAGGATCAAATTTTCCAATATACTCATATATTCTAATATAGCATTTACTTCCAAATATTATGAAATATTTAAGAGTAGGAGTAATACCAAACCATAGTTCATGAGGGGTCTTACCGGTTTAACCTTTGATGTGAACTTTGTTGAATGTATAGACTATTGTACTCATTGCTTCTCTCTAATATACATGTGGTAGATTTGATTCAAACAACATACTTCTAGCTGCATCCAAGATAGTTCTATTTTTCCTTTCTACAACTCCATTTTGATGTGGTGTCCGGGGTGCTGATAGCTGTTTTTTGATTCCATTCACTTCACAGAATGCATTAAATTACTTATATGTAAATTCTCCTCCTTGATCTGATCTTAGACATTTGATTTTCTTACTAGTTTCATTTTCTACCATTGCTTTGAATAATTTAAATTTTCCAAGTGCTTCTGATTTTTCTCTGAGAAAAGTAACCTAGCACATTCTAGAATAGTCATCAATGATTAGCATAAAATATCCATCACCTTGTAAGCTTTTAGTTCTAGCTGGACCACATAATTCAGTATGAATTAAGTCAAGAGCATTATTGGATTTTTCTGGAATACTTTTGAAAGTAGCTCTAACTTGTTTTCCAAATTGACATTCCTCACATACTATATTGTGAGGTTTAACAATCTTAGGTAAATCTCTAACTACCTTAGTAGTACTAATCTTTACCATGCAATAAAAATTTACATGATAGAGTCTCTTATGCCATAGCCAATTTTCATCAATATGAGAAATCAAGCATGTTTTTTCATTGTTATTCAAATGAAAGATGTTACCTCTAGTTTGATTAGCGGTTGCAATTTCCAAACCAGTTATGTTCATAATTTTGCATTTACCATTTTTGAACTATAACTGAAATCATTTCTCAACTAATTGACCAACACTCAAAAGATTATGCTTTAAACTTTCAACATAGTAGACATTGTTAGTATTATTATTACCATCAAGAGATATTTTACCCTTACCTTTGATCAAACAAGCTTTATCATCTCCAAATCTTACTAGACCTCCATTATACTCTTGAAAAGTTAGAAATTTTCTCTTATCACAAGTCATACGATGTGAGCATCCTAAATCAATGATCCATTCATCCTTTACTTCAATTTTAGCTTCCAAGGCTTGCTTTATTGGTTGAACAGTAGGTGTTGGTTGATCTTCTATAATAGCAAGAAAAACTCATTTGTTGTCTGCCAGATCCTCAGCAAAATCATCAATGACTCCTTCATCAGCGAGATAACAAGATTTGTCTTTATTTTTCTTAAATTTGTATCTCTAATATTTAGGGTTAGGTTTGTATGTCCTTCTAGCTTCTTCTCTTAACCTAGCATGTCTATCAGGGCATCTTGAGGCCATATGATGAATCTTATTACAATTGAAACATTTATAGGGTGCTTTACCTTCATACTTACTTCCAATTGGACCTTTAGGCATTTTTCTTGTAAATAGTGCTTCAGGTTCTTCAAGTTCTTCATTTTCTCTCCTGCTTTCTTCAAGTTCTCTTGCATAAAAGGCTTTCCAATAAGATTTGTCAAATGATTGTGCAAATGAAGTTGATGCCTTAAAAGCTAAGACAGTTTTTATAGTGGCAATAGGACCAAATTCCTCAATTTCAAATGTTGAGAGTTTTCCAATCAATATATCCCTAGTTACTGATATGTTAAGAATTGTTCTTAGTTCATTTACAGTAGTAACTTTAATCTTATATGTTAGTGGCAATCCTCTTAAAACTTTTGAAAAACTTTCATCTTCACTCAAGGTTCCTCCACAACATTTAATACCCAAAACAATTTCATTTACTCTTTCCATAAAAGCATAAATTCTTTCATCTTCTTCCATTTTCAGATTTTCATACTTGACTCGGAAGCTTTCAAATTTTGCAATTTTGATTGTGGAATCTCCTTCATTAAGTGTTTCCAAATTATCCCAAATAGCTTTAGCAGTAGACCTATCTGATAGTCCCATGATTTGGTGATCTGATAATGCACTCAAAATTGCTTCTCTTGTCTTGCAATCATTTTCTTCATCTTTAGCTAGATTTGGTGGATTAGGCTGACTTGTAGTAGGAGCAATATATCCATTCTTTGTAACCTCCTAGATATATTTTCCAATGCAGTTCAAATGTGTTTCCATCCTGATCTTCCATATCCCATAGTTGGTTCCATCAAGTTTAGGTTTATCCTTCCTAAAATAGTTGCTAGACATTGGATCTCCTCAAGTTGTTAAACTTCTACAAAAAGAGGACTAAGCTCTAATACCAATTGTTAGGTCCCAGAGACAACTGAGAGGGGGATGAATTAGTTGTCTGATAAATTCAAACCAAAAACAACTTAACCAACTTAATGCTTAATACCGGTAAACCAGTTTGATATGTTTGTAGATAGTTTTAATAGTTAATTGCAATACTAGTAAGATTTAATGCATGAAACAAAAAGGACAAAGTCATCCACAACACATAACACCAAAACTTGTATGTGGAAACCCTATAAGAGGAAAAACCAGGGTGGGAAACCTTACCCACCATCAGATTATACTACTGCAGATAGTAAGTGTATACAAATGGGGTCTGCACATGTAGAAAGTCCAAGCGCCTAGAGCTCACTGCTCAATGGGAGTCACACTGACTACAATTGGATGGTTAAATCCAATAAGAATGTGCTACTTAATTTAGCATCTTTCTATGCTAGATTCAGTACCAGTATAGTTTTGATTGTCTTCAAAAAACCCTCCTTCAATCTTCAAATGATGTTTGTGTGTATAGCTTTGATTATTCTCCCATATACCTTCACACTACTCTTTTTCACATTCCACATCCGATATTACAATTAAGATCTTACATTTATACCATAAACTAAGACCAATTTTAGTAGGTCAGCTCTAAAGGATATTACAATAAGATCAATTTACAAATAAATTAATGTCTGATGCAATAACCAATTTAACATGTTAGCTTAATGCATTTATAACAATAATAAGTCATCTCCAAAGTGTGCCATGTTGATCTGGAAATGATAAGCCTACCAGTGTATATCTTGGACCTACTCATTGGTAATAACAAATATGCAAATACAATTATTTCAATAAACCAATCTTAAAGACAAGGTGTCCAAAAGATGTCTTTGACATAACCATGTGTTTTCCATGCCATTCCAAGTGCCAGTGAACATTATATCCTATTAGTGTACCAGATATCAGTGACTATGTACTTGTCGATGAATGTTACTGATTCTCCAAAGTGCCAGAGTTGATACTGTTTGGTAGGTGTTGACATCAATGACAAAACAATACCAAAATACCAACAATTTCCAACACCACATTCCTTTGAAACCTGGTGTCAATCCTTTCTAGCAGAAGTTGAGGAATTTTAATCCAAAGATAGCAGGAGAAAACTTTCATGAGGTAGATAAGATGTTGAAGGACTGAATTATTTATCCTATACATCATTCTACATGGATTGCTAATATTGTTCTTGTTCGGAAGAAAAACTATGAAATACGAATCTGTGTTGATTTCAAAAAATTGAACCAAGCAATCCTGAAGGATAATTTGTTAGGATTCCCATAGATACTAAGAGGGGGGGGTGAATTAGTATCTAACCGGTGGATTTATTTTCTTAACTTAAAACATGTAGAGCATATTATAACAGTGTACTAGTATGCAACAAATAATGCAATAAATAGAAATGAAATCAACCACATAAGAAACACACCATAACACAATATTTTAATGAGGAAACCCAGTGTGGGAAAAACCTTAGTTGGATTTGTGACCCACAATATTCACTTACTAGCCAATAAGAGAATATTACTTACAAGAGGGGCCTGCACATGCAGGAAGGCCAAGTGCCTAGAGATCACTACTCAAATGGGAAGTCTCACTAACTTACAACGTGGATTATACAAATCCAATAACTTGTACTGCTTTACAATAGCATCTTCAATGCCAGATTCAGTACTAGTTTCTGCTTTGTTCTTTACATATACCCTTAACCTATATTTCGCATAATAGGTCTACCTTATTTCACATATCACCTACTTACAAAGTGTTCTACAATGACTTCTTATATATATAAGTCATTTTACAATGATATCAAGTCAGCTTACAAATTTTTTCAATAATAAACAAAATATAATATATATAAAAATCTTGTTGGCCTCTATACCGATATGCTTCCTTTCTCTGTGCCCGTACTGGAGTTTTGAGTGCCAGTTTAGAGTGTGTTCTGTTGATGTTGGTGCCATAGGATTGTAAGGTTGCCATCAATGACAAAACCTTAAATCACCTACAATGTCTCATTGGAGTGTGCATATGCAAACAATCTCTGCCTTTGGCATTGATGGCAGCACTCCTGAGAAAATTTCAAAAGTGTATCCAAAACTTGTGATCCAAAAATGTGTTAAAAAGAAACATATAAGAGCTCCCCCTAAGTAGATCAGTCTTCTATCATTTATTTTTTCATACTACTACTCCCCCTTTGGCATCAATGTCAAAGGTTGTCAAGATGTCTATAGAGTTGTACTTTTTTGCTCTACCCTTGTAGCTGGTTAGTTACTAATTAAAAAGATCTGCCAAAATTATGTTTATAATCTCCAAAAACTTCTTATTATCCTTTATTGTTGCCTCTGTTCTGTGAATTGTACTAGTGAGGTGCTGCATATACTCTGTCATTGTTCTCTGTCCCTGTACCAATGTCTCAGATATTTCTTTCCATAGTGATGCTAGATAGTCTAGTCTTGGACTCAGTCTTAATCTTAAACCTTTTGCCTTATCCACTATTCTTTCCTTTTCTCTTCCCAACTTTAGTAATTCATCCTCAAAATTTATTATGTGTTGTTCATAAACTGATAGTGTACTTGGTGAGTTTACAAAATTGTCTGCAAGTTTATTGATATCATCCTATATCTTACTTATCTTCTTATCTATGTCTACTGTCAAAAATGTTGTCTTGCAAGTATCTTTGTATAGAGTTTTTAACTCTTTTATTGAGTTGCAAAGTTCCAGTAGAAGTGTATCAAATTCCCTATTACACTTCTTTATTTGATCCTCAAAGAATTTTTCTTTTTCTTTCTCCAACTTTTCTTTAAGTGCCTCTTCCTTTACTTGCTCAACTGTTACTATGTTTTCATTGATGTATTTAGACAAAATTTCAATTTAACTCAATGAATCCTTATTGTCTATTTTACAGTTAGGAGGTAACCTCTTCAAAATTGGTATGGTTTCATCTATAACCTTATAAGCTTGTGAGCTACAATCTGTTATCCTCTTAATTGAATCTAAGAGTACTTCAGTCACATTAGTTGATTTGTAGCCTTCTGATGAGGAACCTACATTCTAAATACCATTTGTGGTGGAAATAACCAAGCTTGTATTGACCTCTGGTAGGTCTATTTGTGTTTGCGTTTCTTTTACCGATGGTTTGCCTTGTTCACTAGTTGCCGGTGGCACTGTTTCCACATGAATCTGTTCCTGATCCTATTTTGGAGCCTATTGCTCTTCTTTTTGCTATGTTTGTTGCCTTGTCTCAATCTAAGTCTTTGTCTCTACCTGTTCTCCTATGTTATCATTTGCCAATTTCTTTTATGTGTTGTCAATTTACTCAGCTACCGGTGGCTCACTAGCCATTTCAGTCTTACTTGTTGTATCTTTATCTACCACAATGTTGATCTTTTGTATATCAACATCCATTGTATATAAGACTTCAGGATTAGGATTGAAATCCTCTACATCCATACTTTCAACTGCCAGTTGATCTTTTGTAGTTGTTGTTACTGGTGGAGTAATCAAAGGAGGTGGGGTTAAGTTGTCTTTAATTTTGATACTAGGTGGTCCACCAACTTTACCTTTACCCTTGTCTCTTTCCTTCTGGTATACCTTTATTGCTTTGGGGTTCCTATATTCTTCTTGTTTTTCTTTTTCTACTAAGAAAATATCCCATGCCTTTTCTGTGTCCTCTTTTACCTCATTGACTCTTCCAACCATTAGTGCAATGTGCCGGTGTGCAGTAGAAAATACTGACCGGTTGGCTTCAGCAATTAAATCATCTATTTCTTTAGTTGAGTTCATTGGGTACATAGCAAGTAGCTTTTCTATCTTGATTTTCTTGTCAAGTTCTACTACTGCTTGTCTCCTTTCTTCCAATCTCCTAAGCAATTCTTCAGGTAATTCATCTACTACCTCCAATAAAAACTTCTTATACATGTTCATGTGCAGTATAACACTATTTTCTACATGTTCTTTTTCATCTGTAGTAAAAGTATCATACAATTTCTTTACATTCGTTAGTTTTCCTTCCTCCATTATTTCATCTAGCAATTTGTCAAGAGGGGCCATGTTTTGTTGAGTCCTCTTCTTCTTCTTGGGTGTCATCTTTTTCTTGGGTGTAGTCTTCTTAACCAAAGATCTCACTGCTTGTTGTTTCTGTCTTGTCCTCCTAGGTGAGGGTGTGGTTTTCGGTGAGGGATCTCTTTTCCTTACAACTCTCTTGAAAGTTGTAGGCATGTCAATCTCCAAAGATGTCCCTATCGGTGATATGTGAGTTTCAGGCTGTAATTTAGCTAACTCATCCTTTGTGATACTGATTTTCTTAAGTACATCTTCATTTATTGCCTTTGTCTTCCTGCATCCTCTTCTCACGATTGCATTAACTTTCTTTACTATCTTCCTAGATTGAATTTCACTTTCAATCACTTCAGTATTGCTAAATATTTCTTCCTTTGGTTCCTTGGGTGCTTCAAGAAGTGCTTTAGCATATGTTTCAATGATAAGATCATCTGTCTCATAACCCATCTTTGTTACCCAAACTGTCCTAGGGATGACTGCTTCCATCCAGATCTCATCCTTTTTAATCATAAAACAGATTTCCTTTTTGTATTTATTCACAATTTCTTGTGACAGTCTGATTCTTTTCTTCATTTTGGCCTTAAGTGCTTGAAAATGGTCTTGTATATTCTATTCCTTATCTTCTCCCATATTGTTGAATAGTTCTATTAGCTATTTACCTACTGGTATATCATATCCAAGTTCTTTGTAGCCTATACCGGGAACCTATTTGGTTATGTGTAGCATCAGACATACTAGCAGATTTCCAAACCTAAAAGTTCCTTTCTTATCCTTCTTAATTTTGCCTAGGTTGTCAATTAACTCATCCTTCAACCACTCACATACATCAATTTTTACATTATTTGTGATCATGTCATAAGCACTCTTAATGCATAGACTTGAAATTGAATTGAGTCTATTTGCATGAGTTGCCTTATACCCTAATATCATGTTGATAAATCTTACATTGATGTTAGTTACATGATTGACTCTTAAGGACCTTTTATCAAATGTAGCACTAGTTAGCTTAGTAACTAGGTCATTTGAGACCTTCTTGGTTTTGTCTGGCCTTTTACAGGTTGAGGGTAACCCTATCATTGCTTTGACAGATTCCTTGGTAATTTTATGAATTGCATCTAACTAGAAAAATTCTCCATGTACCCGACTTAAGACTATCCTAATCACATCATTGGGAAATTTAGGAATGCTAAGGATCTCTTTAAATCCTAGGGTTTCAACAATTTTATGTTCATCTTTTCAATTACCGGATTCATCACATATGATAGATATAAACATGGTTTTAATCTCTTCATCTCCTAATTCCTCAATGTTGCAATGGATGTATATTATGGGGTCTTCAGCAAAAATAACTCCTTTTGGAATTTGGGAAAAAGAACCTGTAGTATCATCTTTCTTTTCTATTTTGAGAACTAGTTGAAATATGGGCCTAGGTCATTTTATAACTTCAACTATAGTAGGGTTTGCTATATATTCAAGTACAGAGGTGGATGCCATGGTGATAAATACCTTTTTTTACCGCTTCAACTTTTTCTTTTCCTTTCAAGCTAGCATTTTTGTTGTCTGTCGATGATCCTTTACTTCTACAGAATTTTGCAATATGCCCAATCTTATTACAAGCATAACAAGTCACATTATTTTTCTGAATAGCCTTTCCATAACCTATGCTGGTTTATGTTCTACATTGATTAGATAAGTGCCCAAATCTTCCACAAACATAACATCTTACATTCATTCTGCAATTTTTAGAGTTATGACCAACTTTATTGCATTTTGAACATTGACCAATGGGTGTATTGGTATTCTAATAATTTCTAGATCTACATTGATTTGCTCTATGACCATACTTATTATAATTAAAGCATTTTCCATTGAATTTATAAGCATTTGGTTGTCTTACCGATTTGCTGTGATACTATGTGTTTGCAGTACCAGATCTTTCACCAACTTCAAAGCCTAAACCATTATTGTCACCATTTGGTTTCTGATTCTTTATCATGTCATTAAGTTCTTTTGAGCTTTTCTTGAATTTTTCATTGTGTTGATTTGCAGCAACCAATTCCCTTTCCAAGATTTCTTTCTGTCTCATGAGTTCATTTGAGTCATTTTGTGTATGCAACAGATCTGTTTTCAATAAGTCATTTTCATAACCAAGTCTTGTATTTGTATTTTCAGCATCATTCAGTCTTCTAGTCAATTCCTCTTCATTCTTTTTCCTCTCTTCAATTTCTTTGCAAAATCTCATAGTCATATCCTGCATCTCATTCTTTGTTGCCATGTTCTCTTGCTTCAACTTGCTTATTGTATCATTAAGAGTTTCTTTTTCATCATTTTCACTCTGCATTTTTTCACAAAGTTCTCTTCTCTTGTTCCTTGCAATGGTAAAATTCTCTTGAAGTGCTTGAATGATATCCTGAGCTACCTTCAGATCATCTTCAAGTTTGATGTTTTTCAATTTTTCTGCATCATAGTCTGAGAGAGTTGCTTCAAGTTGCTTCATCAGATTTTCCATCTCTACCGGTGTCA
This sequence comes from Cryptomeria japonica, assembly GCF_030272615.1. Taxonomy (NCBI): domain Eukaryota; kingdom Viridiplantae; phylum Streptophyta; class Pinopsida; order Cupressales; family Cupressaceae; genus Cryptomeria; species Cryptomeria japonica. The sequence continues at coordinate 69,307,524 of NC_081408.1, read as the reverse complement.
AGATCTTCCTCAAGTTGTTAGGCTTTTGAAAATAGAGGACCAAGCTCTGATACCAATTGTTAGGATTCCCACAAATATTGAGAGGGGGGGGTGAATCAGTATCTAACCGGTGGGTGTATTTTCATAACTTAAAAAATGTAGAGCATATTATAATAGTGTACCGGTATGCAAGAAATAATGTAATAAATAGAAATGAAAGCAACCACATAAGAAACACACCATAACATAATATTTTAACGAGGAAACCCAATGTGGGAAAAACCTCGGTGGGATTTGTGACCCACAATATTCACTTACTAGCCAATAAGAGAATATTACTTACAAGAGGGGCCTACACATGCAAGAAGGCCAAGTGCCTAGAGCTCACTACTCAAATGGGAAGTCTGACTAACTTACAATGTGGATTATACAAATCCAATAACTTGTACTACTCTACAATAGCATCTTCAATGCCAGATTCGGTACTGGTTTCTGCTCTATTCTTTACATATACCCTTAACCTATATTTCACATAATAGGTCTGCCTTATTTCGCATATCACCTACTTACAAAATGTTCTACAATGACTTCTTATATATATATAAGTCATTTTACAATGATATCAAGTCAACTTACAAAGTTTTTCAATAATAAACAAAATATAATATATATAAAAATCATGTCAGCCTCTGTGCCAGTAAGCTTCCTTTCTTTGTGTCAGTGTCAGAGTTCTAAGTGCTGGTGTAGAGTGTGTTCTACTGATGCTAGTGTCTGCTAATGCCAGTTCCATAAGATTGTAAGGTTGCCATCAATGACAAAACCTTCAATCACCTACAATGTCTCATTAGAGTGTGCATATGCCAACATAATTTTCCTCTGCCAGCAATGGATCATATTTTACAAACTATTTCAGGATCAGAGATGATGTCCATGTTGGATGGTTTCTCTAGATATAACCAAATCAATGTCTTAAAGCAAGATCAACACAAGACAACATTTATAACTCCTTGGGGCACCTTTACATATAAAAAGATGCCTTTTGGATTGATTAATGTAGGGGAAACATTTTAGAGGGTGATGGATCTTTCCTTTGGGCATTTGAGGGATAAGATCATTGTAGTATATCTAGATGATTTGACTGTGTTCTCTAGAAAGAGGAAACATCATCTACAAGATTTGAGGAAAATTTTGATGAGATGTAGAGAGCATGGAGTGTCATTAAATCCTAAAAATTCTATTTTTGGTGTCATTAAAGGAAAACTTCTTGGACATATTATTTCAAATGAGGGAGTAAGGGTGGATCTAGAGAGAGTAAAAGCAATACAACAACTTAGCCTTCCTTCCAATAGAGATGGAGTGAGGTCCTTCTTTGGACAGGTGAACTTTCTAAGACATTTTATTACTGATTTTGTCGAGACTACTAAATATATCATAAATATGATGAGTGAGAAAGTAGTTTTTAAGTGGAATGAGGAAGGTAAAAGGGATTTTGAAGAAATAAAAAGAGCAATTGTGCATGTATCTACTCTGGTTAATCCATATTTTAGTAAGGATTTTATTATTTATTGCTATGCATCAGGGAATACTATGTCTAGAATTTTAGTGCAGAAAGGTGAAGGTAATGAGGAAGTTCCAATTTCCTTCATGAGTATACCTCTGAAGAAGAATGAGCTAAAATAATCATAGATAGAAAAGCAAGCTTATGCAGTAGTGAAAGCTATCAAACAATTCAGGTACTATATACTTCATTCACATGTAATTGTCTTTGTTTCAAACTCTATAGTGAAATGTATTTTAACCCAGTAAGATGTCGGTATCAATAATAGAGCATCTTGGGTCTCTAAGATTTAAAGCTAAAAGCTGCAAAGTACATCATCTTTGATGATATATTGTATAAGAAAGCTTTGGATGGCACCTTTCTCAGGTGTATAGACAAGCCACATCAAGAAGCTTTGCTGAAAAAATTTCATGATGAGGCATGCGGCGGTCATTTCTCCTCCACGGTGACTACATATAAAATCTTGAGGAACTATTACTACTGGCCAAGAATGTTTAGAGATGCATGTGATTGGGTAGCGAGGTGTGAAAAGTGAAAATTGTTTATAGGTAAACCTCAGTTGGTTGCCTTGCCTTTAAGACCAGTAGTGATTGAAGAATCCTTTAAACAATGGGGATTAGATTTCATTGGTCTATTGAATCTAGCCTCTAGCGCATGACACACTCACATTAACAACAATAGATTATTTCACTAAATGGGTGGAACCTACCCTTAAAAAAAACACTTTAGAGATTGTGTGTGCATTTCTTAGGGACAATATTCTTGTCAGGTTCAGAGTTCCTCAGAAAATAGTCATAGATAATGCATCAAATTTCTCTTCATCTGAATTAGTTTTATTTCGATACAATCATGGAATTTATTTGGTGCGTGCTTCTAATTATTATCTACAGGGTAATGGCCAAGTAGAATCAAGTAACAAAAACTTGATTAACATCATGAGAAAGTTGGTTAGCGAGAATTTCATAGACTAGCATAAGAAGTTGCATGAAGCATTGTGGGCAGATCAAACCTCACCTAAGTGAGCTATAGGGATGACCCCTTTTGAGTTGGTACATGGTATTGGTTCCCAAACCTCTCTTCCTCTAGATTTAGTAGCTTCCAAATTACAGTCTATAGTAGAAGACGCATTCTTTCATAATTCTCTTGAGAAGAGAATTATGTATTTAATCAAGATCGAGGAAGAAAGGGAAAAATTGGTTGACAGGATTATAGAACATCAGATGAGGGTGAAAAAGATTTTTGATCAAAAGCCAATACCCAGGAAGTTCATGAAAGGTGATCTGGTGTTATTATGGGATAAAAGGAGGGAGCAGAAGGGCACTCACGAAAAATTTGATTCACTGTTGAAAGGTTCTTATGTAATTCATGAGGTAAAAGGTCCCAATTATTTCAAACATGCTTATCAGGATGGGTTTGAACTACCCCTATCCTATAACGGGAAGGACTTAAAATTGTATCAATTGTAACCAAGAGTCCCTTGCTAGTTTGTACATATAGTTTTGTTGTGTTTAGCTTAGGTGTGTGAATTTTGATGTGGGATGGGCTTTACTTTTAAGTCATTTGCGAAACCAGGGATTCTGGGATTCATTGCTTAGTACTTTACAATTCCAGTCCCCATGGGATTCTGGGATTCATTGCTTGGTCTATATAAATTTACATTTTTATATCACCTTATGGAGTTATGTCCCTAAATGGTCCTTTGGTTGAGTTGTGTTTCTCAAATTTTCTATGCAAATCAGTCTTCATAGTCTTATTTATTTAAGTTTCATTGTGCAGAACCTAAACCTTGAACTTGAACCAAATGGGTTCAAGGTTCAAAGTTCAATGGGCATCATGTTTAATTTGTTTTTCCCGATGCAATTTTGTGAGTCTTTTTCACTGTTTGTCAATGTTTTGCATTGGTTGAACCTTGAACTTGAACCTTTCTGGTTCAAGGTTCAAAGTTCAATATTGGTCATGTATATGTTTTTGTGTCGCTATTGTTCTTCAAGGTTCAAAGTTCAATGTTTGATTTCTTGGAAGTCATATGACTTTTCATGAGATGATGGTGTAGATTTTGAGGAGTTGTTAAATGGTGGTCGGAAAAGAGAATATTCTTTCTTAATGATTTAAAAGTTGTCATTAATAGAAAGTATGGCGTGGGAATCCGTGTTTTTAGATATGAAGTGACTTGTTATTAAATGCATGATCGTGTGTGATCATTTCAAAGTAATGTTGCATGAGTAAAGAGTAATAATGCTAACTTATGAAAATCATGGGTAAGATTTTCTTGGCTTTTTAAATTGAGTAGTTCTTTTGTCGAAGATTATCATTTGTGAAACATAAGTTTTAAGGAGAGTTTTGGAACGAAAGGGAAATAGACTGCAAAAGGGGTTTTGAAGATGATAGAGGAAGGTATGTTTAATGACTTTCTTAATTGCTACAGTTTTTAAAAGATTTGGGTATATTGTTTTGTTGCTCGTTTCTATTTTACCTATTTTCTACTTTACTTGAGTTGATTGGGGAAAGCTTACAGGTTAAACATGAGGCCAATTTTTCCTAAATTAGCAAGCTCTTCTTCCCTTGTGAGTTCCTTACCAGAGCTAGCAAATACGGCTCTAGTTCAATTAGATTTAGATATTTTCTTAGACAGAGTAAGGAACCCAACTGTTGATTCTATGCTAAAAGACATTGCACAAAGTGGTTTATTAGAAGCGGTGGCATTTCCCCCAGCTGTCCCTTGTCTTGAGTTGGTTTTAGAGTGCATGAATCACTATGATAAAGTTAACAAGTGCATTAGGAGAAACAATGGTGAGGTTTTGTTGTCTATTGATAGAGAGATAGTAATGGTGGCCATGGGTATCCCACATCGGGAACCCTATGAAGATTGGACTATTGGAAAGTCTTATGGGATTTATTCTGACAAGAAGTAGTATTACAGAACCATTATTGCATTAAATTGGCTTTTGAGGTTTCAAAAGGGTGGCTCAATACTGCCAAGGCCATTAACCCGAGAGCATTTGATTCCTGGAATCGGGGATTTGGGAGTGATGTTGAGCAGAATTAGGGGAAATTCACACTCCTTTTATTGGGAGGACTTGATGCATTTCTTCATCCAAGTCACTCTTGACAAAGACTGGTTCATTGACTATGGCACCGTAATTGTAGAAAGGTTGCATGAGGGTTTGAGCAATTACCCTGGGATGTCAAAATTTTATATGTCTTCATATCTATTCTATATGTTAGCTTGTGTGAGGGAGTGGCATGGACTATTCCATACAAATTGGGTTTAGGGTATAAAAATCTAATAATATCACCCCCATTTGACTCAGAAAGAACATGCTGACAATTACCTCCACTGGAATTATATTTTTGCTGGGAGATTAACTTTTGAGTTACAAGGTAATTTGCACAAGAGAATGTCGGGTGAAGCTATTGACATAATTAATATCTATGGTAGCTTCTTTACTCAATTCAATCACTTTACTTTTATAAGAGTAGGAGGCTTCAAAGGTGAACCCTTTAGGTTACCTAGATATGTTTTAGACTACTGTGTTTTGATTGAAGTTTCTAGGAAATTAGCCCATGTTGTAAAGGATTATGGTGAAGATTCTGGCACAAGTGAAATTTTTCTTATTGATTTAGGCCATTACAGTTGTAGGTCTATTTCTAATGCATTGTATCTTGAGTTAGAATTTAAGAGGTTTCATCTGAAAACCTTCGTGAAGAGAGATAATTTTGATAGAAAAGGTTTCATTGCTCACTATGTGAAAAAGATAATGCCTGATCAACATGTCCCTAAGTTAGAAGCTTAGTGGGAAGACTGCTCAAATGAATTTGAAGTGAGAAAAAGGAATTGGTCTAGGTTAACTCTGAAGCAGATTCTTGATATGAACCTGCAAATGGATACTTCTGGTGTGACCATTGATAATGGAGATGTATTGGATCCATAATTCATGAAAGGGGTACATAATGAACCCCTTATAGAGGTTGATTGGAGTAGAAAGATGGAAGATAGTGTACAAGCATGCACCTTCATTATATTTTGCCGAATAGAGAATTGGCTAAGGAGCTACAGGTTTCATCTGAAAAAGGCAACTGGTTCAAGAAATAAGGGTAGAAAAAGGGAGATTGTGAGCAAAACCACTATTTTAACTAACATTCCTATTTTTGTTGCAGGAAAAAACCAAGTTAAGATCAAAGAGGAAAAACTTGAGTCTAAAGTTGCACATTCCATTGGTGGCCGAGTTACTAGATCAAGATACAAGAAGAACTTTTAGCCACCTGCCGCTCATCTCATTCTTGATTTGGATGCCAAAGAAGTACAAGGCAGTATGATAGCCCCTGTTTCTAATGCTAACAAATTTGTAACCAATGCTGATGTTGATGTCCAAGATTCATAGGGACTTGATGTTTTGTGTAACATAGATAATGTTATGTTGATAACTTAATGGAGGGCCTTCGCCCATGCAATCCATGGATCTAACTATGGCTCCTAAATGGTTAAGTGATTCAATTACCAAGAAAAGGAATGTTGTGCCTATTTATGTGTCCATGGAAGATGTCATGAGTAAATGTCTAGGGAGAGCTACTAAGCCAAAGCGGCTAAAAATGGAGACCATGATCAGTTTTGATGAAGGCACAAAACATTGGACTACAGATATTGCTAAGCCTACATCTGATAAAGATGTTGCTATGGCTTCAGAGGCTGATTATACTATTGAGTGGGTTGATTTGGGGGTAGGAACTAGAGCGGTTGATGTGAAACATTTAGAGACTTCAACGAAAAGGATTATCTCCTGCACTTGGAAGGAAGAAAAGGATAAAGCAGAGTTGAAACAAAGTTTAATGCAAATGGCTCAATACATCCACGCTCTACAAAATAGTTTGCTGCCATTGTCCCAAAGCTCTATTCCCTTTAGTTCAAAATCCCCTAGTAATCAAAATTTCTTGGATGAGGTTCAATGGAACAAGATGATCACAGAGATTTTCTCTAAGTGGCTCACATTGATTGTGCATTAAGGAACTAATTATATATAAGATTTAGTTCAAATTTTCAAGGATGCCAATGATGCTACCAAGGAATTGGATGCTGACTTAATCACATGGCAAAAAGAAAAGACTAAATGGGTAGTAATTTCAAAGCAAATGCGCAATATTCAGTGCTATGGCTTAATGATTTTTCTTGCTAAAAGACAAGTGTTGGGATTAGACGAGGATATAATGTTCATATGCCAAGAAAGTATAGAATGGCACAATCAAATCATTGAACAAGGTCACAATGAGTCTGTCAGTCTACGAGGTGAACTAACAACCCTGAGAACAGCCATGCAGAAAGATCTGCTTTGTGTTGATGTTTAGCTACTTGTAGAGGATGGCCACACTCTAGAAGATACAATAGAAATGGGCAATGTTTTCAGCAGTTGCATTAAGAAGATTAAGGTGGAAAAGTCCTTAGCCGTGGAAGACTTTACAAAGATTGCTAAAGTGCAGTTGATGCTTACAGTATGTCTCAATCATTTGGACTCTCACAAAGATAAAGTGCAGCTGGTGAAAAGGAAAAAGGAACTTTAGAAGCAAAGGGTAATTCATATCAGCCTACCACATGTAGCAGTAATCTAGGAATTCTTAAGGGTTCATCAAAAGTGGAGTGCAATGAAAGTGATTATGGTGTCCGCTCAGAATAGCAATTCGGACAATCTGGCTAAAATTGAATCGACTGCATGAATAGCATTGCTAGCATTTGTATGCCAGCATTTCTAACTTTCTTTCATTTTTTGTTATGCAATTAGGATAGTTTCTCATTAACTCATTTGGAGTTAATTTTACCTTGGGTTGAACTATTGGGTCTAGTGGGCTATTTATAATCTTTGTAATGACTTTATGAAGGTCTGCTAAGTTGTTGAAAAACTATCTCTTTAATTTTGGTTAAATAATCTATGTGCGTATTGAAAGTTGATGATCATCTTTGAATGAAAATCGAATGACAGTTTGTCTTTAGCTTCAAATTTCTGTGTTTGGTGTTTGAAATTTGATTTATGTGGGAATCTATTTCAAGAAAGAATCTATCATAGCTTTCCATATCTATAGAAAATGTCACTAAAATTCATCTTAAAAGGTTTTCATTTTGTTTTAGCATACATGTGAAGTCTATCGGCTTTACACAAAGAATTATATATATGAATTAATGCTTGTGTTCAGTTGGTATTGACTGGTGAATACAATTACCTTTTTGTACTTTCTGGTGAAAGGTATAATATTGGTTGTATGTAATTTGGAGCTGATTGAATATTTATTAAAGGGAGTTGTACCTTAATTTAGAGGTTAATCAATATGATGATTTTCTCAATTGTATGGTGAAATTTGTCTTTCATTCCTTGGGCTAAAGGGTATAAAAATTAAATAAATTGTGAGAGACAAATCTAGTTACCAACACAACCCATTTTGTGAAATATTTTGTAGTTGTGAGGATAAACTTATGTTCTTTAGAGGAGGTAGGGTTTATTTTACCTATAAGATCTAATCCCCATTATGAAAATGGCCATGGTGATGTTATTGGTTGAAGACCTTGAGAAGGTGTATGAATGAGGTTCCCATATATTTGGCATTGCTTGCATCTTTGGACATACTCTTAAGCATACTTTTCCATTGTAGGCCAATAATAACATGTTCACAATAGTGTTTTTGCTAGAGCAGGTCTAGAAGAATATGCACCACATATGCCATCATGAACTTCTTTCAAGGTGATCTGTGCCTCCTCAAAATCAAGGCATTTGAGTAAGGTGCTATCTACACTTTTTCTCTTCAAAGTGTCAGCAATAATTGAATATTTTGATTATTGTCAGATGAGTGACTTCCTTTGATTATGTGAAATATCAGGAGGTATATATTGATCATGAAGGTATGCATATATATCTTTGTACTATGAGGACTCAAGTCCTATTATCATACATACATATTCAGTGGATGGTATTTCATACGCTGGGACAATGAGCTGTTCCACTTGAAATTCAAAATGAGTTCCATCATTTGGAATATCCAAGAGAGATCCTACTTTTGTCATTGCATCTGCTGCCTTGTTTTGCACCCTCTGTATCTGTTCAAATGTGACTTTGGTGAAGTTTTGTTTGTATTCTTCCACCAATTGTTTGTATGGTTATAGCTTATCATCTTTTATATTGTAATCATCATTAACTTGAGTAATAATCAGTTGTGAGTCTCCAAAGACTTGTAGGTCCTTGATCCATTTTAGTGTAGTGTGTAGTCCTACTATCAGGGATTCATATTCAACAATGTTATTGGTAAAAGGGAAGATGATCATGAATGATTTGGGAATTGAATCTCCTTGAGGTGTTATGATCATAATTATTGCTCCTACTCCATGATTTGTATGTGAACCATCAAAAGAATAATTTCTAATGTGTTTTTGTTGATTGTGCAAATACTGATTCATCTAGGAAATCTATTACCATTGGATGATTATCTTGTAAGGGTGCTTCTGCAAGTTGGTCTACTATTATTTGTCCTTTTATGGCTTTTCTATTAACATATTTGATGTTGAATTCACTGAATATCATGACCCACTTTGTAAGTCTTTCGGTTAGTGCTGCTCTATTCATCAGGTACTTGAGTGGATCAAATTGTACAATGAGATGAACTTTATGACTCAACATATAATGTCTCAGTTTTTGTGAAGAAAAAAACTACAACAACACATGCTCTTTCTATTTGTGTGTAGTTGAGTTCATACCTAATTAGTGTTCTACTAATGTAGTAGACAACACTCTCTTTTCCTTGTTCATCATGTTGTGCTAGGAGAGAACCTAAGGAGGAGTTTGTTGCAGCTATATAGAGGAGTAATGGTTTCCCATGTATGGGTGGAACCAAGATCGATGTTGAAAAAAGATATTCTTTTAGTGTCTCGAATGCCTCTTAGCATTATTGTGTCCATTTGAATGTAACACCTTTCTTTAAAAGATGTTGAAATGGTTGACACTTTTCTGCCAATTAGGTAATAAAACACATTATGGACTGTAATCTTCCTTGTAGACTTTTGAGTTGTTTGAGCGTCGCAAGTGATGGCATGTCTAAAATACCTTTCACTTTCTCTGGATCTATCTCAATTCCACGATTGGATACAATGGAGCCAAACAATTTGTTGGATGTTACCTCGAAGACAATTTTTTTTGCATTGAGTCTTACATTGTATTGCTCAAGTCTATCAAAGATCTTAGCCAATATGTCTAAATGACTATCCCTTGTTTTGGACATTGCTAGCAAGTCATCTACATAATATTCCACATTTGTGTGTATCATGTCATGAAACAAGGTGATCATTGCCCTTTGATAAGTGGCACCTACATTTTTAAAGTCGAATGGCATCACATTCCAGCAATATGTTCCCCATGGATGAGTGAATGATGTTTTAGGCTAGTCTTCTGGTGCAACTTTGATTTGATTATAACTAGAAAAACCATCCATGAGTGATAGCATTTCATTTCAAGATGTCAAGTCCACTATGATGTCTATGTTAGGGAGTGGAAAGTCATCTTTCAGGAAAGCCTTGTTGGGATCCCTGAAGTCAGTGTAGATCCCGATACCCCCAGTATGCTTGGATACTAGGACTAATTTTGAAATCAATTCAGCATAGTCTATGGGTCTAATGAAACCCACATCTAACAATTTTTGTAGCTCAATTTTGACTAACAAGGCTATGTGAGGGTGCATCTTCCTGAGCTTCTTCTTATATGGTTTTACTCCTAGAAGCAATGACAAGTGATGTAAGACCAATTCAAGGTCTAATCTTGGCATATCTGCATAAGACCATGTAAAATTGATTGGTCATTTCTTAAAAAAATTGATAAATTTCTTTTTTTCCACTGGATCTAGGGATTTTTTTAGGTGATTGTTATGAACTTTCTCAACATTGCCGACGTTGATTTCCTCAATTTCTTCTACCAATAATGTTGATTGTTCTTTATTAATAGGTAGAGAATCCAATGTGTGTTCTACTTTATTATCAATGTCATGATTAGGAGAGGAGCTTGCTTCTCCAAAATATGTAGTTTTGTCCAATTCTACTAGATAGCCAACTCTGTGATCATTATAAGGGAATCCATCCCTTGCACCTAAGAATTTAGCTATGGCTTCATCATTTTGAAACCAATCTAATTGTGGCTTTCCTTCTTGACCCTAGTCAATTAAACATGGATGCATAAGGGGTAAGTCTTTGTCTCATGTTGTCTTAGAAGATCATGATATCATGCATACTTGGTTATGATTTTCTATGTCTTGATCATAAATTGTTGGTGGGTTGTCTTCATTATCAAATAGAAATCCATAGTCATGAGAATATGTGACACTTTCTATGTATGTTTCACTTTCTAATTTTGTGTCACTCATCTTCTCTTGTTCTTATAACAAAGTTTGTTGTAAATCAGTGGATCTTCTTTGTATTTTTGATACCCTTCTTAAGCCTAGTATCAGTCTTTGCAATCTTTCTTCATCTGACTCAAATGGAGGAGTTGAATTTGTTTCTCTTGGAAAAAGTATTGATAGTAACCAGGGATTTGCCTCATCTATTGGTGTTAATCCTATATTAGTTACCATGTTTGCTTGTGTAGATGTTTTAGGCATTGTACTACTAGATGTCTCTATGCTAGGTTCTTGTAGAAGTTGCCTCATGTCTTCACCATCTAATTCCATGATAGAAGATGTTGGTGATATCTTTCTTTTCTAAGGTGAAGAGAAATACATCTTTGTTGATGAATGATTCTGAGGTATGTATTGTGTGGGTAACCTAGGCTTATTTAGTATATCCAATGTACATTGTCTAGCTTCTGTTATTTGTGGCACATGTTTATATCCCAAGACTTGATTCTTTGGGTTGTCATGTGGTAAAATAGGTTCTAATATTCCTTTCTTTTGTAGTATTAATCTTGTGGTGCCATCATACCCATGTTCTTGTTACATATTGAAGCCATTACCATATTGATGTAGAGGCATCCTGGGTAGTGTCATGTCATCTTCTTATGTGTATATTGAGTGATTGATAGCTTCATTTAGAGATTCTTCTTTTAGGTCTCCCCATATAATGAAAGAGAAAGAATCTGAATACTTCACTATCTCTTTTCCTTTATCTTTCTCCATTGTTGTGTTTGGAGGCTTCCCAAAAGACCTAGTAGAGAAAGTTGATGACTTATCATCTGATGTACTCGAAATGGAATATTCTCCACAACCAGCTTCTTTAATATGCAAAGAAGATGTGGTTGGTGTATTTTTCTCTGTTTCTCTAATTGATAATGATTCTATTTGTAAGTGAAGAGGGGCTTCCTGATTTTTTGGTACTTGATCGTTTGTTCTTAACCTTAAATAATTATAGTGTTGAAAAGGGTTTAGGTCACTATGGAGAGTGATTTCTATGCCATTGTATCGGAAGTTTACACATTGGTGAAAAGTTGATGGTACTGCTTGCATTGTATGTATCCTTGGGTGGCCTAATAATATATTGTACCCCAATTCTCTACCTAGGACTTGAAAGGTGATGTTGGTTGTAGCTAGTCCCACTTGTACTGGTAAAGTCACCACACCCTTACATGGGCATTCCTCATCATCATAGGCTTTGATATTGATTCTCTTGGTAGAGTCAATATAATGTTCAGAATATCCTAAACCTTTGATGAAATGTAGCATGCATATGTTATGTCCAGCTCCACCATCTATAAGTACTCTTTGAAGCATTTTTTAGTCAACCAAAGCTTCTAAGTGCAAGGGATCATTATGCATGGGTCAGTTTGCAAGTACATCCTATTTAGTGAATGTAACCTTTGAAGCTGCCAAGTTTCCAACCATAGATTGGAATGTATTCTCATCAATATCTCTAGCAACAATCGAATCTTGTAAGGCTTTATCTAGGACTACCTTGTGAGCTGGCGATATGCGCAATAACTTGAATAGTAAAATTTGGGCTGGAGTTCATTTCAACTAATCCACCATATTGTACTTGCTATTCATTGAAGGGGGGTTTGAAGGCAACCCTTGTAATGTGACCTTTGATCTTCTAGTGATGACAACACAATCTCTTCTTTTAGGATTCACTATGATTGTAGCTACCATTTCATCTCTTGCACTTAGTGTGTTAATGGCATAGTCAAATGAGAGATTGGTATAATTGGTAGTATTGTTTTGTGCATTAGAACTAGAATCCTTCCCTTTGTCATGTTTGATGAAAGGATCCTTAAAAATGGTATGATTTGTGTTTGGTGCCTTATTGGTATCCACAGTAATGTCACCTTAATAAATGATATCTTGGATGAGGTTTTTCAATTTGTAGCAACTTACTATCTTGTGACCCTTATTCGAGTGATACTAATAGAAATCATTATCATTCCACCAAGTGGGCTTAAATGGACCTAATTTATATGACCTAGCTTCTAGTAAAGTTATGGCATTTCTCTGCATCAAATTTTTCAGTGCTGATTCAATAGGTTCTCTAAGGGGTGTAAAGTTTCTTCTAGGTGTGCCTATCCTTGGTGGCCTTGGATTGTTTGACTGTAGTGTATTGGTGTTGTTTGTCTGAGACTAGTTCCTATTGGAAAAATTAGTTATTCCTTGTAGAGATATTGTTGGTTGAGCTCTATTTACAACACGTGTGTCAACAACTCCATCGTTTGTGACATTTTTGTTTCTAGACCAAAATTTTGGCCTTTCATTATTTTGCTGGTGATCAGTCCACTATCCTTATGGTGTTTCAATATCCCTTGTTCTAATAGGCCTCTATCACATTTGATGCCTTTTTTGTTATGTCTTTAAAATTGTTTAGGCATTGCATTTATAATGGATATTTAATTGGAGGCACAAGATTTTCATTGAAGATTTCTACTTTCTCTACTTTAGGGATGTGACTAAGACATCTATGATATAGGTCTCTCCATCTTTGCAAGAATGTGGTGAAAGTTTCACCATCTTTTTTCTTTGTTGCACATAAATCCATTAAAATAATTGGATTATCTATGTTGAAGGCAAAGTTGGATATAAATAACTCAACCAATTCTCCCCATGAAGTAATTTTGGGTGGAAGGTGTGAAAACCATTCCAATGTTGTCCCTCAAAGACTCTTGGAAAATAACCTCATTAATTATGTATCATTGTGAGCTAAATCAATACATGTCATGAAGAATTCTCTGATATGATCTCGAGGATATCCTTTCCCTCTATAATTATTGCACTTTGGATTTTTAAAATGTGGGGGAAATGGTGGCATGTATAATTTTCTGTCAAAAGGATACAAAAAAAGATCCTCCATTGTGTAGCTCTTTATATCATTACCTTCTTGCATACTAGAGATTTGCTTTTCAAGGTTCTCCATTTTTTGGGTCAGAATCTCTATTTGGGTCAATGGTGTATTGACTTGATGAGTGCTTCCTACAAAAAGGATAGTATTTGAGTACTTTTGAGTTTCTTGAAATATAGATAGACTAGGTAACTATGCACCATAAGTTCGAGTAGGTGGTGTGAAGTATGTAAATTGCATACTGACATTCGGATGAGCCAATCTATTTATCTACTGATTCACATTCTGACTACTGTGGAAACTGTGGGTTGAGTTATATTTGCCAAGGTATCGTTGTGAGCCATTGGATCTTATATCATCATGTTGGGTGTTGTCAGTGGTGTAAGATTGGTACTTGTTGATGCCACTATTGACTGTGCTGAGGTTGTAGCCATATTGGTATTTTGAGATATGCCTTGCATTTATGAAGCAACTATTTCTTGTGTCTGTGTTCCAATAGGCATTTAAGGTATATTTTCATTTAATGTCACACCTTTCAGCAATATCATTGAAATGTCTACCCCTAGAGGTAACTTGGTCTAATTATGGACTAAGAGAGTGAGATGTCTATCTCTATCATTATTAATGAGAGTGTTGAGAATAATTAGTGTCATGGGATCTTGTTGGGCTACTTCCAACTCTTCTTTTGTCAAATTATGTTGTATTTCATCAATGGAAGGCATCCTTTTTGTATATGTTGATAGTGTTGTGAGTGTGTTACCCTGTGTTTGTTGTTGTGTGGATAGATCCATATTCCATGTTGGGTTAACCAAGAGATCATTTTTAGGATCCATTCAATTTTTTTCCTTTTGAGCATGTGTTAATGGCATGACTATTATTTTTAAGTGATCCTGAATCTCTAAAATGTGTATGCAAGACTTGATTAAATGCCACTAAATATGTTTCTATAAATTCCTAAAAACTAAAGTGCAGACAATGCAATCTATGAATGATGACTTTCTATAGAGGATTCTGAAATTCGAACAACAAATTTTAATCATGTTGGTTCCCAAAATGAATGATGGGTTTACACTGTTACATGGCAGACACCAAGCTGATTTCCTCCAAATATCTATGGAGATCAACCTCCAACTATCAATATCTATTAGTATTGGATCATTAATAACAAGGACAAAAAATCCTTTTGCACTTTAGGCTCTATAGAACTAGGGAGGGTGATCCCTTCAACAAGATCTCCTGCTCTCTGCAATGATACTCAGGAACTTACTGAAACAAAGAAGATTATCTCATAATAAGACTTGATAGAAAGGGAGAATGCTCAAGGATGGAAAACCATTTAATGATCCTCAACCTTAAGCTAGAGTATGAGAGAGGGTGGGATGACTTTCAGAAAATATGTAAAACTTAACAAATGATATTTTGATATTTATAAGATTTGTTCTGAAAAATCATAAAGAACATAAACCAGAAGCTGATAACCTAATGACATTTGCTAGCAAATACCAGTGTCTTATTCATTTGGGTTATAGAGCCTATGAAAGTGTTACTGAAAATCTGATAAAAATACATCTAATAGTTGGTCTAGCCTAAAACAATACTGCCTTACAATATTGTTCTACTTACAATCCTTCACCTGAACTGCTTATCAAATCCTATGACAAGCCTTATTTTCTCTATAATCTCATTCAAGTATTTTAATTAAACCCTTGGACTAAAGCATTGAATAGAAAAATACATACATCATAACAATGCAACAAACAAAAGAAACCCTTGATCCCATTTTCTTAAAAGAAGATAAAATCTCACACAAGAGAGTAAAAATTAAGAAAATATATTTGCACTAATATCATAAGCTATCTTTTATCAGATGATAGCCAACAAATTAAAATACATAATAACCCACTTGAAAAAGGGAACTTGCAATTGTTCTATTCCTTTTTTGCTCTCCAAAATAACATTGTAGTCCTTGTTATTTCCTATGACTATCTAGAACTACCTGAAACCTAACCCTATAGAAGAAATCTATTTTACAGAGATCTTTCTCAAAAAATTTGGACCCTAACTAATGGCCATAAATTCCCTTTTATAGAAGACAAGGGAGCGACAAGCTTCCGACCAAAAGACACTTGTCATCAAAACCAAGCCTTAGAGGCTATACACAATTTTGTTACAAAAGTTTTGACATGTCCATGTGTTGGCACTAGTGAATCATCATTCTTAACTGAAAATTGGTAGGGGAAAAACCATTTGAGCCATGTTGCTACTGCCCTGACACCGTTGGATGGAATGTGAGATGTTGCATTTTTTGTCCTATAGAGTATTTCCCTGCCTAAGAAAGGAAACAGGATCCCAGTAAGAGGAAAAGTCACCTCTAAAACTAGAGGAGGAGCTCAAACTTCATGCCCAAGATCAGAGGAAGTGGGAGGGGGAGTTAGAGGGTAAACATAATATGGTGGAGAGGGGTCACAACTTCCATGCAACTACATGGATGGATTGCTACCACTACCTACCCAAACATGTTCCTTTCATGTTTCTTTATGGGATCTTTCTCAGAACCTCCTGCCACTAAATGATAGAGTAGACACAGAGGTTGTGCCATGCATGGCCTTTCTTCATAAGAAAATGATTTCATGCCCCCTCTGGAAATCCTCCCTGCTTTCACATCCCCTATGGAAATATACATAATCACACATAAGAGAAAAAATCCATCTGGTATCACAAAGTCTATTGCAACTCCATTTACAAGCTTTCTCAAACATCATTTCCTCTGCAGAAGGAAAAACTACATTCAAAAAATGAAAAGGCTTCATACTCTTCTACCAATTTGATCACCACCTTGTTATATGTATGGTTGAGAAATAATGCATCAAGTAGTATCTGTTCTTGAAACATCATCACTCTAGTGTTCTCAATTTACTCTGCCAGTTATGGACACTAAAATTCATGCATATCACATCCACTGTATTCTTTTGTCAAGGTTCATCTGATCCAAATGATTTTATCCTAATTTTATTCCCCCATGGGTGTACAATCTCTTGCTTCATGATATCTACCAACAAACAAATCTCTAAATTCATGAGATAACTTATGATCCATCATACTTGAATAGGAAGCTTTTCCAAATTCTTTCATATCTTCGGACTATCATCTTTGACTGTCTAATCAATCCTGAATCAACAAGTTTGAATCCCATTCATTCTACCTTTTCTCATGAGCTAGGACCGATGCCTCCAAAATCCCTCCTAACTTCTCATTTGAGACTCTACCGCAAATCTCATCCAGCTTGGAAAATCTAATGGTCATTTCTTGCCGACTTAGCACTTTGACTTTCCATCTGTATCTATTGACCCACAAAATCCTAACTGAATAGTTCCATATCATCCATCAACCAAACTCCATCAACAACCTCTCCATAGGTCTTCCTAATCAGCCTGGGACACATGGCATCATCTCATGATGTTGTGGTCTATAATCTCCCTGCAACTTCCATCGCAAGAATATGAGGGTTGGCTGATCTATTCAATCTTTACCACTTTGCATACTACCCATTAACTCTTCCAGTATTTAAAAGTTGAGCACCTTTTACCTTAGGATAAAAAATCTCCATTAATTCTGAGCACTTGTAAATTGATGGTACTATTAGTAGATCGACCTTTACTGCCTACAAACTGGTAACAAAATTATTTCGAATGGTTACACTACTAACCTTGTTGGTTTCTGCCGATAACATGCAACACAATCTCGCAATGTCAAGATCATTAAAATCCTCGCGACTTTGGTCACAGGGAAGCACTAGCTGTTGGATCCATCATGTCTTTTAGCAAACAGTCAGACTACTTAGGATTCTTCAGACTTTAATAAAATACAAATGCGGGCATAAATATTTTAAAAGGAGACTGGTAATAGGAATTTTATGCGCATGACTTAGGGAAATTATTATTTCACAAACTAGTTGATCATCACTTAATTCTTAGGAAATAAGATTGCCCCTCTCATGGAAAGGGTACCCATGATTTTAAGTGCAAAAAAAGTAACAACAGAATATATCATGGCTAGGGTTTTCATCACAAAATGTAAGAAGTTTTGATAAACCCTAAACCCTAGACCTCAGATTGTTCATAGAGGATACAAGTAAAACTTGAAAATCAATGTTTTGAGCTCAAAAATTGAAAATTTCATGCAATCAATTTTCAGAGCTATCAATGGCTCTAGTTGGGGACACTCATTTTACAAGAATGAAGTGAGATACTAGAATCTTTGAGTGAAGCAGACCAACTACAAGGCAAACCAAGAATAAATTACTTGGATAGGCTAACTTCAACAGAAAAGAAACTACCCTATCAGGGAAAACCTAACTAATGATCATGGATAACAACTACTTTAAGAAAAGTAGAACCTCAAAAATTGTCCATGAATAGGAAATTTAAGAGGGGATTTATTTATAATTCCATTGGGCATAGAGTCAGAAAAACTTACTCTACCCCAAAATGCTTTGTGTCTTGCAAGATCAAACCACATACGATGGCCCAATGCCATCAGCCAATGTCAATCAATATTATCCTCTATCAAAAATATAGTTATGATCACATTGCATTTTGAACAATCTAGAGATATCATAACCATATTTTTTCTTACTCTATATATTATAAAAAAATTGAATTTGAGTGCAATGTCCATTCATCTGAACCTTGCCATCTAGCTTTGTATGACATATGCAAAATCCAAACTCACTATCCAAGATGGAGATGAGTTGATAAAAACACTCAATAGATCTCATGTCTCCCTCAACAAGTTGAAAAGAGAAGATAAAAACTTCATACTAAACTATGCAACTGCCATCATAGAAATCATTTTCTTCTCCTCCTTGCACCCTTGTATCATGCTTATTATTAAAACATTTTTGCAAACATGGTGCAAACTCATTGCAATGGTCAAAAAGAAATCTCTCATATGATGGCTCATTCAATATACTAACACTTTTATAAACATCCATACCAGAATAGTCAATATCTAAAACCCATTTTAATTCACTTCCATTTTTTATTGTTGTAGCCAGTGTGTCCTGATCAACTTTGTGTACATTCAGATCACTGCATGATAAAAAAGCATCATCATTTACCCTTTCAACAATGGTATCTTCATGTAACATAAAACATTCCAATTTTGGCTTCAAAATGTTATGTGGAGCAATAAGACAGTAATCTCCTTCATTTATTTCAAAACCTTGGTCAATATCAACAAACTCCACACTCTCATTTTCAATGGTGGTGTTTGTATCATCAAAGAGGAGATCATCCTCACACTTACTAATCATAAATTCTTCCAGGTCAATTTCATAGAAGTCCCTCAGAAGACCATGACAACTTCTTGTAGCATAATATTTTTCATCTTCTTCAAACTCTCACTCTTCAAATGAAGTTAATTCTCTGCATAAAACCAATTTATTATAAGGTTGATCCCTAGACTAGTTAAATATGACTTCCTTATTATTTACACATACCACACAGTTGTATATCTCATTGATCTCATGAACTAAAACTAATGGCATCTCATCATCTAAGTTTTCATTATCATATATAACTATTTCCTAGGAGACTGAATTCATATCATCAAAATCTTGTTGACTTACATCCATTTCAGACATAAAACTCTCCAATTCTTCACACTCATTGTCACATCTATCTGAAACATAAGACTGTAAACTAGTTCCTTGCAAGGTACTCTTCCTAGAGAAATCATTATTGTTGTCCTTCAGTAAAGTGATTGACACCACATCTATCTCTACATCTAATATGTTAGATACTTTCTCATTAGCCTCTTCTTCCTCAATATGAGGAATAGCCACTATCTGGTACAAGTTCTCTTCACTCATATTTTTATTCAAATCATAATCAACAATAGGAATAATGTGATCAGTAAGGATATGAAGGGACCTTGACATGGTTCTTCAATTTAAGATTCATGCTTTGCTTCAAACCCTAACATCTTAGGATAACATACCCTTGTAGATAGATAACCCTTGGGGATTCCATACTTCAAGTTGTTCTCAATATCCATTGCTATCCCATATGCCTAATGTAAGGTTTTAGGATCCTTATCTCTTAGTAAATAACTCTCTTCCTCTTCAAATATAGAGAAATAAACAACGAGGCATACTGCATCATTTGATCTATAACTGCTAGGAATGTCATCCAATGCCGTAGCAAACCTGAGATTAAAAAAAGGTTCTAACTCATCTTCTTCTTTCTGAATGTCCATGAATATTTTCATAATTGACCTTGGATTAATTATTTCACCAAGTTGTTCCATGAATTCCACCTTCAACTCATCCCATGATGAAATAGAGCATACTCTCATGTAGGAGAACCAGTGTCTAGCATTTTCCTTCAAAGACTAAACAAACAACTTCATGAAAATATCTTCTTGATTTATTTCAAAATATTCCATCAATTCATAAAACTCTTGCAAATATTGTTGTGTTGATTTTGACCTCTTCCCATTGAATCCTGGTAATTGTTCCCTAACCCCTACAAGAATAGGATTTGGGAAACCTTGGATACCATCAAAATTCAATGGCTTTTATCTTTCCTTAAAGAAATCTCTATGATGACTTAGCATAGGTTGGACATTTGTATTTGACACTTCATAGGGAAACACGGGCACATGTTACATATTTTCATTCATTCCCTTATTTCTTTCCCTTCTCTTGAACTATTACATTGTAAGGCTCAAAACATAGTCCATCTAATCTTATACAAAAAATGGAAACTGAATCATAGGATCATGTAAAATAATCACTACCATTCCCTTCCTTAGTGCTTCTTTCACCTTTTAGGGAACAACATTTTTTTTTACAATTTTCATGAAAATAGACTTGACTCATGAAAATATAAATACCTGGAAATGTTGAAGTTGTTTCTGCCTTCTTTAACCAGGGACTTGCAAAATCACCTTCAATCATTCAAATCTTTAACACTGATATTTTGACAGAGTCGCCACCTCCTTGCAGAGGACAAATACTTAAACAACTACAATTTCTTCACAAGTCAAATTTGTTTCAAAACATCACTACAACACTTCCTTATCATCAAATGGAATTACTGATTCTATCCTCAACTTGTTAGGGTACGTCATCATAAGAATTCAAATCTACTTCATCTTTTCTGCAAATTTACTGGTTCTTCTTCAAGCAAACACACATTGGTGCATAGATCTTAGAATATTAGAGTCGCCACTCACAAATGTGAGGTATTACATATAATCTTGAAAATTGGACAAATATGAACCAAGCTCTTTATAGAAAAAGAACTACAATAGATTTCTCAATGACATTTATGAGAATTGACTCAAGCCGATAAGGGATAGATAAAGAAGCTTTTTCACTCTATGGGCAAAATCTCCACTATATATTTGGTAAAAAATTTCTAACCAGAGATTCTCAATAGTTCATTTCCTTCCCCAACAAAGTTGCTAGTTTTTGTTGGTGACTTGAATTGGATAATCTCAACTATATATTAAGCAATTTTTTTCTAACCAAAGATTCTCAACAATTTATTTCATTCCCCAACAGAGTCGCCAATTTTTGTTGGTTCCCAAAATGGATGATAGGTTTACACTACTACATGATAGAGTCATGGCTAATTTCCTCTAAATATCTATGGAGAGCCACCACCAACTATCAATATCTATCAGGCTTTGACCAACAATAACAAAGATAGAAAGTCCTTCTGCACTTTCGGCTCTACAGAACTAGGGAGGGTGATCCCTACAAAAAGATCTCCTGCTCTCTACAACGATACTCATGAACTTACTAAAATAAAGTAGATTATCCCATAATAAGACTCGATAGAAAGGGAGAATTCTCAAGGATGGAAAATCCTTCAATGATCCTCAACCTTAAGCCGAAGTATGAGAGAGGGTAGGACAACTTTCAGAAGATACATAAAACTTAGCGAATCATATTTTGTTATTTATAAGATTTATTCTGAGAAATCATAAAGAAGATAAACTAGAAGCTGAAAACCTAATGACATTTGCTAGAAAATACCAGTGCCTTATTCATTTGGGTTACAGAGTCTATGAAAAGTGTTACTAAAAATATGATAAAATTTCATCTAATAGCTAGTATAGCCTAAAACAATACTACCTTACAATATTGTTGTGCTTGCAATCCTTCACCTGAACTACTTATCAAATCCTATGACAAGCCTTATTTTCTCTGTAATCTCTTTCAAGCATTTTAATTAACCCCTTGGACTAAATCATTGAAGAGAAGCATAAATACATCATAAAAATGCAACAAACAAACAAAACCCTTGATCCCATCTTCTTAAAAGAAGATAAAATCGCACATAGTAGAGTAAAGATTAGTAAAACATATTTCCATTAATATCATAAGCTATCTTTTTATCAGATGATTGAAAAAAAATTCAAATACAGAATAACCCACTTGAAAAAGGGAACTTGCAACTATTCTATTACTTTTTTGCTCTGCAAAATAACATTACAGTCCTTGTTATTTCCTATGACTCTCTAGAACTACCTAGAACCTAACCCTACATAATAGATCTATTTTACAAAGATCTTTCTCATAAAATTTAGACCCTAACTAATGGCCTAGGATTCCTTTTTATATAAGACAAGGGAGCAACAAGCTTCTAGCCAAAATACACTTGTCATCAAAACCAAGCCTTAGAGGTTGTACACAATTCTATTATAAAATTGTTCACATATCCATGCGCTAGTGCCTGTGAATCATCATTCTTAACTAAAAATTGGTAGGGGCAAACACATTTGAGCCATGTCTTTATCGCCCTAACATGATCGGATGGAGTGTGAGATGTTGTATTTTTGTCTTATAGAGCATTTCCCTTCCTAAGAAAGGAAATAGGATCCTGACAAGAGGAAAAGTCACCTCTAAAAATACAAGAGGAGCTCAACCTTCATGCCCAAGATCAGAGGAAGTGGGAGGGAGAGTTAGAGGGTAAACATAATATGCTGGAGACAGGTCATAGCTTCCATGCAACTACATGGATAGATTGCTTCCACTACCTACCCAAACATGTTCCTTTCATGCTTCTTTGTGGGCTCTTTCTTAGAACCTCTTGCCACTGAATGACAGAGTAGACATGGAGGTTGTGTTAGGGTTTCAAGAAGATCCAAAGTAAGTATGAACTAACAATTATATGCAAATTTAAATACAAAAGATAAATAAATAAAATAGGACACAGATAACATAGAGATTTAACGTGGTTCGCCCAGAATGGGTTACGTCCACCATACACAACAGTCCAATCTTTCTTATTATCCAGCAAAAATAGTACATCAACCCTATAATGCCTTAAGCATCCCAGCCACTTATAACATGTGTTTTTATGGCAACAAACAAAGTCAGCCTTTTTAGGGTTTTATTACAATGTCAGTTTTCATCAACAAAAAATGGAAAAAAAAAATTTCTAGGGGCTACCGCTCCCAAACCCCCGTAGAGGGTTTCACCCACTTTGGGGGCTACCACCCCCAAATCCCCGCCATGAGTTTCGTTCGCTTTCCCAGGGCCCAGCCTGGCCTTAGACCCCAACGAGAATACGTGCTAAGTTTACAATACTTTGTTGATTAGTCGCCACATATCAATAGGTTGTTCCATGCATGGCCTTTCTTTATAAGAAAAGGCTTTCACACCCCCTCTAGAAATCCTCCCCACTTTCACATCCCCTATGGCAATAGACATACTCAAATATGAGAGAAAAAATCCATCTGGTATCATAAAGTATATTGCAACTCCATCTACAAGCTTGCTCAAACATCATTTCCTCTATAGAAGGAAAAATTGCATTTCGAAAATGAAAAGGCTTCATACTCGTCTAACAATTCGATCACCACCTTGTTGTATTTATGGTTTAGCAATACTTCATCAAGTAGTTCTTCTTATTGAAACATCATCACTCCTGTGTTCTCAATTTAATTTGCCAGCTATCAACACTAGATTTCATGCATATCACATCCAATGCATTCTTCTATCAAGGTTCATCAGATGCAAATGATTTTATCTTGATTTTATTCCTCCATGGGTGTATAGTCTCCTACTTTAGGATCTCTGCCAATAGAAAAATATTTGAATTCATTAGAGAACTGGTGATCCATCACACTTGAACTGGAATCTTATACAAATTTTTTCACATCTCTGGGCTATCATCTTTAACTATCTAATCAACCTTGAATCAACAAGTCCAAATCCCATTCATTCTGCCTTTTCGTGCAAGCTACGACTGGTGCCTCCAAAATCACTCCTAACTTCTCATTTGAATCTCAACCACAAATCTCATCTATCTTGGCAAATCTAATGGTCATTTCTTGCCGACTTAGCACTTTGACTTTCCATCTATATATGTGGACCCAAAAAAGCATGACTGAATAGTGCCATATCATCCATCAACCAAACTCCATCAGTAACCTCTTCATAGGTCTTCCTGATTAGCATGGGACACATGGCATCATCTTGTGATGCCATGGTCTATAATCTCCCTTAAAATTCCCTTGCGGGAATACAAGGGTCATCTGATCTGTTCAATCTTTGCCGCTTTGCATACTGCTCGTTAACTCTTCCAAGATTTAAAAGTTGAGCACCTTTTACCTCAAGATAAAACATCTCCATTCATTTTGAGCACATGCAAATTGATGGGACTATTAGTAGATTGACCTTTACTACATGCGAACCGGTAACAAAATTATTTCAAATGGTTACACTGCTAACCCTGCCGATTTCTGCTGATAACACGTGGCATAATCTCGTGATGCCATGGCCATTAAAACCCTCGCATCTTTGATCATGGCGCTAGCCGCTGGATCCATCCTATCTTTTAAAAAATGGTTGGAGTACTTAGGATTCTTTAGAATTTAAGAGAATATAAGCATGGGCATAAATATTTTAAAAGGAGACTGGTAATAGGAATTTTATGTGCATGACTTAGGGAAATTATTATTTCACAAACTGGTTGATCAGCACTTATTGCTTAGGAAATAAGATGGCCCCACTCATGGAAGGGGTACTTATAGGGAGTGGTTTCTAGGAAAGTGCTCAAAAGGCCAATTTGCTCAAGAGGTTCAATTTGTTACCCAAAAAATTGTTTGAGTCTACTGTATGTATTTATGAAATCCTTCTTGTGGTTATAGTGCCAAGCATCTCATGTATTACTTCCCTAACACACTCCCCTTTTGGTGGAGGCTCATTCCCATGCTCAAATCTACTTACATTACCTACTCCACCCATCTACACATCCTCAATCTCTGACCTTTGGCATTCAACCCATTGTTTCAGAATGCATTAGGAGTCTTCTACATGGACATGTAGGGGCAGCAAAGTTTTCTTCAAGGTTTGATGCTACACAATTTGGTTTTAGGCTCATAGCCCTTAGCTATTCAAACTCCAACCAAAAGGTCAAAAACCTCCAAAAGGACTACACACTATCCCAAGGCCTATTTGGCATTTTTCTCACTATTTAGGATTGATCTCCTAAGGTTTCACAAGCCCCCAACTCCTCCCTACAATCGGGTTTGAGCATTTTGACCAAAACTATCATTTGTGTGTTATGCAACCAAAAAGGCTAGTAGCCCTTGGAGGGGTAATTTGGCACTTTTGTGATTTTCCTTCTCTACGATGGGTATTCCCTCCCTCAAAATTAATTTGGATGGTGTCTTAGGGGTATATTCTCATATATTTTTGAGTTTTAAACCACTGTTAAGGTAGATTGAGGACTGTCCACTTTTTGTGGCACTTTTGTAGGGTTTGGTAGGTTTTAGATCCAAACACATTGGGAAATCATTGCATCTCCACAAAAAAAGCCTCCAAGTTGGCTTAGAACCTCTTCCCCATCAACATGAAGCCTTCCCCTGCTGCTGCCCTACAAACAAAATGCCAGACACTTGGCACACAACTGAAAATGTCACTTTCACTGTTAAAACTGCCCTTTTACCAATCATCTCTGCTGCTACACTTTTTGACCTACATAATGAAGAGTTTGAACTGGAAATACACCTCAATGAGGTCTAAAAAACACTAAATATTCTTCCTATTACATTTCCTTCTTAGTTACAAGGATTGGATTATGCTTTGAAGCATTCCAATGAGCATTTTGGTGACACAATTCATGAAAACAGTGAACTCACTGTTTTGCTTACAAAATGAGAATGTTTGATAAGAACAAGCTATTCCATTAGACTAAGATGATGATCAACACACTTGGCCACATTTCTAGACCTTTGCATCATGCATTTTTTCACTTCAACTTCCTCTTGGGTGCAAATCTTGAGTTTTGATCATGTTACCAGCCAAATACTCAATATTTGCCTAGTATTCACTCAAGTTCTTCTTCCAACCACACTTTTGGCTTAAAAAAAAGCATAGGTACAATATATACATGATTACAAACTTGAATGAATCCATATTGTGGGACCCCAAGAATGTATTAGTCAAGTGGAGTCATTTTGGAACTTCAAACCCTTGATAGGGCAGCGAGCACACAGTTTGCAAATATTTTTGTACAAACCAATTTACAAAGGAAACCAATACAAAAAATCAATTGGAGAACATTATAAAAGTACTATGCAAACTTTCTCAAAGGTATAGTATGGATTAAGAAGCTACGATATGGATCATTGCACTAAAAGATACAAAAAGCTGTCATAAAGTCATTATCTCATGATTTTATTGAAGAAACTCTTGTTTAAACAATCACAAACCTTATTCAAAGAAAAGAGAGGTGTTTTTATATTCTAAAAAGGTGGTTATCAAGATTATTATGGACAGGAGGCCTCCATAACCATGTTTGCAAGAAAAACACAAAAATTGACAATTTTGACAACTTTTTGAGCCAAATGACAACATTTTTTTGCTCAAAAAGGCATTTTTGACAATCTAACCTTGTCAACTCATCTAATCAACTTAGACATGCCTAAAAACACCTATAAAACATGTTTCAATTCTTTTCAAAGCATTAGAAGACCTTTTTAGTAATTTTGCACATTTTTGCCAAAAGTTGTCAACTCAAAGCCTGAAATGCAAGATTTGATCTCTTAAGCCCAAAATGAGATCAAAACCACTACACATGACTCATAACAACCAAAAAAAACATAATAAACCTATCACAAGACATTACAAACAAAAAAATAAAAAATGGGAGTTTTACTCAAGTAGGTGCTCCTACACCAAGTACCCACGACTTTAATTGGGAAAAAAGTAACAACAAAATATATCATGGCTAGGGTTTTCTTCGCAAAATATAAGAAGTTGTGATAAAATCTAAACCCTAGACCTTGGATTGTTCACAGAGGATACAAGTAAAACCTGAAAATCAATGTTTTGGGCTAAAAAATTGAAAATTTCATGCAATAAATTTTCAAAGCTATCATAGCGTATTGCTGAAAAGCTTCAAATTTTGCCTCTTCTTTGATTCAATTTTCAAGGTCTATGTCTATTTCTATTGAATTTCATACTTCTTCATCTATGATAGCTTGGACTATGTAGTATTGGTCTTGATGAATTATTACTTCCTTAGCAAGGATATTCAATCCATCATTTTTTTCTAATTGAACGTTGTTTGCCCCGAGATTGGGTTGTTTAAATGAGAATTTACCATTTCCTTTTAGACCCATACATTGAAGACTACTATGTAGACAATGTAGACCCTGGAAATAATTGACACCTAAAATGATTTATACCTTGCTCTTTTAACACAGTTTTAGAAATGTTGCTATCATCTTTTCTACCAATTGTCTAATGGCTTCTTTCTGAGATGCTCTTTGTATCTTTTTCCTTATTTTCTCATCAAGACAAACAAACTTACAAATTTCATCATCTAGGATGACCTCAACTGTATCATACTAGGCAAGATTGACTCTTACTTCCCAAGCAAGGTTATCTAAACCATCAATTATTTGTAATCAGTCATTGTTCAGCCCAAGATTGGGTTGTTCGAATGGGAATTCTTCGTCTCCTCTAATACCCATGGACTTAGGTATGATTCTTATACTCTAATGCAACACTAAATCTTAAGTGAGTGAAAGATAATTTGGTGAAATTACTTGTGTGAGGACTTTGTGTAATGATTCTAATGGTACTTATGCATGAATTTAATGCCTAGGACCTATGATCAGTTGAAAGTAACATGTAGATCATCTTTGAATTTGTGTAAAAGGTTTGGATCTAATGTTGGTGTTAATGTTGATAGTTAACTTTGTTAAGGTTTTGTTTGATCTTGTTGAACACTGAAACTTTGACTTTGTTGAGGTTGTAATTTGTCTCTTATAGTGTTTTGAATTTGTTGAAGTGTAGCAAAGGACACATCAGTCACATTAAA
Organism: Cryptomeria japonica; assembly: GCF_030272615.1. Classification (NCBI taxonomy): domain Eukaryota; kingdom Viridiplantae; phylum Streptophyta; class Pinopsida; order Cupressales; family Cupressaceae; genus Cryptomeria; species Cryptomeria japonica. The sequence goes on along the minus strand of NC_081408.1, from coordinate 69,279,365 downwards.
AGAATAAAACCATGAAAAGAACATTTGTTTAAGGAATTTTTCAAATTTCCATGAATGTTGGGATCTTTCTCAAGATCTCATTTTTTTCTCGATATAGTGGGGTCATTTGATATCACATCAGACAAACTCTCCTAAGGTCAAAAGATCACAAGTATTACCACAACCCACATCTTGATACTCCGTAAGCTCAAACAACCCTATCATAGCCTAAGGTGTGCCTGTTTTTTTGCCTTTTTTCAAAAATTAGACCAAAGAAGATTGCTCCTCAATTGGTCCATTATCTTGGGAGATATATGGTTAGTGTCTTGGGGGTGGATTCTTCCCCACCCTTGCACTATGATAAAACAAGTGTCTGGTTACTAACTCAGTTTGTCTTCTAATTTCTATGGTGTTTAGATAGGGTTCCATTCAAGTGGTCACAATCAGCAATATTTTACACTCCTTTGAGGGAGGTCTCTTTGTCTATAGAGGTTACACTCTATAGATTTTGATGTACCATATAGGCACTGAGAGAGGAATAACACAATTGTGACAACATGTAACACTCACCGCATATGATTTTCATCACATACATATTTATTTATAGTGGCTTGGATTATTTATCTTTAGTCATTGCCACTTAGGTCATTCCCCTATCATTGGCCTTAATGGCACCCTAAGGGAAACTTGGGAGGGAAGGCCTTCTAAAAGATTTAATTGCAAGAAATAAATAAAAACATGAAAGAAGAGAGTCTAGTTTTTTTATCACCCATTGATGGGAGAGCATAATACCTATCCCTTCGAAAAGATGAAAAACAAGGGTTCTTTTTAACTTTTCATTGCAATGATTTTCTATTCTATTTGGGGATGTTGCTCCAAAAAAGCATGGGGTTCAATTTTAACCTTCATCACAATTGTGAAATAAAAGACAAGTTTGTTTGTGGTTCATTTTACTTCCACCAAATTGAAGTGTTTTTAAGATATCCCTATAGAAAATGATGTTAGTAAGCACACGATGGGCTATCTAGCCTAATTTTCCAAATATAGAGTTCTATCTTTTTAGAGACAAAAAGATATTCTGATAGAAACCAGAACTGAAACAAAATAGAAAAAGAAAAATTTAATGTAATAGCTGTGAATTTCCTACACAACAAATGTGAATTGATATCAGATTAATTGTGAATTGATGTATCATCAATTGTGAATTGATATAAGATCAATTGCTCATAGTCAATTTTTTTTTTTAAATGTTATTTATTTTTCTTAAGAATAGAAGAAAAAGACATAAGATAGAAGGGTTATTTTGCAATGATATTGTCCCAAACCACATGAGCCATCACATCAATCTTTTCAAAAAACTTGAACTTGGTTAAGAAATGGTGGATGTTTCTGTGATATTAAGCAATCTCCTCTTTTTCTTCGATCTAATGGAGCTCCCTTTCTACCTTTAAGAGTCTTTGATATGCCGTTTTTGGTCTCCTATGTTGTTTTTCCTTCCTTGCACCTGAAATTCTAAAAGTCACCTTTCCTGCCATTAGATTAAATATATCTTATATACAAAAATTGAATTTTCCAGAATTTGATGAAATTTTTGGGTTAGGTGCGCAAGATTAGATAATAAGGAAACGACAAAATATTTTTTGAATTTTCAACCCACTAAGGCAATTGTGATATGTTTTTGCAATTGCAGTGCAACGATTGAGAAATTGTGGTGCAAATAGTGAGCAATTGTGGTGCAATATCAGCAATGGAGAAATTAGGATTCTGTTTTAAGTACGGATCCACAAAATCATTCAAAACAAAAATTTAAGGTTAGCATGATTCACGTCGGGTTCACCATTGTTTTTACGCCTGAATGTCATGTGTATTAAGCTAATTAGCAAGTAAGAATAAATCACCAATTCCCAACTAGTTAACAAACAAACAAACATAATCAATGAACATCAATACTAAATAAGGAATAAATTCAAATAAGAAACTCCCTCATTCTACATCTTTGCTTCCATTGTGATTCTCCAATTTGAGTGGTTAGTGGCTCTCAGGTATTGCACCAATTTCCTGCATGCAAATACTTCGAAGACCATGATTCCAAAAAAGCTAGATTGAATTGATAAAAATGATGTTGAATTTATAGATTTTCAACACAAAGGGGGTGAGAAATAGAACTCAAGTGTTGATTGATAGATAACTGATTTAGATTGATCAGTTAATAGAGTTGAATGATTTGTTAACTAAGATTGATTGAGTAGTTAACTCATTTGATTGAGTAATCAACTAGATTGATTGAAGAGTGAATTGAATAGATTGACTAATAAACTCATTTGATTAATTAGTGAATTGAATAGACTAGGGAGATGACTGAATTGATGGATTAGTCATAAAAAGCTGATTTTGAGTTAAAAAGGATGATTGATGAGTTAACTGAGTTAACTTCTTAGACACCTATTTAATCAATCAGTTCTGATTTTAACATGTGTTGTGGGATTTTTAAATTGAATTTGATTTTCATTTTCAATTTGGATTTAAATTTGGTCTTTCGAATGCTGAAATGCACATGAAATTAATTGAAATTCAGATTTGGTGAAATGTGATTTTGGAAATGTGAAATTAGATGAAATGATATGAAATTTGAATTTGGGGAAATATGAAATGAAATTAGTTGGAATTAATTGGAATTATAATTTGGGGGATTGGAGGAATTTAATTAATTAATTTAATAATTTAAAAGAAGATATTTAAACTTAAGAGATTGAATTAATTAAATAATAAAGATTATTTAACTAAAGAATAAGTCATAATTAATTAAATAAGTGATATTTAATTAATATTTGAGATATGGTTAATTGATTAACATGATTTGAGAATAGAAATAGAATAATTAGAAGTTTTGAAGGGCGATGATTAGAAGAAATAGTTAGTTTAATCAAATAATTAAAGAATTACTTAATTAAATAGATGAATAATTAGCGTAGAATTAACGAGACATTTTTAGGTGTCAAAAAATCCAATCAACAATAACCATGTCAATGATACAATAGGTTTTCCTTCTATTTCTAATTTTTTCCAAAGAGAAAGACAATTTACTCCTTTGAGTAAATCTTTACATAGTAATATGTCTCAGTTGTTGCACAAAAATGTTATCAAAATTCCTCATATAAAATAAATTGATCCTTCCAAACTTGCATCTCCTTATTTTGATAACAATTTCATTTTCCAATTTTATCGTCAACCTAGTCATGATAGAGAGAAATATTTTGCATTGAAGAATAAGATTCAAGACTTGATTGATAATAATACTATATCTATGGTAGGTGTGAATGATAAATGGAATAAATTAGTTGCTCTTCCTAATCAAAATCTCAATATTTTCACTAATCCCTTGCCATCTCATACCTATAATGGTATTGATATTGTGCCTAATTCTCTCACTTCTAAAGAATTCACCTCTATGGCTCCAAACTTGGTTAATATAGTAGAAACACAAGACTTGCCTAAAGATCCTTGTATTAAATTTGACCCTAGCAAGACCATTAGAGCACCTAATGGCCCTTTATACATAGTTATAGAGGTTAAGGATATCCCTTGCCATGGTGCCCTGATTGATCCCTTTTTCATGGTTAATGTCATAACTGAAGAGTATCTTTTCACTTTACGATTGTACAAACCACTATATGATGCTTCTAATGTTGTTGTGAAGTTATTTGATGGCTTCTCTTATCCTATCATTGGTTCTATCACTCTTCATGTTGAATTTCATGCTAAATCAATGGATGTTGACTTTGTTATCATACCTTCTTTTGAGAAATTCCATGTGAAGTTGGGCTATCCTTGGCTATCTTCCATGAAGGCTATTTCTTCTCCAATACACAAGTTTCTTAAATTTCCTTATAATGAAGAACCATAACTGTAAACCATAGCTTATTTCATCCATTTGAAAGAAGCCCTAGTATTCTTATTGATCTCTTTTGGCCTAAACAATTTCAATCTCTTCCATCAAGGAGCGATGCTCTTTTTAAATCTTATAAAAATGGAAGAACGATATGATCTTATCTTTAAGTCAACCTAGATTGCCAACACTTGACATTCCTATTATTCTTCAAGATGAGGTTCTTCCCCTCTTGGATAGAACTAATATCCCTCCTAAGGAAAATTATCCACCTATACCTATGGATGTAACTTTACCTTCTCTTAAGGAGAACACCAATATTCTTCCTAAGGTTAGACCTATACCTCCTCCTCATGATGGACTTGGTCTTCTTCCTACACCTAATATTCCTCCTTTCTATGGTACAGTTCCACCTCCTTCCTCTAATCGAGAGAAGAGGCATGCTTCTCATCTTGTTCAACCTAAAAGACCTCAACCTAAACCTAAAACTATCAAGGAGGGAAACATTCCTATTTGTACAAGTGTTCCTCCTCCTTCTCATCCTTATACTAAGACTCAATGGAATTGTGCGAGAGAATACCGACAAAAATTCCATGTTCAAGCTCATGAAGCTATCCCTCAAAATACTTAATCTCCTCTGACTTTGATAGTTGACATGATTCCCTTTTCTCCTAAGCAAGATGTTGAACCAACATCTCCAAATCATAAGTTGGATAAAACATGTGATGGTTTTACTCCTATTCATGTTCTTGCTCCTCTTTCTATAAAATTTGATTAAGAAATGGGTGAAAATGTTATTCATAATAGTAATACAACTCCTAATGCTTCTAACAGTGAGTATGAGTATGTTGATGTGGACAAACAATTATCAACTGAGTTTTCACAAACCCTAATCCTAGCTCCTAGAATCAAACAAAATGACTTACAACATGAGCATAGTCCTTGTTTGGATCTTGTGATAGCTCCATCTATTGTGCTCGATATTGGTCCTCTAGCATGTTTCTCGCCTTCTCAAAATAGTGATCAATAAGATTGGGAGGTGGATATCATGCTAGATTAACAATATTAGCACTATATATCTTTCTCCCTCTTCTGTATTTCTCTTTTGTGACCATTCTTCTATGGGTATCCTTGTTCTTCTATTGTTCCCTTAATGTCTACTTGGGGATAATGCAAAGCATTCAGATCTTTTCTTGGTCTCTTTCATGTTGACTCAAAAGACATCCTCTCTTGCCTTTCCTCTAAGGTAGTGTCCTTCTTTGTGGAATGAATATTATTATATGCATATACATACATTTTATACATGAGTTATCATACAACATACTGAACCTGAAGAAAGTGACATTACCTCATGTTTTTTGTTCATTATACTTGGGTTTATACTGCAATTGAGGGCTAAATCCTTGCGATAATGTGCTCCATCTCTTCTCTCTCTTATGTGTATCCTACCTTCAAGAATACGCTCCACTCATATTTTCCTTCATGTAATACGTAGAATTACTTAGTGAACTTTATTTTTCTTTGTAATCTTTAGTATCCTTGCTTTCATGACTCATAGTGAAGGGAGCTTTGCTACTTGCAGTCATGGTTCTCCCCTACATGATCTTCCCTTTTACTTTGTCAATCAAAGTCATAAGATCCTAAGTTCACTAGGGGCTTGGCGCATCTTTCCTCCTTGATGTGGTAAAAGTGTTTCAATCTTGTTTCCTTGTACTTTACTGGTAGTATTGGCATATGCATATACTCCCGCTAAAGTGGGGGCTAAATGTAGTGTCATAAAATTGAGAGCCTATCAATTTTTGACTGAATTAGGGTCCTCATGCATTAAAACTTGAATACTCTTGCATTATTGGAGATCGAAGATTGCTCATCTTTTGGAAATAGCTTCTTTCTTGGCCGCTACATCACCCTGTCTGCACTTTACCCTAGAGAAAGGGGTAGGAAAAGGGCATGGTGCCACTGTACCACATTAGACAAGTGTGTGGTGCCACTATCCCTCCTTGGACATGTGTGTGGCACCCTTGTCTTCCCAAGACAGGGTCCTAGCGCCCTTTTCCTTACTCTATTTTGGGGTAGAAGCCTTCCTAGGGTTTCATTGTTGGTTATGCATCAGGCAAGAAACTCCCTCAATATCAGCCTGTGAGAAAATTCAAATCCACCAACATGTATTTAAAGGGGCATTCATCCTCTCATTTGCATAATTTTGATTTCAATGAGTTTAATAGGTGGAAGATGGATAAGATTGGAGTATGTACAAGTGATCAAGCATTCTTTTCTAGCATTGAGCATTCTCAAGTCTCCCTTCAAATCTAGGTGTTGCATTCAAGTCAAGGATTCAACCATTGAAGAGGAGATTGATTCCAACATTCAATTCTACACAAGCATTTCTATCAACATTGCTACTACAACCTCCCTTGAGGTGATTTACAATCCCCTCTTCCATTTACATCTACTTGCAACTACTATATTTCATTACATGGTTCATTCAAAAACTGGGGTTTGACCTAAAGCCAAACCCCCAATTCCACCCCATTTTACTCTATTTTTTGTTTGTAGGTTGTAGGTGCATAGTTGTACTTTCAGATTCAAGCTCCATTTGCAGAGCCGGAAAAACCCTTTTCATTTCATGAATTTTTCAGAGGACCGTGTACGTTCCCGCCATGGTCCAGACAACTTTTCCTCAAATTCACAGGTTGACTTTGTCTTGACATTTTACTGCTAGATCTAGGTCCACAGCTTCATCCCATATTCTGATCTCAACTTATAATCAGTTCTTTGTCACTTTTGTACTACAAAATTCAATCAATTTCCTTTCAATTTCAAGCAAGGAAGAGGGGATCAACTTACTGGTAGTGAACATATTTGTCCCTCAAAAATAAATACACATACTAACTCCAAATATCAATGATAAAGGAAAAACAACACTAATAGTTGGATATATTATCAATGAGTTGATATTCTTCCTCTGAATTGAGAGGTACAACTCCCTCTTTAAAAGATTTACAATGAATTAAAATATTTAATATGTCTCTAACCAAAAGACATGAAGGCACGTAAACACTCATCCATCAACATGACATGATTGTGATTCATGATTTAAATAACAAAGAGAGAAAAAAATAAATACCACACAGACCATCTATTTGATCTTCCCACATACACAGGAACAAAGGGAAATTTAAAATTTCATTCTACATATATGAATGTACAAAACCTATAGATTTTACAATACACACATATAATTGACAATATAGAACAAAACAATACAAGGAATATGATTGAAGTGATCAACAGATCAATCTTAATAAAAAAAATAACTGTTCATACCAACAAATCTTAAAATATATTTCTCCTTATTCCAAATGCATAAATAAAGGTGACCAATTGATTACTCTATCCCTGTACCCAAAATCAAGCTATGCAGAAATTAAAAAATCAATTCTTTCCCCCATCCCTATTACAATGATATCCAAAAATAATGTTTCTTCTTGTAGCCAACATACTGCTAGAGAAAGAAAAGTAGAAACCCCCCCTCTTTCCTGGAGAAACTTTCCTTAAATGTTCTTCATCTTTTTCCATAACTGAATGTTGGAAAGATTAATAATTAATCTTTTCTTTTATCTTTTATCTTCTTCCCGATAACTTTTCTTTTTTTGGCTTCAAATATTTTATCCTCCATTCCTTTCTAAGAAATATTTGTAGAAAATTTAAATTAAACACATCTAATTATGTGTTGACAGTTGGACATATTTTTTATATCTCCAACATAAATTATTATCTAGGCCTCCATTTCAAAAGAGTCCCTACCATGAGCTTCTCATAATAATCTTTTTCTCAGAAATTTTATAGACCCATACTCAGTGATTAATAATGTCTTAACTCAATAATATTTTGCCAATCTCTCTAGTGAGGATTTAGAATACTAGGTTTTCTAAAACATATAAAAAACTCATCGAGATCCAACAGTTTATTTGAGAGTTATGCACCCTAGAAACATTATACTTGCCAAAAATTACACATGGATCACCACTTTGAGCTGCCATTTGAAGGAATGAGCTCTATTTTAAGACAAATCTATCTTTAGAATAGATGAGGATTGTAACTCTTTAGATTGTTTGTAATACTGTGTTGTTGAAACAATTCTTTGAAAATGTTATCAACTGATATCCTTTGTTATCAACATATGTTTTAATAAGTAAATTCAACTTTTAAGAAGCCGAATCTTCCTTTGTAACATGAAGGTTGGACTTTGTATGTGTTAGTTTGTCTATCTTGAAAGTCATCCAAACACTTTTACTCTCAGCTGGGTGATCATTTTTCAAAACATCCTTTCCATTAAAACTGATATTAATCAGCTCCAAGAGCACCTCTGAAATAAATCGAGCCTTAAACAAATCACCATTATCAGCTTCTTTGGTAAATGAACATGTTATACTACAACTCATGCCAATGTTATTGGATTATTAAAATTACTAAATTTTGAACTCACACACTCTAAACTTACATCTTGTCTAATCTAATGAATCTCTAAACTCTAAATTTCAAGCTCTAAAATTGAACCTGTGAACATTGAACTTTGAACCTTGAACCTTGAACCTTGAACTTGCACAGTTCAATTAGAAGGTTCAAAATTAGAGACTTTGCCCACAATATTCACATTTAGCTATGCGTTGAACCTTTGAACCTTGAACCTTGAACCAAAGAAGGTTCAAAGTTCAAGTTCAATGACCAAAAATTACAAAGACCTTACACTCATAAAACTAATGTTGTGATAAGCTCCAGTTGAAATCAAACTTTGAACTTTGTAGAAGTTCAACCAATAGGTTCAAGTTCAAGAAAAACTTCAACAAGACAAAAACCAAGAATTTTACAAGGTAAGACTGAATAAACACTACTTATTTGAGGACGTGAGAGACATAGCACAAGCGAGAATATGGAGGGTAACATTGGCTCTGGCTGGTGGATGAGGATTGCAAGGATGAAGAGAATCTAGAACATCTCTAGGTGAGACCAGTGCCTTATCCATTGGGCAACAAAATCAAATAAATTGAAGAAAAAAAGGGCATTGTTTTATAGAAGGGTGGAGGTAACAAGGCAAGAGCTAAAAACCAACAAGCCAAAATTGGAAAGCCAAAATCACCAAAGCCTACAACAAACCAAAAAAATTATTTGCAAATTTGTACAAGGGTGGGAAGACCCCTTTACCTCAAGGAAACTCCAAGCTGCTCATGCAAAACCATTAATTTGCTGGGAGAAATATGAGTCAGTGCAGAAAAGTGGTTGGTATGAAAGAAGCTTCATTCCCAATTGCCAGTCTACAACCACCATGAGAAGAGACCCAACAAAAATATATTGTCAAACATTTTCAAATAAAATATTGGGTCCAAAAAGTCACTCCACATTATAAATTTATGAAGCTAACTAAGATGTGTTGACACTATGTTGTACATGCTAATTTAAATTTACATCAGAATTTTGTGCTAAATTGTCTAAAAAATTAACCAGACTCTGAATTGGGTAGCCTCTATAAATATTTTGAAAGCAACACTCATCCTCATGTGATGGTTTCTGAGATAGAGCTAATATGGCATAATTTTCAAAATAAAAAGACTCCAGCATCGGGTAACTGCTTGACTCTTCTAGGCACAATTTATTTTCAAAACTCTCATCATCAAATATGAATGTTTAAAATTTTGGCTACATATTAGATATTATATCAACAATAGATAATTCATTGCCTTCTACTTGCTTTCTGACACCATCATAATTTCTCAAACACTCAGTCTGCAAGTGTCCTTCACCATAACTACAAGTGAATTGAAAAGAATCGTAATCAATTTGCATAACAACCTCTAGCTGTCCACAACTATCTATTTCTTTCTCATGCTCGCCCTTTATGCTTGCTTGATCATTTGCTAAAACTGCATCGGAAATTTTTAATGTGAAAGATTCAAAGTCAGAAGAAGAAAAATTTTCTAGAAAACTTTTTCTTAATTCCTCATTATTCATATCATCACAAGTTTGTTTAATAGCAGATGTGGCTAGGAAATCTGCCAATTATTTTGGTTTAATAACATGATCATCTGCATCTCTAGAAAAATAAAATCCATTGGCCTTAAAATAATAAACTCTTGCAATGTTAGAAGTGTCATTCTCCATCTCAAAAGATGCTCGAAAATCTGTTTCATTAAAAACTGTCAAGTTTTGACAACAAGGAATAGATGATGTTGGTTTTTTTTCTTTAATGACAAGATTCTTTTGCAAAGGTTGCTTTCTTGGGTAAAAATTTTGATTATCAAAGTAAATTTCAGATTCTGGAACTTTCACAACACATTTACTCATGCATTTTATTCTACTCACAATCATATTATCCTCTATCTCAACAACTTCTTTCTGTGCATCCTCTAGATTTCCCACCTTCTTATATTTCAACAAAAACTTAATTTCAGGATGTAATGCAGCAATAAATAGACATAATTTATTATTTTCAATCGGTTGAGACCCTAGAGGAATCTTTCCAACACACTGATTAAATATTTCAATGAAACTTCTAATGGGCTCATCTTCTTTCTTTTGTATTTGAAATAAATTAAACAACAAATCATATGTATCAATCATAGTTTTGAATCTTTTAAGAAATTTTATCTTTAAATCATTCTAGCTGGTAATGCATCCATATTCTAAATTCTGAAACCATTTTGCAGCATTTTCGGTGAAGCGTCCAACAAACAATCTCATAAATACATCTTCTTCTTGCACTCCAACAATTCCACAGGTAACAATAACTGCTTTAATATGATCATCTGGATCTTGAATTTTATCTCCAGTAAACTTTGGAAAGCATTCTCTTGAACTTTTAGGTAGGGTTGAATATTATGGTAGAGAAAATGGACCAAAATGAGTCCCTCGTGGCTATGTTATAGCCAAAGCCATGATTTCAGACTGGAATTCTTCAACCAGACATATATAGAGTCATCAATCTCCTTTCACACAAAGATGTCTTTAAAACTTGGGGAAAGAAAGGATTGATCTTTTGATTTTCAATCCCTAGTAGAGTCACCAAAAATCTTTTAGTGAACAAATTTGTCCCTAAAACATAAATACACATACTAACTCCAAATGCCTGAGATAAAGGAAAAAGAGTGTTAGAATTAATGACAATCCTGTTATTACTATTTAAAAAATGGGTTTTCCTTTCCCATAAGTTGGCTATTATTTTTGAAATTTTGAATTAGACCTACTGTCAGTTGGTTTAGCTTTGTGCTAGGTCTTAGGGCTTTTAGGGTTTTAATTTCAAATTCTCCAATATTTTTGCAAAATATTGAAAGCCCCTGGTTTCTAATTCCTCATTACTTTATCCACTTAAGTAATGGGTCTCAAGTTCGTAAGAAGTGTCCCCCCTTTGTCATTTTCCTAGGCGGTCTTGTGAATTAATCATAAAATTTTACACCTTTTACTTATTTTCCTCCTATTATTGTCAGGCCCTTTAAGTCGTGCACATCTTTCAGGAAAATCTAGGGCTTTCACTATTTCGCAGGGCAAAGTTGCACGTGGTTTAAAACCCATGAAATGGCAAAAAGGAATTGTGTTCAAAATGGCTAAAAGGGCCTCACATAAAAGATGCTCATCTTAGATTTCATCCAACGGTTGGCACTATTTCATAGCCTGAACTTGCAAGTAAAATACCTTTCGTGAAATGGCCGAAAGATGGTGGGGCCAAGAATGCGAGGAATTGTCTAAAGGGTTTCACTTAAAGGATGATCATCTTCATTTTGATCCGATAGTTCGCGCTATTTCACAAGATAAAAGGGCTCGATAGTTAAACTCTGCGAAATGGTGAAATGATGTGGCATTCCAAGTAGATAGTCCGACTAGTCTAGAAGGCGAGTAAGATGATGGCACGTGGCAAAAAATGCAACAGTCACCAAGGCAGGTCTGAGAGTTTAAAAGAAGGCAAGTCCTAGAAGTGAGTCATGCCGTAGGGTAAAAGGTGTTCTGATAGATACAAGTGGAAAAAATGCAGAGAAACCTAATGTTTTTTCTCTCAGCAAATGAAAGACTAACATGTCAGCTTGGAAAATGACTAGATGCCAGCTATTTGGAGTTGAGTTAGAGGGCCCACGTTTGCCAGAATCAGTTTAGAGTGTAAAGATCGATCAATTCTCATTTGATCGGATGGCCACGTTATTTCACAATGGTAAAGTGCTCGCACTTTATGCCTTGCGAAATGGTGAAATAGTTTTGTGTTCCCAAGGGCAAACAAAACATGAAGTTAAAGGTAGATCAACTTCATCTTGATCTAATAGCTGGCGTTATTTCGCGTTTGTAAGATGTTTGAAGGATATGCTTCGTGAAATGGTGAAAGTAAAGGGCATTCATCCTGGTGTCAGGCTAGACGGTGACATGTATCTGAACACATGGTTTCCAAAGAGATTAAAGGTGCCAAGGTGCAACCAGTGGTTATAACATGCGGCTGACTCAGAATTAAACTTAAAGAGTCTCCCAGGGCGAATGGTTGAGTGCCATGTGGTATCCAGTAACCAAAGGAAGAGCGGGGTAAGCAAGCCAAGAAAAAGGTCTCACTTAAAGGATGATCATCTTCAATTTGATCCGATGGTTCACGTTGTTTCACAGCCTAAAGTTGAATGCAGATTAAGCTTTGTGAAATAGTGAAGAGCCGTTAGTTGTTGGGTAGAAGCGCGGTTAGTGAAAAGGTTGATTGTCCAGGTGAGAAGTTAAAGGCTGAGCAGTTTGAGTCCCATCTGACACCTAGCGTAGTTTTGTAAAGGAAAGATGCTCCCAGGATAAACCCCGTGAAATGGTGTAATGAAATAAGGCCTGATGGAAAGGTAAAAGTCAGAATGTAAAGATTGATCAAGTCTCATTTGATTGAATGGCCCGCGCTATTTTGCAATGGTAGAGTGCTCATGCTTTATGCCCTACAAAATGGTGAAAAGGTTTTGCGTTCCTAAAGGCAAATAAAATAGGAAGTTAAAGGAAGATCAAATTTGTCTTGATCTAATGGCTGGTGTTATTTCATGAAGCAAAATTGCCAAGAAGTTATGCCTTGCGAAGTAGCGAAAAGAGAAAATACACTGGCGTTATGACCCATTGGAGTGAAAATTTTGAATTCTTTCATGAATTCAATTCTGAAGGGACGACCAAAGCATGTGGATTCAATGTCACAGTTAAGAGCCCAGTTGCCATATATGATCTCATATCAATTAAACTGAGGTATCATTCCAAATAGTATTTGCAAAGAAGCAGTTGCAGAGTGGATTTCTTCAGTTATAGAGCTAATTCCTTCGAGTAAAAGCAAGTTTTTTCTATACTCTTGTTTGGCCATCATTTTCAATTGTGTGCACTTGAAATTGAGATTTTGATTTGTCATAGAACAATTGAGGGTGGTTGTTAGATTGCTTGCTTAGTTTTAAGAGATGTCACCTAAGAGGGAATTCTCAGGAAAGGTCAATTACCACGAGAGGGCCATTTGTGATGATTTCCTTGAACAGTTGACCTTGTCAACTAATGTGGCTTCCAAAATGAAAGAATTGGTGCCGATAGCTCCTCACCTAAAAATAGGAGAAGGTTTATATGATAAGAGTAATTGGTTAAGAGACCCTCGAATAGGGATGTCTAGGTTGGGATTATTCAAGGTTGGATTCAGCATGAGAAATTCTCCAGCCCCTCAGAGCAGTATATGAGAGTTGGATGTTGGAAAGTTTTGACCTAGATTGCATACAATTATGACCCAATTTCAAGAGGTGTTAAGGATATCAGTGGGAATTCACTCATTGATATTAATGATGAGGAATTCAGGAATGCCTTTGGGTTAAGTGAATACACTGATTTTCTGGAGCCTATTGATTTTAAATCATTAGCTCAGGTGTATAGTGTGCAAAGGAGCTACCTGAGGAATGGGCCTCTCAAAGAATTCTTTGTGAAGATAGGTGGGTTGACAGTTGTGGGACCTAACACTGAAGAGCCTTTTTCTCTATATTTGTTTACCCTTAGGGCTAAAGGATTATACCGGTCACTCTGCCAAATCCTAGGGGAGGATGCTGAGGCAAGTATGCCTACTCACTACATGTTGATGGTTGCTCAGATTTTGAATCCTTCTATGGCAATAACTTTTGATTATGCTTCTTTTATAACTGATGCTATCCATAATGGATTGATAGGGATCAAGAATGGGAAAGTAGATAGGCCTTTTGGGTGGTATTCAATTCTTATGCATTTGTTTTTGTTCAAGGGTGGTGATTATTTTGCAAGTGGGATGGATCTTATGAAAGAGAAGGATGGAGAAAAGATGCCAGTGCAATTATGGAGCACAGTGTTATCGTGGGACAAAGAAGATACAAGTTTTCTAAGGTTTGACAAATGTTTCGCATTAAAAATTAGAACCCTTATCTTTTCAGAGAATCCAAGAATTCCTAAGGTTCTTTTGGAATTCATTAGGCCACAAGAATTTGTAGAGGACATAAAAATTGTCCACAATTGGGGTGTTATCTACTTATACCCTGTTTCCACAGTTTTTAGAATATATGGTTTCATAGGTACCCCATTTTTGTTACCTTATTAGGTCCCCATTAAAGTGGCAATTACAGAGATTCTTAGGTAGATTGGTGTTGTGCAGGAGGCAGAATTGATAGGCAGAGTTAAGGGGGCCATTTTCCCTACAATTACTGTGGCACAACAATTTCTAATAACTAAAGGAGGTTGGAAATGTTTTGAAGATTTCCTTCAGCCATATCATTTGTCAACTACAGTCTCCCAGTGTGCTGACCCTGAAGACTTCTTCAATGGAATGTTTAGGAAGAGGGTAGTATGCAAGGCTAAACCCCACCAATTTAAGTTTCCTAAAGAACTCATTAGAAATGAGTTTGATTTAAATGAACAAGAGTTGAGAAAGGACAAGTGGGTGGCTTATAAAAACGCCCTTGACTTGGTGCACCATTTTGACATAAGCTATGACCCTTTGTCTAGCTTTCACCCCTTTGTAGAGAAGATGAAGGTTTTGATTCTTAGTTTTGAGGAGGTGATGCAAACACTAAAAGAAAAGAGGGAGGTTGTAATCAAGAACAACCCTAAGAAAGAAAGACTCATTTTGAGTAGGTCTATATCTGCTAGAGAAATCCCTCCCAGTGATTATATGTTACACAAAAAATCTAATTACAGTGTGCTTATGCCTACTTTAGGGGAGCCCTCTACCTCTAAAGGAAAGAGGAAGATACATGATGTCATCGACATCCCTAGTAGCCCAAAGAAACAAAGAGTGGGAAAAGAGGTACAACCTGAAGAACCTTTGTACTCCCCATCTCAATCACCTGTCCATATAGGAGATGAACAGGCAGCAGCTAAGCAACTATTGTAGTTAGGTAGTTTAGGGGAAATTGCCTACACTTATGACGAAGTAGAGGAAGGAATGCCAGAAGAGCCCTTAGCTGCTAAAATGAATATCACCATTAGTGAATTCAAAGGCCAAGAATGGGATCCTGAGATCAAGCAAGCTAGTGAAGATTTCTTGGCTGATGACAAGTTCATCACATCAGAAGCATTCATGCAATTTGTGTGGAAGCAAAGCATTGACAAATACAATGCAAGGTGCAAGAAAAGGAAGGGTGAGCAGCCTCATCAAGACCCAGCTACAGTTGAGGAAGAAATAAAGCAAGAAATGGTTGAAGAATTTAAGACCATAACTCCTCAGCAAGGAAGAGACATGGTGGCTCAGGATGGGGTACTCATTCTCCTTGAATGGGACATAGCAGATGCTTTAGTCTTAGAAGTAGTAAGAAAGGAGACCAAACCTGTTGAGGGAGTTACTTTCAGTAAAGACAATGTTGCATTAGTCATGTGGTCTCTAAAAAGAGATGAAAATAAGAAGAAGAAGGACACCTCAGGGTCAGGTTATCTTGGAGGAATGGTGGTGAAGAGAGTGCAAACTACTGGGGTAGTGGAAGCCACTAGCACTATACTAGAAACTGCAAAATTTAGTGTTGCAATAGCAGAAAGGGAAGCTAAGGAAAAGGCAGATCTCTAGGTTAAATTGGAGATAGTTTTAAAAGCCTACACTAATGCCCAAGAAGAGGTAAGGAATAGAGATAGCATCATTGCTAAATTGCAGAAGCAACTAGCAAGACAATATCATCATGCTGAATCCTCAACACTAATGATCTCCTCTTCTCCTACCAGACCTCCACCTACTAGCCCTATCATTGAGTTCCCACCGTCTCTAGCACCTTCTATCTCCCAAATGATTGAGATTACTCCTCAAGACTTAGAGAATTTAAAACAGGCTCAAGCCCTGTATGCAAAGAAGTATGAGGATAGAGTAAAGGCCATTGTCACTAGTTTTGTAGGTACTGTGAATGCCTCATTGCTATACAATAATGTAGGTAAAATTTTGGATATATGGAATGAGCTCAGGGGAGATAAGGCCATGCTGACACCTATTTTTGACAAATGGAGGCCTAGGGAGAAAGATTTAGAGTTTATGTGTGCATCTTATGATGAAGCAAGGGCCAATCCTATCATTAAATCCACTTGTGACATCACTAAAGATTTAGTACAATTAGCAGCAGGGGTGGATAATGTTGATAGGAAAGTTAACTTGTGCAAAAAGGAATATGCTAATCAGGTTTTTGACTTGCTCCCAGGAGTTTTTGTTAGCCTAGATCTACTGAAGGAGAAACAAATGTGGCTTAAGGAGGTAGAAGCCAAACTGTCAGCAAGAATTAAAGGAATTATTGATCTAGATGATGCTTCCTTCTTTGTTGTGACAATACAGGAGATAGAGAAAATTAAGTCACATTATGGTTTTCTCAATTCAAAAGTAAACAAGATGAGAAACTCCTGGAAAAGGTTGACCAAGGCCAAGGCTAAAGTGATTAATTTCTCATGGCCAACTGATGATGTGTATGATGAGTGGACAACAAAATATGCCACCCATGATCCAGAATAGTTGGAGAGCACCCCTGAAAAGGTAGAAGAGGTTGCAACCGAGCAACCTATTGAAGAAGCTACAGAGGTCAAAAAGAACTTGTAACTATTTTTGTAAAAGGCTTTGTAATGTCTCTTTTGGAAAGAAATGATTGTAACAAACTCTCCTTGGAAAGTCTGAAGCTTTGTGCATCCATATTGTTATAAATGGATACCAGGACTAAAGAGAGGGGGATCGCAAAGAATTGTAAGAAAACACTGCAGAAATTCATATCTGAGCTTTTCTAAGTGTAATGGAGAAAATTCCAAAGTTTTTGTAGTACTTTCTTGAAGAATATATCAATATATAGACCATTGGCTTTTGAGTAAACTTTGTGTCATCTTCAAGTATGTTTACAATTTGTTTACTGTTTTCATTTTGAATAATCCAGGGTTATTTTGTTTGAATGGGGTTGCAAGGAAATTTTTAGTAGATGTGTTCGCTAGCTTTTCTCTTTAGGAGGGAAATTAAAGATGCGGGGATCACTCCTACCAGTAAATTCTTTGGAGGGAACTTTTAATCTTGATGATCATAGTTTAATTTGATATGCATAAATTCTTATAAGTATTAGGTATGTATAAGGATTAACAGAAGCCAAGCCAATGGGATGCATACAGATATTTTTTTTGAGGAGTATTGTCTAAATTTAGATGACTCTATGACCTTGTATAAGGCACTGGTATTGATTGAAGTTGTTTATTACATGTTTTGTTGGTCACAATACTGAATATGAGTATAATTTGCATTCGTTTGTTTCAGTTGGTTTCATGGTGATTAAATTCACTGGTTTTCTGGATTGGTTTGCTATGGGTTTATTTTTTAAAGTGTGAAGTTAATTCACAAAGGTATACCCACCTGGACTCTGAATAAGTCTGAAGTGTAGAAGGTTTAATCAAACCTTGTCATATGTTGTCCTGAGAATTTCCTTACCTTTGATATCTCTTCTGCATTGAGTTCAATCATATTATATTAAGGATGTTGAAGGGAATCAGATTTTGAAGACAACAAAAGTGGCGACTCTGCTGGGGAGAGTCACAATAAGGATACAGATGCAGATTTGTGTTGAAGCTTATAAAGAAAACTATTGTGTGTTTGTGGATTAGACTGCTTGTTTTCATAATTCCCATAGTTTTGTGGGTGGTGACTCTGTTATTTTTTGAACCAGTCCTTGTGAGATACAAATATTTCTAAAAGGAAGATTAGCGAGATGCAAGGAGCAGAAAACACAAGATCATTCATGAAGAAACATCCACGTGAAACCTTGCAAGATGGTCTACCAGAACAGTCACAAAGAGGCCAGAAGAGGTCAGTTCTTCATGAACCATCAAACGCTGCCTAGGTGCAAGAGGGCAATAGTACTGGTAAGGCACTTGATCGCCCTGTATACGCAAAATCTAATTCCTCATCTAGAGATTCTGAAAATGATGTATTAGGTTTCCATTTTGGATTGTTTGGAAATATAGATAATACTCATGCTTTGAATCAAGGTTTATCACATGCAAGCTTTTCTAGGAAGGATAGGACTAGTTCAAATGCAATTAGGCATTCTGTGCCTAGAACGGTTGATGGGAATATTAGTTTAATCGACATAGACCAAGTCAATGTATCTGATTTAGAGGAAACTTTCCCTAATGAAGATAAAGTATCTCAAGAAATTGAGGATCTGAATAAAAGAGTTCACCATCTAATTTCCCTAAGAGCCCAAAAGGAAGCGAATAGGGAGAAGGAATTCAAAGCTAAATTAATGGAGAGAGATAGGCTTCTTAGGCAGATAGCTAATCTTGAAGTACTCGCTAAGGAGAAAGAAAAGAGTGATGAGGAAGGCACTGTGATTAGAGAGATTATAATCCCCAAAACTAAACAAGCTTATAAGTTAGTAGTCTAGCCAAACAGGGAAGTATTTAGTGACTCTCAGCTTCCTAGAACTAATACAGACAAAGGAAAACAGAAATGGGTAGATGATGGAATGGAATCTAAAATTGCAGAAGAGATCTCTCATAGGCTTTCAGCACATGAGAGAGAAATGGAAAGAATGAGGAAAGAAAAGGAAGATCTCCAAATGGAATTGGAAAAGGCTAAGTTGGAAGTAGCGAATCAAGAAGTAAAAAGAAAGATTAACTACTTAAAGGCTCCCCCTATTACATTTCCATCAGAAGATCTTAGCAAGCCTAATCCTCAACACATTTCCCTTCCTCAGGCCAGTACTCAACCTGTAGTACAAGCTAATATTGCCTCAATAAGTCAAATCCCTATGAATAAGTAGTATACCCACGTACCTCAATCCCCAATCCCAAAAGTTAAAATGACCATGGGAAATAATAATGCTATTGCCCCTTTTCAAAGGAGACCAATCAATTTAGAATAATATAGACAATTGTTCTTTGATGGGATCCCGAGATATCCCAATCATGTTCCTACTGAGTTAAGAGATAGACTCCATAAATTTGCTGGGAACAATGCAATTAGTGCTAAAGAACATCTGAAATCTTTTGGGGATCTAATAAACGATTATGAGATAGTAGATGAAGATGTTATTATGAAACTGTTTGTCCAATCCCTCGTTGATGATGCAAGAGATTGGTACAGAGGTCTCCTAGTTAATAGCATAGGGTCATGGGAAGATTTTAAAAATTGTTTTCAAGAGCAGTATGGTGACAAGACTAATGTGAGCTTCATGCTCAATGAATTCAACAACATCAGAAAGTTTGAAAATGAAATGGTCACTGATTTCAATGCCAGATTCTAGAAGGCCATGCATAGATTGTATCAAGTGATGAGGTTAGATGACAACATGTGTCTTAATACATACTACAATGCATTTGATTCTAAGATGGCCTATATCTTGAGAGATAAGAATCCACATAACTTGAGAGATGCTTTTAGAATTGCCATAAATGTTGAAAGTAATAGAAAAGCATTTGGGAAGTTAGGAAGAAGGATAGATGGTAGATTATGGCAAGAAACAAAACAACAACCTAATAAAGTTGCTAAGGAGGATGATAAGATAGAGAAATTGGTTACTGCTATGAAAGATCTAACTACCAAGGTTAACAAAAATGATAAACCTCATTATAATTGGCAAGATAGACCCCCTAGATTGCATGATATGCCATATAATACCAATTGGAAAGATGACAAGCCCCAAAATGAGAAGCCCAAATTTGCCCAAAATCAGGACACTCCAGATCCCTTGAAAGGGAAAACTGTCCATAATATAGAAAATACTCCCTGGTGTATTGCTTGTGATGGGCCACATTCTCCTCATCAGTGTGCAGTGGCTCAGGCTCTCGAAGAATCTATGAGACTAGAAATGGAGCCTGACATCAATATGTTTGAAACCATCATAGAAAGTGATGAGGAATCTATGCAAAGTGAATATAGTGATGTGCTAGATAATGAAAGCTTAGTTCAAAGACAATTAACTTTAGATTGGCATCCTACATTGAATGTGGTAACAATTAAGGATGAAGAGGTTCATCTTAGAGGGCCTAGTGAGGAAGAAGTTAAAAATCTTACTAAAGCTGCCATTGCCAAAGCAAAACATAATTATAACCTGAGAAGCACTAAGAGAGACACTGATTAGGGTGAACCGAGTTCTATATTCATAAAAGAGGTCACTCAAAAGGGGGCATCAAGTAGTGCTACCATTGTTCCTAAGATCGGTCAAGAAAAAGAGGGACAAGTTAAAGATGTATCCAAAAGTACAAATGACAAAAATATTGGTGATGTACAAGGAGCGGCAATGATGAAAAAGGTAGGTCAGCTCAAGATAGAAAGAGTTAGAGCTAGCATTGAAATAAGCAGTAGTTCTATATTTGACATGGCTTAGGCTCTTACTCAAATGAAGGTCACTGTCTCATTGATAGAACTACTAAAGATTAAAGAACACAGGGATGCATCCTTGTCTTTATTTTCTAGTATATCTGATAGTGACACAGTCCTACCCACTGGTTCAATTAGAAAGGGAAAAGAATTAGAGTTCCAAACCCCAAAGGTATATGTTGGAACCACTATTACTCAAGAGCCTTCATAGGTAGATCCTTTCTACGTTACTTTATTAGTAAACAACCGGTTAATAAAAAACTACATGATAGATTCAGGAGCTACTGCTAATGTAATGCCCTATGGTGTTATGAAAGAATTATGACTATCAGTAACTACTATGTATGGAAAATCTTATGCTATGGATAACCGGGAAGTACCTGTTATAGGCACAATGAAAGATGTCAAGGTAAAAATAGCAGCATTCCCTGATGCCACTTACAAAATGGATGTTATTCTTACTAACACTAAACCCCACTATGGTATGTTACTTTCCAGGCAATAGGCAATAGCAATGGGAGGAAATGTTCAAGTGGACTTATCCTATGCCACCATTCTAATTAATGGAAATCAAGTCAAACTGTATAGAGAGCCAGGAGCTCCTAGGGTAATTGAAAATGTAGACCCTAGTATGCTCAATTGTATGATTGATGTAGATTTAGATAACTTTAAACTTCAACCAATTTTACCTCAATTGAAGAATACTAACCCTATTGTGGTCAAATTACAAGCACAACAGTATGGACTGTGGCAGATGTATTTTGATGGAGCTTGCTCCAAGGAAGGATCTAGAGCAGGGGTTCTTTTTGTGTCCCCATCAGGTATAACTTTTAAGTATTCATTTTTGTTGGCATTCTAGTGCGCATGAAGCCCTGTTACTGGGACTTGAGATTGCAAAAAGGCATGGAATCCAACTATTGAAAGTGATGGGGGATTCAGAATTGGTTGTCTCTCAGGTGAGATCTAAATATGCATCCAAGAATGATAGATTGAAGCAGTATAAGCATACTATTTGGGATGTTATTGAGCATTTTGATGCATTTTCTATTAATTGGATAGAGCGAGCAAAGAATATTATGGCAGACTTCCTAGCTAGTGTTGCTTTCAAAAATGATGATGCAACACTAACCGGTATTTCCACTATGGAAATAAAATCTAGGCCTACTATTCCTGATAATGTGTACAATTGGCAAGTTTTTGCTAATGATGAAGACATTCTTAGGTTTATTCAATGTGTTGACGATTATGATGGACAAAAGATTGATTGCAATGCATTGGTAGAAGTGGTAGACAATAGAGAGATATTATTTGGAAATGATTTGGTCTAGTTGCAAACTAATGAAATACCTAAAGGGATGGTAGAGTTGGAGAGCATGTTCAGTTACAATGATAGTCACTTACGTCAGTAATCTACCACCAAATTGGAAGAATTAGAGGAGGTAAATTTGGGGAATGAATCATCCCCTAAGTTAGTATATATTGGCAAAAAATTACCTTCTCATGTCAGAAATAATCTTATTAATTTGTTAAGAAAATACAAACACATTTTTGCTTGGTCTTATGAGGACCTAAAGGCATATAGACAAGATCTTTTTTAGCATGAAGTTCCTTTACTTCTAGATGCTAAGCCTTTTAGACAAAAATAGAGACCCATTAATCCCTTATTAGAAGCTAAGATGTAGTAGGAGTTGACTAAATTAAGAGAAGGGGGGATTATCAAACCTATAAGACATTCTTCATGGGTCTCCAATCTGGTCCCAGTAAGGAAGAAGAATGGGGACATTAGATTGTGTGTAGATTTTAGGAATTTAAATGTTTCCTCCTTGAAGGATAACTACTCATCCCCAAATATGGAAGCCATGCTACAGACAATGACAGGATGTGACCTTTTATCCATGATGGATAGTTTCTTAGGTATAATCAAGTGTTAGTGAAGGAGTCTAAACAGTTTAAAACAACCTTCACTACTCCATGGGGAACATATGTTTATGTGAGAATGCCATTTAGATTAAAAAATGTTGGAGCTACATTTTAGAGAGCCATGGATGTAGCTTTCAAAGAATTCATTAACATCATCATGGTGGTTTATCAAGATGATCTAACCTATTTCTCTAAGAAAGCTGATGATCATTGTGGACATCTGGAGAAGGTGTTCAATAAAGCCTTGAAATTTGGTGTATCACTAAATCCCAAGAAATGTCATTTTGGAGTCACTAAGGGAAAGCTATTGGGACACATAGTTTCCAAGGAAGGGGTAAGGATAGACCCTAAAAGAATTGAAGCAATCAATAAGGTGTTTGAACCTAAGAATGTAAAAGGTATTCAATCTTTTCTAGGCAAAGTAAATTTTGTTAGGAGATTCATTGCAAACTTTGTAGAGATAGTGAAGCCTATTGTCAAGTTGCTCAAGAAGGATACCAAATTTTGTTGGGACCAAGAAGCCTCAAAGGCTTTTGCTAAAATCAAGAAGGCAATTCAGGAAGCACCAATGCTAAAATCTCCTAATTATAGTAAGCCTTTTTCTCTATTTTCCTTTGCTTCATATCATATAGTAGCAACAGTATTGTTACAAAAGGATGATGAAGGATATGAACATCCTATAGCCTTCTATAACAAGTCTTTGCAAGTAGCAGAACTGAAGTATGAAACCATGGAAAAACAAGCTTACGCTTTGGTCAAAGTTGTCAAAGCTTTTAGGCCATATTTGGTGAATGCAAATATCACTGCCTATGTCCCACATGCTACAGTTAAGGATATTTTGTCTCAGTCTGAGGTTATTGGGAAAAGATGCAGATGGATCAACAGAATTCAAGAATTTGACTTGGAAATAAAGATCACCAAATTGGTGAGAGGTTTAGATTTGGCTAAGCTCATGAATGTAGAAATACATAATGTTAAAGTTAGACATGCTTTAGTCACTAGTATTGAGAGGCAACCTTGATACTCAGAGATAGTCCAATTTTTAAGAGGTGCTACATTCTCAGAAGAAATGACACGTAATTAGAAAAGAACTCTGAAACTCAAGTCCCAAAAGTATGTGCTCATTCAAGGTGATCTTTTATGGAGGAAAAGAGATGGAGAGCTACTAATGTGTTTGGATGAATTCCAAGCTAAACGGGTGTTGACTGAAATGCATGATGGAGTATGTGGAGGTCACTACTCTACCAAAATAGCTACTAGTAAGATAATCTGGGCTAGATACTATTGGCCTACTTTATTCAAAGATGCCCATGCATATGTTCGGAAATGTGACCCATGTCAAAAAATTTCATCCAAGCTGAAGTATGAAGGAGCTTTACCCCTAAATCCAGTCTTTGTGGAAGCTCGTTTTGCTCAATGGGGTATTGACTTTATTGGAGAAATTATTGAGACATCAGGGAGAGGTCACAGATGGATCATAGTAGCCACTGACTACTTTACAAAATGGATAGAAGCTATTCCTGCCAAAAGAGCTACAAGTAAGGTTGTCATTGATTTCCTGATGGACAATGTAATAACTAGGTTTGGAACACCTGCTAAATTGGTAATGGATAACGCCATGAGTTTCAGTTCGGAAGAGTTTATAGAATTTTGTACTAGTCATGGAATACTCATGTCTTACTCTTCACCTTATCATCCTCAAGGGAATGGACAAGCAGAATCTAGCAATAAAAGCCTTTTGAACATCATTAAGAAAATCCTGAAAGAGAATAAAAGATCTTGGGATCAAAAATTGAAGTTAGCTCTGTGGGCAAATAGAATAACAGTTAAGAAATCCATTGGAATGTCACCTTTTGAACTAGTCTATGGTGCCCAAGCCAGATTGCTAGTAAACAATCTTCTTCCAGTTTACAAGTTTTTGCAAAATGAGGATATGGAAATATCTGAACTGATGGAAAATAGAATGATCCAAATTGTAGAGATGGAAGAGCTTAGAACTTCATCCCATAAGAGAAATTAGAAGGTCCAATTGTAGTCTAAATACCTTTTTGATAAGAGGAATTCACTAAGGAAGTTTCAAGTTGATGACATGGTTCTTCAGTGGAATGCAAAAGGATAGGATAAAGGAAAGCATAAGAAATTCGAATCACTGTGGATCGGCCCTTTTGTGGTTTGTGACTTAAATGGTAAGGATTCATATTTTGTGAAGAACATGAATGATGAAATACAGGAATTTCTAGTGCATGGACAATTCCTGAAGCATTATTTCTCTTAATGTCCATGCACAGTAGGTCCTTTGTTTGTACATATTTTGTTTATTTCTTGCTTTTCTGTTTGGGTCTATGTTTTGGTTTGTTTCTCCTAAGTTTCTAAGTTTTCTTGTGTTGACCTTATGATCAACCATCCCCAGTCAAAGCTGCTATTATTACTATTTAAAAAATGGGTTTTCCTTTCCCATAAGTTGGCTATTATTTTTGAAATTTTGAAAGAGACCTGTTGTCAGTTGGTTCAGCTCTGTGCTAGGTCTTAGGGCTTTTAGGGTTTTAATTTAAAATTCTCCAATATTTTCGCAAAATATTGAAAGCCCCTAGTTTCTAATTCCTCACTACTTTATCCACTTAAGTAATGGGTCTCGAGTTCGTAAGAAGTGTCCCCCCTTTGTCATTTGCCTAGGCGGTCTTGTGAATTAATCATAAAATTTTATGCCTTTTACTTATTTTCCTCCTAGTATTGTCGAGCCCATTAAGTCATGCGCATCTTTCAGGAAAATCTAGGGCTTTCGCTATTTCACAGGGAAAAGTTGTGTGTGGTTTAAAACTCGTGAAATGGTGAAAAGGAATTTTGTTCAAAATGGCTAAAAGGGCCTCACATAAAAGATGTTCATCTTAGATTTTATCCAATGGCTGGCGCTATTTCATAGCCTGAACTTGCAGGTAAAATACCTTTCACGAAATGGCAAAAAGATGGTGGGGCCTGAAATGTGAGGAATTGTCTAAAGGGTTTCACTTAAAGGATGATCATCTTCATTTTCATCCGATGGTTCGCACTATTTCACAAGATAAAAGGGCTTGACAGTTAAACTTTGTGAAATGGTGAAATGATGTGGCATTTGAAGCAGATAGTCCGGCTAGTCTAGAAGGCAAGTAAGATGATGGCACATGGCAAAAAACACAACAGTCAGTAAGGCAAGTTTGAGAGTTTAAAAGAAGGCAGGTCCCAGAAGAGAGTCAGGCCGCGAGGTCAAAGGTGTTTTGATAGATACAAGTGGCAAAAATGCAAAGAAACCTAATGTTTTTTCTCTCAACAAATGAAAGACTGACATGTTAGCTTGGAAAACAACTAGATGCCAACTGTTTGGAGTTGATTCAGAGGGCCCACATTTGTCAGAATTAGTTTAGAGTGTAAAGATCGATCAATTCTCATTTGATCGGATGACCCATGTTATTTCGCAATGGTAAAGTGCTCGCGCTTTATGTCCTATGAAATAGCAAAAGGTTTTGTGTTCCCAAGGGCAAACAAAACATGAAGTTAAAGGTAGATCAACTTTTTCTTGATCTAACAGCTGACATTATTTTGCGTTTGTAAGATGTTTGAAGGATATGCTTTGCAAAATGGTGAAAGTAAAGGGCATTCATCCTAGTGTCAGGCTAGATAGTGATGTGTATCTGAACATGTGGTTTCCAAAGAGATTAAAGGCGCCAAGGTGTAACTGGTGGTTATAACATGCAGTTGACTTAGAATTAAACTTAAAGAGTCTCCCAAGGCGAATGGTTGAGTGCCACGTGGTACCCGGTAACTAGAGGAAGAGCGGGGTAAGCAAGCCAAGAAAAAGGTCTCAATTAAAGGATGATCATCTTTGATTTGATCCGACGGTTTGCGCTATTTCGTAGCCTAAAGTCAAATGCATATTAAGCTCTATGAAATAGCGAAGAACTGTTAGCTGTCGGGTAGAAGTGCGGTTAGTGAAAAGGCTGACTATCTAGGTGAGAAGTTAAAGGCCAAGTAGTTTGAGTCCCATCTGACACCTGGCGTAGTTTCACAAAGGAAAGATGCTCATGAGATAAACCCTACGAAATGGCAAAATGAAATAAGGCTTGATGGAAAGGTAAAAGTCAGAATGTAAGGATTGATCAAGTCTCATTTGATCGAACAGCCTGCGCTATTTCGTAATGGTAAAGTGCTCACACTTTATACCCTGCGAAAAGGTGAAAAGGTTTTGCTTTCCTAAAGGCAAATAAAACAGGAAGTTAAAGGAAGATCAACTTCGTCTTGATCTAACAACTGGTGTTATTTCATGAAGCAAAATTGCCAAGAAGTTATGCCTTGCGAAGTAGTGAAAAGAGAAAATACACAGGCGTTATGACCCGTTGGAGCAAAATTTTTGAATTCTTTCATGAGTTCAATTTTGAAGAGCAGGGTAAGCAAGCCAAGAAAAAGGTCTCAATTAAAGGATGATCATCTTTGATTTGATCCGATGGTTTATGCTGTTTCACAGCCTAAATTCGAATGCAAATTAAGCTCTATGAAATAGTGAAGAACCGTTAGCTGTCGGGTAAAAGTGTGGTTAGTGAAAAGGTTGACTTTCCAGGTGAGAAGTTAAAGGCTGAGCAGTTTGAGTCCCATCTAATGCCTGGTGTAGTTTTGCAAAGGAAAGATGCTCACGGGATAAACCCCACGAAATGGCAAAATGAAATAAGGCCCAATGGAAAGGTAAAAGTCAGAATGTAAAGATTGATCAAGTCTCATTTGATCGAACTGCCTACGCTATTTCGCAATGGTAAAGTGCTCACACTTTATGCCCTACGAAAAGGCAAAAAGGTTTTGCATTCCTAAAGGCAAATAAAATAGGAAGTTGAAGGAAGATCAACTTCATCTTGATCTAACAGCTGGCATTATTTCATGAAGAAAAATTGCCAAGAAGTTATGCCTTGCGAAGTAGTGAAAAGAGAAAATACACAGGCATTATGACCCATTGGAGCAAAAATTTTGAATTCTTTCATGAATTCAAGTTTGAAAAGCAGGGTAAGCAAGCCAAGAAAAAGGTCTCAATTAAAGGATGATCATCTTCGATTTGATCCAACAGTTCATGTTGTTTTGTAGCCTAAAGTCGAATGTAGATTAAGCTCTGCAAAATAGCAAAGAACCGTTAGCTGTTAGGTAGAAGCGCGGTTAGTGAAAAGGCTGACTATCTAGGTGAGAAGTTAAAGGCCGAGCAGTTTGAGTCCCATCTGATGCCTAGTGTAGTTTTGCAAAGGAAAGATGCTCACAGGATAAACCCCATGAAATGGCGAAACGAAATAAGGCCTGATGGAAAGGTAAAATTCAGAATGTAAAGATTGATCAAGTCTCATTTGATCGAATGACCTTCACTATATTGCAATGGTAAAGTGCTCACGCTTTATGCCCTACGAAAAGGCAAAAAGGTTTTGCATTCCTAAAGGTAAATAAAATAGGAAGTTAAAGTAAGATCAACTTCATCTTGATCTAACAACTGGCGTTATTTCGTGAAGCAAAATTGCCAAGAAGTTATGCCTTGCGAAGTAGCGAAAAGAGAAAATACACAGGCGTTATGACCCATTGCAGCGAAATTTTTTAATTCTTTCATGAATTCAATTCTGAAGGGATGGCCAAAGCATGTCAAGTCAATGTCGCAGTTAAGAGCCTAGTTGCCATATACGATCTTGTATGAATTAAACCGAGGTATCATTCCAAATAGTATTTGCAAAGAAGTAGTTGCAAAGTGGATTTCTTCAGTTACAGAGCTAATTCCTTTGAGTAAAAGCAGGTTTTTTCTATACTCTTGTTCGGCCATCATTTTCAACTGTGTGCACTTTAAATTGAGATTTTGATTTGTCATAGAATAATTGAGGGTGGTTGTTAGATTGCTTGCTTAGTTTTAAGAGATGGCACCTAAGAGGGAATTCTCAGGAAAGGTCAATTACCATGAGAGGGCCATTTGCGATGATTTCTTTGAACAGTTGATGTTGTCAACTAATGTGGCTTCCAAAATGAAAGAATTGGTGCTGAGAGCTCCTCGCCTGAAAATAGGAGAAGGTTTATATGATAAAGGTAATTGGTTAAGAGACCCTCAAATAGGGATGCCTAGGTTGGGATTATTCAAGGTTGGATTCAGCATGAGAAATTCTCGAGCCCCTCAAAGCAGTATATGGGAGTTGGATGTTGGAAAGTTGGTGGTCCCTAGGATTTTCTTTGATGTAGATTTTTTGACCCAAATTGGATATAATTATGACCCAATTTCAAGAAGTGTTAAGGATATCAGCGGGAAGTCCCTCATTGATATTAATGATGAGGAATTCAGGAATGCCTTTGGGTTAAGTGAATACACTAATTTTCTGGAGCCTATTGATTTTAAATCATTAGCTCAGGTGTATAGTGTGCAAAGGAGCTACCTTAGGAATGGGCCTCTCAAAGAATTCTTTGTGAAGATAGGCGGGTTGATAGTTGTGGGACCTAACACTAAAGAGCCTTTTTCTCTAAATTTGTTTACCCTTAGGGCTAAAGGATTATACTGGTCGCTCTACCAAATCATAGGGGAGGATGCTGAGGGAAGTATGCCTACTCACTACATGCTGATGGTTGCTCAGATTTTGAATCTTTCTGTGGTAATAACTTTTGATTATGCTTCTTTTATAACTGATGCTATCCATAATGGATTGATAGCGATCAAGAATGGGAAAGTAGATAGGCCTTTTGGATGGTATTCCCTTATTATGCATTTGTTTTTGTTCAAGGGTGGTGATTATTTTGCAAGTGGGATGGATCTTATGAAAGAGAAGGATGGAGAAAAGATGCCAATGCAATTATGAAGCATAGTGCTATCATGGGATAGAGAAGATGCAAGTTTTCTAAGGTTTGACAAATGTCTTGCATCAAAAATTAGAACCCTTATCTATTCGGACAATCCAAGAATTCCTAAGGTGCTTTTGGAATTCATTAGTCCATAAGAATTTGCAGAGGACATAAAAATTGTCCACAATTAGGGTGATATCTACTTATACCCTATTTCCATAGTTTTTAGAATAAATGGTCTCATAGGTACCCCATTTTTGTTACCTTATCAGGTCCCCCTTCAAGTGGAAATTGTAGAGATTCTTAGGTAGATTGGTGTTGTGCACGAAGAAGAATTGACAGGTAGAGGTAAGGGGACCATTTTCCCTATAATTACTGTGGCACACCAATTAGTGATAACCAAAGGAGGTTGGAAATGTTTTGAAGATTTCCTTTAGCCATATCATTTGTCAACTGCAGTCTCCCAGTGTGTTGACCCTGAAGACTTCTTCGATGGAATGTTTAGGAAGAGGGCAGTATGCAAGACTGAACCCCACCAATTTAAGTTTCCTAAAGACCTCATTAGAAATGAGTTTGATTTAAATGAACAAGAGTTGAGAAAGGAAAAGTGGGTGGCTTAGGCCTTTGACTTGGTCCACCATTTTGACATAATCTATGACCCATTGTCTAGCTTTCACCCCTTTGCAGAGAAGATGAAGTTTTTGATTCTTAGTTTTGAGGAGGTGATGCAAACACTAAAAGAAAAGACGAAGGTTGCAATCAAGAACAACCCTGAGAAAGCAAGACTGATTTTGAGTAGGTCTGTATCTGCTAGAGCAATCCCTCCCGGTGATTATATGTTGCACAAGAAATCTAATTATAGTGTGCTTATGCCTACTTCAGGGGAGCCCTCTACCTCTAAAGGAAAGAGGAAGATACATGATGTCATAGACATCCCTAGTAGCCCAAAGAAACAAAGAGTGGGAAAAGAGGTACAAACTAAAGAACCAATGTACTCCCCATCTCAATCACCTGTCCATATAGGAGATGAATAGGCAACAGGTGAGCAACTATTATAGTTAGGTAGTTTAGGGGAAATTGCCTACACTTATGATGAAGTAGAGGAAGGAATGCCAGAAGAGCCCTTAGCTGCTAAAATGAATATCACCATTAGTGAATTCAAAGGCCAAGAATGGGATCTTGAGATCAAGTGAACCAGTGAAGATTTCTTAGCTGATGACAAGTTCATCACATCAGAAGCATTAATGTAATTTATTTGGAAGCAGAGCATTGACAAATACAATGCAAGGTGTGAGAAAAGGAAGGGTGAGCAGCCTCATAAAGACCCAACTACAGTTGAGGAAGAAATAAAGGAAGAAATGGTTGAAGAATGTAAGACCATAACTCCTCAGTAAGGAAGAGACATGGTGACTCAGGCTAGGGTACTCATTCTCCCTGAATGGGCCATAGCAGATGCTCTAGTCATAGAAGCAGTAAGAAAGGAGACCAAACCTATGGAGGGAGTTACTTTCAGTAAAGACAATGCTGCATTAGTCATGCGGTCTCTAAAAAGAGATGAAAATAAGAAGAAGAAGGACACCTCAGGGTCAGGTTATCTTGGAGGAATGGTGGTGAAGAGAGTGCAAACTACTAGGGTAGTGGAAGCCACTAGCACTGTACTAGAAACTGCAAAATTTAGTGTTGCAATAGCAGAAAGGGAAGCTAAGGAAAAGGAAGATCTCCAGGTTAAATTTGAGATAATTTTAAAAGCCTACACTAATGCCCAATAAGAGGTAAGGAATAGAGATAGCATCATTGCTAAATTGCAGAAGCAACTAGTAGGACAATATCATCACCGTGAACCCTAAACACTGATGATCTCCTCTTCTCTTGCTAGACCTCCACCTACCAGCCCTATCATTGAGTTCCCATCATCTCCAACACCTTCTAGCTCCCAAATGATTGAGATTACTCCTCAAGAGTTAGAGAATTTAAAACAGGCTCAAGCCCTATATGCAAAGAAGTATGACGATAGAGTAAAGGCCACTGTCACTAGTTTTGCAGGTACCGTGAATGCCTCATTGCTATACAATAATGTAGGTAAAATTTTGGATATATGGAATGAGCTCAGGGGAGATAAGGCCATGTTGACACCTATTTTTGACAAATGGAGGCCTAGGGAGGAAGATTTAGAGTTTATGTGTGCATCTTATGATGAAGCAAGGGCCAATCCTATCATTAAAGCCACTTGTGACATCACTAAAGATTTAGTACAATTAGTAGCAGGGGTGGATAATGTTGATAGGAAAGTTAACTTGTACAAAAAGGAATATGTTGATCAGGTTTTTGAGTTGCTCCCAAGAGTTTTTGTTAGCCCAGATCAACTAAAGGACAAACAAATGTGGCTTAACGAGGTAGAAGCCAAACTGTCAGCAAGAATTAAAGGAATTATTGATCTAGATGATGCTTCCTTCTTTGTTGTGACAATACAAGAGATAGAGAAAATTAAGTCACATTATGGTTTTCTCAATTCAGAAGTCAACAAGATGAGAAACTCTTGGAAAAGGTTGACCAAGGCCAAGGCTAAAGTGATTTATTTCTCATGGCCAACCGATGATGTGTATGATGAGCGAACAAAAAAATATGCCACCCATGATCTGGAATAGTTAGAGAGAACCCCTAAAAAGGTAGAAGAGGTTGGAACCAAACAACTTGTTGAAGAAGGTGCCGAGGCCGAAAAGAACTTGTAACTATTTTTGTAAAAGGATTTGTAACTTCTCTTTTGGAAATAAATGATTGTAACAAACTCTCCTCAGAAAGTCTGAAGCTTTGTGCATCCATATTGTTATAAATGGATACCAGGACTAGAGAGAGGGGGATTGCAAATAATTGTAAGAAAACGCTACAGAAATTCATATCTAAGCTTTTCTAAGTGTAATGGAGAAAATTCCAAAGTTTTTGTAGTACTTTATTGAAGAATATATCAATATATAGACCATTGGCTTTTGAGTAAACTTTGTGTCATCTTCAAGTGTGTTTACAATATGTTTACTATTTTCATTCTTAATAATCCAAGGTTATTTTGTTTGAATGGGGTTGCAAGGCAATTTTCAGTAGATGTGTTCGCTAGCTTTTCTCTTTAGGAGGGAAATTAAAGATGCGGGGATCACTCCTACCAATAAATTCTTTGGAGGGAACTTTGAATCTTGATGATCATAGTTTAATTTGATATGCATAAATTCTTATAAGTGTTAGGCATGTATAAGGATTAACAGAAGTAGAGCCAATGGGATGCATGAATATATTTTGTTTGGGAAGTATTGTCTGAATTTAGATGACTCTGTGACCTTGGATAAGGCACTGGTATTGATTGAAGTTGTTTATTACATGTTTTGTTGGTCACAATACTGAATATGAGTATAATTTGCATTTGTTTGTTTCAGTTGGTTTCATGGTGATTAAATCCACGGGTTTTCTGGACTCGTTTGCTATGGGTTTATTTTTGAAAGTGTGAAGTTAATTCACAAAGGTATACCCACCTAGACTCTGAATAAGTTTGATGTGTAGAAGGTTTAATCAAACCTTGTCATATGTTATCCTAAGAATTTCCTTACCTTCGATATCTATTTTGCACAGAGTTCAATCATATTATATTAAGGATGTTGAAGGGAATCAGATTTTGAAGACAACAAGTCCCAAAGACACTGAGAGGGTGGGGTGAATTAGTGTCTAACTGGTTAGTAGAATATTTAACCTTATTAAGAACTTTGCATCCCAAAATAGTGTACCGATAAATAAGAATTAATACAGTAAACAAGAACAATAGAGACAACATAGAAAACACACCATAACACAAGATATTTAACGAGGAAACCCAGTGTGGGAAAAACCTTTGTGGGATTTGTGACCCACAATATTCACTCACTAGCCAATGAATAAATATTACTTATAATGAGGGGCCTGCACATGTAGGAAGGCTAGCAGCCTAGAGCTCATTGCTCAATCATAAAAAGAAGTCTCATAGACTTACAAAATGGATTATCAAAATCCAATGCAATGTACTACTTCATATCAGCATCAACTATGCTAGGTTCAGTACCGATTTAAGCTCAGTCTATAGCCAAATCCTTATACAAAATTTGCTCTCTCCTCTTTTCCTTACATTTATTCCTTCTTTATTTAATTTACAAGATCTCATACATATATGAATCTTTTACAATATACCATGTCAGCTTTACAAAAGATAATTATATTAAAATACAATAAAAAAAAGTTTATTCCATGTTGGCTTGAGTGTCGGTATCCATTGTTGCTGCTATCAGTGAAGTGCCCGCTGATGTATGTAGAAGTCTATGTCGGTGCCAGTAACTGTCGATGGGTTGACAGATAATTTCCAGTTGGTTGCCAGTTGGTTGCCATAAATGAAAACATCAACTATTCTCATAAGAGTGTAGAATGCCAACAATCTCCCCCTTTGGCATTCATGGCAACACTCATGAGAAAAATCCAAAAATTGTTCCAAAAACTAAAGTCCAAAAATTTTCCAACAAGATGTGCTCCCCCTGAGAAAATGATCTCCTTTGAAAAATCATTTTCTCTCCACTACTCCCCCTTTGACATCAATGACAAAGGTGGTCAAAAATTATAAAACGAGTGCCAAAATTTTACCTCAAGGTCTGTAACTGGTTGGTTATAATCTAAAAGATATCTGCGAAAACCAAATTAAGACTCTCCATAAACCTTTTATTGTCATTTAAGGTTTCCTCGGTCTGTTGGATTGTGCTAGTGAGATGATGCATGTTCTCTTCTGATGATCATTTTCCTTGAAGTAATGCGTTGGATATTTCCATTCTCAAAGAGATAAGATTGTCCAACTTAGGACCAAGTTTGTATTTAAGTTCTCTGGCATTAGACTTAATCCTTGCCTTTTCTTTCTAAAGTTTCTCTAGTTTTTCTTCAAAGCGTACCATTTCTTGCTCAAAAACCGATATGTGGCTGGATGAGCCAATTATGTTGTCACCTATGTCTTCAATTTCTTTTTGAATTTTACTAATTTTGTTGTCTATATCCTCTATCAGAATGTGTGGTTTGCATGTTTCTCTATACAACTATTTGTATTCCAAAATTATAGAGTTTAGTGCCGGTAATAATGTATTCATGTGTTTTGTGCACTTCTTTATGGTGTCATCAAAGAATTTGTTCTTTTCCTTTTCAAATTTGTCCTTTATTGTATCCTCATTCACTTTATCAACCGTTATTACATTGTCAACAATAAATTTGGATAATGTGTCCAATTTACCTAAAGAATCCTTAACATGATCTATGTTACATTTCGGTGCAATCAATTTAAGAATTGGTATGGTCTCATCAATTGCTTTGTAAGCCAAAGTATTATGATCCGTTATATTTTTGATTGAATCCAGAAGTACCTTTATTACATTAGTAGATCTAAATTCACTTGATGATGTGCCGGATGTCTGACCAATTGCCTTTATTACCTCTGTGCTTCTATCATTTTTAGCCATTTTGCTTGTGTTTACCTCCGGTGGATCAGTCTATTTTTGCATCTCAACTAGCAAGGGTTTCTCAGACTACTTTGATGTCACAATGATTATCGGTTTCTATGCCATGGTATATACCTCTGCCTCAGTAGGTTTCTCTGTATTCTCAACTATTGATATCTTAGTCTTCGGTGGCCCTATGCTAGCATCTATACCTTCAGTATTCTTCCCAGTATCCAATGGTTTCTCTATTTGTAATGATTGCTCTATTTGGTTTGGGATCTCAACCTCAATAGTCTCTACCAATTTTTCTGCCATGTTGCCATAGTCAACATTGTCATCCATAACCTCTGCATTGTCCTTGTCCATAATAATATTCACTTTCTGAGTATCCACATTCATTGTGAATAGTATCTCAGATTCAGGATTAGTGTTATCATGTGTAACACCTTCAATGTCAGTAACTGGTGGGTCATCAGTATGTACTGGTGCAGTATCCAAAGGTGGCAGTAAATTATCAGTTATTTTCATGTTTAGAATACCACCAATTTTACCTTTCCCTTTATCCTTATCCTTTTGATACACTTTGAATGTTTTCTTTGGCCGGTTCATTACCTCTTTTTTTCCTTCTCCACAAAGAATATATCCCAATTATTAGTAGTTTCATCTACAACCTCTTTTACTATACCTACCATTAAACTTACTTCCTGGTGGCCACTAGAAAAAATAGATTAGTTAGCCTCTAAGATTAATTCATCAATTTCCTCTTTTGAGTTTACTGGATGTATAGCTAGAAGTTTTTCAACTTTTAGTTTCTTATCTAATTCCATCACTACAATCCTTTTTTCCTCCAATCTCCTATACAGATCATTGGGTAAGTCATCCACTACTTCAATTAAAACCTTTTTGTATATATCCAGATGTAAAATTATACTATTCTCAATGCTTTCCATGTCTGAATCATTGAATGAATTATACAATTGGTATACATTGGCCAAATTTCCATCATCAGTTATTTCATTTAGTAAATCATTTAAAGAAGGGGTGATAGGTTGTTGTTTCTTCTTTAGTGTTAATTTCTTTGGTGGTCCCCTTACTTCCTATTGTTTCTTCCTTAAATTCCTTGTTCTCTTGGGTGAAGGAGAGGGTACTGGTGAAGGTTTTCTCTTCCTCTCAACTCTCTAGAACTCTGTTGGTTTCTCACTATTAGAATATGTGCCAGCTAGTGAAATGTGTGCCTCTGATTGTAGTCCTTCCAGCTCACCAGCCGATATCCCACTGATGTTCATTACATTTTCTTTGATTTCATGTACCTTTTGTGATGCATCCCTAATATATTTTTCTCTTTTCTTCCTTTGCTTCAATATTGTCACATTACTTTCAATAGTTTCAGCACTACCAAAATCTTGTTTTGTTCGTTCTCTTGGTGCATCTAATAAAGCTTTTGCATAAGTCTCAATAATGTTGAGATCTACCTCATATCCCATTTTAGTCACCCATAAAGTCCTAGGGAGTACAAATTCCATCCATGTCTCGTCCTCCTTGATGAAAAAATAGATTTCTTTGTTATATTTGTCCACTACACTCTATGGTAGTCTTTCTCTGGTTTTCATTTTAGCTTGAAAAGATTTAAAGTATTCAGTTATGTTGTTGTCCTTTGCAGCTCCCATGCTGGTAAAAGCTTCCTGTAATTGTTTTCCTATAGGTATGTCATATCCAAAGTCTTTAGGTCCTGTACTAGGGATTTCCTTAGTAAAATACAACATTAAGCATACTAAAAGATTACCAAAGCAAAATGTCCCTTTCTTATCTCCTTTAATCTTTTTAAAATTATCAATGAGTTCATACTTCATCTATTCACACACATCTATCATTACATTGTTGTTAACCATTTCATAAGCATTGTTAATGCAAAGACTAGAAACTGAATTAAGCTTGTTTGCATGTGTAGTCTTCTAACCTATCACCATACTTATGAATCTCACATTGATGTCTTTGATATCATTCACTCTTAGTGATCTACTATCAGATGTTGCTCCAATTAGTGTCATTACTTTGTTGTTAGGAACTTTCTTTGTTTTGTCAAGTTTGCTGCCAGTTGAGGGTAAACCAGTGACTTCCATAATTGCTTGCTGGGTTATTTTGCAAATAGAATCCAGCTATAGAAATTCTCCATGTGCTCTATTTAGGACAATTCTCACTACTTCTTCCAAAAATTTGGGAATGTTCAGTATTTCCACAAAACATAGAGTTTCTACAATCTTGTGCATGGGTTTAACCATGTCATTTTCATCACAAATTACATTGGTAAACATTTTCATCAAATCTTAAGAACCAAGTTCTTATATATTGTACTGTATATACATCCTAGGGTCTTCAGCATAAGCTACACCTTTATGAATTTTTGAAAATGCTCCTACTGAATCATCTTACTTAGCTACTTCAGGAATTATTTTAAACATAGGCCTAAGGCATTTTATGTTTTCCACAATAGTAGGGTTCACAATAAACTTGGGAGCAAAAGAAGAAGTCATTGAAAAACACCTTTAGCTGCCTTAAAGTATTATGAATGCTTGAAAAGATCACTTCACACCTTCGCCTTGAATGCCTTTACTCTTTTTCATGTTCTCTGCTAATTTGAATGCACTGTGAATCAAAAATGAGGGAAATCCGATTATTTATAATGACTTTTCTCTTACCAACTGCATTAAATTCACGTCGGTTAAGTAAAAACTTAACACATCTGTCGGTAAAGAAGAAATATATCTTCTCACCATTGACTGAGGGTAATCTGTATGATATTCAATTTGTTGCAATCCCCCAAAGGGTTACTTCTCAGTTGGATGAAGATTCTCCTATCGATGGAGGGTTACTCTTTTCTACCGGTATAGAGATAGTCTCATCAACATTCTGATCTCTCTTCCTAATCCATTGTTTTGAAAAATTTTACTTTACATCATCTACCTTTTCTTTTCCTTTCAAACTGGATCCTTTATTATTTGCCGGTGAAGTCTTTCTTCTACAAAATTTTGCAATATGTCCAATTTTGTTAGAAGCATAACAAGTCACATTATTCCTCTGAATAGCTTTTGCATATCCTATATCGGTTTGTGTTCTGCATTGATTAGATAAGTGTCCATATCTTCCACAAACATAACATTTCACATTCATTCTGCAGTTTTCTGAATTATGACCAACTTTGTTGGATTTGGAGCATTGACCGATGGGTGCATTAATATTCTGATTGTTTCTAAATCTACATTGATTTTCTTTATGACCATATTTGTTGCAATTGAAACATTTTCCATTAAACTTATAACCATTAGGTTGTCTTACCAATTTGTTCTGATCTAGATTGTTTGCAGTACCAAAACTTTCTCCAACTTCAAATCCAAGTCCATTTGTATCTCCATTAGGTTTCTGACTTTTTAGCATGTTATCAAGTTCCTTTGAACTTTTCTTGAATTTCTCTATGTTGATTTTCAGTAGCCAACTCATTTTCCAGAATTCCCTTTTGTCTCATAAGCTTAGTTTTATCATGTTCCATGTGATTCAGATTTGCCTTCAACATATCATTTTCATGACTAAGTCTTAGATTTTCATTTCCAGCATCATTGAGTCTCCTAGTCAAGTCATCTTCATTTTTCTTTTTGTCTCCAATGTCTTTACAAAACCTCATAGTCATATCTTGCATTTCATTCTTCATAGTATTATTTTCTAGTCTCAACTTATTTGCAAGTTCTCTAAGGATTTCTTTTTCATCATCCTCATTTTGCATCTGCATATGAAGTTCTTTTCTTTTGTTTTTTGCAACAATCAGGTTATTTTGAAGTGTCAAAAGAAATTCTTGATCATTTTTAAGTTCTTCCTCCAATCTTATGTTCCTCACTTTTTCAACATCATAATCTACAAGCGTTGCTTCCAATTGTTTCCTAAAGTTCTCCATCTCTGCCGGTGTCAGAATCTTCCTCAAGCTATTAGTCTTTTCAAAATAGAGGACCAGGCTCTAATACCAATTGTTAGAATCAATGAAAGTCCCAAAGACACTGAGAGAGGGGGCTAAATTAGTGTCTAACTGGTTAGCAAAAGATTTAACCTTATTAATAACTTTGCATCCCAAAATAGTGTACCAGTAAATAAGAATTAATACAATAAACAAGAACAATAGAGACAACATAGAAAACACACCATAACACAAGATATTTAATGAGGAAACCTGGTGTGGGAAAAACCTCGATGGAATTTGCAACCCACAATATTCACTCACTAGCCAATGAATAAATATTACTTATAATGAGGGGCCTACACATGCAAGAAGGATAGTGGCATAGACCTCAGTGCTCAATCACAAAACAAAAGTCTCACTGACTTACAAAATGGATTATCAAAATCCAATACAATGTATTGCTTCAGATCAACATCAACTATGCCAGGTTTAGTACTAGTTTAAGCTTAGTCTATAACCAAATCCTTATACAAAATTTTCTCTCTCCTCTTTTCCTTACATTTATTCCTCCTTCATTTGATTTACAAGATGTCATACATATTGGAGTCTTTTACAATGTACCATGTTGTCTTTACAAAAGATAATTACATTAAAATACAATAGATAAAAGTTTATTCCATGTCGTGTTGAGTGTCGATATCCATTGTTGTTGTTGTCTGTGAAGCATCTGTCGATGTATGTAGAAGTCTATGTTGGTGCCGGTAAGTGCTGGTGGGTTGAGAAATGATTGCCAGTTGGTTGCTAGTTGGTTTCCATCAATGACAACATCAACTATTCTCATAAGAGTGTAGAATGCCAACAAAGAGCACTAACAGTTGGATAGATTATCATTGAATTGATAATATTCCTCTAAATTGAGAGGTACATCTCCCTCTTTAAAATATTTACAATGAATTAAAATGCTGAATATATCTTTAACCAGAAGACACAAAGGCACGTTAACACTCATCCATTAACATGACATGACTGTGATTTGGGATTTAAATAATAGAGAGAGAAACAAATAAATAGCACACAAACCATCTATTTGATCTTCCCACAGACACAAGAACAAAGGGAAATTGAAATTTTCATTCTACATATATGAATGTATACAACCTACATATTTTGCAATACATGTATATACTTGACAAGATAGAACAAAACAATACAAGGAATATGACTGAAGTGATCAACAGATTAATCTCAATTAGAAAAATAAATGTCCATACCAACAGAGTTGAAGATATATTTCTCCTTATTCCAAATGCATAAATAAAGGTGACCAATTGATCACTCTATCTCTGCACCCAAAATCAAGCTATGCAGTATTTAAAAAAGACAATTCTTTCCCCTATCCTTGTTACAATTAAATCCAAAAATAATATATCTTCCTACATCCAATAGACTGTTGGAGAAAAAAAAGTATAAACCCCCCCTCTCTTTTTTGGAGAAACTTTCCTTAAATAATCTTCATCTTTTTCCATAACTGAAACTTGAAAAGATTATTAATTAATCTTTTCTTTTATCTTTTATCTTCTTCCCAATAACTCTTCTTTTTTTTTGCTTCAAATATTTTATCCTCCATTCCTTTCTAAGAAATATTTGTAGAAATTTTAAATTAAACACATCTAATTATGTTTTGATAGCTGGACATATTTTTTATATCTCTAGGATAAATTATTATCTAGGTCTCCATTTCAAAAGAGCCCCCACTGTGAGTTTCTCATAATAATATTTTTCTCAAAAATTTTATAGACCCGTACTCAGAGATCAATAACTTTTTAACTCGATAATATTTTTCCAATATCTCAAGTGAGGATTTGAAAAACTAGGTTTTCTAAAATATGTCAAAAATTCATCGAGATCCGACAGTTTAATTGAGAGTTATGTGCCCCGTACAAAGACTGATTTTTCTATCTCAGAAAATTCATGGTTACAGGTTGCATTGAAAACTACAAACTGTATACATGCCAAAACTTACACATGGATCACCACTTTGAGATTCCATTTGAAGGAATGAGCTCTATTTTAAGACAAAGCTCTCTTTAGAATAGAGGAGGATTGTAACTCTTTAGATTGTTTGTAATACTGTGTTGCTGAAACAATTGTTTAAAAATGTTATCAATTGTTATCCTTTGTATTCAACATATGGATTAATAACTAAATTAACTTTCAAGAAGCTAAATCTTCCTTTGTAACATGAAGGTTGGACTTTATACATGTTAGTTTGGCTATCTCAAAAGTTATCCAAACACTTTTACTCTTAGCTCGGTGATCAGTTTTAAAGAACATCCTTGCCATTAAAACTAATATTAATTAGCTCCTGGAGCACCTCCAAAATAAATCGATCATTACACCAATCACCATTATCATCTTGTTTGGTAAATCAACTTGATATAGTACAACTCATGCCATTGTTATTGGATTATTAAACTTGCTTAATTTTGAACTCACACACTTTGAACCTGCATCTGTTTAATCTGATGAATCTTTGAACTCTAAATTTAAACCTCTAAAATTGAACCTGTGAACCTTGAATTTTGAACCTTGAACCTTGAACCTTGAACCTACAGGGTTCAATCAAAAGGTTCAAAATTATAGACTTTTCCCACAATATGATTCATTAATCACTTTTTCTTCACATTAAGTTGTTTGTTGAACCTTTGAACCTTAAACCTTGAACCAAAGAAGGTTCGAAGTTCAAGTTCAGTGACCAAAAATTACAAAGACCTTACACTCATAAAACTAAAGTTGTGATACAACCTGCTACAGTTGAACCCAAACTTGAACTTCACAAAGGTTCAACTAACAGGTTCAAGTTCAAGAAAAATTTCAACAAGACAAAAACCAAGAATTATACAAGGTAAGACTGAATAAACACTCCTTATTTGAGGACGCGAGAGACATAGTGCAACCAAAAATATGGAGGGTAGCACTTATCATTCCCAACTCATTCAGAATTCAATCAACCATCTTCATGTGGAGAGATTGAATCTAGTGAATTATCCTCTCCTCTTCCTAATGTAACATGGTGAAAAGTGCTTGAATGGTAATAAATAGTGAAACTCTCATCTGTCTTTGAAGGAAATGGTAGTTTCCTTTTTGATCTATCATTCACCATTTTCCCACCATTACATTTTGGTGAACCCAAGATCTTGCATGCTTTCCTTTGAACAAAATTGCATATTTTTCATTTACAAGTTTCAAATTTCTACAAAAATAGTGGTTAATTCATTAAAAAAACTAGTTTTTAAAATTAAAATTGAACTTGTGATTTGTAAAAATTGCTTGTGGGTATCTTAGATCTGAAAATTGTTCTGATTGTCAAATTCAATTTCCTCTTTGTCTTGTTCAATTTACAATTAAAATTTACAAAATTAGGTTACTTGTTAAAAACCTAATTTTCAAAAATCATCTTGAACTTGTGCAAAAATTGGATTTCCATTTAATTTTCAGATTTTTTATTGTTCTCAGATTTGTCTTCAATCCTACAATTCAAATTTTCAATTTCCCCCCTTTTTCCCAAAATTCAAAATTCAAAATTAAATGGTTAGGTCATCAAACCCTAATTTTTAAAATTAATTGAATTTTGTGTGAATTTCAAATCAATTTCATTTAAATTCACATTTCTAAACATTTTCCAAGGTGTCCCTATCCATTAGGTTTGACCTTTTTCAAAATTGCAATTCAATTCCTCTTTTTCTTCAAAACCCTAATAGGGTCCTATTTTCACATTTACGCCTTCATTTCACCCATCTAGACATCATAAAATTCATCAATTTTTTTGGGTTAGCTTTAAAATCATCATAATATCCATCCCTAAAAATTTTGAAAAAGGTTGGTCGGACCATCTGTGTTCCCACCACAGACATATATACATATGCATATACATATAGACATATATATGTATATATATATATATATATATATTTATGCATATGTATATGTATATATCTACATATATATGTATATGTATATGTATATATCTACATGTATATGTAGATATATACATATACATATACATGTAGATATATATATATATATACATATACATGTATATGTCTGTATGTATATCTATATGTATATGTATATGTATATGTATATGTATATGTATATGTATATGTTTATGTATATGTATATATATATATATACATATACATATGTACATATATATATACATTTATATACATACATACACATACATACACACACACACACACACATATATATACATATATATATATATACATATACATATATATATATACATATACATATACATATACATATACATATACATATACATATACATATACATATACATATATATCAAAACAACAACAAAGGGTATGGATTATGAGGTATTAAGTGTGTGTGGTGAAATAATTAGGATTTGAATTGCTTAATGGCTACTTCAAATAGTGATTCAAGACCAAGTACATTCTAAGGAGATTGTTGGTGGCAATGCATTGAAGGCCTATTCTTTGTAATTGAAATATTCATGTATCCTTCTCTAAGATTGTCATGCTCTGTGATGTGTGATACCTACAACTACAACACAAAACACTCAATAGATCATTACAAGCATTCTTAGCAAATAATAACCAAACAAAGGTAAATCCATGACAAAGCAACCTATTGCCTCCTAAGAGATGTGAGCATGGATTTGCTCTCAGATTTGGATAAGCAATCCCAGTGACTTGACTACACCTAGATGGAGGATTTGAAATTATGATGATATGCAAAGATGAGATTGATTAAGATACATCATTCAACAATTATGTGAGAAAATGATTAGATTAAACTAAATCTAAGATGCAATTGCCTATAATAACAATGCTCAAATGATATGATAGAATGGATATGCCTATAGTAACAATGCATAAGATGAAAATGAGATGGAATCCTTATTGCTCCAAAATGGGGGATATTTATAGGATTTCCAAGGCCAGGGGTGAGGTGGTAGGAATCAATGGTCATAATTGAGTATGAAGATATCAAGGGTGAAATTGGAGGAGGTTGGAGAAGAGGTTGGAGGAAGAGACACTTGTCATCTCTATGGCGACAAGTGTCAAGGAGATTTACTCATAAAAGGGCAAGTGTCCAAGAGAGGAGACATGTGGCCAAAGTGCTATGTGTCTCAAGAAGAATATATCCACACCATAGGAGGTTAGGATAAGGAGGTTAGAATGTGTAAGATAGGATAGGGTTAGGCAAACCCAAGGTTAGGTGGAATGGGTTAGGTTAGAGGGATGGTTAGGTTAGGTGGCTAGAAGTTAGGAGGCATATGGGTAATTTGAATTTAAAAATTCAAATAATAGGAAAAGACATTAATTCTCAACAACTCAAAAATTGATTTGTTTTAATTAATTGGAAGATTAGAAGAATTGATTGAAGTGGGGGGAGGATTAATTAATTTGAATTAATTAATCCAAGGGGACTATTGAAATGAAGCTATTAAATAAATCCTTAGATTTATTAATAAGTAGATGAAAGGGGGAATTTAATCAAATTTTGTAATGAATTCAATTAAATTAGGAAGGGGGATTACTTAAATAATTGCTTATTTAATTAATTATCTTCAGACTATTTTTAGGTGTATACATTTTGTCCCTCTTTGAAGCAAGGTGTGATGACACGTTGACTCAAAGAATAATCTCATTTTGATGATGATATTGGTTTGATAGGATGCCCCAACTATTGATTGATAAATTTCGATACAATGA
Source organism: Cryptomeria japonica (assembly GCF_030272615.1). NCBI lineage: Eukaryota > Viridiplantae > Streptophyta > Pinopsida > Cupressales > Cupressaceae > Cryptomeria > Cryptomeria japonica. Next base: position 69,234,775 of record NC_081408.1, on the reverse strand, counting down.
TGCCCCCTCGAGAGATCAATTGAGATAATTGACCTTTGGAGTTTTGGATCTTTGTGAAATTGGTATCCCGATTAGAAATGATTTGATGTCTGCAACTGTGGTTGATGAAATTGTGAGTTCTATGATCATGTTGATGTGGTTCTTGATTATTGATAAATCTTGATTACTTAGATTGATAAGATCGAGATTCAGTCTTCTTTCAGGAATGACACCTCCTGTATAAGACAAAGATGATCAAAGCGTATGGTTTCAAGAATGATATATCATGTATAAGACATGATCAAAACATATAGTTTTAGGAAAGATACATCTTGTATAAGACTGGATAGAATAGATGAGATGTGATAGATTGATAGAATTGCCAAGGTTGATTGGATAAATAACTGACAATTTGTTGATATCAAGTTGCAAGAAAAATTTAGGTATGTTGATGTTGGTTCTGTTGAGGGCAAAGTAGTTTAAGATTTTTGCTGAGTTGATAATATCCGGATAGAGATGAGTCATCAATTTGATTGTGTATACACTTATGGTGATACCTTGATGATTCTTGTGATAGATTGAACCTTAGATAAAATGAGCATGCAGGATCCCATCCGAGAATAAAATGCAAGATAAATACAAAGCTAATGCAAATGAAATACAATGTGACGACCAGACCAGTCACTGGGTTATTGCATTTTGTCATCATTGAGATTTTTAAATGTGGGAAGTAAGTGCAAACATCAATGGTATAATTAAACCATGATGACCTGAGCACGACTTTCCTGGATTTTGATATGGAAAGTTAGCACAAGCATCGAGGTATAATTGAACTGAGATGACCTGAGTGTTGCTTGCGTAAAACAGGCAATATTAATCATTTAAATATGCAAATCATAAATGTCTTTGATGATACTCTGATGATCATGTCCCAAGACAAATTTGCACATATTAATGATTAATTTACAGACAATAGATAAAAAAAATATCATGTTCCTTCTTTGTTTCTCTACTCAAAGACATCCTGGTGTCACTCAAAAATCATGATAGTGAAAATCAAGATAAAAAGGATGAACAATCATTCTAAAATCATTATCTAAAAGATATCATCCATGTGGTTAGACTGACTTTGTGATAGTTTGATTTTTGATAATTTCATCTCATGTTCAATGTTTGATATGTCTCAGTTTTCGCTTGATAAGAGTTGTCTAACTATTTATTCTACCTGTTTGATTCAGGTCAAATGATCCAAAATTTTGTCCCCAGATAGGTGTAGGATTTTTCCCCAAGCCTAGAAACAAATTCATTATGATATACCCAATTATCCAAACCATGGCTAGAAGCCACTTGGGATGCCTACGTATGTACAAAGGCTTTATTATGCATATGAACAACGTTGAATGAATGGAAGCATAAGCATGCATGAAGTAATAGATGGAAGAGCTAGCTGACAGATAGTGCCTGTTTGCGAGGTTTTCACCATTTATTTTTATTTCACTTTTTTCATATTTGATTTTTTTTTTATTTTTTGCTTTCAAAAAAAAATTTAGATTTTTTTGGATTTTTCACAGTTTTTTCTTTTTTTCATTTTTTTTACTATTTTTGGATTTTTTTGTTTTTTCACTGTTTTTTATTTTCCTACTTTTTTAGTGTATTTTATTTCTCTTCTTTTTCACTATTTTTTATTTTTCTTCTTTTTCGCTATTTTTTATTTTTCTACTTTTTCACTGTTTTTGATTTTTCTACTTTTTCACTATTTTTGATTTTTCTGGTTTTTCACTGTTTTTTAATTTTTCTGCTTTTTCACTGTTTTTTAATTTTTCTTCTTTTTCAGACACAAAACTTCTTCAAATGCATGCTATTGATGGGTTCTTTGAGCTGATCTTCATCCTATGTTGATAGTTGATATGCTTCTGACCCAAATACTGTTGTGACCACAAACGAACCTAACCAGCTGGAGATAGGGAGATTGAGTGAGAAATTGCTCAATAAGTCTAAATTGGGTTAATCAATGAAAGGGACCCAAAGGATATGTTTTTCCTTGTGTTAAATTAGTCTTTTCAATAACAAAACTCAACATCCACACCTCTTCTCAAGCAACCAACCCATTATGTGTTATACTCCCTTGTTCTAGCTTGCTTCCTCAATGTTACTCAAATCCTCCACCATAGGTCCACACCCCAAAAATGGTGACTTGACTAACATTATTGATTTAGGTAGGCCCATTATGTGTATTTCAACTATCCTTCAAGAGTTTGGAAGGTTCTAACATCATTGAGGCAATTAGGTTCACTTTTTAGTAAAATAGGGCTAAAAAGGCTACTAGCTTGTGGAGGCCTAATTGGGTGGATTTTTCTTGAATAGGGAAACAATGGCCATGAAAATCAAGGAACCTAACTTAGGAGGTTTCAACAAGGTATAAACTCAAGTATTTTCATGATTTTAGCCTCTGAGAAGATGGTATAATGAATGTCCACTTTTTTAGGCAAGAAAGTAGGGTTTTGAGAGGGTTTTGGTCATGTAACAAAGGATGTCACTTCTAAGCCACAAAACAAGCCTCCAAAATATTATAGAATCTCTGCCACATCATTTAGAACCATTCTCCAACTCTTCCCTACATGACATTATGTCAAACATTTTCTATACAAACAATAAGATGATTGTTTTATTCATTGTCACTACTAATTCACTATTTTTCCTGCACTTGCAAGGTTAGAACTTCATGGAAACTTAACCAATGCATGTATCAACCTCCAAGAAATTTTTTTAGCACTTCAAAAAAGATGCCAAAACATGGATATGTCCATAAACCAACTTTGGATTCAAAAAGACATTAAATTCCCAAAACTGGGTACTTGCCACAACTCAACACATTTGCAAGGTGAAATACACACTGTTTGGAGCTCCAAATACATCTTAAAATCCAAGGAGACTAGTGCAAACCTCTTCCTTAATTTTTTTCACTCAATTGACCTTTGAGCACAAACTTGTATGAGTCTTTGTTCAAATTTACTAGCCAAGTCCATCTCCAACTTGCCTAGCATGAACTCAAAAACACTTCCTTTGTAGAACCATGGTCAAAAGATGAAATATTTACACTAGACATATGCAATGAAACTTGTCGAGGTCCACCAATGGGAGCCCAAACTTGGATTTAGACAAATTGATGCATTTTGGAGTCCAAAACCCTTGACAAGGCAGCCAAGGAGCAAAAATGAAACTTTTTGTACAACCAACTTCCAAACACAAAACCTACAAACTAATTAGATAAAGATAATTGAATATAAAATAAAATCATTACCCAAAAGGTAGAGTATGTAAATGAGAAGCCTCAGTATGGACTGCTATACAAATGGAGCTCAAAACATGAGAAAAGTCAAAAAATTGCTGCTATTTCAATTGATTTTGATAGAAAGTACAAAAGCCAACCCTATACCAAGAAGAGAGAAACATATATATAGAATTTTGGAGGTAGTTATCAATTCTTGTATGAACATAAGACATCTTTGTCTTCTTTTTACAAAAAGTGTCCAAAATGACAACTTTTACAAGCAAAAATGACAACTTTTTTTGCTCCAAGTGGCAATTTGAGCAACCTAGCTCAACCAACCTTCCAAAATCACCTAGGAATGACTAAAAACACTTTCTAAACATTTTTTAATTTTTTCCAAAGCATGGCTAAGCCTATAAGGCGATTTTCCACTTTTTAGCCTTATTTGGCCTAAGAGCACAAAATTGACAACTTAAACCTTAGGAAAACAAAACTTGATCTCTCAAGAACAAAATGAGATCCAAAATCTATGAAATGACTCAAAACAACCTATGAAAACATTTCATAACTAACAAAACATTAAGCATGAAAAATACCAAAAAATGGAGAGTATAGGCAAAACTAGGTGCTCCTACACCATACTCCCCCGAAGACAATGAAGTCACGTGACTCTGTGAGGTAGCAAAGAAGAAGGAATTCCAGACTTACACAACTCAAACTCATGTATCCAAGTGGCTTCTGAAAGTGGTTTATCTTTCAACTTAATGAGATGCTCCATGTACACGTGATGGCGAGTCCTCTTGTAAACTCTTGAGTCCAACACCTATTCAGCTTGAGGAATAGATGGAGGAGGCAAAGACAGGTCTGAAAGTGACTTGTAAACATCTAAAACTCTATCATCCTCCTTGGGAAGCTAACCTTTGAATGCCACCAAATCTGAAACATTGAAAATAGGAGACAAAGAGAGATCAATAGGCAAATCAATTTTATATGCATTAGAACCATACTTAGCCAATATCTTGCAAGGACCTATCTGCCTCATTTGCAGCTTCCTAGGAAGTCCCTTTTGCAATCTGGACTTGTTAAAATGCACCATCACAAAGTCCGCAATTAAAAATTGAACATCCCTCTTTGATGCATCCACTCTAGCTTTCACTTTTTGTGAGGTATCTTGAAGAGTCTTTCTCACTTGCTCATGAACATCCTTCATTTATTGAGCCATGTGATCTATTGTACCACTCTTTTTCTGCATGTTACCAAGATCCCTTAACTCCATGACACCCCTTGGTTGCATACCATAAATAATATCAAAGGGACTCTTACCAGTTGATCTGTTAACACTATCATTATATGCAAATTCTGCCTGATGGATGAGCTAATCCCAACTTTGGCCATATTCCTTTATCAAGCACCTTAAGAGGTTTCCAAGACTCCTATTGACCACCTCAATTTGGCCATTAGTCTATGGGTGATAATCCGAACTAGAAGAAAGATTAGTACCCAATCTTTTCCACGATGTCTTCCAAAAATGGCCAAGAAACTTAACATCTCTATGAGAAACAATGCTAGAAGGTGAACCATGGATTCTAATCACTTCCTTGAAAAACAAATAGGCTATATGACTAGCATCATGTGTAGATTTGCAAGGAATAAAGTGTGCCATTTTACTAAATCTATCCACAACCACAAAAATGCTATCAAAACCAGCTTTAGTCTTAGGTAAGCCTACCACAAAATCCATGCTAACACATTTCTAAGGCCTTGTAGGAATTGGAAGAGGCTGATAAAGACCAACATTAGAAGTAGTACCTTTTTCCTTCTGACAAACCATACGTTGCTCCACATACCTTCTGACATCTCACTGCATTTTAGGCCAATAATAAAAATGTTGCACCAACTCCAATGTTTTGTTGAGACCAAAATGTCCACTCAAACACCCATTGTTCTTTTCTTGAATCAGATTCTCCCTCATTGAGATTTTAGGAACATAGAGCTACCCACCTTTAAACAACAAAACATTTTGCAAAGTGTAATCAACATATTCACTATGAAAAGAACTATCAAATGCTTGGCAAACCTTATAGATTACTACAAAATATTCATCATCAGGATACATTCCTTTGAATCATTTGATGCTAATACTCTAAACCTATACTTCCTACACTGTTAGAAGCCTTCTTCTCAAAGCATCTGCTACTTTATCGCATTGTCTTTTCTTGTGCTTAAGAGTAAAAGTGTATGATTGTAAGTACTCAACCCATTTAACATGCCTATGATTTAACTTATCTTGGGATTTTAAGAAACTCAAAGTCTGATTATCTATATAAGCAACAAAATCCTTTGGAAGCAAATAATGTCTCCACTTTCTAAGTGCTTGAACTAAAGTATAGAGTTCTGAATCATAGAAAGAGTACTTCTTTTTAGCATCATTCAACTTCTCACTAAAGAAAGCTACAGGTGTATTATCCTGACTCAACACTACACCTACTGCAATATTACTAGCATCACATTCAATAGTAAATAACTTGTCAAAACTAGGAATTATAAGCACTGGTTGAGAAGCAACCTTGGTTTTCAAAAGTTCAAACCCCTTATTTGTTGCATCTATCCACTAAAACTTTACCTTAGCTCCACCTTTTATAGTATCAAGCACTAGTGCACAAATGTCACTAAACCCTCTCATGAACTTCATGTAGAACTATGATAAGCCATGAAAAATTTGGACATCACTTGCTGATTTGGGTGTACACCAATTTGTGATGGCTTCCACCTTAGTTTTATCCATTTTCAAATCTCCACCTAAGATCACAAAGCCAAGATAAACCAATTCTTATTTAATAAAATCACACTTCTCCAAATTGATTGTTAGTTGTTCATCATATAATTTGTTCAAAACAATTTTAAGATGCTTCAAATGCTCTTCTTGAGTTTTACTGAATATTAGTATGTCATCTAAGTACACCACTAAAAATTTACCAATTAAATCATGCAACACTTCATTTATGAGTCTCATGAATGTACATGGGGAATTAGAAAGACCAAATGGCATAAATAGCCACTCATAAAGACCCTCATTTGTTTTGAAGGTTGTTTTCCATTCATCACCTTCTTTTATCCTAATCTAGTGATAACCACTCTTGAGGTCAATTTTTGTGAAATACTTTGCACCTCCCAAAAAATCCATCAAATCATCAATCCTTGGAATAGGAAATCTATACCTGATAGTGATTCTATTAATGGCTCTTGAATTTGTGCATAATCTCCACGTACCTCCTTTCTTAGGTGCTAAAACAACAGGTACTGCACAAGGACTTATACTTTTCTTATCAAATTTTGATCTAGGAGTTCTTGCACTTGTCTTTCCACTTATTTGTTCTTCTCATTTGTCATCTTATAGGTTGCTTTGTTTGGTAAAGAGGCTTCTGGTATGAAGTCTCTCCGATGGCTAATGGCTCTAGGAGGTGGTAAGGTTGCAGTTTTTCCATCCCTTATAATTTTTTTAATGTTATCAAGTATTTGCTACACTTCTTGTGGTATTTCAACCTTCTTCTCCTTCTTTTCTTCCTTGGGTGTCACTATGAGTGCAAATCCCACTCCTTTACCCTCTTCAAGTGTGTTGATAAACTCTTTCTCATTCACTATTAAAACATTCTGATTCTTTGACCTGCTATCCTCTTTCTCTCCATTTATAGACTGAATTTTGTATGTAACACCATTCTTCTGAAATGAGTAGGAGTTATTTTCACCATTGTGTATGGTTTTCCTGTCAAATTGCCAAGGTCTACCAAGAAGTAGATGGTAAGCATCCATTGGAATAATATCACATAAGATCTTATCTTGATACCATCCTATAGCCAACTCTACCCATGTTTGTTCATTGACAAGAACATGCTGCTCCCTATTCAACCATGTGACTCTATAGGGATGTGTGTGAGGGATTCTTTCCAGCTTTAGTTTCCTCACTACTTCTTCCGAGACTATGTTATCTATGGATCCTAGATCAATGACCACCTTGCATACCTTTCCCATGATCTTGCACTTAATTCTAAACAATGACCTTCTTTGAGTAGGTTCCTCCTTGATTGGCTCCTTTATCAAGACTCTTCTCATCATCAAACTCTCACCATCTTCTGATGTTAAGCTTACTTCATGAGCTTTGATTCTTGCTGCATTTTCTTGCACATAATTCACTTTTCTTTCACCTCCTTGTGATGAAGTGGGTTTCTCTGGACATCTATAGACAGGGTGCCCCAACTTCTGATAGTTGTAGCATTTCATGGTGGAGAAGTAGGACCCTTTTCCTGGTCCACTAGATCTACCTCTACCTAGGTTGCTAGATCCCCTTCCTCTATAGCTGCTCTTGCTATATGAATCCCCACTTTGCAAAATAAGTTTGGATTCTCCTTGGGACCTTTGATCTCCTCTTCCACCAAAACTCTATGGCCTCTACCATCTCTTCCCCTACCTCTACCTCTATTGCTTTTGTCTTTCTTTTTCTTATTCTTCTCTTCCACTTTGAGTGCTAGTTGATAACACTTGTGAACTATTTGTGGACATAACAAACTCATCTCTTCTTGTATGTTCCATCTCAATCCATTCAAATACCTTGCTACTCTTATACTCTCATCCTCTACTACCTTGGATCTCATGTATAGTTTTTGAAACTCCTTAGTGTAGCTACTAACATCTAAGTCTTTTTGCCTCAAGTTTTGTCTTTTCCTATGTAGTTGGATTTCATAGTCTTCAGGAAGATAGGTTTCTCTAATTTTGGTTGCCATCGCTTTCTAGGTGGCTATTGGTTGCTTATCTTCTTTCACCCTTTCCTCTTGGATGAACTTCTACCAAGTTAAGGCTTCCCCTCTCAACCTTGATTTTGCTACTTTAACCTTTTGTGCTTTAGTTATTCCATCACATTCAAAATGGTTTTCCATGTGTTCAATCCATTCTGTAAGAGCATTAGGATTCATTTTTCCACTGAAAAGGGCCACTCCCTCTAAGGTTTTACCACTCATGGCTCTCAAAGCCTTCAAGAATGGTTCTTTCTCAAGGATAGGGTTAGGTATGGGAACGTCATCTTCTATTGCCACCATTTTTCCCTTATCTCCAACCTTATCATGGACTTCTTCAGTCTTAACTTCAATTTCAACTAGTTTTGTTGCTAGCTACTCCAACCTCTCTCTGAGTGCTCTATTTTCTTCTTCTTGGTCTTTGACCTTCTTGGATAACTCAACATTATTTACCATGTTTTCTTCTAAGGATTCTATTGAACCTAAGTCAATTTTTTTTCTCTTTTCACCTGAATCTTTCTCAAGCTTTGATACCACTATGATAGGGAGATTGAGTGAGAAGTTGCTCAATAAGTTTAAATTGGGTTAATCAATGAAAGGGACCCAAAGGATATGTTTTTCCTTGTGCTCAATCAATGTTTGCAATAAAAAACTTCAACATCCACACCTCTTCTCAAGCAACCACCCCATTATGTGTTATACTCCCTTGTTCTAGCTTGCTTCCTCAATGTTACTCAAATCCTCCACCATAGGTCCACACCCCAAAAATGGTGTCTTGATTATCATTATTGATTTAATTAGGCTCATTATGTGTATTTCAACTATCCTTCAAGAGTTTGGAAGGTTCTAACATCATTGAGGCAATCACATTCACTTTTTAGTAAAATAGGGCTAAAAAGGCTACTAGCCTATGGAGGCCTAATTGGGTGGATTTTTCTTGCATAGGGAAATTATGGCCATGAAAATCAAGGAACTTGACTTGGGAGATGTCAAAAAGGTCTAACCTCAAGGATTTTCATAGTTTTAGCCCCTGAGAAGATAGTATAATGATTGTCCACATTTTTAGGCAAGAAAGTAGGGTTTTGAGAGGGATTTCCTCATGTAACAAAGGATGTAACTTATAAACCACAAACCAAGCCTCCAAATTCTTATAGAATTTTTGCCACATCATTTAGAACCATTCTCCAACTCTGCCCTGCATGACATTATTTCAAACATTTTCTATACAAGCAATAAGATGGCTGTTTTATTCACTGTCACTGCTAGTTCACTATTTTTCCTACACTTGCAAGGTTAGAAATTCATTGAAACTTAACCAATGCATGTATCAACCTCCAAGAAACATTTTTAGCACTTGTAACAAGATGCCAAAACATGGATATGTTCATAAACAACCTTTGGATTCAAAAAGACATTAAATTCCCAAAACTAGGTACTCACTGCTAGCCACAACTCAACACATTTGCAAGGTGAAATACACACTGTTTGGAGCTCCAAATACATTTAAAACTCCAAGGAGACTAGTGTAGACCTCTGCCTTAAGTTTTTTCACTCAATTGACCTTTGAGCACAAACTTGTTTGAGTCTTTGTTCAAATTTACTAGCCAAGTCCATCTCCAACTTGCCTAGCATGAACTCAAAAACACTTCCTTTGCACAACCCTGGCCAAAAGATGAAATATTTACATTGTACATATGCAACTCAACTTGTCTAAGTCCACCCATGGGATCCTAAACCTGGATTTAGACAAGTTGATACATTTTGGAGTCCAAAACCATTGATAGGGCAGTAAACTTTTTGTACAACCAACTTCCAAATACAAAACCTGTAAACTAATTACATAAAGAGAATTAAATATACAATAAAATCACTACCCAAAAGGTATAGTATGGAAATGAGAAGCTCTAGTATGGACCGCTATACAAATGGAGCTCGAAACATGAGAAAAGTCAGAAAATTGTTGCTCTTTCAATTGATTTTGATAGGAAGTACAAATGACAACCCTATACCAAGAAGAGGGAGGCATATATATAGAATTTTGGAGGTAGCTATCAAGTCCTATATGGACATAAGACATTTTTGTCTTTTTTTTACAATAAGTGTCCAAAATGACAACTTTTACAAGCAAAAATGATAACTTTTGTTGCTCCAAGTGGAAATTTGAGCAACCTAACTCAACCAACCTTCCAAAATCACCTAGGAATGAATAAAATCACTTTCTAAACATGTTTCAATAATTTCCAAAGCATTGCTAAGACTATAAGGTGATTTTCCACTTTTTAGCTTTATTTGGCCTAGGAGCACAAAACTGACAACTCAAACCTTAGGAAAACAAAACTTGATCTCTCAAGCACAAAATAAGATCAAACATCTATGAAATGACTCAAAAAAACCTATGACAACATTTCAAAACTAACACAACACTTAAGCATGAAAAATTCCAATAAATAGAGAGTATAGGCAAAACTAGGTGCTCCTGCGCCAGTTTGGTTCAAACTTTCCTTTCTTTTCTTGATCTACCTGGTTTCATAAATTTTCCTTTAGTACTAGTTCTCCAACTTGAAAGAATCATGGTTTGACCTTGTGATTATAACTTCGGCACATTCTTTTTTGATATACCTTTAAATGATCAAAGGCACTTTGTCTTCGTTCATAGATCAATTCTAGCTCCTGCGGTCTAGATACTCGCTATTCTTCATCTAGAATAAGACCTTTTAATGATACTCATAGAGAAGTTATCTCTACTTCTATTGGCATTATTGCCTCTGATCCATAAACAAGAGAGAAAGGTGTGGCACTTGTTGGCATGCAGATACTAGTATGGTAGGCCCATAGAGAAAGGTTTAATTGAATATACCAATCTCTTCCAACATCATTGAATGTCTTTTTGAGGATTTTCAGAATAGTTTTGTTTGATGCTTCTTCTTGTCCATTCACTTGTGGATAGTAGGATGTGGTAAATCTGTGTTGGATTTTGAATTTCTTGCATAGTTGTTGTACATCTTGATTCTTGAATGATCACCCATTATCAGTGATAATGGTCATGGGTATTCCATAATGATAGATGATGTAGTTCAAGATAAATGCAACAACTTGTTTTCCTATGATATTTGTGAGAGGTACTGCCTCAATCCATTTTGTGAAATATTTTGTAGCTGTGAGGTCCTACCTCAACCCATCCTAGTATTTTAGTGATTTTCATGTCGGAACTATTATGGATGCTCTATTTTATTGCATTATGGATGTAGGACTTTATATGATCCCAGGAATTGGATAACATTGATATATTGATGCTTCATTTCTATGCATTTTTGATATAGAATTTTCTATGACTCTAGAAAAGGGTAACATTGAGGTGTTGTATGTCATTATTTGATTTGCAGGACTTTATTATGATGCTAGAAATATAGTTGCATATCTTATGAATGGAATAAATTATGAGGATTATGATGAGTTGCTTATGTGAATTGCCTTGATATGTGGTAAATTGTATTGTATAATGTCAATAGTATGCAAAGTTATTGAATTGTATTCTTAATTATGTGTTTAATATTATATGAGGCTATTGGAAAAGTACTAATGTTTAAATTGAGATGCACAGGAAATTATCCATGTGACCATGAAAATATTATGGAGAATCAAGCCTAGTTCTATGTATGTTCATAAAACCAGGGGTTGTCTATTTGGAGAGACAACACCCCATATGTATCACATTTTATTCATAAACATAATTGTTTGCATGTGTGTAAATTGTATTCATTAAACTTGTTTAAATCATTCAAGGGACAATTGCCATGTGTATAATTGTGATGTGGAATTATTTTGTAGTGTCACTTGACACATATGTTGTATGTTGTGTTGGCAATTGTCATGTCACCTTTTGGAGAGATTTATTTTTGTTTAAATATTATATTTTCTAATTATCCTTGAAGGTACCAAGAAATCTAAGATGTGATCCATAAGAAGGGTCAACTCAGAGTTGACCCGCAGGTTAACTTTAGGTGGACTTTCTAAGGGTTAAATCAACTCCTAGAGTCAGTTTTGAAGCATTTTTATTAGGCCTCATGGGGTACCTATAGGTGAAGGCCAAATTTGGCCATGTGTCTTTCCCCTAGGGCTTATTTAACCACCCAAAAATGTGGTTTTCCCAAGATGGACGAATTTCATCTATAGGAGTGCCATCCTTGGTTAGAAAACCCTCTTAGTATGTGTCATTCCTCTTCCTCATTTCATTAATCTTCTTGAGGTGCCTTGGTTAGGGAGTGTGTAAGACCTAGGGAAGACCAACCAATGGGAGTCCATCACTCTATCCAAGAGGTTGGAAAGAGTGAGAGAAGCCCTCTTAGGCTAGAGATTGGGGCTTAGTGAGCTAATCACCCACTCTCCATTTTTGGAGATCTTGCAAATCTGAAAAAAAAAAAAATAGTTTTGGAATAGGAATTTTGGCTAGATGTTGCAGAAAAGTTTTGTGGATTGGGATGCTCTTCTCCAAGTTATCCCTAGAATACCCTTGGCAGATTCAAGGTAGGTGCTTTATCTTACTTGTATGTTAAAATCTATTTGTAGAGATGCTTGAATGTAAATATTGTAAATTTTCTTTGCATTGCTTTTGAGAAAGTTTTTATGTGGTTCTTTCCTTTTCTTTTGTTATGCATTTTATTGTGCTTTGGGAGTATACAAGGCCATCTTACCCTTGGGAGGGAAAAATGGTCTTGGGGGTGGAAGGAGTTTGACAGCCTTAGAGTGAGAGGCTCTCATCATGAGAGTGATCTCAAGGGTTTGTCCATGTGACCCTTGCTGCATAGTTTTGTTTATGCATTTGGGGGTCATAAGGGGAGAAAATATGGTATGTATGCCTTTGGGGGTCATAAGGATATGGGGTTTAAGATGATTTTGTTGTGTTCTTGGCTGCCATGAGTTGGCTGTGAGTTACTATCTAGCAGATCTCCTCAAAGGTACTTGGTCCACTTCCACCCTTGTAAAGCATCACATTATGTGATGGAGTTTCAGCTTTGGGATGGGAATGTGTCTATTTGAGTTTTCTTCCCCTTGCTTGTTTGTGTTTTCTTGAGTGTAACCCATCTAAAACTTGGTTCTCCAAGCTCGAGGGTGGCTTATAGTAAGCCTAGGCTAGGAGGTGAGCACCCCATGGTCACAACCTTAAATTTGAATGCAGGTTGCTTGGAAAAGAAAGCTAGGAGATGCAAACTTTACTTTAGTTGTAGAAAGAAAGAAAAAGAATGTAATATTGTAATTTGTTAAAATGGAAAGAGTAGGAAATGTAATCTTATATTTGAGTTGCAGAAATGTAAGTGAGGAGATTTATATTGAATTTATTTTTGTATGAAGAAACGCATTATTTTATTTAAGTCCTCATTATTAGGAATGAGAGACCAGTTGGGGTAAATACTCTCATTGTAAAAGTTGACTATTGTTGTTTTTAAAAATGTTTGTATGAGAAAAGTAAAGTTGACTATTGTTTTAAAAAAAAAAAATTATGAGAAAAGTGTTTGTGAATGAAAGGCTGTAATGTTAATGTTGTTTCTTTTCTCTGAAATCTATCCATTATAGAAAAATTGTATTTTATTTGAACCTATCATTTAATTGTAATCTATCCTCTATTATCTCTATAATTTGTATAGAAAAAAAAATAAAGAAAAATAAATGAAAATGTTTTAAGTTGTTGGTATTTTGGTATGGTTTTGTCATTGATGTCAACACCTACTAAAAACTAGCACTTTGGATCTAGCAACATTCACTAGCAAGTAAGTAACTATTGCACAATTACTGGTATATGGTTCACCGGTAGGATATAATATTCACTGGCACTTAGAATGATATGGAAGACACTTGGTAATGTCGAAGACATCGTGTGGACACTTTGTTTTGAAGAATTGATCATTGGTATATTCATATTTGCATATTTGCTTTTACCGACAAATAGGTCTAGGTTATACAGGGTTACACCAATAGGTTTATCTTTTCCAGATCAGCATGGCATGCTATGGAGATGATTTATTATTGATGTAAATGCATTAAGCCAACACGTTTAATCGGTTATTGCATCGGATATTATATTGCTTGTAAAATGATTTTATTGTAATATCTTGTAGAGCCGACCTACTAAAATTGGTCTTAGGGCATGGTATAAATGTAAGATCTTATTTGTAAGATCAAGTGTGGAATGCGAAAAAGAATGGTGTGAAGGTATATGCGAGATCAAGTAGAGGAATACATGAAGACATCATTTGAAGGTGAAGTTAGGTTTTTGTATAAGCATATCAGCATTACACTAGTACTGAATCTAGCATATAAAGATGTTATTTTGTGCAGTACATTCTTATTGGATTTAACCATCCAACTATAGCAAGTGGGACTCCTATTTGTGTTTGAGCAATGAGCTCTAGGCGCTTGGCCTTTCTGCATGTGCAGACCCCATTTTTGTACACTTACTATCTGCATTAGTATCATCTGATTGTGGGTAAGGTTTCCCACTATGGTTTTTCCCCTTATAGGGTTTTCACATACAAATATTGGTGTCACATGTTGTGGATGATTTTATCTTTTGGTTTCATGCATTAATCTTTACCGGTATTGCATTTATCTGTTAAATCTATCCACTGGTATATCAGACTGTCTCACCGGTATTAAAGTAGTAATTGATTAAATTGTTTTTGGTTTAAATTTTTAGACAACTAATTCACCCCCACCTCCCAGTTGTCCCCAGGACCTAACAATTGGTATCAGAGCCAAGTCCTCTTTTGTAGAAGTTTAACAACTTGAGGAGATCCAATATCTACTAATTATTTCAGGAAGGATATTCCTAAACTTGATGGAACCAACTATGGGATATGGAAGATCAGAATGGAGATACATTTGAATTGCATTGGAAAAGACATCAAGGAAGTTACAAAGAATGGTTATACTGCTACTATACCTGGCCAGCTCAATCCACCTAACCTAACAAAAGATATAGAAAATGACTACAAAGCAAGAGAAGCACTTTTGAGTGCACTATCAGATTAGAAAATCATGGGACTATCAGATAGATCTACTGCTAAAGCTATTTGGGATCATTTGGAAACACTGAATGAAGGAGATTCCATAGTCAAAATTGCAAAACTTGAAAGCATCTGAGTCAGGTATGAACATCTGAAAAATGGAAGAAGATGAAATAATTTCTTCTTTTATGGAAAGAGTAAATGAAATTGTTTTGGGTATTAAATGTTGTGGAGGAACCTTAAGTGAGGATGAAATTGTTTCAAAAGTTTTAAGATGATTACCACCAGCATACAAAATGAAGGTTACTGCAATAAATGAATTAAGAACAATGCCTAATACATCAGTAACCAGGGATACATTAATTGGAAAACTTCCAGCCTTTGAAATTGAGGAATTTGGTCTTGTTGCTACTATAAAGATAGATCTATCCTTCAAAGCATCAACATCATCTACATCATCATTTGATAAATCTGATTGGAAAACCCTCTATGCAAGAGAACTTGAAGAAAGTAGAAAATAACTTGAAGAACTTGAAGAACTTGAAGCATTATTTGCAAGAAAGATGCCTAAAGGTCCAGTTGGAAGTAAGTATGAGGGAAAAGTACCTTTTAAATGTTTCAACTACAATAAGATTGGTCATATGGCTTCAAGATGCCCTGATAGACATGCTAGACTAAGAGAAGAAGCTAGAAGGACATACAAGCCTAACCCTAAATATCAAAGATATAGATTCAAGAAAAATAAGGACAAATCTTGTTATGTAGCTGATGAAGGAGTGACTGATGATTTTGATGAAGATCCGATAGATAATGGATGGGTTTTTGTTGCTATAACAGAAGATCAACTGGCACCTGCAGTGCAACTGGTAGAACAAGCCCTAGCAGCTAAAGTTGAGATAAAGGATGAATGGATCATTGACTTAAGATGCTCACATCATATGACAGGTGACAAAGGAAAATTCTTGAACTTTCAAGAATACAATGGTGGTTTAGTAAGATTTGGAGATGACAAAGCTTGTTAGATCAGAGGTTAGGGTTCAATATCTCTTGATGGTAAGCATAACACTGATAATGTCTATTATGTTGAAGGTTTAAAGCATAATCTCTTAAGTGTTGTTCAATTAGTTGAGAAGGGATTTTAGTTACAATTTAAAAATGGAAAATGCAAAATCATGAATAGAACTGGTTTAGAAATTGCAACCGGTAACCAGACCAGGGGTAATATCTTTCATTTGAATAATAGTGAAAAGGCATGCTTAATTGCAAATATAGATGAAAGTTGGTTGTGGCATAAGAGACTCTATCATGTAAACTTTGATTGCATTGTAAAGATCAGTACTACTAAGGCAGTTAGAGATTTGCCTAAGATTATCAAACCTCAGAACACAATTTGTAAGGAGTGTTAATTTGGAAAACAAGCTTGAGCTAGTTTCAAAAGTATTCTAGAAAAATATAATAATGCTCTTGATTTAATTCACACTAATTTATGTGGTCCAGCTAGAACCAAAAGCCTACAAGGTGAGAGATATTTTATGTTAATTATTGATGACTACTCTAGAATGTGTTGGGTTACTTTTCTTAGAGAAAAATCAAAAGCTCTTGGAAAGTTCAAACTATTCAAAGCAATGATTGAAAATGAAACTGGTAAGAAAATAAAATGCCTAAGATCAGATCAAGGAGGAGAATTCACATCTAAGGAGTTTAATGTATTATGTGAAGTGAATGGAATTAGAAGACAACTATCTGCACCTCAGACACCACAGCAAAATGGAGTTGTTGAGAGGAAAAACATAACTATCTTGGATGCAGCCAGAAGTATGTTATCAGAAGCAAATCTACCACATGTATATAGGAGAGAAGCAGTAAGCATAGTGGTCTACACATTCAACAAAGTTCACATCAAAGGTGAAACCGGTAAGACCCCTGATGAACTATGGTCTGGTATTACACCCACTCTTAAGTATTTCAAAAATTTTGGAAGTAAATGTTATATTAGAAGAGATGAGTATATTGGCAAATTTGATCTTAGGAGTGATGAAGGAATATTTCTTGGTTATTCATCTAAGAGCAAGGCATATAGATGTTTTAACAAGAGATTGCAAAAAATTGTTGAGACCACAAATGTAAAAATTGATGAACAATTCAAAGGAACTTCAAGGTATATAGACTCTAAACCAGCAACAGAAATTGTGACAAATGAACCCATACTGAATCCACTGATATTGAATGAAGATCTAGTTACACTGGTATCGTTAGAGGATTCCACTATGACTGAAGAACAACAACAAACAAAGACACCCCAGTATGTAAGACTGAATCATTCTAAAGATCAGATAATTGGAAATAGACATAAAGGAGTTATGACAAGAGGAAGATTGGCAAATGAAGAGGTATGTCTTATTTCTCAAATTGAACCATCATCAATTAATGAGGCATGTGAAGATAAGTATTCGACTAAAGCTATGGAAGAAGAATTAGAACAAATTGAGAAAAACAATACTTGGACATTAGTTCCCCGGCCTACAAATAAAAATGTAATTGGAACCAAATGGGTATTTAGAAACAAATTTAATGAAGATGGTAAGGTTATCAGAAATAAAGCAAGACTAGTGTGTAAGGGATATTCTTAGAAAGAAGGAATTGACTATAAGGAAACCTTTGCACCGGTAGCCAGAATTGAGGCAATCAGATT